>NC_066620.1:181640478-182252557 GCF_025201925.1 Gopherus flavomarginatus | reverse complement strand
CCTAAGGTGGTCTTGTGTGTATTTTAATGCTTTAGGTAAGGATATACATCAGTTTTTTACAGATACTACACTTCTACAACATCCATTCTTTTTTACAGCATTAATTCCCAATCTCATTGATCTGCAAGAAACTAGTTTTTTGTCTTCTCTAAAGAGTACCATCTGTGTATATTTCTCACTCCTGGATATAAGTTCCCTAAAGTGAGACAGGCAGATACCACTCCAACTTCCACCCCTATCAATGACATGTGTTTCTGTTCCTAAAGATGGTAGTGGGTTGGAGTGTGAGCCACTCCCTCCTTCTGATCACTTGCCACTCTTGATATAATTAACCACTGCCCTTGAAATCTTCTGGTCATATTCTTCTTTACCATTGGTGATCTACTACTTTATCTCCCATTCTGGCTCTTAATCCCATTTCAGCTCCACTCTGCTTTGACTAATCTCCTTCTATTCACCTTGCATTAGGTTCTGTTCTCATTTAATTTCTTTTCATTTTGCTGGGCTTTCAGCTCTCAGACTGCTGCTGGCTCAGAAGCGCCAGCTGGCTGCTGGTCTCCAGCAGTATCTATTGATCCTTGGTTCTATGTATTGAATGGTTCCATGAGCAGAAGGATGTAAGACTCGGCAGATGATAGTTGGGCCTTGCTGCTCTCCAAGGCCATGTCTACGCTAGGAAAATAGATTGTTTTAAACTGTGTTAGCTGGTTGTCCCTAAGGCGGCACCCAAGATTAACTACAACGCGATAATGTTTTTAAACACAACTTCCTGTGTCTATTCTAGGTACAAGGACCTGTTTTAAAATGTGCTAGATAACACAGTTTAAAACACAATCTGATTTCCTAGTCTGGACATGACCCGGGCATAGAAATCTTGCACAGATGGTGCTTTTAGAAAAGGAAACATTTACATCTGCTTCTGCTTCTTTGACAATATTATCATCTTGCAGGAATTTCACTCTCCTACCTATCTCCCGCCGAATCTGGAGGGGAGCCTTTCTGAGGTGGTGTTTATCTTTATCTTTATCTTTATTATTGTCATTTTAAGGCACTGACTTTCCCCTCTCTTATTATATTTTTGGAATTGGCTTTGTTTTGTTTGAGGAGCCTTTCTTTCCCCACTAATAGGAAACTAACTTGATGTTCCAACAATGGTGGATGGTACTGGTAGGTGACCACCAGTAACAGAGAGTTCATGTTCTCATAGTGCTTTTAACTTCTGCTGCCTTAGAAATAAAGAAAATGTTTAGAGCTTGGGGTTCAACTTGTCTTTGTTAGGAGTGAGACTCCTGCACAATCGTGTCTTCAGAAAAGTATAATTATACAAGGTAAGTAACTTTTCCCTTTCCATACTCCTAGGGTAAGATTTCTTGCAGCATAGAAAATTTCACACAACCTAAGGCTGCTAAAAATTACCTAGCCTTTAGATTTTTGAAATGGACCATTTGCGTGGATCTTCACGATAGAGGGAAATAGAGCATGAATTAACTCATTATAAACAATTGATCATGAAAGAAATCCAATTTTTCCTCTTGGGATTTTAACATCTAAGTCCACCAAAATCTTTTTAGAAAAACAGTAGCTCTTCTCATGTTTCAACTTCTGTTGAAATCAACTTTGCAAAATAAATTTAAAAATCACTCATTCATATCAGTGGTCTGTGTATCCTTACTAGCTAGCATGGTAAAGAGGGGCATGGCAAATAAAAGAACCTTATAGAGACGTTAGACAATACTTATAATATTCCTTGCTTTACTATTATAGTAATGACCCTCTATCCTTTCCTTAAAAGCAAACTACATGTTATGTACAACCCCCACCCCCTATTTTTTTAAAAGAACACTAAGGTTGCAAAGTCAGGCAGTCAATTATTAAGAAATGCCAGAAATAAGGATGCTTGTGCAACCTTAATTCTGCCCTCTTGTGCAGATGCATTATAATAAGTCTAATGACATGACACACATTTTCTACAAGATTATTGCCTCATTCAATCAACAAAATGTGCTGTGCACACTGAATGAGCAGCTCTTAAATATTTTATTTTATCCTTTGTTCAATATGTGGCTGCAGGCCTGGTTTACAACACACAGTGCAAGCACTGCTCTGAGTACAATCTTATCTATGGTGTTCATCATTATAACTTCTTAGTGCTTCACAAAAATGATTGAGTTTATTTTCACAACATCTCTGAGATAAGAGGGTATTATTTGAATTTTACAGATGGGAAACAGAGGCACATACACATCAAGATTAAAAGTGCACACTTTTTGGGCACTCAGTTTGAGAAGCTGTGGACTGATTTGTCAGAGTACTTGGCATTGTATAGCACTTTGTTCAGAGCACAGCTCCCATTGACTCCAGTTGCACTAGAGGGAGTACTCAGCATGTTTGCTAATTAGACTCCAGGTGTCTCAGATTGGGCACCCAAAAAGTGAAAACACAATTAATGGTCATCTGTGAAAAGTTTGGTGTGTTTTTGTTTTTTTTTTTTTTTAAGAGCCTTGACTAGCATTCTATAGAAACTCCATGCTAGAGGCAGGGATAGAATCCAGTCAACTGCCTTAAGCATGAGAACCTCCATTCTCTTTCTACAATTCAATGCCTCATTTACTACACTTCTTCCAAATTCTGCAAGAAATGAGGCAGGGATCCTACAGTCAGTCTCATTCACTATACAATCCTGCTTCCTTTGAGCACTATCCATTCTGGCATTGCATTAGGCCGTGGTCCTGTAGAAAGTTAAACATAAATATGTGGTCATGTAATTAAAGACTATATTGTAATGTATGTGCACAAGGGAGCCAAATTAAGGTTGCACAGACAAACTTAATTCTTGTTTTGCCATGTTGGTTGTTCTGTTGCTTCCTAACTTTGAGCACCTGACTTTGCAACCTTGGTGTTCTTTTAATGTTTTTGTATGTAATTAAAAAAAGGGAAAATACAAGTTCCATGATGTGAAACCCTATTGATATCTACATGTTTTAACAGCAGGATTGGAACCTTTAAATCTGTAGTACAGAGTTTCTTCTATCTGAACAGAGTAATTGATGGTAGCAATTGGTTGTCAGTCTCTATGTGGGGCAGCCATTAGACTTACATGAGGCACACATTTTGCAAGTGGGTGGGTTTCATGGCTATTTGCTGTTGGCAGAGGAATGGAACACAGCTTCACCATTCCTGTTTTTGAGAAGAGTTTGCCCTGGTGTAGTATTACAGACTGCTTGTCTCTGATCCCTTCAAGCGTGTTCTTTTTCCTTCTCACTGCCTGCGCACCAGTAGTGGGCATATTAAGAACACAGGCCAGATAACGTCTTGTTCTCAGTTCCTGTTCCTGGTACCCAGGACAGGGGAAGGAGCAATTGCATGGAAAGTCCTGCTCAGACTCTGTAGTCTCGGCTGGAGCGTGCTCAGTACTGAGTCTTCAATTTGATTGACAAAATTGAATGTTTCTCAGTTTATGTGTACTGAGACTTTAGAGGCTTATAATTTGGCCTAATTTAATTGGATTTTCATGGAGAAAGGACTCATCCCTGACGCACCTCCCAAATTTCAAGTCCCTGCTCCAATACAAGGAGACTCTAGAGCTTCTCAAGTGAAATAATTTAAGATTTTTTTTTTTGTTATGGGCAGAAGTTTTCCCTAGCTTCTTTTTGAGAAACAGTTGAGTCATTTTTGATGAAACTTTCAAAAACAAAAAATTCAGTCTGAAGCAGGCACATGGCATGGAAAACTTAAGCCCTAACTGTTAAAGGTTTGCAAGGTTACAAGCAACTGAAAACAGGGTCTTAGAATGGAAAGTGTTAGCCATCCTTAACTACAGGTTTTGCTACCTGCGTTTCTTATAATACTGCAGTAATTGTAGAAGGTTATGTCCAAGAATAGTCATAGAATTACTTTAGAATCTGAAAACCAAATTTAAGGAACTAGGGCAGGTTGGCAATAGGGCCTCTCTAGTAGCTAGCTGTCTCTTCTTGGATACTACTAATTCTTTCTTCAAGTTCTTGTAGGACAAGACATATTAAAAGTTTGAGAGCATGGTAGCATATGGTCTCATCCAAAGCCCACTGAAGTCAATTAAAAGACTGCGACCAACTTCGGTGGGCTTTGGATGAGATCATAAACTGGTGTAGACAAGGGGATTTTACATATGTGTATGACACAAAAAAAAATTGATACAGCTCAGACGAGTTGCATTTAACAAATTATGACTCTTTAATTCTTGGGGCACGCAGGGGGAATACTTGAAGCTGTGAGGAGGCCAAGTACACAGAGAAATGGATTAAAAGCTCATTGAATGAATGTACAAGGAGCGGGAGGGAAGTAAGACTCAAGTAACGGTAAAGAGAAGAGTTAAATTACCCAGGATGAATTTCTGCACTTGTAAGCAATATTGGAATGTATTCACAAAAGATACTGATGCCTCAAGGTTTTTTCCCTCCTCTCACTTCATATAGGTATGTGAATTAATCACGAAAGAAGCCATATTAAACTTCATTTTAAGCAGAACAGGGGTTATGATTGAAAACCCGAAAGTAGCTAAGAATTTGAGAAATCAATTAACAGTTTATTGGGCTTGAAATTAAATCTGACACTAAACACAGAATGGTAAATTTCAGTAAACTGCTGACTATGCTTCAAAGAAAAATCAGATGGTCTTGGAGGGGTTGGGGGGAAATAGAGGACAGTTGAAAGAAAGTGGTGCTATGTTCATAGGTTTTGTATACCATTTAGTAATAAAAATGGTAATAAGGAATAATTGTAGCTCACTAGGCTAATTGGCAAACAGTCCATTTCTGAAAACCTACATGCATCTTGGTTAGGTCAAAACTGAAATGAGTTTGGTTGTCTGGTTTCATTTCCCCATGGATATTTGTCCATATCACAAAAATACCATCTCCAGTCTGGCACAGATGATAGTATATTCTGGAGAGAGGCCCACTAGTGAAATAGGAAAAAGGCTCTAGTTAAATGAGGAGCACTGGCAGAACAATGCTGGGATGATTGCACTCCCATTGGCCATATTATCCTGACTAGCTCTAGTCAGTTAAAAGTGAACAGTCACCTTTGCTAAATTAAAACTGGGCAGGAATGACATTTTTAAAGTATGAATAAAAAGGAAGACAAAGTAATTAGCAAAAAGAAACCAGCTTAGTGAAAATATACTCTGTAAATATCAAGGAAAACTGAAGATGGGACAAGATTAGGATCAATTGCAAAATAAAGATATGAATGAATGAGAGAAATGATGTAGTAATAGGTCAAATAATGAAGATAAATTAGTCTTCAGATATATAAGAAACCAGTAGCCATCCAAGCACAGCTATTCAGTACCCCCTTGTCATAACATTTTTTCCCAGATCTGGACCTTAGCGTCCAAAATATGAGTGTTAGCATGAAAACCTCCAAGCTTAGTTACCAGCTTGGACCTCGTAAAGCTGCCACCAGCCAGGAATTATACAGTGCCTAGCTCACTCTGGTCTCCCCAAAACCTTCCCCGAGGGACCCCCAGACTCAGATGCCTTGAGTCCTTCAACAAAGTGAAATAACCCCCTCCCCTTGTTTCCTGGTTACTTCCTCCCAGGCTCCCCTCCCTGGATGACCCTAGGAGATTCCCTGCTTCCAGTCCTGGAAACACAAGTACCGAGAGAGCTAATCTCTCTCCCCCTCCCTCACCCAGAGGGTATGCAAAGTCAGGCTTAGTAAATCTAACACAAAGAGATTTCCCCCCTGATTTCTTCCTCCCACCAATTCCCTGGTGAGCTGCAGAGTCAATTCCCTGGAGTCCCCACTAAAGGAAACTCCAACAGGTCTTAAAAAGAAAGCTTTATAAAAAGAAAGAAAAGTACATTAAAAATAGTCTTTGTATAAGGTGACAATCTACAGGGTCAATTGCTTAAGAAAAAAAAAGTGAATAAATGCCTTGTTCCAAAAGAATACAATTTAACACATTCCAGCAACTACACACATGTAAATACAAAAAAACAATATAAACGTATTGTCTTACTATCCTTGTACTTACAACTTGGAAACAGAAGATTAGAAAACCAGGAGACAGAAAAATCACTCTCGGAGCCAAGAGGGCACAGACACAAGACAAAGAACAAAGAACTCACACCCCCAAAACTTCCCTCCACCCAGATTTGAAAAAGTCTTGTTTCCTGATTGGTCCTCTGGTCAGGTGTTTCAGGTTACTCCTTTCCAGGTGAAAGAGACATTAACCCTTAGCTATCTGTTTATGACACCCCCACCAATGGAAAGCATTTGAAGTGTATAGCAGATATTACTAGGAGCCTGAAAGAAATTCTGTTTGTGGTCATGAGCATCATGTCTTAGACTAGGATAAAATTTTCACTAGATTAAGGTGAAATGCTCAAAAGACTGTAGATTATGCTAGAGCAGAGATATTAGGGTTAAAACAATGAAAAGCTGACAAGGCCTAGATGAAATACACTCCATATATTCTCTTTGCATTACTTAATTTTCACAATGTATCCAGGGAAATAGGAAAGCCATTTTAAGAGATTTTTAAAGCATGCTGAGGGTGGGAGAAAATACCTGTGGACTAGAGGGTAGCTAATATGATTTTGTATTTAAATGTACAGGAAACTACAAATGTGTAACCTTAACTCCAGGGCTAGGTGAGCAAAGTAGAAACCTTGTGGATACGCAGAATTATGGAACCTTTAGAAATACATGGATTCATTGGTGATGCTGCCTGTTGCAATTCCAGTATATTCTTCTTCTCTGACATTGGGAATATAAAATAAATAAATCTTTTCTATTTGTGGGCACAGAGATTGTTCAGCGAGGAGGTGTAGGTGAATCTTGTTCTTGTTTTTGGTTGATACACTATCTAAAGAAGCTGCTTTGCCATCTTTCTCTGCCCCTTTTATTTACCCTCAAGTGAGGAAATTGCTAAAGGGAAGACCCACTGCTCTAACACACACACTGCCATTTATAGCCAGAAAAAAGTAAGAATTTATGGTCTTTGATTTATGAGCAAATACAGTTGTTGATAGTAACAGATCTGGTAGGGCAAAGGGCCAAGGACTGAGTCTTGGGAGATGCTGAAAGAAGGAGATGGTGAAGGACCAGTTGGAGTCAGTGCTCTCTCTTGGTTCTCTTATTAATTTAAAAGCCAATGAGGGACAGAATTTAATGAAGTAGAGAGTGGTCAATGGTCTCATACTGGGAGTCCAAAGACGTTTGGAAATGGTGTAAAGTGCTAGCATTTGTCATTTGAGACTAGAAGAACAGTTTCAGTGAAGAGGGCAGAAGTCAGACTGGAGGGTTTAAAAAAGAAGTTTGAAGTAGAGGAACTCAAGGCAGTGGTTGTAGACTGTATATTAATCATATTTGGAGAGAATGGGGCTCTCCCAGGAGAGGCAGATGGATTCAAGGGTGGGAGTTATTAGAGCATGCTTGTGAGGAGAAGGAACTTGTGCAGAGTGAGAGACTGAGATGATGGGTAAGGGAGGAGGTGAGGGTTGAGACGTGAGTTAAGGAGATGGGATGCGGTCACTTGGGCAGGTAGACATTACAGGAGAAGGAACAGTCAAGAAACTTAGCTCAGTGACAAGGGAGAAGTAAGAGAAGAGATTAGAGGGAAGGGGACAAAGGTGAGTGGGAAGAGGACACTAGGTAAGTCATATTAGATCTCATTAACTTTCTCACTGAAAACATTAGTGAGATCCTGACCTGAGAAGGGAAAGCAGGAAAGGTGTAGAGGTTTTTAAAGGAGGAGTCAAATATGGCAAATGAGTGGCTGGGATTGTGGAGATAGGAGTTCAAAAGGGTAGAGAAGTAGAGTTGTTCTGCTAGAAAAAATGTAAGGGTTGATGGAGAGATCATATTTGTAATGGAGGAACTCCACATGGTCAGATGGTTTATAGCCAAAGAAGCTCTCCTGTGAGAGAACAAATTGGAGGAAGTAGATATTGGCTGGGGTGGGGAGGCAGGGCTGATCTGTTTTTTAAGTTTCAGAAATAGAGTATGGCCTTTATGTAGTAACTAAAAATGTAAGGGTGGGCTGTGCCACCTTTGCTGATGTTGCCTAGTACCTTACTCTACAATAGGTCCATGGAAGACAGTGGGAATACTGCAGAACAAGGTACTCCTCAACATCAGTAAACATGGTAGACTATTGCTGTAAATGTTACAATTTGTGAGGTGCTTTGTTTTCCAGCTTAGCATCACTCAGCAGAGAAACCTATTTCTCTGACCACTGTTACATCTGCCCTTTTTTGGTCATCCTTTTTTCTATTTTTCTCCCTTCCTTCCTGCCTTTGTGTTCTTCCTTTCTTCTCTCTGTATTTTCCTTCCTGGAGCAACTCCCAATTCCTTTGTGTTTCACTTTCATTTTGCTCTCCATACCATCTTATAAAATGATCAGTAATAGAATCATTGCTTGACATTTGTTATTGTCATTAGGTTTTAGAATCAACACCACAGTTAAATGAATGGGAGACTGGATACAAACATTAGTAATTGCTTCAGGTTGTATGTTTTTGGGCTTAGGAAGATCTTACTGCAGGGACTTATACTACTTGGTTCATGCTTGCAAGCTTAACCGTATAAACCTTTTAAAAATAAAAGCTTCAGAATCTGAATGTGGTGTGTTGGTCACAAAGGCACTATTCAGGATTGGTGTTTGACATTGGTTAGGTCATTAGTCTCAATTATATAGGAAAAAGTGAAGGAAAGTAGGCTGAAAAAAGTTAGAATTAGTTTTGGTACGGACTAAAAATGTTTCTTTCCTTATCGTATGGGGATAAGGTATACTGACCATACACATAAACTATTGAGTATTTTTAATATGTTTTCTAAATCAGATAATCAGATGTTCGTGCTCTTGTTAATGACCTTTGTCGGTATTGCTTGTATGGAATTGATGTTAATTGGTGATGAATTTTTGAGATATCTACATGAACTTGCTATATGTAGGGTAGGAAGAATGGTCTAGTGAATACAACACTGGACTAAGAATTAAAGTCCTGTGGATTTAATTTCTGGCTCTGCCACAAGACTTCCTCTTTGACCCTGGGCAAGTCACTTAATCTGTCCTGTGCCTCAATTCCCAATCTGTAAAATGAGGATATTATTTCCTTACATTACAGGAGTGTTATGAGAGTAAAATTCATTAATAATTGTGAAGCACTCACTCATAAGAGCCATAGAAGTACCTTAAAATTAGATGAATAAGGGGACATGATAAAGGTATACAAAATAATGAATGGTTGAGAGAAGATAGATCAGGAACTTCTGTTCTCTCTCTTAACACAAGAACAAAGGAACATTCAATGAAATTGAAAGATGATTAATTCAAAACTGATAACAAGGAAATAATTTTTCACATAATATATAATTAGACTGTTAAGAACCATAAGAATGGCCATACTGGATCAGACCAAAGGTCCATCCTGCCCAGTATCCTGTCTTCCGACAGTGACCAATGCCAGGTGTCCCAGAGGGAGTGACCCTAACAGGTAATGATCAAGTGATCTCTCTCTCCTGCCATCCATCTCCACCCTCTGACAAACAGAGACTAGAGACACCATTCCTTCCACATCCTGGCTAATAACTATTAATGGACTTAACCTCCATGAATTTATCTAGTTCTCTTTTAGATCCTCTTATAGTCCTAGCCTTCACAACCTTCTCAGGCAAGGAGTTCCACAGGTTGACTGTGCAAAGAACAACTTCCTTTTATTTGCTTTAAACCTGCTGCCCATTAATTTCATTTGGTGGCCCCTAGTTCTTATATTATGGGAACAAGTAAATAACTTTTCCTTATTCACTTTCTCCACACCACTCATGATTTTATATACATCTATTATATTTAATACATATCTATTATATCTGAAAAAAGAGCATCGACTGCTGGGATCACATCATAATGAAGGTTTGAGACGATGAGCAGTGGCTGCAGAACTTTCAGATATGAAAGGCCACATTCCTGGATCTGTGTGCTGAGCTTGCTCGAGCACAGTGACACCAGAATGAGAGCTGCATTGCTGGTTGAGAAGTGAGTGGCAATTGCAGTCTGGAAGCTTGAAATTCTGGATTGCTACTGGTCAGTGGCAGAATCTACAGTGGGGGCTGTTGTCATGCAAGTGAAAACTTGTGGTGATCGGGGGAGGTCCTGGACGGTTGGAAAAAGGCAAATACAGTGCCCATCTTTAAAAAAGGGAAGGAGGAGAATCTGGGGAACTACAGACCAGTCAGCCTCACCTCAGTCTCTGGAAAAATCATGAAGCAGGTCCTCAAGGAAACCATTCTGAAGCAGTTGAGGGGAGGAAGGTGATCAGGAACAGTCAACATGGATTCACCAAGGGCAAGTCATGCCTGGCCAACCTGACTGCCTTCTATGATGAGATAACTGGCTCTGTGGATAGGGAGAAAGCAGTGGACATGATATTTCTTGACTTTAGCAAAGCTTTTGATATGGTCTTCCACAGTATCCTTGCCAGCAAGATAAAGGAAGAAGGATTGGATGAATGGACTATAAGGCGGATAGAAAGCTGGCTAGATTGTCAGGCCCACCGGATAGTGATCAACAGCTCGATGTCTAGTTGGCAGCCAGGATCAAGCAGTGTACCCCAGAGGTCATTCCTGGGGCCGGTTCAACATCTTTATTAATGATCTGTATGGTGGGATGGATTGTACCCTCAGCAAGTTCACACATGACACTAAACTGGGGGGAGAGGTAGATGCTCTGGAGGGTAGGGATAGGGTCCAGAGTGACCTAGACAAATTGGAGGATTCGGCCAAAAGAAATCTGATGAGGTTGAAGAAGGACAAGTGAAGAGTCCTGCACTTAGGATGGAAGAATCCCATGCACCTACCTCTACAGGCTGGGAACCGACTGGCTAAGCGGCCGTTCTGCGGAAAAGGACCTGGGGATTACAGTGGATGAGAAGCTGGATATGAGTCAACAGTGTGCCCTTCTTGCCAAGAAGGCTAACGGCATATTGAGCTGCGTTAGTAGGAGCATTGCCAGCAGATCAAGGGAAGTGATTATTCCCCTTTATTCGGAACTAGTGAGGCCACATCTGGAGTATTGCGTCCAGTTTTGGGCCCCCCACTACAGAAAGGATGTCGACAAATTGGATCAGGGGGCTGGGGCACATGATTTATGAGGAGAGGCTGAGGAAACTGGGCCTATTTAGTCTGCAGAAGAGAAGGGTGAGGAGGGATTTGATAGCAGTCTTCAACTGCCTGAAGTGCGGTTACAAAGAGGATGGAGCTCAGCTGTTCTCAGTGGTGGCAGATGACAGAACAAGGAGTAATGGTCTCAAGTTGCAGTATGGGTGGTCTAGGTTGGATATTAGGAAACACTATTTCACTAGGAGGGTGGTGAAGCACTGGGATGGGTTACCTAAGGAGGTCGTGGAATCTCCATCCTTAGAGGTTTTTAGAGCCCTGGCTGGGATGATTTTGTTGGTCCTGCTTTGAACAGGGGGTTGGACTAGAATGGGATGATCTTCCAGGGATGAGAGGGAAGAAAGGAGGGGTTGTATTAAAGATTTTTAGTTGTATGAAACAGTAACATTTTGATCTCTATTCCAAGGGTATGAGTACAGAGCATAGTGAATATTGGCATTATTTTCCACAAGAGGTGTTGATTTTAGCTGATAGCTAAATCCTGAGGTTAATAAAGGCTCAGAGAGCACAGCTGCTACTGACATCCCAAAGCAGCCCAGGCCCATGTGCCGCTAATCTGTTTACTGCAATGCTGCCAGATGAACTCATGGTGGAGTGGCATGGGAAAGTGCCCTACCGTGGAGGAAGAAATAAAGTGGCCATCCCTACAAACCTTAAGGAGGAGGATTTCAGAGTATCTCCATGGAAGTGTCATTGAGGTCATTTGGGAGGATATAAGGGACATCCCTGTGTGCATACACAGACTGCTCCGCATTTCCCCCGTCCCCTCCTAATCATACTGGATAATGAAAAGCTGAAACAAAATCTACCTCTGTTGTACCACTGCTGCTTCTTGTCCAAGTGAAACAATGAAAAGTCAATATCTGTGGGCATGTCTGCTGGCTGTCGCTTCCTGCATCTCCCATTGGCCAGATCAGCAAACTGCGGTCACTGAGAACTATGGGTGGCCGTGCCTGCAGATGGTCAATGTAAATAAACTGTCTCGCGGCCCGCCAGTGGATTACCCTGATGGACTGCAGGTTGCTCACCACTGCTCTATGCTGATGGGAGAGAGCTCTCCTGTCAGCATAATAAAACCACCTCTGCGAGAAGCAGCAGCTGTGTCTGCAGGAGAAGCTCTCCCACTGAGATAGCACTGTCCACACTGGCACTTACATCAGTGTCACTTATGTCGCTCGGGGGGTGGTTTATTCACACCCCTAAGCGACATAAGTTATGCCAAGATAAGCTGTAGAGTAGACACAGCCTGTATCTTATCTTGATGATGGGCTGTGCACCATCTTTAAATTTACACTTTGTAAGTGAAAATGCAATTGCATATTTACACAAGGTTCATTCCCCTTCTTCACGTTCATCCATGCTCAGATGGCGGAACTGACTAGATTGTAGTGGAGTCTGGAACAGGTTCTGGCTGGTGGCATGGCTGAGTAACTCCCCTCCACCATCCCACCAACCTGCCATGGCTTCACCTTTCTCACTGTTAATGACAGGGGTCTCAACATATGCATTGTGGTCTGCAGGATGCTGATCAGGTCTCAGCCATGTGTGGCATGCAGTTCATTGTAAAAGTGGTAGGTCTGTGGCTCAGCACTAGATTAACTGATTGGCTTCCTGGCCTTGTGGTATGCCTAGCACAGTTTCTTCGCTTTCAAATGGCACTGGCGCTGAACCTTTTCATACTTCTTTGTTTGCGTCCCCCCCATGCAATCTTTTCATAGATGTCTACCTTTCTACTGCTCTGTAGCTGTGCTTGTGCATGGAGCTGGCATATTCAGTTAGGCAGTTGCACAGGAGAAGGGAGAGCTGCTCGGTGTGCCTGCCAATGTGGGCAATCAAGAAAAGGGTATGATGGCTTCCAGTTTCTGTGACCCTTAGGCAGTGGAATTCAGAATTGCTACCAGAGCAGTCTCTGTCGTAGGGAATGGGGAATGTGAGACAGCTGCTGGAGGACTGTTAGGGTCAACAGTGGGCATGCTAGACAAGACTTAGTCCAGCCATGAGTGCAGGGGACTGGACTAGATGACCTCTCAAGGTCCCTTCCAGTACTGTGAGTCTATGCAGTTATCTGCTGTCTCACTGCATCCACCTCAGTAAGTTGACCATGGCTCATCGTTGCTCAGGGAAATGGTTTTACTACATCTCCATAATGGGGTGCTCATGTCAGTGATGGACAGATTTGAGTGTAGACACTTGCACAAATAGGTTGACGGAAGGGGACTTATGTCAGCCCAACTTTGTAGTGTAGACCAGACCAGACCAGACCTCAGTTGAAACTAAAATTCTCTAGTGATTTGCCACTTACAGGTTCAATTGTCTAGTGCCCTTGAGTTAAATAAATTCAAATAAGCTTTTAATAAAACAGGAGTTTTTAAAATGATAGCAAGCATGGCAGAAGCCACTTGAGACCATTTTCATAAGAAACAGGTGCAGTGGAGTGAATATAGAGTATATCTGACTTTTGGTAGGTGTCTGTGCTGGGGGAGAAAAGATTTATATCCACTGATTGCCTCATTAAAATTCCCACATGGGTCCTTCATGAAGTTAAAACATTTTGTGTCCTGTCCCTCTTTTTTACTTAATTGAACTTCATGCTTGTTATGAACACATTCACTCACTCAGTGGGCAGAGTGACATGATCTAAATATATTTTTATTTGCTGTCTGGCTTTTGGGCAGGGTAATCTTTAACCAAGTTGTTTGCCAAAATGGTCTGTGGTGAACTATTGGGTCATGGAATTTTCCAGTGAGTTGTATAAACAAAGTTCCAGTTGCCTGCACACCCCAACGGTACAAGTTTTGTATGACTTATGTGAGAGCTGACTATATTATGCTTTACAGCATTGAATTAACTTACTTTTAAACAATAAAAAGAGTGTGCAAATACTGGCTCACCTTTTATCCATATGCTTCTTCCAGAAAAACTCCCCCTTTTCTTTTTGTCTCCAGCAGGGGGGAAAGCTTTTTGCCCCAATTCCAAAATGTCAGGGGAAGCTACTATGTGGCCTGTAAGCAGGTGCTTTGTGATTGGATTGGATCAGTAAATAAATATTTGGTGCAGGCCTAGGAGTTGTGGTCCATTTGAGTCAGCACAAGCTGGGGGAGGGATAGCTCAGTGGTTTGAGCTTTGGCCTGTTAAACCCAGGGTTGTGAGTTCAATCCTTGAGGGGGCCGCTTAGGGATCTGGGGCAAAAAATCAGTACTTGGTCCTGCTAGTGAAGGCAGGGGGCTGGCTTCAATGACCTTTCAAGGTCCCTTCCAGCTCTAGGAGATAGGTATATCTCCAATTATTATTATTAAGCAAGGTCTAATTCAGTAATACTCTTTTTCATGCAAATTTATCGTAGAAACAGGAGTCATCTGCATTTGGGGCAAGGCAGAGAGGACATATGTGTAGTGTCTTATCCCTTTAAATGTTTGTTTGCTCTGTACTTACCCTCCCCAGTGTAGAGCCTAATTTTTGTTTTGTTTTTTCGTTTTGCTGCCAGAACAATGAAGTCGTCACAACAGAGGGCTTAGAACAGTGCCTGTTGGGGAAAGGACAGCTATAGGGCTTTTTAGTAAATTTAAAACTACTGAAAAGAGTTCCTTCAAACTAGGTTTATTTTCTCATTGAGATCTAAAAATTGCATAGAAAATCAGGTCAGCAATTTTGAAATTATGAATATTTTGAAATAGATAAGCTATGAGATCATCTTTAATATGCACTTAAGAGTATATACGTTCACAGGCATAGAAATACGTGCTTATCACAGACTATTAATTTTGAAAACTTTCTGTTAAATTACAAGCATTCACTTTACTAATCACATTGATGTAAATCAGTGTATGTATGCTGACTTGTGCTTGTTACTTATAGAACAAGGCTTTTTGAAGAAAAGAGGTGGGGAAATGGGAGGAAAAAAAATTATTGCATGAAATCTTGATGAACAAATTCTGTCCAGACAGTTTTTATATAACATATTAATAAATGTATATATGTTTAATATCAACCAGCAAAGGAAAAACAATTGAGTATGTGCCATTGTGGTTTATAAAAAAAGGCCAAAAGAGTGTGGGTTTTTAATTCTCGCCTTCAAAAATTTTGTTTCCTGCTGACTTTTCTTAAATTCTGGTCTTGTCTACCATTAAGACTGTGTGATGACTGGATAACTAATGAAATTGACCACAAGAATTAGGAGATTGAATGCTAAGCACTGACCAAGAAAGCATTATTTAGTCAAACTGTTTAAGATTCTTTAGTTTTCCTTAGCACCTGTTTAATTCCAATGACTAATAGAACTCTGGAGAAAGTTTATTTGTTCAAGATTTAACGCTGTTCCCCATCAGTTAGTGTTGGATCTCACAATGCACATGCTCTGTGACCAGCAAGGCATCCTCCAGCAAAAGCAGGGAAGATCATACTTTTTAAAAACATAATTTAAATTGGTATTCTAGTAGTGCAATTAAAACTGTGATTAATCGCAAATAATTTTAAATCAAGTTAATTTGTTTTGAGTTAGTCACTTGAGTTAACTGCAATTAATTGACAGCCCTATTCTAATACATATGACTTTTAACCATTGAAAAATTACAGTACTATAATGATGTAATGACATGTGAAGCCACCAGAGGGCAAAACATGTTTTTTTAAAGAAGGCTGATATCTATCTATATCTTCTGGATTGTTTTTTGTTTGTTTGCTTCCTCAAACAAGACACTTGCCACTGTGGTGGTATTTATGATAAACAGCTTGTTTTTGTAAGTCCACAACATGTCATACTTCATTCAGTCAAAATTAATTAGTCTCTTTCTTTAAAAAAAAAAAATCCATTCCTTCATTTCAAGGGTTTGAATTTGACTTGAGATTATAGGTATCTGTTGTTCCATCCTTTCCCTCCACTAACATGTTTGCATTTTAAAAAATCTCCTGCAGTGCAAATCCTGCATGAAGAAAGGATTGAAATAATGCTGCTGTTAATGCACATACAGTGTTTCTCAAGTGGTGCAGACAACAGGGTGAAATTGATCTAATATTTTTTACTGTCCTTTGCCACAGTAAAAGCATTCCATTCAGCAGAAGCACAGGTGTAATCATACAGTACTTATGCTAGGACTGTCCAGGGAGGGAAGGGAAAAAGACAGTAGTATTTATTTATTTATTTTGTCCTGATCCCTTTCTCAGCATCACTGGAAGGTTGCTGCAAGAGAGCTCTTTCCCATGGCTCAAGAGGAGCAGTTCAGTCAGTCTGATCTGGATTGGATCACTGTTGTGTTGCTGTTCTCCCATGTGGTGCTATGATAGTTATAGCTCTTCATTATGGTATTAGATTCTATACTATGTAGGTTCTTGTACTACTCCTACCACCATAATATCTGAGTGCATTCCCATAGTGCATTATAGGATGGACTAACATCTGTTACTTGTGGTTTGGTCGGTCTCTCTCACCCTCTTCCCAGGTGGAGAATTGTGCGTGCAGTGCTGTTTTGTGTTTGTTCTGTTAATGTACATGCTGCTCTGTTTATATTAAATAAGGCAAAATCAAAGAAATATACTTTACACTGAGAGAGCAAGATGGTAAAGTTTGTCAGGGTCCATAATTTCATTGGGAGTTTGATACACCACGTCGGGCTGACTCCTGAGAAAATTCTGTTTCCAGCACAGATGAGCTTTATCATTATGGCAGAAAGTTCCATTCTACCAGAAGGAACAAAGTAGTCTTCCACTATCATCTTCTCAGATCTTTAGTCCATCTTTTAGATGAAGTGGATCCAAACTATTGAGCATATTGAAGATAAGGACTGAGACCTTAAATTTGACTTGATATTCTATGGGAAGCCACTGTAAAGAGAGGGGGACAAGTCTGGTCTGCTCAAAATAGCTTGTGTTGTTGAGGAGATACTCTGTTTAAATTAGGGTTTCATGAGGGCTTCATGGTTAGGTTACTGTAGTCCAAACAGGAGGTGACAAAGGTAGAGGTGTGTGTGTGTGTGTGTGTGTGTAAGAGAGGTCAAATGATTGTGTACCAGGATGGGATGGAGTTTCCTAGCCAACTGGTTTCATAGTTGATTGATACAGATTGAATGAATGAATCTTCCTTTCTCACTTCTTTCCCTGCACAAAAATGAAATCAAACCCTGAATCTGCATGTCTGTGTCTTTCTTGGGAT
Organism: Gopherus flavomarginatus; assembly: GCF_025201925.1. Classification (NCBI taxonomy): domain Eukaryota; kingdom Metazoa; phylum Chordata; order Testudines; family Testudinidae; genus Gopherus; species Gopherus flavomarginatus. The sequence goes on along the minus strand of NC_066620.1, from coordinate 182,235,249 downwards.
GCCTTTCTTTTTCCTGTCTTCACAAATTTTCTGAGTCATTATGTGAATTCTCCTTATTGTTGGATTCAACAAAACATCTTTATTGTTAATTTAATGAAATTTTGGGAAATATTTTTTTTAGTTATAAAAACAATTGACAGGCAGATGAACCAGGAGCAGTTTGGGTTCTTCTGTTAGTAAAAAAGTTCTAATATACCAGAACTACATCGAACCTGATAAAATGTGAACAGCAGTTAATGTTAGTGTGTCTACTGAGAGCTTTTACATCCTTGGGATCAAATCCTCACTTTACAACTCAGGAGCCCTATTAAAAAATATTATCATCACTCACAGTGGAGCCCAATTTGGTGGTTGTACAGCCTCTTGCAGCTGACGTAAGCTGGTAGTATAGCCCTTAATTACAGTCCTACTCCATCCCTTGTTGTGGCATAGCAATCCTCATGGCAGAGCTAGGAAATGTAATTTGGGCTAGCACATTTCCCCTTGCTTTTCCTATCAAGAATATCTGAAATCTCTATACCGTTAAGAAAAACTTAAACGACAGAGCTGGGGGATTCTCCAGGTAGAAGGAAATTAACATTCTTCTTCTGTCGTATTCCTGCTGTGGATCACAGAACTAAGTGTGTAGGGTCCCAATGGAATTAAAGGAGTTTTTTCTTTTCACTTTAAAAAGGATTTTGATGAATTACCTGAATGCTCGGTATTGTTAATCTTAATGTTCCACAATAGTTGCACTATACTGGAGAAGCTATTCTGAACCCAAGCATTGAAGGTTATTCTCTGGCTCCAGTTTAACAATCTGTACGTATCTTGCTGTTCTGGAACCCTTTCCCCCTCTTCCTCTCCCCCCTCACCCCTTGACTTGAAAGATTCACTCAGCCCTATTATATTGAGTCTCTTATTTCATTTTAAATCTGTGTGGGAAAGGCCACAATAAATTTGCTAGGTGGGCCAGTGGACTTTTCTTTGGCATTCTTCTGATAATTATATCAGATATTCTACTACTAAAGGTTTGTGGAGTGCAAATTTCAGCATTTGATTTATGCATATCACATTCTTAAAAGTTGTATTGCTTTGATTCTTTACAGATAAGCAGTGTAGATCATTAAAACTGAATAGTGAATCTGAGATTTGGGCTGAGTTACAGGTATCAAAGCCTAGGTAATGTTGCATACACTCATCTTTGTTTTTGTTATATACATTTGTCATACAACACATTTGGAAGTGGTTACTCTTAGAAGCATTTGCCCTCTGAGAAAAGATTAAAGAAACCTCCCATACTGTTGTTCTGTGTGCCTGAATGCTTTGTGCTGGCATACTAGTTACTAAATTGATATTGGGCATTGGAATGGAATTCTTGATGTGAAGATTTGGGGAATAGTGTGGTGATACAGAGGACTCTCAGAAAAATTCAAGAAGTTGAAGAGGCTTGATTCTTTTCTCACTTTCACTGATTTCATACTGGCATGATTAACTCCATTGACTTCAGTGGGATTGTTCCTAATTTACACCAGTGAAACTGAAATTACAGTTGGAATCTGACTTTTCTCTCAAGCAAGCTCCTAAAGACTTCACTTTTTCTCCCAATTCCACATCAGCCTCTGAGGCCCTTCCACAACCACTGAGATGTTCCCTCTTCAGCTTTCCTGAGCTAAATCCTTGTTGGAGAGAGGGGGAGTCTGATGTCGAAATGCACTTGTGTGACAGTGTCTCAACATATGCCACTTCTCAGCTTTTTTTTCCTGTGTGTTCTAATAAACACATCATCCCACAGATCCTGCCCAGGGCTGAAAAGTGTGGCCAAATGACTAAAATAAAACCCTGAAGTATAAACTAGCTTAATTAGCACACCATTAACATAGAGTGAACTTCTGGAACAGACTTCCAAGTGGAGCAGTGGGGGGCAAAAGACACATCTGGCTTCAAGACTATGCTTGATAAGTTTATGGAGGGGATGGTGTGATGTGATAGCCTAATTTTGGCAATTAATTGATCTTTGATATTAGCCGTAAATATGCCCAATGGCCTGTGATGAGATGTTAGATGGGATGGGATCTGAGTTACTACAGAGAATTCTTTCTGGGTGTCTGGCTGGTCAGTCTTGCCCACATGCTCAGGGTTCAGCTGATCGCCATATTTGGGGTCTGGAAGGAATTTTCCTCCAGGGCAGATTGGCAGAGGTGCTGGTTTGTTTTTTTTTTTGCCTTCCTCTGCAGCATGGGGCCCGGGTCGCTTGCTGGAGGATTCTATGCAGCTTGAAGTCTTTAAACCACGATTTGAGGACTTGAGTAGCTTAGACACAGGTTAGGGGTTTGATACATGAGTGGATGGGTGAGATTCTGTGGCCTGCGTTGTGCAGGAGGTCAGACTGGACGGTCATAACAGTTCCTTCTGACCGTAAAGTCTGTGATTCTATGATAGAGTATAGGTGCTGCTATTTTAAGAGAAACTGTTGCAGCAACTATATAAGTATTCATTTTGATAAATACTGTCGTGAGTCATGCATGAGTTCAGTAAGACCAGATGAAATTTTGTCAGTTATAGGAGCTATTGATTTAACCCATGTAGATATGTGGTTCAATCGGAAAAATGATAAATTGTGGCAGGATACAAAATTCATTTAACTTCTTTAAAGAAACAACAGGAAGATAGTATGATTTAAATGTCAAGCTTTGGATGTGTTACCTGGATTACTGTAATGAAACATCCAGAACAAACTGGATTAAGAAGGTTAAATAAGATAAAAACAGTTTTTTGAGCATTCACAAAAGAACTACAAGGTACCATAAATATCTAATTTACATTTAATATATGCTTGTTTCTTTCATAGAGTTAGTAATCTTCCAAGATAATTCAATACAGTAAGTACACACTGCAAAATAAACAGCTCAGATGTTTCCAGCTGAATCACTGGTTACTGTGATCCTCCACTTACTACTTCGGAACCAACAGTTTTGGAACCAAATAATTTGCATGTATTTATCTTCACCCTTTTCTGCCCTAATTTATTCACTTTGAGCTGATAAAACTTAATAATGCAGTGAAGAAATTTTAAGAAAGTTGTTTAACATTGACTATAAGAAACAGCGGTAGCTGTTGTGTTTTTTTTAAGTCTTAAATATTTGTTTTTATATTAAGCAATTGCCTAAAAGACACACAATCACCTATGAATTTGGGATTTTAGTATTACTTTTGTAAAATGAGCCCTATATAAATGTTTAGCAAGTTTTAATACAAATTAGTTCCCAACCATATTAATCAGACAGCATTTTTTTCTTTGAAACAAAACATTATCCACAGCTTAATTTATGAAAGCAACTTTAAAATTCTAGGGCTGACTTTGGTGCATAAAAATTATTTGGCTATCGCAACTTAATCAGAGCTTAACTTAATCAGTGAGTTATAGTATAGATTGAATAAAGAAAAAAATCAATGGAGTATGTTAATCACTTCTATTTTAAATTCAGAGTGTTCAAAGTGTGGCCCATGAGTGATATGTGGCCCACAGTCATGCTTACACAATAATTACAGACTAAAGGCAAAGCTAATGTGTTAGTCACCCGATAGTATGCGAGGACCCAAGTAGTCAGATGCACACCTGTTATCTACCAGGTTGCAGGGGTGACCAAACGATAAAGGTTCGTTTTTGGATGTTTAGAGGGGGAACAGTTGTGGCACAGTGTGCAGGCACTGAGACGTATGGCTTTACCTTAATGGTTTATTAGTGATACAGAAACAATATTGACTAACAACTCTATTTGTACAAGGAAACAAACAATATACTCATACAAAGAAAGACACAATATACAGTTAACCCAAAAAGAAAATCTTGTTAACTTCCAAAAACAATTAATTACACAGCATACTTACTAATACAAACCAATGCAAAAACATTATGGCCGGCAGACGCGTAAGCTCCACTGGAACACGAGAGCTGAGAGAGGCCTCGAGGTGATCAGGCTCGGTTACGGGTGCACTCAGGGTGCAAGTGACTCAGGTGCGTTCTCCTCTCTGCCTGCCAAACTGTGGGCAGGACAGATATACCCAAAGTGACGCCTCCCCCCCAAGATCTAGTGAAGAAATCGCTGACAGCTATATGGGGCTTCTCGTCTACTAAATAAGGTAAAATTAACTATAGATAGGGTTTCGCCGAGTTTCCCCGAAGAGCGGGGGATATTTTGTTGCAAGCTGTTTGCAAAATATCTGTAAAGTATCTGTAAAGTTGCAACAGAGCGGTCAAACTTCAGCCTTAGCCTTTACTGGAAGCTGTTTACAGATATTTTGCAAAGTTGCAACAGAGCGGTCAAACTTCAACCTCAGCCTTACTGGAATGGTCAACCCTCAGCCTTTACTGGCAAAGACAATAACAGGAAACAGCTCGGTGTACGTCCTGGCTTTGCATCTAAGCATGTAGGCCAGGGCAGACATGCAGAAGCAGGCCTGATGTTACAACATGCCCCCGTGCCCTCTCCGAATGCCCGTGGTTAGGGTGCCTAAACCCCCGACTCAAAGTCCGACTCTTCGCCTTCCCCTACGAGAGGGGGAGTTTCGGGGACGGAGGCCATGTAGGCCGAACCAACGGTGCGACGGATGCAAGCTTTGATACAGGCACATCCGAGACATAGCAAGACACATCCAACCAAAAGAGAAACAAAAAGGGACTGAAAATAGGATTTAAATTGGCCTAAGCCAGGCCAATCGAGCCAAGACCAAAACCGAAAGGTCTCACGAGACTCCCTGACAGTGGAGCTCAGCGTCTGCAGGTCTTTAATAATAGAACTTAAGTTGAGAGAAATAGAAGGCAAAGAAACACAACACTTATCCTTAAAAGTTGGATACACTTCAGCAAATTTTTCACAAAAGTCGGGAGCTTTTAACAAATATTGAATCATTAACCTATTTTGAACAACATAGTTAGACAAATCATTTAACTGCTGATTAATTAGCGTAGTATTATATAAAGTTTCTATGGCCAAGGACTGAAACAAAACTTGATCACGTAAAATCATATAACCGATGGGGTTAAAGGTAACTACAGAGGTGGTAAGGGATGAAACGGCTGTTTTAAACCGAGTCCACCACCCGAGGGACCGGCGGACGCGACCGGGATGGGAGCCAGGGGCTTTTACATAGACTCCACCCCCCGACAAATAAAGAGTGCCGATGGTACAAATTCCCCGTGGGTTGGGGGGAAGGACCGCAAAGGACACATTTCCACAGAACCAAAAGTGACTCGGCCTTAGAGGTGGGAAAAAGTTAGCACACTGGCCCTGGGCCCAGTCCTGTCCCGTGCCGTGGGTGTGGAGATACGTGTCACCTAAGGAGGAATCGAAATCCTCGGAGCTGAGGGAGGTTAATACCGGGGTAGAACAATTTATGGGGGAGGGGAAAAAGGACGGAGGAGCAAAAAGGGCAGTTTGATTGGGAAAAATCCATCGGGTACAATTGGGATAGGCTCCTACCCACGTGGGATAAGAAGTCTGGGTATTAGCAGGAAAGATCGAACAATGAGAGGCGGACACGGAAGCACTAACTTTGACTGGGAAAGGGAAGGGATTGCGATCAGAGGTATTGAGATAGGGAAAAACATGTGCAGGCCACTGTTGGGAACAGTTATTCCACAACGAGTTATGGGCCCACTGCACAAAGGGGGAAGAACAATTTACAGTGGTCAAGTTAAACAAAGTAAAATTATACACAACGGGTACAAACACGAAGGGGGTGGGGGAAGAGGGTGACAATGGTGCAGAGCAGACGAGGCAATTTTGCAAGGAGATCTTGGAGACGTTTGGATTTCCTCCGAGCTCCTGGATCCAATAGGCTGCAAACCACGTTTGAAGGCCCCCGGGGCCCAGGGGGTTCGGGAGTAGCCACACATCACGGTCCGCGACTGCCACGGTTAGCTAATAAAAGACATAAGCGAAAAAGAGAGGGCCTTAACCGGCCACTAGGTTAATCCAATGATTACTTAGAACGCTTACTGAGCCAATTGTGGTGAACTAGGAGTTTATCGGCTTGTTCATTGCTGACCACATAGGTGTTGGGATATTTTCCGGCCTTGAGTACAACTGCTTTATAGGGCTTACGCTAACCGGAAGCCTGGGGCTCCGTTACCCAAACGGGCTGCTCAGGTTTAAACACAGGGACCCAGGGTTCTCTTTGAAGGGGTGCGATGTGAGGCCACCCGGAGTAGCCGTCGTTAAGGGCAATGAGAACCTGGGGTAGGAACGTGCTCCAGTTTTTAAAGTCATTGTTGGGATTAGCCGTGCGCAACATGGTTTTAAGAACTGCGATTTTGCGGTCCACTACGCCATTGCTTTCTGGGTGATACTTGGTGTGAATGTGGAGAGAAGCTCCCCACCCGAGAACGAGCCATTCAATGTGTTTGCTGGTGAACGGAGGCCCCCCGTCTGCCTGAACCTCCGTGGGTGTGCCCCAGGCGGCGGCCGTTAGTCTTAAGGCCCCAGCGACAGTGGCGGCGGTAGTTTTATTAAGGGGGACACAGTAGGTTTGTCGTGATCCCAAATCTACTATAACCAGGGCTTTCGGATGCCGACGAGCGCCTGGTAATGGCTCCATAAGGTCAATTTGCCATGTACTACCAGGAGCGAAATATCCCGCAGCATAGGCTGCACGTTCGTAGCGGGGCCGATTCATGGACTTAACCTGCACGCACTTTAGACAAGATTGCACTATGCTTTCACACTGGTGGCGCTTCACCTCTGGCGTAATATTGGTGCAGGCTGACAATTTGTTATACAGCCTGCCGGCAGGCAAGTGACCCCATTCTTCATGGAGCCAGCGAAGTAACGGTTCTGCCTGCGGGGTCGATTCCACTGTACACACTTGTGGGGTCTGAGCCTCCCTTATCTTTTGATCTAACTTGGAATGCAAGGGGTTAAAGTTTGGTTGATGCGAGGGACAATGAGTGACAAACCAGGGTAGGGAAGATTTTCGCAGTAAGGAGAAGATGTCCTCCCAAAGGGGCACAAACGCAGAGGGGTGAGCCTCGTCGATCAAAATGCTTGAACAAAACTGTGAATCAATACCCAAAACAACCTGCTCACTAGCAGAGTGGGCTTTGACCACATGCTGAGCTGCTAAAAGGACGCCCTGCACCTCGCTTTGCTGCGCGATGCAGGATGAAGGCAGATGCTTCACTTCAAAGTGATCGCATTTAGCACAAAGGACTCCCGCCCATGTGGCTGGCGAGGTGCCCCCGTCAGATACAATCCACGGGTTATACTTTGTCTCAATACATATCGGTTGGCCTCGTGGAGGAATTAAAGCATTATTCCGAGACACCAGTTTCCACTCCTGCCAAGCCACCTCCCCCTGGAAACACAAAAGCTGCCAAGTAGCAGTGGTACCATGAAACTCAGGCGGAGGGGTGCTTGTGAGCCATGAGATAAGATGAACGCGGGGTCCTGACAGAGTACCCATAACAGAGAGTGGGGCCCAGTGACGCGCACTGGCCGCAGCTAATAACATCTTTCCCACCACTCCATAGTTGTATTGGGGTCTGACCATGCAGTGGGCCCAATTATAAACAGTTTTGCTTTGCTGTAATACAGAATACCCTACATGGTGCGCTGTAACGAACAGAGTGATGGTAAGGGGCTGGTGCGAATCAAACCTGGCAAGGTGGGGGTTAGAGGCAAACCAGGCGGCCAATCTTTCTTAACTTTGCTCTGCTGAAGTGCTCCATACCTCTCGATTGCGTTTGGAAGAGATAGGGGCTTGTAAGGCTTCTAAGTCAGGAGTTAGCTTTGCCGGGAGAAAGTGGCGGTGATAATTGAGGAGACCTAATAACTGCTGAAGCTCTTTTTTGTGTTGAGGAGGGGTTTCCACCCAGGCATCCAACACACCAGCCGGGACTTGGGTATAAGTGGTGGCGGTGAAATGGAAGCCCAAAAATGAAAAGCGCTGGGAGGCGTGTAGGTGGCTTTTTGCTGTATTAATTTGCCACCCGTTGGCCTCCAATGCGTTGACAACCATTTGGGTGGTGTTTTGGACTGCCTGACAATGGGACCCACACACGATAATATCATCTACATAGGGTAGTGCACTTACACTTGATGGGGGCTTCACCTTTTGCAAGGTGATGTTGAGATGGGACGCTGCCAGTGCCGGGGAGTTACAGAACCCCTGCGGGCAAACTTTCCATTTATATTGAACGCCTTTAAAAGCGAAGTTTAAGATTTCTTGTGCGTCCTGTAGTGGAATTTGATAAAACATATCTTTTAAATCAAGAGTACATGCCCACTGATTACGTGCATCGCTTAGTTGCCGCTGGATTTCGGGGATGGTGACTGCACTGGCAAACGCGATATGCTTGACACGGCTGTTAGCCTGTCTATAGTCAATGACAAGACAATATTTAGAGGGGTCGCCAGGCTTGGGAATGCCCCAGCCCGGGGACAGAAAAGTCGATGCAGTGGCCCTTTCAATTTTTCTTTCTTTTAAGAGTTGAACGAGTAACTCTTCAATGAGGGTGAGCCCTTCAGGTTTAGTGGGAATGGGGGAAAATTTCCAAGGCTGGGAGTTGATAACTTCAGGGATATAGGGGGAATGACTGCCTACTGCTATGGGGAGGGCTTGCAAAACAGAGGCCTGCAGTTTAAATCTCTTAATGTCTGAAACCCCTAACAAATTTTGCGCTCCCACCAAGGCTTTTACTTTTCTTATATATTTTCCGTGGGCGATAGTAACCCAAACTACAGGTTTTTCTTCTACACTATTAAGACCTTGAACGAACATAAATGAGCCTGTGGGGGTGTGGGGAACCTCGGACTTAATTACACTAATTTGGGCGCCAGTGTCCAACAAAAAGGTAATGGGGAGGCGACTATCGACCAACAAAGTTGCATAGGGCCGTTTGTCGGTGGGGGTCTTGGTTTGGGCCGGGGCGCACCCGGCCGTTACTCGTTTTTTGACTTGACTTAGTCGTCCCAATCTTTCCAGCCTAGTTGCTTTGCAACTGTCTGCTGTTCGGTGTTAGACATTTTACGCAACGCCTCTTTGGGGATTCCCTCGTGAAGGAGGAACCCGAAGAGTGCCCTTTCGGCTTTGGTACACTCGGGATAATTTTTCGGGGCTTGGTTGTCCTCTCGAGCCGCCGCGGCTGGGAGTACTGAGGGAGGCGGCGTTTCCGGAAATCGAATATTGCTAACAGCCTCGTATAATGTAACTACGGGGCACCCTATGGTGGCATGTAACATGAGCGTTGCCCCGGTGTCAAGTTGGGGACCCCCTTCCAAAGCTAAAGTAAGAGCGTCCATTGGCACCGGAATTTGGGAAGGATCGGCCACAAAAATGAACGGCAAATTACTTTGTTGTTGCTGCTGGTTAAGATTTAGCGGAAATTGATTCGGGTCCCAAAGTACTATGGAGGCGCCGGCAATGCCCCATATTAAGTCATGGGGCATTTTAAGGCTGCCTGGGGGAACATACATGCCTTTAAAGCTTCCCCTCATAGCAAGGATGGCTGCCGCCGGCGTAGTAACTGGCCAAGTTCCGTTGTTTAATAGAGCGTTACCAGGGAACCCCTTTGACCAATTGGCCGTTTTAGCCAAGACGATGGCCTCCTCCCTATCTACTACTTCTACCCCGTGGTCTAGGGCCACACGGCCTAGCCATGCCAGGGGTGGCTCATTCTCCCTACGCTGGGTTTCCCTCATAAAGTCTTTTAACTCTGCTTTAGACCGGGTGCGATATTCGGTTGTGGTGATGGTCTGACCCGTGTTAAAGTTGACCTTGCTCTTAGTCACAGCAACGGGCATGGCTTCTACTCTGATCCCTTCCTCTACCGCCGGGAGGGCCGTGGGCAGAGCGGGGTATAGCGAATGCTGAAGCGCCTCATAAGGCGGAGGGGAAAAATCGCTGTCGCTGCCAGCAGGGGTTTTCTTTCCCTCCCCTTCCTTGCTTGCCTCGCTCTTGCTACCCGTGAAGGAATCCGAGGCTGCTTGCTTTGCTGCAAACATAGTACTTCCATGAAGCACAGCACAGAGATCTAACGCTTTATTTAACACACAGAACAGGACAGTGGAAATGTCCTCTGACTTATATTCGTCTGGTCTGAGTTTTTTAGGCTTTTTGACCTTTTCTAGCTCTTCTAACAGGTGGGTTAATAGTTTGTGAGCCGGATCGCCGCCTTGTACCCACGGTGGGGGAATAAGTTTGGATACGGCGCCTCCTGATTTTTTGACTATACGACTGCACTCTCTCCAAATTTGGGAGGGGGCTTCAGTCCGATTGTTCTCTGCGACCCCCGTGCACTGAGGCTGCAGGGAATTATTGGCCGGCTGACACCTGAACGTCGGGTGACAGTGGAGGAGGCACCCTACCGCGGTTAAGGTTAATGGTGTCGTATAATTCTTGGACCCAGAGCCCGACTCAAGAGAGCAGACCCAATCTAATTTAGGTTGTTCTGATTGTCGGCTGGACACTTGATGAAATTGCAAATGCTGAAATTGCTCTAGCTCAGATTGTTTGCGGTCCACAGTGTGCCATGGACATGGTCCATCCTCGAAACATCCTGTTCGTGACGCCATGTTAGTCACCCGATAGTATGCAAGGACCCAAGTAGTCAGATGCACACCTGTTATCTACCAGGTTGCAGGGGTGACCAAACGATAAAGGTTCGTTTTTGGATGTTTAGAGGGGGAACAGTTGTGGCACAGTGTGCAGGCACTGAGACGTATGGCTTTACCTTAATGGTTTATTAGTGATACAGAAACACTATTGACTAACAACTCTATTTGTACAAGGAAACAAACAATATACTCATACAAAGAAAGACACAATATACAGTTAACCCAAAAAAAAAATCTTGTTAACTTCTAAAACAATTAATTACAAAGCATACTTACTAATACAAACCAATGCAAAAACATTATGGCCGGCAGACGCGTAAGCTCCACTGGAACACGAGAGCTGAGAGAGGCCTCGAGGTGATCAGGCTCGGTTACGGGTGCACTCAGGGTGCAAGTGACTCAGGTGCGTTCTCCTCTCTGCCTGCCAAACTGTGGGCAGGACAGATATACCCAAAGTGACGCCTCCCCCCCCAAGATCTAGTGAAGAAATCGCTGACAGCTATATGGGGCTTCTCGTCTACTAAATAAGGTAAAATTAACTATAGATAGGGTTTCGCCGAGTTTCCCCGAAGAGCGGGGGATATTTTGTTGCAAGCTGTTTGCAAAATATCTGTAAAGTATCTGTAAAGTTGCAACAGAGCGGTCAAACTTCAACCTCAGCCTTACTGGAATGGTCAACCCTCAACCTTTACTGGCAAAGACAATAACAGGAAACAGCTCGGTGTACGTGCTGGCTTTGCATCTAAGCATGGAGGCCAAGGCAGACATGCAGAAGCAGGCCTGGTGTTACAACATAATGACTGCCAGGTGTTATTGCTGGTGAATTCAGTCTAACTACCTACAGACAATAACTCCTTGCAAACCATTTTTAAATTTTTTCTCTGAAGTTGATGTGGCCCTTGTTTGCTCTTGACTTAAGGTGTGAACTACAAATATCTAACCACCATCCTACTCTGAGGGGCGGAGGGGAGAAGGGACAGAGAGGAATACATAAGGACAAACATACTGCACATGCTTATAACAAGATCTTAAAAGCCCATATCACATCTTTTTTTTTTTCTTCAGCTAAAATAATTTTCTCTGATATGCATGTGTATTAGATGGACTTGCATTGCACATGCTGATGAGGAGGAATGACTAGTCTTGTTTGTGAAATCCTAGCTCTTTGGGATTTTTTTCTATTGCTTTGATTTGCATATAATTAACAACATGTGAGATCGGAGACATAAGGATAAAAATATCTGAAATGTATCTTAAAAATACGTTGAAAAGAACTACTATGAATTATAAAGTTCTTAGTGTGGTAAAAGTATAGTTGTATGGCACTATCATGTAAGCATTCTTGAACTTTGTACATATTCCGTGATTTTGTCTCTGTGATTTACTAATTGTGTAATTTTATTTATATCAAGTATCAGAAAGAAGCTGGGATGTATATTAAATGGTGTGTTAAGCGGGATAGGAATCTTTTGGTAAACTAGAAATAATGACTGTGTTTCAGCGTTATTACCCTAACACGGCTACCGCGATACAAACTAACATGATGCAGACTTACACTGCTACCAGTCTGAAACCTATCACCATGCAAGATGCCACAAGGACTCCTCGTTACTCTATAATCTGTTACTCACGCACTGTTAAAGGAACAGAAAGATGGTACAGCTAACCCTAGTTCTAGCATTTCCTAATTTTTGATTGCCTGACTTTGCAACCTTAGTGTTCCTTTCACTTAGGTATTTTTGTGTTTGTACCTTGCTCTCTCTTGTTTAAAAAAAGAAAGGAAGCTGAAAAAATTCCATCATGTGGCATTATATTGATATCCGCCTGATTCATCACCAGGGCTAGAACCTTTAGATCTATTGCACAGATCTCTGCCACTTGAGCTAATAGAGTACAGTAGCAGTAGAAAGTTGTTGCAGTTTTGGGGTTATGTCTGTGTCTCCATTCTGATTTTGTGAAAACCATGCTGTATTTCATCCACTAGTTTGAGTGGGACTTTGGTTAATTCCTTTGCTGTATACTGTAACTGTTGTGTTGGAGTGTAACATCGCTCTTGTACTACGAGGGCCTGGTACCTACGTGTCTGATCCTGAATGAGAGCCATTAAGGGACCATCAGCTTCGAACAGCTCTCCTCTATAGGAAAAATGGATTCATTAACAAGAGTGACCAAGCTAAAGAAAATGGATTCTCCCATTTTGATGCTCAGAGGCTGGGACTTTAGCCACCTGACTGAGGTTTTGGAGCTGGTCAGTGAGTCACCTGAGAGTGGGGACTGAAACCTTATGTAAGGCCAGGGTTTGCTCCAGACTAGTCCTCTCACCAGCTAAACATTGCCAGGAAACAGACAGAAGAGAGTAAGAGAAGTCTACCCACATGACACACAGACTGTAGTCCTACCTGACCCCCAGGGTACATTTTTGGTAGCTAGCCCAAGCCATCACCTGTGCCACTGTGCCTACACTGCTATTTTTAGTGCACTGGCTCAAGCAGAGCTAGCACATGTCTGTCTATCCGTCCTAGGAAATACCCTCCCAGCTGTTGTGTAAATGTACCCTTAGAGGCCTAGAGCTAGAGACAGTATGAGTGTCTGCCCAGACCCAGCTGGCTTGGAACCAAATGGGATTCAAAGAGGGAGTCCAGGTGCAACAAGACTGGTTATTATTCATAAGGAGTACTTTAAGAATAAAAAATACATAACAGATCTGATTATGTGGACCAGCACTAGGGTGGAATGAGACACTTTGCCCATAGGTTTTACAGCAATTTGTTAACAGCGGAGGAATGATGAGTCTCAGGCCTGGTCCACACTACGCAGTTAAATCGATTTAAACAGCGTTAAATCGATTTAACGCTGTACTCGTCCACACTACAATGCACTTTAAATCGATTTTAAGGGATCTTAAAATCGATTTCTGTACTCCTCCCCAACGAGAGGAGTAAAGCTAAAATCGATATTACTATATCGATTTAGGGTTAGGCCACGTCCAGACTAGGAATTAAAATCGATTTTAGATACGCAACTTCAGCTACGGGAATAACGTAGCTGAAGTCGAATTTCTAAAATCGAGATACTCACCAGTCTGGACGGGGCGCCATCGATGTCCGCGGCTCTCCGCGTCGATTCCGGAACTCCGTTCGGATTGATGGAGTTCCGGAATCGATGTAAGCGCGCTCGGGGATCGATACACCGCGTCCAGACTAGACGCGATATATCGATCCCCGAGCAATCGATTTTAACCCGCCGATGCCGCGGGTTAGTCTGGACGAGGGCTTAGTGTGGACGCAAATCGACATTATTAGCCTCATTCTTTTACAGTAGCTACCCACAGTGCACTGCTCCAGAAATCGACGCTAGCCTAGGACCATGGACGCGCACCGCCGAATTAATGTGCCCTAGTGTGGACGCATAAAATCGACTTTATAATATCGGTATTATAAAACCAGTTTTAGTTGATTCGAAATTATGCTGTAGTGTAGATGTACCCTCAGATATCTTGGGATCCTATCCACACTCGGGATGGGAATGTGTTCCAGTACTTACAGAACCTTCTATCTCATTCCTTCCAACCTGTCCCTATCTGAGTCCTATATTTCTCATCAGCACTGGCTCCTTTTCCAGACAGTCCCGTTCTCTGCTCCTTAAGATTCTCATCTCAGTCCCAGTCTCCGCACCTAGCTGATTCTAGCCTCCCTTTTTTCCTCCTCTTTTCCTGGATCCCTGTGTCCTTGTCCAGCTAGTCTCAGTCCAGTGATTAATGCAAATGAGTACAGTAGCCTTGTTTATTCTAATATTAAATTCAATTCATTTTACACTGTTCCTATGTTTATTCAGAATACAGGAAGGATACATTGGATCAGCACAGCGGAGGATGTTGGGTGAAGCAACTGGGCTGAGGAATAATGGCTGCAGGAGCGTGGTTTTAAAATTTAATAAAAAAACAAACAGGATTAGGACTGTCAATTAATTGCATGATAAACTCGCGATGAACTAAAAAAGTAATCGCAATTTAAAAAATTAGTCGCTATTAATCGCAGTTTTAATTGCACTGTTAATAAAATATCAATTGAAATTTATTAAATATTTTAGATGTTTTCCTATGTTTTCAAATATTTGATTTCAGTTTAGAACAGAGAATACTAAGTGTATAGTGCTCACTTTATGTTGTTTTTATTACAAATATTTGGATTGTAAAAATGATATACAAAATAAATAGTATTTTTCAATTCACCTCATACAAGTACTGTAGTGCAATCTCTTTATCATGAAAGGTCAACTTACAAATGTAGGTTTTTTTTTTTTGTTACATAACTGCACTCAGAAACAAAACAATGTAAAACTTTTGACTTAAAAATCCACTCAGTGCTATTTTTTGTTCAGCCAATCGCTAAGACAAACAAGTTTGCTGACAATTATGGGAGATAATGTTGCCTGCTTCTTATTTATAATGTCACCTAAAAATGAGGACAAGTGTTTGCATGGCTGTCCTTTCACTTTGTTTTTCCCTACGAGGAACTCAGCTCCTGGGTAGGTATGCCAGGATCTACCAGGTTTAAACATTGTCTTTCATGCTGGGAGGCGATCCCAGTGAGAGATGGGCACTCCTGGTGTGTCTGTTGCCTTTGGGAGTCCCATGCTCCTCAAAAGTGTAATCTCTGCCTGGCCCTAAAGTTGAGAGTCAGAAAGGATTGTGACATTAAATTATGTCTCATTATGGTGAGCTTATACCCGGCCAGGCTCCCCTTCTTTCCATACACCGGCGTCCCAGCAAATCAACCACCTCTGCCTCATTGGTGCCGCACTCTCCTACAGCATCCAAGGGAACCTACCTCAAAGAGATCACAGTCTGCAGTTGAGAGAACTGCTTTGACACCCAATGGTCTCTGGCTCGATACCCACGAGGCTGCAGGTTCCTCAGGTACTGTGAGCAGTAGCAAACCCAAAGACTCTAGGAATTCAGACTCTGGAAGATCTCTGGTACCATCAGGAGATCAAAGCAGCAAGGAGAAAAAGACTATCTTCTCTAAATCACTGCTGATAGAATTTGCCAGGCCCTCGGTACCTAGCTCTTCGGTACCATAGAAAACCAGATTGGTCAGTCCTCAGAATATGTAAGACCTATGCTACTGTTGGCTCCTTTGGCCACAATTACTTCTGACCAAGAGACTGTATTGGTATTGCAAGAGTTAGATTCCCTCAGGACTCGATGGTAACAGACACACCTGAATCCCTTTTATTTGGCACTGATCCATTCTCAGTACTGAGGACCTCTCAGTCTCCAGGTATTTGTCTGGTATTGTTGGAGTCACCACCTATTTCTACAGGTGCCCTGCCTCTTCCAAGTGATTATGATGATGGAGACTTCTCTTCAGTCTCTCAAATATCGGCCAAGAGTCCTGTGGCACCTTATAGACTAACAGACGTTCTGGAGCATGAGCTTTCGTGGGTGAATACCCACTTCATTGGATGCATATAGTGGAAATTTCCAGAGGCAGGTATAAATATGCAAGCAAGAATCAGGCTAGAGATAACGAGGTTAGTTAGATACATCTGTTAGTCTATAAGGTGCCACAGGACTCTTTGCTGCTTTTACAGATCCAGGCTAACGTGTCTACCCCTCTGATACTCTCAAATATCAGTACAGGTTTCTCCCCTTTTCCCAGACACTTCCAGAGAGTCAGAACATCCCTAGGAAAGACAGCTTCAGACTTCATCCCAATGGTATGGACATCCCTGGGTGCCCCCACCCATGCCATTTGGGTCCCTTCATTGGCCATACTATGGTCCCTGGGCATCTTACCAACAATAATTCTCCAAGACAGCTAGTACTACTCAATAAGGCTATGATAAGGGCAAACAGTCCCTCACCATCCTCACTCTCTAGAACGCCTTATCCACAGGACAGAGCAGGAAGCAAGGATGGATGAGGTGGTTACCCCGACAACCATCTTTTCTTCCCCATCCCCAGATTAAGCCCTTATGCCTTGTCCATCATCCCTGGCTGATGACTTAAAGCAGTTCCAGGACCTCATTAAAAGGATAGCAGACTCTGTACGGATATCACTCAAGGAGGTTAGAGAGCATCAGCATATATTCCTTGACATATTTCACACAAGATCATTGGCCCACGTTGTGCTACCTGTTAATGAGTCTCTGATAGACTCTTCAAAAGAAATTGGGCATACTCTGGCTACAATACAACTCATTTATGAAAGGGATCATAAAAAGTATTATGTCTCCTCTAAGGATTCAGAATTTTTATTTTCTCATCCCTATCCCAACTCCCTTGTGGTTGATGCTGTTAACAGACATGGAAGGCAGCACCATGCTAAATTGATGCTGTACGATAAAGATCAAAAGTGACTTTATTGGGTCATAAGTCATATTCATTGGCTACTCTACAATTTAGAATCGTCAATTACCAACTCCTGTTGGCAAAATAACCATACCAATTATTCCAAGTTTAATTCCTTCATTGAGCATCTTCCACCAGAGCAGAGAGAACAATTCTAGGCTGTCATCACAGAGGGTCAGCAGCTTGCCAGGCCTCTCTGGATGCTGCTGTTATATATATAAATAAAATAAGCTGCTTGATCTTGTCAGTTTTGCTGGAGCAGGAGGCGTTGACTTTTTGACCATTGGCTGTTGATATTATGGCATATCAGTTATATGGGATTCCACTGAAAATCATTGTCCTTAAGTAATTTTTATTTCTTGTTGCAGTAACATAGCTTTCTTTCCAGGGCATTTTTATTTTCAGGTTTATGTGGACAATAAATAAAATGAATCTATATGCAGCAACCTGTTGTTTATCATTAATATTTTCTTCCATGAATTGCATTCTGTGCTTGATGTGTGAGCATATTTCAATTGACTCTGAAAGTTAAAGCAAATGTTTTCAGATAATGCAGAGCACAGAGCAAAATAACGGCTCATGTCCCAAGCCAACAGCATGTTTCACTGATGAAACGAAGTGTTATGTGTTTACAAAGATAATAACACAGTTTCCTCTGACAGAGAGGCCTAGATTCACAAAGTGGGATTGCAAAAATTTCCAATACAGAGTTAAAAGGCATAGAAAAGTACGTAATTGGTTATAACTGTGAGTTGAATTAACTTATGTTAGAGAATCTATCATTTTGGTGGTCCAGCAGCACTTCTTTGGCAGCATCCACATAACAAAATGCTCTTATTGGAGAATAGTGAGATTTTTCTATTTGAGGTAGAATTCTATAATCTATCAAGTGAAATTGTTATACCAGTCTTTTGAATTAATGTGTAGTAATGTTTGATGGCCACAAATTGTTTACTCTAAATAAATATGGCAATTAGTGGAAAAGGGACCAATCAAGGTCTGACCCCATGATGTGCTGAGCTATTCTTAATTCCCATTGAACTTAATGGGTAGGCAAGTGTGCTTCAGTACCTTTATAGGAAAAGAACCAAGATCTTAATGTATTGTCTTAATGCAGTCTCATGTAACTGATGATTGGTGATGAAGCCAATTCCCCACTACGCTTTCCTGCTTTGTCTACGCCAGTCTTTTTTCTGAAATATCTCAATATTGTTAATGCTGGCTCAGTTCCACTGCTGAGAGCCCAAGAATAGGTCAGGCTCAGGTGGCCATGGGGTTTATACCACCATGTCATGTAGATCTTTGTGGTACAGGGCTGGACAACATGTTTAAAAATGGCAGTGGCCACCTGCAACCTGGCCTATGGTAGGCTCCCACTGTTCCAACCACTGTCGGAGCTGCACTGGTATAACAATGGTAGGAAAACTTCCAGAGAACAGTGTAGGCAGAGGGGGTCCCTCTGTTCTGCCCCATTATGCTAAAATACCTAGAGATGTTGCCCTCATTTTCATTGCAGTGTAGGTTGGACATTAGGAAAACCTTTCGAACTGTCAGGGTAGTTAAGCATTGGAATAAATTGTCTAGGGAGGTTGTAGAATCTCCATCATTGGAGATTTTTAGAGCAGGTTAGACAGGGATGGTCTAGATAATACTTAGTCCTGCCATGAGTGCAGGGGACTGGAATAGATGACCTCTCGAGGTCCCTTCCAGTCCTATGATTCTATGCAATAACCCAGAGGGATGCTAGACATTGTCGTGACTTCTTTGATTTAGTCAGTAGAACTAGCAATCAGAAAAAAAGTCTGTCTATATGCACTTCTGTCCAGCTTTTACTATGTTGCAGCCAGATTCTGCCCTAGGATTCACATGACAGAATTCAGAACAGCAACATAAAAACACAATGGAAGGGCAAAAATTGGCCACTGGTTGTAGTATATTTCCTTATCTGAGACCTTAGTTCCTCCTGTGCTACTGACATATTGGGTAGTCCAGTTCATCCATTGATTAGTTGCTCACTAGTTGTGGAACTTCTTCTCAGGTGATGTTAGAACATTCAATATTCTTCGTCACTGTTTTCTGCCAGTTCATCCTTCACCTTCCTTGCTTTCTCTTTCATCCCTTGGGTACCCAATTTGATGCTTGATTAGTATGTCTCCCATCTTCCATATGGTATACGTGTCCCAGCCATCTGAGCCTTCTTTCTTTGATATTTCTTCACATGTCCTGCTCTGTCAGCTCCGTTACTTTTGCATTTGTTGTTTTGTCTTTCTATGAACTTTGTAGTATCTTCCTCAGCCGTCTGTGATAGGCAGCTTCTGATCTTTTTTTGTTAGCCACCATCATCAGCCAAGTCTCTGCTCTGTACGGTAGTGTGCTCAGTACAGTTACATAGCATAATCTAACTTTTCATTTGGTGCAAAGACCTCTGTTTGACCAGATGTATTTCATTCTTCTGAAAGTGGTGTTTGCTTTTCCTAATCTTGTATGATTATGTGTGCTACAGCTACCTTCAAATGTCATCACACTCCCCAGATAGCAAAACTTTTTTCTGTTTGAGTTCTTTTCCATCCAGGTACACCTTTGCATCTGTTGTCCAGTTTCCTACTTTCAGAATCTGGGTTTGAAAGTTGCATTGAAAGTAAATGCAGTATATTACTGAGTCCCAAAAAAGCAAACCAAAAAATGTCCTCCATAGATGTACCTGTAGCTCTCCAAAGAAAGGCACATCACAAAGAAAAGTGGCATGTTCAGGGCATAGACTCAGAAAGTACTTGTACGCTGTCACTGAAAAAACTGTTGATCTGGAGTGTAAAATATACCAGTGTGCAGGAAGCGTAATGTGTCCCCTCTCTGATAGTCAACCAGCTAGCTGCCAGCTCTGTGCTGGTTTTGTCGCTCAATTCTCTGTAATGTGACTATTAAATCTCTCTCTCCTTTGTGTCACCTCCAAATGTCCTTTTGGCCACATTGTGTTTGGAACATGATCTCTGGTGTGCTGTCCAGTGTGTGTGGTTTTTATTTTTAATTTCATCATATGTCAGTATTCAGAGTACAAATATGGAAGTGGATTGTCCAGAGCTCTAAAACATAACTGCTGTATTGGCATGATATAATTTTGAATTTATTATGAGTAGTGGTTACCTGTTATCTGCCTGTAAATAATGAGAACTCTGCAATTTATATAGTTCCTGCTACATGTTGAAGCAATGAGCCAGCTGCTAATCACGGAGAATAACCTGTGTATGGACATGTCTGGGTTGGATTGTACTGTGTCTGGCAACTGTGTTTATCATCAAACCATGCCTGCTGTCAAACGTGCTTATACACATACTTCCATCAGGATTTACAATAAGCTGCTGTACTATACACACAGGAGCAGAGTGGAAGTGCTTCTTCAAAAGCAAACATTTGGTCTTAGTATCTGAAAAGATGTAAGCATCTGAAGTATTTGCATTGGTTACATTTCATTAAACTGATTCTGGAATTTTTTTAAATACATGTAATAGCTACATGTACAGGAATGAAAACTTGTGTTTTGAATAGGATTTTAAAATTGTTAATTTAATATTAAGACAGAATAAGGAAGTATTTTACATCTTGCGATTGTAATAAGACATTACTTTATAGAGGCAATGTAGTTTATTTTCTTATGAGCAAACTATAAAGACTATATAAAAGTATTATTTAGAATAAAACATAATTGAAATAATTTCTTTTGAATTTCTCCATTTTATTCAAGAGGGGAAAGGATGTTGATATTCATTAATAAAGGAGAGTGATAAATCTGTTTGTCAATGCAAAGAATGAGGTTTCTGAAAAGTAGCTGTTTGTTCCTGTCATACAGAGAGCATTAATGGGCACCAGCTGGGCTCTAGCTATAGCAGCTACACCACTTCAGCTTTGCACAGCAAGAGCTGCTGTGGCAATGGTGCAGAAGTGCCTCCTGTGCAGATTTAGGAAGTATACACTTCAGTTGTTGTTCCCTGGGCAACAGAATAACTGCAGCCCAGCTGGCTCTGCACCACCTGAGCTGATCAAAGAGCAAACCCTGTCAGGCAGTGAAACTTCAGCTCCTCCAGCTCTAGTGTGAATTTCTGCAGGCAATGATGTAGGAAGTATTGTCAATTGGGTTTCAAGGTTAAATGTGGGGGAATGAAATGAAATGACATGGAAGATTAGACTGAGAATGCTATTCTTACATACATCTACTGTATACAGTTATTAATTACAGAAACATATTACAATACATCTTATATACCAATATAGACCTAGAAAAATATATTTTCCCTTTTTAAATTGTCTTGAAACAAAAGACTAGAAATAGCTGGCTTATTGTTTTCTCATGGACAAGGGGAAGTGATCATGGACAGCTTATTGTATGTGTTAGTCAAAAATGATATAGGTTTAAACCTATAGTTGTATAAAATGATATAATTATGGATTTCTCAGCAGATAGAACTAATCTGCATGTTCATGGCAGAAGTCAAGATTGCAACTGATGTATACATCAGAGCATACTTCTGTGGCAATGTGGATTTTATTCAGCAAGGGGCGCCAGAAGAATAAAAAGTAGATGATTGGAACAGCTGTGAATTGTAATACTGGCTGACAAGTCCCTACATAATTGTGATCTAAATCCAGTTGAGTCTTTGCGGGATCTTTTTCTTTTTGTAGTATTCTCTTGTGTGTACATTTAATTTTATTCCTAGGTTTTCTCTTTTATATTATGGCAGCACCTACTGGCGTCAATTTGATCAAGGGTTTGTCAGTGCTTTCACATTTTAAAATCCTGTTTTCAAGAGGTTTTTTTTTAAATAAATTTTGCTATTAGAATTTTACTCCAGTCTGGAAACTGCAATTTAAAAAAAGAAATATTGGAACAGCTTAGTCAACCCTTCTTAATGTTTTCCCCTTATTTTTGTTGTTTATTCACTGCTTGTTTCTTCACGCATACCTTCCAATATGTTTCAACTCTGACCTGGAGAGACCATGTATAAGGTTAAGGGAATTGTTGAGTCTCTGCACTTGTGCAGGCCTGGGCTTCTCTGTTGGGACTGTAAGCAAAGGATTTCAATTAGTGCCAATTCTCATGGTGGTTTTTCATGGTAGGCTCGCTAGTCTATTACCAGTCCCCTGAGTCATCCTTGGGTCTAGCACAAACACATGGCCCGTGGAGTTATTTTCTGTGGCCCGCCATAGGCACCGACTCCACTGGCAGCCAAGCTCACCTCCCCTCCATTCCCTCCCGAGTGCGCCGCATCCTCGCTCCTCTACCTACAGCTGTTTGGCAGCGCTTAGGACTTTCCAGGAGGGATGGAGGAGGAGTGAGGACACGTCGCGCTCAGGGGAGGAGACGGAGAAGAAGTGGGGCTGGAGATTTGGAGAAGGGATTGGAATGAGGGCAGAGTTGGGGTGGGAACTTTGGGGAAGAGGTTGGAATGGTGGCAGGGAAGGGGTGAGAAGAGGTGGGATGGGGCGGGGCCTCATAGAAGGGGTGGAGTGAGGGCAGAGCCGGGGGCTTTAACCGAAGTAATTCTAAAAGTAAATGCATGTTTTGTCTTTTGAGTGAGGTGCATTACTGAGTGCTTATATTTTACTAAAACCCCTCTTCACATTACAGTTTTAAAAAAGTTAATACATTGACTTTTAATAGCATACTATATTACTCTTCATTTTTTTCATTTTTGACTATACTTTTGTATCGTTGTATGAGAAGGTTTCAGTGATGCGGCCTCGGGCCAATGTACTAGTCCTCCTGTGGCTCTCACAATGATTTGAGTTTGAGATCTCTGGTCTAGCATATCTGAATTATGGAAATGCCTCCAAAGTAGTTTTGGAAGATAATTTTTGTATGTGCAGAACACAAAATATAAAGTTCTACTTTGAGTGCTTGCTCATGTCAATTCTGTGCTAGGTGTGCGTGCACCATATGCACAGTTGCAAGGTTTTTTTTTCCCTTAGCGGAATCCATAGGGCTGTGTCATAAACAGATAGCTAAGGGTTAATGTCTCTTTCACCTGAAGCACCTGACCAGAGGACCAATCAGGAAACCGGATTTTTTCAACTTTGGGTGGAGGGAATTGTGTGTCTGAGTCTTTTGTCTGTCTTCCTGCTTTCTCTGAGCTTTGGAGAAGTAGTTTCTACTTTCTAGTCTTCTGTTTCTAAGTGTAAGGACAAAGAGATCAGATAGTAAGTTCTATGGTTTCTTTTCTTTGGTATTTGCATGAATATAAGTGCTGGAGTGCTTTGATTTGTATTCTTTTTGAATAAGGCTGTTTATTCAATATTCTTTTAAGCAATCGACCCTGTATTGTATCATCTTAATACAGAGAGACCATTTGTACTTATTTTTCTTTCTTTTTATATAAAGCTTTCTTTTAAGACCTGTTGGAGTTTTTCTTTACTTCAGGAAAATTGAGTCTGTACTCACCAGGGAATTGGTGGGAGGAAGAAATCAGGGGAGATCTGTGTGTTGGATTGCTAGCCTGATTTTGCATTCCCTCTGGGGGAATAGGAAAGTACTTTTGTTTCCAGGACTGGGAACAGAGAGGGGGGAAGAAAGGCAAAGGTGGGGGAGTAGCCTTGTACATCAATGATGAAATTAAATGTAGCGAAATAAGATGCGATGGAATGGATAAGACGGAGTCCGTCTGGGCAAAAATCACGCTGGGTAAAAAAGCAACTAGAGCTTCCCCTGAGATAGTGCTTGGGGTGTGCTACAGACTGCCGGGATCGGATTGGGATATGGATAGAGACCTCTTTAATGTCTTTAATGAAGTAAACACAAAGGGGAAATGTGTGATTATGGGGGACTTCAACTTCCCGGATATAGACTGGAGGACGAGTACTTGCACAAATAATAGGGGTCAGATTTTTCTGGATGTGAAAGCGGATGGATTTCTTCATCAAGTAGTTGAAGCACCTACGAGAGGGGATGCCATTTTAGACTTGGTGTTGGTGAGCAGTGAGGACCTCGTAGAAGAAATGGTGGTAGGGGACAACCTTGGTTCGAGTGATCATGAGCTGATTCAGTTCAAACTAGATGGAAGGATAAACAAATGTAGATCTGCGATTAGGGTTTTTGACTTCTCGAGGGCTAATTTTAAAGAGTTAAGGAAATTAGTTAGGGAAGTGGATTGGACGGAGGAATTAGTGGATTTAAATGTGGAGGAGGCCTGGAATTACTTTAAGTCACAGCTGCGGAGACTGTCGGAAGCCTGCATCCCGAGAAAGGGGAAAAGAACCATGGGCAGGAGTTGCAGGCCAAACTGGATGAGCAAGCAACTCAGAGAGGGGATTAGACAAAAGCAGAAAGCTTACAGGGAGTGGAAGGAAGGCAGGATCAGTAAAGAAAGCTACCTTGCTGAGGTCAGAACATGTAGGGATAAAGTGAGGAAGGCTAAAAGCCACATTGAACTGGAACTTGCAAAGGGAATCAAAACCAATAGTAAAAGGTTCTACAGCCACATAAATAAGAAGAAAACAAAGAAAGAAGAAGTGGGGCCGCTATACACTGAGGATGGAATGGAGGTTAAGGATAACCTAGGCATGGCCCAACATCTAAACAAGTACTTTGCCTCGGTTTTTAATAAGACTAGTGAGGAACCTTGCGATGATGGAGGGATGATAAACGGGAATGTGGATATGGAAGTGGATATTACTGCAACTGAGGTAGAGGCCGTACTTGAACAGCTCGATGGGTCGAAGTCGGAGGGCCCGGACAATCTCCACCCGAGGATATTAAAGGAACTGGCGCGTGAAATTGCGAGCCCGTTAGCGAGAATTTTTAAGCAATCGATAATCTCGGGTGTTGTGCCGTATGACTGGAGGATTGCTAATATAGTTCCTATTTTTAAGAAAGGGAAAAAGAGTGATCCGGGTAATTATAGGCCTGTTAGCTTGACGTCTGTAGTATGTAAGGTCTTGGAAAAAATTTTAAGGGAGAAAGTAGTTAAGGACATAGAGGTCAATGGTAATTGGGACGAATTGCAACACGGATTTACTAAAGGTAGATCGTGCCAAACCAATCTGATCTCCTTCTTTGAGAAGGTGACGGATTACTTAGATAAAGGAAATGCGGAAGATATAATTTACCTAGATTTCAGTAAGGCGTTCGACACGGTTCCGCACGGGGAGCTGTTAGTTAAATTGGAAAAGCTGGGAGTGAATATGAAAGTTGTAAGGTGGATAAGGAACTGGTTAAAGGGGAGACTCCAGAGGGTCGTATTGAAAGGTGAACTGTCGGACTGGAAGGAGGTCACCAGTGGAGTCCCTCAAGGATCGGTTTTGGGACCGATCTTATTTAACCTTTTTATTACTGACCTTGGCACAAAGAGCGGGAATGTGCTAATAAAGTTCGCGGATGACACGAAGCTGGGGGGTATTGCTAACACGGAGAAGGACAGGGATACTATTCAAGAAGAACTGAACCATCTTGTAAACTGGAGTAATAGAAATAGGATGAAATACAATAGTGAAAAGTGCAAGGTCATGCATTTAGGAATTAATAATAAGAATTTTGGATATACGTTGGGGGCGCATCAGTTGGAAGCGACGGAGGAAGAGAAGGACCTTGGGGTACTGGTTGATAGCAGGATGACTATGAGTCGCCAATGTGATACGGCTGTTAAAAAAGCAAATGCGATTTTGGGATGCATCAGGCGGGGTATTTCCTGCAAGGATAAGGAGGTGTTAGTACCGTTGTATACGGCGTTGGTGAGACCCCATCTGGAATACTGTGTGCAGTTCTGGTGTCCCATGTTCAAGAAGGATGAATTCAAACTGGAACAGGTTCAGAGATGGGCTACGAGGATGATCCGAGGAATGGAAAAACTGCCTTATGAAAGGAGACTCAAAGAGCTTGGCTTGTTTAGCCTGGCCAAAAGAAGGCTGAGGGGGGATATGCTCGCCCTATATAAATATATCAAGGGGGTTAACGTTAGGGAGGGAGAGGAATTATTTAAGTTTAGTACTAATGTAGCCACGAGGACGAATGGGTATAAACTGGATATTAGGAAGTTTAGACTTGAAATTAGACGAAGGTTTCTGACCATTAGGGGAGTGAAGTTCTGGAATAGCCTTCCGAGGGAAGTAGTAGGGGCAAAAGACTTTCCTGGCTTTAAGACAAAGCTTGATAAGTATATGGAGGGGATGTTATGATAGGATCATTAATTTGGGCAATTGATCTTGAATTACCACCAGACAGGTCTGCTCAATGGTCTGCGGGGAGATGTTGCATGCGATGGGTACTGAGTTGCTGCGGAGAACTCCTTCTTGGGTGCTGGCTGGTGACTCTTGCCCACATGCTCAGGGTTTAGCTGATCGCCATATTTGGGGTCGGGAAGGAATTTTCCTCCAGGGCGGATTGGCAGGTGCCCTGGAGGTTTTTCGCCTTCCCCTGCAGCGTGGGGCACGGGTCGCTTGCTGGTGGTGTCTCTGCAGCTTGAGGTCTTCAAACCATTTTTGAGGATTTCAATAACTCGGTCCTGGGATAGGGGTTGTATAAAATTGGATGGGTGGGGTTCTGTGGCCTGCCTTGTGCAGGAGGTCAGACTAGATGATCAGATTGGTCCCTTCTGACCTATGAGTCTATGAGTCTATGAGTCTATGATTATTTCCCTTTGTTGTGAGACTCAAGGGATTTGGGTCTTGGGGTCCCCAGGGAAGGTTTTTCAGGGGGACCAGAGTGCCCCAAAACACTCTAATTTTTTGGGTGGTGGCAGCAAGTACCAGGTCCAAGCTGGTAACTAAGCTTGGAGGTTTTCATGCTAACCCCCATATTTTGGACGCTAAGGTCCAAATCTGGGACTAAGGTTATGATATGAGTAGCAGCGGTGGGATATAGACAGAATCCAGAAGCCAGTAGGAATATTATATTTTTCTTTTCTCTGCTAAGGGCTTTTTAGCAGAGAGAGAAGCAGTTGGTTTTAAAAGGGAACCAGAGAGAATTTTTTTTTTTCTGCTCTCTCTGGCAGTTTGTGGCTTGCATGTTAAGCAAGAAGCCATTACCAGACTGTTAAGGGTCTTTTGTCATGCAATAGCCCTCCCATTAGGAGGCAAGTTCCAGCACTATAGGCATGCAAATAAAGTGGTTTTTCTGGTTTACTTTCATTGAACATTAGCTAGAGAGAGAAAGGGAAAAAAGCACTGTTGCTAGGCAGACTTCAGGAGGCAACAGAGAAGATAAACCTGCAGTGCAGAAGATAAACACCGGAGGGCACCCCAACCCAAGAAAACAGGAACCATGACTTCTAAGGCAAAAATTGAGGCCGAAGGACAATTCAGAGAAGCTGAACACAGGCGACAACTGGAAATAAAACAAAAAGAGATGGAGATGAAAGAAAGAGAAGAACAGATCAAAGAGGCAGCCTACCAAAGAGAACAGGCAGCCTACCAAAGAGAACAGGCAGCCAAAGAGGCAGCACACAAAAGAAAACTAGAAGAAGAAGAGGTGGCCTACCGAAGGAAACAAGCAGAAGAAGAGTTGGCCCACAGAAGGAAACAAGAAGAAGAAGAGGCGGCCCACCGCCGAGAAATGGAAAAACAACAAAAAGAGAATGAAGAGAAGGAAAAACAGAGAAAACATGAACTGGACTTGGCAAAAGCTGGGCTGCCTGTGCCAGCCAACCCTAACAACCCGGCGCCAAATATTGCTCCACAGCACAGGAAATTTCCCACCTACAAGGCAGGTGATGACACCGAGGCCTTCTTGGAAAATTTTGAAAGAGCCTGTCTTGGGTACAGCATTCCCGAAGACCAGTACATGGTAGAATTGAGGTCACAGCTCAGTGGACCTTTAGCAGAGGTGGCAGCTGAAATGCCTAAGCAGCAAATGAATGACTATAAACTTTTTCAAACCAAGGCCAGATACAGAATGGGGATAACCCCAGATCATGCCCGTCGGCGTTTCAGAACCCAAAAGTGGAAACCAGAGGTGTCATTTCCCAAACACGCCTACTACATTGCAAAAAACTATGAGGCCTGGATAACAGGAAACAACATTCAAACCTTGGAAGAACTGAACCTCCTCATACAAATGGAGCAGTTCTTGGATGGTGTTCCTGAAGACATCACACGGTACATACAAGATGGAAATCCCAAAGATATCGCTGAGGCGGGGGAGATTGGAGCCAAATGGATGGAACTGGCAGAAAGCAAGAAAGCTACTGTCAAGGGGAACGATTACCCCAGGGGGCACACAGACCATAAACCCTACAACCGAGGACAGCCAAAGACCCCACATACCACCCAAGTAAAGCCACAGATACCCTACCCTTCAACCTCACCAGTCTCCAGTAACTCACCTCGGCCCACTGACCCATCAGATGGAAGATGCTTTAAGTGTAATGAACTGGGACATATCAAGGCTAACTGTCCCAAGAACACCATGCGAGTGCAATTCATTACACCACCATCACACCAAAGATCCCCAGGCCCGGATGCCTCTCAAATACCCTTGGAGCGAAGGGAAAATTTGAGAGTGGGCGGAAAGAAGGTTACTGCGTGGAGAGACACGGGGGCACAAGTGTCAGCTATCCACCAATCCTTCGTTGACCCCAAATTCATCAACCCAAAGGCCAAAGTTACAATTTACCCCTTCATGTCACAAGCTGTAGACTTGCCTACAGCTCAACTGCCTGTCCAGTACAAAGGCTGGTCAGGAATGTGGACTTTTGCAGTCTATGACAATTATCCTATCCCCATGCTACTGGGGGAAGACTTGGCCAACCAGGTGAGGCGGGCCAAGAGAGTGGGAATGGTTACACGTAGCCAAACCAGGCAAGCTTCCAGACCCATTCCTGATCCTGAGCCGTCCACAGAGGCCCCGTCTGTGTTACCAGAGACCCAGACAGAGGTAGTGGACCCGGATTCCATGCCTACCACTGAAACAGCCACAGCATCTCCAGTCCCAGGCCCGGAACTGGAACAGCAACCAGCACCAGCAAGTGCAACCACATCTTCAAACTCAACGCCAGAGGGCGCCAGCGAGCCAAAACTGGCAGAAGCAACAGACAGCCATACCCAAAAGGCTCAGCCAGAGCCTGAAATACCCTCAGGTGCACCAGCGGAGAGCGGTTCACCAGCAACGGAAACAACCCCATCACCTACATCGCTTCCAGAGGGACCAAGCCCAAGTCCACAGTCTGAGGAAGAACTGGTGACCCCAGCCTCAAGGGGACAGTTCCAGGCTGAGCAGGAAGCGGATGACAGCCTTCAGAAAGCTTGGGCGGCGGCACGGAGCACCCCACCGCCTCTCAGCTCTTCTAATCAATCCCGGTTTGTTATAGACCAAGGACTTTTATACAAGGAAATTCTTTCTGGTGGACACCGGGAAGAATGGCAGCCGCAAAAACAGTTGGTGGTTCCAACTAAGTACCGGGGGAAGCTCTTAAGCTTAGCCCATGATCATCCCAGTGGCCATGCTGGGGTGAACAGAACCAAGGACCGGTTGGGGAAGTCCTTCCACTGGGAGGGGATGGGCAAAGATGTTGCCAAGTATGTCCGGTCTTGTGAGGTATGCCAAAGAGTGGGAAAGCCCCAAGACCAGGTCAAGGCCCCTCTCCAGCCACTCCCCATAATTGAGGTCCCATTTCAGCGAGTAGCTGTGGATATTCTGGGCCCTTTCCCAAAAAAGACGCCCAGAGGAAAGCAGTACGTACTGACTTTAGTGGACTTTGCTACCCGATGGCCAGAAGCAGTCGCTCTAGGCAACACCAGGGCTAACACTGTGTGCCTGGCCCTAACAGACATCTTTGCCAGGGTAGGTTGGCCCTCTGACATCCTTACAGATTCAGGGTCTAATTTCCTGGCAGGGACCATGGAAAAACTGTGGGAAACTCATGGGGTGAATCACTTGGTTGCCACCCCGTACCACCATCAAACCAATGGCCTGGTGGAAAGGTTCAATGGAACTTTGGGGGCCATGATACGAAAATTCATCAACGAATTCTCCAATAATTGGGACCTAGTGTTGCAGCAGTTGCTGTTTGCCTACCAATTCTGTGCTAGGTGTGCGTGCACCATATGCACAGTTGCAAGGTTTTTTTTTCCCTTAGCGGAATCCATAGGGCTGGCCCTAGTGCCCCTGGAGCTCTGCACCTACGCACCGGTATAAGGGGTACCTCCAGTTCCTCACCCTTTCAGTTCCTTCTTACCACCCATGACGGTTGCTGAAATGACTTCTTGCTCTTGCAAGGCTTGCTTTCTCTACTGGTTTAGTCTTAACGTTTTTTTGTATATCGTTATACTTATAGTTATTTTAGTTTTACAATATGGCTAATTGTCCCTTCCGAATGGGACATGTCCCTGGGACTCCGGGCTTAAAGCCGTGTTCCACCTGTGGCAAACCTATGTGAGTGACCCGACCCGATTTCAGCCTGTCTGAAATGCCTTGGGGAAGCTCATGTCAAAGACAATTATTAAGTTTTCAAGGGATTCAAAAAGACACACACGTTCACCCGAAGGCTCTGCTAATGGAAGCATCCCTTAGACTGGCTTCGGAGCTGTCCTGCTCCAAATCAACTCCGAGTACTTTGTCCTCAGTATGAAGTGTGCCAGCGGCACTGTGCTCTTCTTAGCACCGTTCGCCACCCTCAGTGCTGAAGAACAAGCATAATAAACACCACACAGAGAGACTACACTCGCTGGTGCCAAAGAGGGACGCAAAGGGAGAGGTGATGAGACCTGTGCTGGGTCCGTTGTCATCCCCAGAGCTGCAGTCAGCTCCAGCAACCCTGCTGAGGGCACCGAGCCCAATTTGTGACCTCCGCCTCCTGGGAAGGGTCGTGGTCCCTTGTGTCTCTAGGCACCCTCGACTCTGGAGGCTTTCCAGACTGTGAAGTACTTGCTGTCCCTCCTGGTACTGCCCACTCCCCAAGCGCCTGCTGCCGCCAAGCTCACAGGGGTAGAGGGGCGCATAGAGCTCCTTGGAACTGGTGGGAGTAGCACCTTCTAGGGGTTGCATGGCCCTGCTGCAACAGTCCCCAGCCCAGCACAGTCACCAGCTCCCCAGCACTGCCTGGAGGCAGAACCAGGTACAGCTCTGCCTTGGTCTCTGGACGAAGAGTTATCATTGGAGTCTGAAGTTGAGTTGGTAGTGCCACAGAAGAGGTGCCGATTACTGGAATATGCATCAGACTTCGGCACTGCACCAGAGCACTGGCCAAAGCAGTGGCACTGTTGGAACCCCGTGGAGGTTCCCCCCCAGTGCCAGGGCCCTTGTCCCAGCGGTTGTACTTGGTGGTATCTGAGAGGCGTACTGGGGCACTATCTCATCTAGAATGGGAAGCTGATTACAGCACTGAGGTCGCAGAGGTGGG
This sequence comes from Gopherus flavomarginatus, assembly GCF_025201925.1. Taxonomy (NCBI): domain Eukaryota; kingdom Metazoa; phylum Chordata; order Testudines; family Testudinidae; genus Gopherus; species Gopherus flavomarginatus. Next base: position 182,203,981 of record NC_066620.1, on the reverse strand, counting down.
ACAAGCTGAGGAGGAGATATCAGCCCCTACTGTAGCACCAGCCATCTTATTGTCGTCCCTGGATGAGGTGGTAGCAGGCCCTTCCAGCCTCAGCCACTGGATGATTTTAGGGCTCATTGAGAGCTCCTGAAGTGGGTCACCATGAACCTTGGGCTGGAAGTGGAGGAACTGAAAGAGTCCACCCACAGCCTAATTGACATCTTGGCTCTTGTGGCCCTCTCTAAAGTGGGGGCAAGTTAAAACCCTCTGGCAAACCCATCTAAAAGGGTGGAAAAGGAGTACTATCCCTGCAATGGGATTTGAGTACTTATACTCCCATTCCCCTCCTGGGTCCCTGGTGGTGTTGGCAGCAATCAAAAGTGACAGGCGGGGGCAGCCCATGCCACACTGAAAAATAAAGAGACCAAGAGACTGGATTTCTTTGGGAGGCAACCTGCAGCTTCGCATATCAAACCAACAGGCCCTGCTGGGGAACAATGACTTTAATTTCTGGGACTCTGTGATCGGTTGGGTCACAGAAACCCCTTGGGACTGCCACCAGATGCTGAGCCTACCTCTGAGCCTGTTTTCCCTGGCAGCTTGGGACTTGAGTACCCTGTCTTGTTGAGCTAGACACACTAGTCTGCTTCAAACACAGACCCAGGTCTGAACCACGTCCCCCACAAGCTGCAGGCTTAACTGAAAATAGCTTAAGAAGTGCTTCTGTCTCTAGCATCCAGACACTCAGTTCCCATTGGGATCCAAACCCCAAATAAATCCATTTTACTGTGTATAAAGGGTAAACTCATAAATTGTTCGCCTTCTGTAACACTGATAGAAAGAGATGCACAGCTGTTTGTTCCCCCGGGAATTAATTACTTGCTCTGGATCAATTAATAATCAAAAAGTGATTTTATTAAATATAAAAAGTAGGATTTAAGTGGTTCCAAGTAATAACAGACAGAATAAAGTAAATTACCAAGCAAAATAAAACACAAACACGCAAGTCTAAGCCTAATATAGTAAGAAACTAAATGCAGGTCAATCACCCTCAGAGATGTTCCAATAAGCTTCTTTGACAGACGAGACTTCTTCCTAGTCTGGGTCCAGCAATCACTCACATCCCTATAGTTACTGTCCTTTGTTCCAGTTTTTCAGGCATTTTTTGGGGGTGGAGAGGCTATCTTTTAAGCCAGCTGAAGACAAAATGGAGGGGTTTCCAGGGCCTTATATAATCTTTCTCTTGTGCATGGAAACCCCTTTGTTCTTCTATGTAAAATCCCCTCAACAAGATGGAGTTTGCAGTCACCTGGGCAAGTTGCAGGCCTATGAATGATTCAGCTTTTTACAGGCCAATGCCATTGTTTACAAGTTAGTTTGAAAGTTCCCAGGAAAGCTTAGATGTGGATTGGCGTCTCCCAAAGTCCATTTTTAGTTAAGTACTCCCAATTACTTGGATAGCACCTTGACACTATGTTGACCAAATCTGTCTTATGTGCCCTACAGCAAGCACTTTAAATACAAGCATAGAGCCAATGCTCATATCTTAAAATATGAAAATGATACATGCATACAAATGGGATGAATATATTGAGTAGATCATAGCCTTTGCAGAGATATGTTACATGGCATATCTAGCATAAAACATATTCCAGTTATGTTATATTTACACTTAGAAGCATATTTCTATAAAGTATTATGAGGTGCACCGTCACAGACTGAGTGACCAATTTCAAAAACTCTTTTCCACAGGAATCTAAGCAGGAGTTTGCTGCCATCCTGGAGGGAAGGCAAGACTGGTCAGAGCCTTTCTCCAGGCAGCCTTGGATGCAGCCGACTTGGCAGCCAGAACAGTGGCAACTGTGGTCACAATGAGGGATGTTCATGGCTCCAGTCATTGGGCCTTTCCCACAAGGTGCAGCAGTTGGTCCAGGACCTTCCTTTCAAGGGCAATGCGCTGTACTCTGAACAGAGGGCTGCCAAGCTGCATGGCCTGAAAGATTCAAGGGCAAGGCTACCTTCTCTGGGCCGGTACTTGCCTATGTCTTCCAGGAAATATTTCTGGACGCAACTGCCTCCCTCGTTCTCAGGGTCTCCCAGGCACAAACTCTATAGAAAGAAGGGGAAAGGCTATAAACACTGGCAGACCTTGCTTTCTGCTTCAGCCTCTCAGCCAGGCTTGGGTAGATCCCTGGTGTGTCTATTGATGGCGCACCCAAGGATTGCATACCTAGATCCATCCCCCCTTTTATTTTTGGATTGTTTGTTTCCCTTCCAGACTACGTGGTCCCACATAACATTGGACCTTTGAGTGCTCAGTACTGTGTCAACTGGGTATACTCTGAAGTTTCTGTGCATCCCTCCCTTTCACCTCACAAACCTGTCCCTCTTCAGGGACCCTTTTCATAAGCAACTTCTTGCCCTGGAGATGTAAGTCCCCCTGCCTGTGGGAGCCATGGAAGAAGTTCCTCAAGATTTGAGAGGGAAGGGGTTTTGCTTTCGATATTTCATAATCCCAAAGGCCAAAGGGGGCCTCAGGCCCATCCTGGACTTGTGTCGCCTCAACAAATATCTCAAGAAGTTGAAGTTCCGCATGGTCTCTTTGGCCTCCATCATTCCCTCCCTGGGTCCAGGAGACTGGTACACCACCCTTGACTTAAATGATGCATATTTCCACATTTCCATCTTCTGTGGGCACTGATTTGTGGTGGGCCAACTTCACTACCAGTTCACCTCACTGCCCTTCAGACTATCGGCAGCCCCAAGGGTTTTTACGAAGCGTATGGTGGTGATAGCAGCTTACCTGAGATGTTGGGGCATCCAAATCTACCCATGCCTTGACAATTAGCTACTCAAGGGCTGTTCACAGGCTCAGGTGCAGGACTGCATTGACGTAGTAAGGGCCACCTGTCGAGAGCTGGGCCTGCTAATAAACGAGCAGAAATCAACACTAGTTTTGGTACAGAGAATAGAATTTATAGGGGCCATGTTCAGCTCCACTCTGGCCAGAGCCTACGTGCTGAAAGCCTGGTTCCAAACTATGTCGGAGCTAATCGCCTGAGTCAGGACCACCCGCTCATGACCGCTTGGGTATGCGTCAAGTCACTAGTCCACATGGCAGTGTTTACTTGCATGGCGCAGTATGCACGGCTGCATTTCAGACCCTTGCAGCTGTGGCTGGCTTTAATTTACGTCCTGGGCAGGCACCACCTGGACTTGACTCTCACGATCCCGTCAACTGTTTTGGCATCGTTGACTTGGTGGATAGATCCTGAGTTGGTATTGAATGGGCTTTCCTTCAGTGCCCCAAAGCTGTCAGTGACTGTAGTCTCGGACACTTCAGATTTGAGCTAGGGAGTCGGCAGTCTCAGAACACAGGGTCTCTAGTCCCAAGAAGAACTCTCCCTGCACTTAAATGTCAGGGAACTCAGGGCGAAACTCTTGGCCTGCCAGGTGTTCCTTCCCTATCTGTCAGACAAGGTAATGCAGGTCTTGACGGACAACACAGCTTCAATGTTCTACGTTAATAAGCAAGGGGGAGCTTGTTCCTGTGTCAAGCGACTCTCGGACTGTGGGACTTCTATGTAAAGCACGCCATTCACTTGGAGGCATTACATCTTCTGGGAGACCAGAATGCATTGGCAGATCACCAAAGCAGGTCTTTTTCCTCTCACCATGAATGGTCCCTTCACCCAGAGGTAGTCAGTGCTATCTTGCAGAAGTGGGGGACTCCCCATGTGGACCTGTTTGCCACCAGACAGAACAGGAAATGCCAACAGTTCTGCTTCATGGGCGGGCTCAGCAAAAGCTCCCTGTTTGATATTTTCCTGCACTCATGATGGAGGGGCTGTTGTGTATGCTTTTCCGGTGATACCCTTGATTCACAACGTCCTCCTAAAGATTAAGAAGGACAAGGTGAAGATTATTTTGATAGCCCTGGCGTGGACATGCAAGCATTGGTTTGGCACATTCCTGGCCTCTCAGTAACAGCCCCACTTATATCTCCCACTGCGCACAGACTTGATCTCGCAGAACCAAGGCCACTTGCTCCACCCAAACCTCGCCTCCCCGTACCTGATAGTGTGGCTACTGCATGATTGAACCCAGAGGAGCGAGCCCGCTTGGAGCAGGTCCAGAAAATCTTGCTAGGTAGCAGAAAACCCTTCGCAAGGGTGGCCTACTTGGCTAAGCGAAGACTTTCACTTGGGCCTCCAAATGGAATCTTTCCCGCTCTCGATCATCCCTGCAATCCATCTACAAAGGATAGAAGAACAGGTCATGGAATGGACATGAGCGACACATCTTGAACAACAGTTATGGATGGTTAGTAACTGTTTTTTTCTTAACTGGATTTCTTTCTGTCTCTGGCTACTTTGCGGGGGGCCCGGGAGAGAATGGAGTGGCGGGAGGAAGGAAGATGGTATGAGAGAAATTTAAAAATTAAAGCTGTTTAGTTCAGAAAGTCACCTATGGTTCAAACACCAGTGAATGTAGTTTTTTTTTTCGTATTATATAAAAAGAGAACTCTAATTCAGTATGCTTATTATCCACATTGGTGTGCTGGACTACAGCGGCGTCTAATGGATCTATTCTGATTTAACATGTCAGTCATCTAAATATGAAATAGTTTCTCAGTATATCCATTGAAATTATATGCTGTGTCCTTTTTTAAAGCTGCTGTTTATCAAGGAAGATCATTTTTTTTTCAGGAAGTCTCCAAATACAAATTTACTTAATAATACCCAGTGACTCAACTTGTTGCAGTTTTCAATATATACTCTACTTAAAAAGCCCCCAAAACAGACAGACAAAACCCATTTCTACGCAGTGATTGTAAATGGCTCTCTTTCAACCATTACTGTCCAGTCTGTAAACTTGTGGACCTGTTGGTATTTGCTTACATATTAGGGAAGAATAATTCCCTCAACTGCAGGAATTAATGGGTGAAACTCTTTGGCCTTTGTCTTTTGGCATTGAGGTCAAACTAGGTCAGTGACTTTTTCAACCTTTTTTCATTTGCGGACCCTAAAAAATTTAAAATGGAGATGCAGACCCTTTGGAAATCTTAGATGTAGTCTGCGCTCCCTGGTTGAAAATCACTGGATTGCAACAGTTCCTTTTGGCTTTAAACTCTATGAATCTATAATAGGTCCCATGTCACTTTTCATAAAGAGGAAGTCTTTCCCAGTGGCCTGATCAAATACATACATCTGGAATCAATTCTGTGTTTCTTCGTTAACATTTTTCATTTGCTTCCAGCTCCTAGATGTTAGTGTAGCATTGTAGAGGCATGTACAGAGACTACTGCATTCCAGCTTATGTTTGGTTAAGTGGGTTGATTACTAACGTAGTTCTCAACCAGGGGTATGTGTACTTCTGGGGTACACAGAGGTCTTCTGGGGGTAAATCAGCTCATCTAGATATTTACCTAATTTTATAACAGGCTACATAAAAGCACTAGTGAAGCCAGTACAAACTAAAATTTCATACAGACAGTTACTTGTTAATACTGCTCTATATACTGTACACTGAAATATAAGTACAATATTTATATTCCAGTTGATTTATTTTGTAGTTATATGGTTAAAAATGAGAAAGTAAGCACATTTTCAGTAAGAGTGTGCTGTGACACTTTTTTGTGTTTTTATAGTTTTTATAGATTTTAAGTGTGAGGTGAAACTTGGGGTAGATAAGACAAATCAGACTACTGAAAGGGGTACAGTAGTCTGGAAAGGTTGAGAACCGCTGGATTACTGTACTGTAAAGCAGGAGCAGCAGCAGACTAGTAGCTAAGATTACACATAAGTTTCTCCATTAACTCTTATCATTACTTATAAGTTTCTGAAGTGTTCACCTTTTAGACTCAATTTTTTCTTTCAGCCTTGACCTCTTCTCAAAGGGGAATACTTTGAATTGGAACAAATATTATTCAACTGTTTTGGAGTCCAAGAGGGAGCATGTTTGGGGTGAGAAAATAGCATACTTCACATGTTTACAAGACATTCTTGTAACTTCTTTTTTGAGCAGCTGTAGTGGTGGAAAATTGAAATAGCATGGAAATAGCCCTCATTGAGAAGTGCTTTTGAGCACTCCACTGAAAATTGGTATTGATTTTACTGAATTGTGACCCACTAAAAATTGCACTCTGTGCATGCCAGTACATTTTGCACTGAGTTTTCTCATTCTGTAAAGTGTGCAGCTAAACAAGGCCACATTGTATGTTTACGCTTAAGTAAAATAGATCTTCAGAGAAAAATGTATTATACAAGGTGTACAGTGAGTGAGACAAGGGCTCAAGTCTTGTAAGATGAGCAAGGAATGTGGCAAAGGTTCTGTAGAAGTCCTAGCCTCATTTCCTTAAGTTTTGGTAAGGTAAGATTTCAGACCTCTTTAAGGTTTACTGAGGGACTCTATTCTACAGACTTCTTAAGGTGAGCAGGAGAGTAGTTTCTTTTGAGTGTACCTCATAAGGTTCATGAAGATAGGTGTTTCAATGGTAGCTAGTCAAAGAGAATGTCAGCAGGTTGTGTTAGTGTAAAAACAAACAGTAGAAGTCACTATAGCTGTATATTTACACATGGGCTACCACCAATGGGGATGAAAAGTCCTTTAATGTAGATATACTATGTGGCTGATGATTAAGGGGCCTAAATAAAAGAACTTAAAGGTCCAATGCAATAGCCTTGTATGTTTGCATTTTTTATCTAAATATCAGTAATAACTCCTGTATTCATTTAAATCTCTACTTTTTGTTTTGTTCTAAAATAAACAAAAATATTGAAAATTACATAGTTTTAGAAAGAAAAGATTTTCAGGTTTAAGTCAAATATATTAGAAATCATTATTTAACTGTGTAACATGATGAGTACTGCATGAGTATCAAGTTATAGAAAAAATGTTTGATATTGTATTTGAAAAATAGAATGTGAGAAGGTGGTAAAAAGCTATTTGCATGTCACAACTGGGGAGAGTTAAGATTGTAGCAGAGATATCCAAAGGGAATGCCATAGGCTGGCATCTTGCATAATGAAATATACCAGGGATTGGCAACCTATGGCACACGAGCCAATTTTGCCAGGCACGCGGCTGCCAGCTGGGGTCCTGGCCGCCAGCCCTGCTCAGCCCACTGCCGGCTGAGTGAACAAAACCCCAAGCCAGCAGGAGGCTGAGCGTGGCCAGCGACCAGGACCCCAGACCGGCAGCAGGCGCATCCCCCGGCTCCCACCTCACCACGCTCAGGTTCTCCGGCTCCCAGGAGTGTGAGCCGCTGGGGCACGGGGCCCTGAGTCTGCTGCGGAAGGGGTGGTGGCAGTGGCTCACACTCCCAGGAGCCGCAGAGTCGAGCACAGCAATGGAGAGCTGGGAGGTGCATGGGGACCGCCGCTGGCATGCATCCACTGCAGGAGCACCCCCCGGGGGGGACACCGGGCCACAGCCCGGGCAGGCACGCTCCCGACTCACCGTGCTCGGCTTCTGCAGCTCCCAGAAGTGTGAGCCTCCACCACCGCTGCCCCTCCCGCAGCTCCCCACCTCCCACTGCCTCAGCACTCTGCAGGGGAGGGGCTATGCACACAGCAGCCCGGCAGCATGTTTTGCCTCCATGTGGAGCCAGCGTGTGACTGGCATGGGCATGGTTAGGGGAGTCCCAGGGGGTAGTCAGGGAGCAGAGGGAGGATTGGATGGGTTGGGAGTTCTGGGGGCCCTGTCAGGGGGCAGGGAGTGGTTGGGTAGGGTGTGGGAGTCCCGGGGGTCTGTCTGGGGGTGTGAATAAGGGTTGTAGCAGTCAGGGGACGGGTAGAGAGTAGGTCCTGGGGGGGCAGTTAGAGTGGGGGAGTCTCAGGAGTGGGCAGTCAGGGGACAAGGAGCAGGGAGGCTTAGGTAGGGAGTGGAGTTCTGGGGGGCAGTTAGGGGCAGGGGACCCAGGAGGGGGCAGTCAGGGTACAAGGAGCAGGGAGGAGGGTTGGGGGTTCTGATGGCAGTCTGGGTGGGAAGTGGGAGGGAGTGATGGGGGTGGGGATAGGGCAGGGCTCGCCCCTCTTTTTTGACTGTTAAAATATGGTAACCCTAGGCAAGGAGGGAGCTGGGTGGGTGCATGGGGGCTGGCGCCCACATACATCCACTGCAGCCTGTAGGAGCTCCCGGTGGCAGGAGGGGCGGGGGGGGGGGAGTGGCTACTCCCTGCTAGTAGCACTGCCGCCTTTGCAGGGCTGCTGCCCCCCTGCATCACGCCGGCTCCTCCATGGCTGGGGCTCACTGCTGCTGCAAGCAGGACGTGCTGGCTCTCCAGTGCCTCCGGAAGGTGGCTCCTCCCTGCCAAGCTGCTGCAGTGGCCCAAGCCTGGCAAAGCCAGTGGTGGACTTGGGGCGGGGGCCACCAGAGTTGGGTGCAGAGGGCTTACGGGGGAGTTCAGGGAGCGGGGAGGGGGGAACCTGGTCTGGATAGCAGCCCCTGGGCATGGCTGGCCCCTAGGGTGTATATTTCAGGGGTCGGCAACCTTTCAGACGTGGTATGACAAGTTTTCATTTATTCACTCTAATTTAAGTTTTTGCGAGCCAGTAATACAAGTACTGTACAGTTAGTGATCCCCTTGTCGTATATCCATCGAGAAGGTTGCCATGGGAGTCTTGTTCATATGTGGATTGAGCTATTTTATACTGAGTCTCCTGTAGATCTGTAGCTGCTGATTATTTGATTTGAGGAGTTATGACCCACAATAGAACTTTACTCCATCTGTAATAATGGGTTGACACTTTACAGTCTATTCCAAGCCTTCCTGGATCTTTCACCAGAGAGAAAACTATCTGTTTTTAAATACCTTATATAAAAGGGAAATTTAACCCGGGTTTAGACTAGGAATACATAAAATGACTTCAATGTGAGGCCATGAGAATTCCATTTTGGTTTCACACCTCTGGGAACGAATTGTTAGCTGTGTATAAGTACATTAAAATGAGTGTAAGGGAAGATGAAAAGTGCTCTGAACTAAGTTCTTCTGCACCAGTGATTTCAGCGAAGCATGTAATTTCAGCATACCTTCAAAATTTAAAAATAGAACTAGTAAGGCTTGCAAGGAACTTACAGTTCTTGAGAATAGACCATAGCTTGACACTGGGCTATCAGTTTCCATGAGCATTTCCAATTCCATCTATGAATAAAGTCTTTTAAGATCAGAGGGGTAGCCGTGTTAGTCTGGATCTGTAAAAGCAGCAGAGTCTTGTGGCACCTTATAGACTAAGGGTACGTCTACACTACGGGATTATTCCAATTTTACATAAACCGGTTTTGTAAAACAGATTGTATAAAGTCGAGTGCACGCGGCCACACTGAGCACATTAATTCGGCGATGTGCATCCATGGTCTGAGGCTAGCGTCGATTTCCGGAGCGTTGCACTGTGGGTAGCTATTCTGTAGCTATCCCATAGTTCCCGCAGTCTCCCTTGCCCCTTGGAATTCTGGGTTGAGATCCCAGTGCCTGATGGGGCAAAAATCATTGTCGCGGGTGGTTCTGGGTAAATGTCATCATTCATTCCTTCCTCCAGGAAAACAACGGCAGACAATCATTTTGCGCCCTTTTTCCCTGGATTGCCCTGGCAGATGAAATAGCACGGCAATCATGGAGCCCGTTCAGCTTTTTTTTTTAACTATCACCTTATGTGTACTGGATGCCGCTGACAGAGGCGTTACTGCAGCGCTACACAGCAGCATTCGTTTGCTTTTGCATGATAGCAGAGACGGTTATCAGTCGTTCTGTACCATCTGCTGCCATTGTAAATTGGCAGTAAGATGACAGTTATCTGTCGTTCTGTACTGTCTGCTGCTATCATGGGTGCCCCTGGCTGAGGTCGGCTGGGGGCGCAAAGGCAAAACTGGGAATGACTTCCTGAGTCAATCCCTCCTTTATAGTTTCTAAAAATAGAGTCAGTCCTGCCTAGAATATGGGACAAGTGTACTAGAGAACCAGTGTATCAGAAAGCACAGCTGCTCCATGTCAGATCCCGCAGAAATGATGAGCTGCATGCCATTCACAGGGAGTGACCCTGCAACAACCTCACCCGTTGCTTCCCTCCTCTCCCAACCTTCCTGGGCTACCGTGGCAGTGTCCCCCCCATTTGTGTCATGAAGTTATAAAGAATGCAGGAATAAGAAATAGTGACGTGTTAGTGAGATAAAATGAGGGGGAGGCAGCCTCCCGCTGCTATGACAGTCCAGGCAGAACATTAAGCTGTGCGGGGGAGAGGAGCCCAGCATCCCGCTGCTATGATAGTCCAGGCAGTACAGAATCTTTTCTTTACACAGGAAAGGGAGGGTTCTGATGGAACTCAGCCCCCAGTTGCTATGATGAGGACAGTTACTAGCTGTTCTGTACCATCTACTGGGAATGACTGGGAATCGTTCCTATTTTTTCCCAGGCGCCCCCGGCCAGCCTCACCTGAGGCCAGCCAGGAGCACTCAAGGGCTGATGACAAGGACGGCTAGCAGTCCTACTGCACCATCTGCCACCGGGGAGAGGAGAGGAGCGGATACTACTCTTCACTGCTGCAGCATTGCATCTACCAGCAGCATTCAGTAGACATAGGGTGACATTGAAAGAAGTCAAGAAATGATTTCTTTTCCTTTTCTTTCACGTGGGGGGAGAGAGAGTAAATTGTCGAGCTATACCCTGAACCACGCCAGACAATGTGTTTGACCCAGGCATTGGGAGCTCAGCCAAGAATGTAAATATTTTTTGGAGACTGCTGTGGACTGTGGGATAGCTGGAGTCCTCAGTACCCGCTCCCTCCCTCCATGAGCGTCCATTTGATTCTTTGGCTTTCTGTTACGCTTGTCACGCAGCACTGTGTAGCCTGGAGATTTTTTTCAAACGCTTTGGCATTTCATCTTCTGTAACGGAGCTCTGATAGAACAGATTTGTCTCCCCATACAGCGGTCAGATCCAGTATCTTCTGTATGGTCCATGCTGGAGCTTTTTTTGGATTTGGGACTGCATCGCCACACATGCTGATCAGAGCTCCATGCTGGGCAAAGAGGAAATGAAATTCAAAAGTTCGCGCGGCTTTTCCTGTTTACCTGGCCACTTCATCCGAGTTCAGATTGCTGTCCAGAGCGGTCACAGTGGGGCACTGTGGGATACCGCCCGGAGGCCAATACCGTCAATTTGCGGCCACACTAACCCTAATCCGATATGGTAATATTGATTTTAGTGCTGCTACTCTCGTTGGAGAGGAGTACAGAAACTGATTTAAAGAGCCCTTTATATTGATATAAATGGCCTCGTAGTGTGGATGGGTACAGCGTTAAATCTGTTTAACGCTGCTAAAATCGGTTTCCAGGCCTAACAGATGTATTGGAGCATGAGCTTTCGTGGGTGAATACCCATTTCATTGGATGTATCCAGCGAAGTGGGTAGTCACCCACGAAAGCTCTTGCTCCAGTACGTCTGTTAGTCTATAAGGTACCACAGGACTCTTTGCGTCTTTGAAGATGATATGCTTGGGGATTTTGTGCATCTACTATGCAAGCTAGTTGTATAGTCCCAAGAAAACTCCCCCTCTTCGATGCATACTGTATTTCATCCCCTAGCCACTTCCAAATGAAGTGAAGCTGGTGTGCAATGTTATACCTTTTTACACATGAAAATCTGAGCCACCTTTCTGCTTTAGACCTTTTAGCATCTGTTAGGTACATACAAAAGCATTTGCCTTACAAAGTGAAGAGTTGCCATCCTTTAAATTCAGATTTTTCCATCTCCTTAGCATTGGGGAGACCATTTTTAGTAAATATTAAATTTTAGGAAATACTGTCATTACAGTGAAGTTGATGCTTTTTTCCATTATAGAGCAGAGAAGAGAGAGTAATCTCACAATAGGTCATTTTTAATCTTGATAAATAATGGATAGAAGTTTCTCATTTCAGTTTCTGTAAATTTGAACCAGAGATGGCTAAATAGCTGAACTACTTCCTCCTTTAGGTACGTCTACACAGCTGGTGGCAGTGAGCCTACTAGCTCTAATCCACAGATTTGGGTTTGCTGGACTCGGGCTCCAGAGCCCGAGATCCAGCCTGAGCACTAACTTCAAAGCACTGTCTCCACAGCCATGTTTAGAGTGCTAGCTCGAGCCTCACTAGCCCAAGTCTGTCAGCATGGGCTGTGAGGGTCGCTGCAACAGGTTGTGTAGCTGTACCTATAGTGAACAGGGACAAATGACTTCTCAGCTAGAGGGACCCCTTGTAAGTTTTTGATAGTTTTCATGCTAACACTGGATGATAAAGATATGCACTAAAGTAGAAAGCTTAGAACAGTTTAAGATGAAAATCAAATAGTTAAAAAAATTGCTGCTTCAAGTAAGTACTACAAAATAACAGCTATTAATACAGTAAATCTATCCTGGTCAAATTACATTTCAAAAAGATAAGCCTCTCTTGCACTTTGGGAGAACAAATGGCATCTGATATACATCATATCAAAGTAAATAAACAGCCTCTCAGAAGGGACACTGTATACTGAGCTCCAAGGAATGGCATAGCTAAGTCTGCAAGATGAGCTAGTATGATATATCTTTATGCTTTTACCACCCAGTGGAGTCTCCTGTGCATACAATAGTGAGGCACATTTCCAGCTTGGTCTTGACAGCATTTATAGTTACTAATGTTAGATAGTATCTTTGCCCAGTTACTGCACACACTTGAAACTTAAGTGGGTTTTCTTTATTGGTGGCCGCGGGTAAAATTACTTAGGTGGTTTTGATAACTTTGCCCTGCTTCAAATTCTTCCCCCAGTCTTTAGGTGCCTTTCTTTGCTGTTAATAATTATTTTTCTTTACTCTTCAAAGCATCTGTGTGATTCTGGCTTTTGCATTGTCTTGATGAAATCCAAAACTCATGAGACTAGCTTAAGTGGGGCTCCAACTGACAAGTTACACTAGCTGCCTTAGACTCAACATTGCAGAAATTTTAACTCAGAGGTTAAAATTAAGACCCCAGATACCTTTTGCGGAGCTTAAAATCCTGTCTTTGCTGAGATGAATCGAACAAAATCATATAATAAAATCTTATGCTTCAAGGCATAAACTGATCATCTGCAGGGTTCTTGAAGGAATTTTTCCCTTTGCACAATTGGCCAGATATATTCTGTTTGTTTTTTTTTTTTTGGTATTGTTTTTGTTTTGGTTTGTTTTTTTGCTATCTTCTAAAGCATCAAGGTTTTGGCTGCAGCTGGAAATATGGCACCAAATGGGAGTGCACTGAAGTGTTAAGGAGAATTCTCTTTCTTAGATGCTTGACTGATGAGTCTTGCTCACATGTTCAGAGTATGGGTTAACTTCAGAGGGTTCAAATTCGGATCACAATCTCTGCTGGACTCCTGTGTTCCACAGCCAGCATTTCTACTTTGGGTTTCATGGAACAGGAAATTATCAGAGTGCAGTTATTCTCCACCATGTTTTTCAGTAAATAATAGATAGTGTGAAGCTGCATATGTGCACTGTCTCAGTTAACCAGCTCATTTAGGGTAGACGCTTTTCTGGTTATAGCCATTGCAGTCTGGAGATGATTGAAGGAAAATGTCTGTTTTTTAGACTATAAGCTCTTCAGGTGGAGACAAGACTTTCTGTGTTTATTTAGTGCCTAGCACGCTTGGATGCTACTGTAACGCCGACAGACCCTGGTCGTCAGCGGGCGTGATCGAATCTGGGACCTCTGGAGCTTAGTGCATGAGCTAAAAGCCAACTGGCTGTTAACTGTAGGCTCTCTAGGTGGTCTTGGTGCTACTAGTTGGGATAGAACACCACACTCAGAAGGTGTGTGGGTTACACTACTGTAATCTAAATAATAATAGTGGATCATCTAGTAGACCTAGACAAAGAAATGAAGTGATGTTAGAGGGTTTAAATTTTTTAAAGCAAAAAGTGGTAATGTGCTGGTCTGCCTCATCCTTTGATTGAGGGGTGGGGCAGGGGGGGCAGGAGGAGTTTATCATGATCTTTACTTTTAGACAAACTTAGTCATAGCTAGTTTGCCACAAAAACAAACCACCACCACTTCTACCAAAGACTATACCAAACTCGCCACTCTCCCAAATTCCTCCCAAAAGAATCTAGCTGAAAATCACTTGCCATTTTCTCCCCACAGGTGCTATGGATCTTAACCCTAGGGCTTGGCTACACCGGAGAGTTGCAGCGCTGGTGATGAAGTTACAGCGCTGCAACTTACTCTGTGTCCACACTTGCAAGGCACAGCCAACGCTGCAACTCCCTGGCTGCAGTTCTGCCTGTACACCTGGTCTGCTTGGGGTGTAGTGATTCCAGCGCTGGTGATGCAGCGCTGCTCATCAAGTGTGGCCACCAAAAGCGCTGTTATTGGCCTCCAGGGTATTATGAGGTATCCCAGCATACCTTTTCAGCCACTCTGCTCATTGTTTTCCACTCCACTGCCCTGGGCTCAGGTGACCCGCCCTTTAAATGCCCCGGGAATTTTAAAAATCCCCTTCCTGTTTGCTCAGCCAGATGTGGAGTGCAATCAATCAATCAGTCAATCACTGACCATGCCTCCACGCCCCAAACGAGCCCCAGTATGGAGCACTGGTGAGCTGCAGGACCTCATCAGTGTTTGGGGTGAGGAAGCTGTGCAGTCACAGCTGCGCTCCAGCCGTAGAAATTATGATACCTATGGCCAGATATCAAAGTCCATGCTGCAAAGGGGCCATGAACAGGACGCGTTGCAGTGCAGGGTTAAAGTAAAGGAGCTGCAGAGTGCCTATTGCAAAGCCCGTGAGGGAAACCGCAGCTCAGGAGCTGCTCCCACGACCTGCCGTTTTTACAAGGAGCTGGATGCGATACTTGGGTGTGACCCCACTGCCAATCCGAGGACCACGATGGAGAGTTCAGAGCAGGGAGAAGAGGGAGAGGGTGTAGAGGAAACCGAGAGTGAGGCTACTGGGGTGGAGGGAGACACCCCAGAGTCCCAGGAGGCATGCAGCCAGGAGCTCTTCTCAAGCCAGGAGGAAGCTAGCCAGTCGCAGCAGCTGGAACTTGTTGGTGAAGAAGAAGCAGAGGAGCGGGTTCCTGGTAAGCAGCTTTTATTTTAAGGATGGAAATATTTTTTTGCAGGGGGGGGAGGGGTTATGGCTGCATGCATGCATGCCTAGGTGTGGAATAACCCATTGACTTGGTCTATCACGTCTCGGTAATCGGCCTCGCTAATCTCTTCAAAAGTTTCAGCCAGAGCGTGGGCAATGCACTTGAGCAAGTTTATAGGGAGAGCCACCGTGGTCCTTGTCCCAGTCAGGCTAATGCGTCTGCGCCACTGTGCCGTGAGGGGTGGGGGGACCATTGCTGCACACAGGCAAGCTGCATAGGGACCAGGGCGGAATCCACATTGCTGTAGAAGACCCTCCCGCTCTTCCCAGGTAACCCGCAGCAGCGATATATCTGGTAGTAGAAAATCCTGTTGAAAATGTAGGGATGAGTGTTCAGTGCAGGTCCCCCCCAGCTGCTCTCTGCTTTCCCTAGTGCACAGAAACCCCAGTGAGCCCTGACTCAAGCTCCCCTTCCCAGGTGAGTCGCGGCAGAAACACTCACCCCATTACTCACCATGTCTTCGCTGCTGTGGCCTCTCTTTGCTAGGTTTGCTATGTGTAAATGATGCTACAAATAGTCTACAAACTCCTTCACTGTGATTATAAACAATGCAGTCTCTGTATTAAATGTTTCTATTTCTGTTTTTTTTAAGTGTCTTTGAATCCTCCGGCCCTATCACAGCCTGCTGAAAGACTACAGAACTTGAGGCGGAAACCAAGGAAAAGCAAAGAAGATTTGGTGAAAGCAGTTATGAATCAGTATGCCAGAGAGAATCAGAGGCTGCAGGACTGGAGAGAGAAAATGCATCAGTGGAGGGAAACACAAAGCAGGAGAAAGGGAATTGGCTACCAAGAAAAGCACAAGCTGATAAGCCTCCTGGCGCACCAAACGGAGTGTATGCAGTCACTCGTAGCCATGCAGGCAGATAACTACTGTTCTAACACCCCCCACAGCTCTCTCCCTTGTTCCCCAGTGTTTGCTCAAAACCCCCTTCTCCAGCATCCTGGTTCTTACCACCACCAGCTGCCACCAACACCTGTACGTTCACCTACCAGCCCTGAGAACTACGACCCTTACCCTATGCACTCAACCCCCATCGCCATGCAGCATGTTAATCCTGAAGTGCAGCAGGCATTGCACAGCAATCCAGGCAGGACATATTCAAACCTCTGAATGTACAGTTCAGCACCCTACCCTCTGCCCTTTTATGTACTGTATTTTGAATAAATGATTTCTTGGCTTTTAAGACATTTTTTATTA
Organism: Gopherus flavomarginatus; assembly: GCF_025201925.1. Classification (NCBI taxonomy): domain Eukaryota; kingdom Metazoa; phylum Chordata; order Testudines; family Testudinidae; genus Gopherus; species Gopherus flavomarginatus. The sequence goes on along the minus strand of NC_066620.1, from coordinate 182,187,668 downwards.
TTGCAGAAAGTGAAAAATACTGTACCCCAAGGCAAAAACAGGCACTGCAAATCATTGTAACCACTGCACTTCACTCCCGTGCAAGGCACCAAACATTACTGTTGGCTTTCAGCATCAAATTGCTCCCTTAAGGCATCCCTAATCCTTGAAGCCCTGTGCTGGGCCTCTCTAGTAGCCTTGCTCTCTGGCTGTGCAAATTCAGCCTCAAAGCGTTGAACCTCGGAGGTCCATTCCTCACTGAATGTTTCACCCTTCCCTTCACAAATATTATGGAGGGTACAGCACGGGGATATAACGGGATACTGCTTTCCCCCAAGTCTAGCTTCCCATAAAGACACCTCCAGCATCCCTTTAAACGGCTGAAAGCACACCCCACAGTCATTCTGCACCGGCTCAGCCTGTAGTTGAACCGGTCCTTGCTCCTGTCTAGCTTCCCTGTATACGGTTTCATGAGCCAAGGCATTAACGGGTAAGCGGGAGCTCCAAGGATCACAATGGGCATTTCGACGTCCCCTACTGTGATCTTGCGGTCTGGGAAAAAAGTCTCTGCCTGCAGCTTCCTGAACAGGGCACTGTTCCGAAAGATGCGTGCATCATGCACCTTTCCAGGCCATCCTGTGTAAATGTCAGTGAAACGCCCACTGTGATCCACAAGCACTTGGAGAACCACAGAGAAATACCCCTTCTGATTAATGTACTCGGAGTGGTGCCAGAATAGGAATATGCATCCCATCTATCGCCCCTCCACAGTTAGGGAAACCCATTTGTGCAAAGCCATTCACAATGTCCTGCACGTTCCCCAGAGTCACGGTTCTTCTTAGCAGGATGCGATTAATGGCCCTGCAAACTTGCATCAACACTATTCCAACGGTCCACTTTCCCACTCCAAACTGGTTCGCGACCGATCGGTAGCTGTCTAGAGTTGCCATCTTCCAGATTGCAATAGCCACCCACTTCTCCACTGACAGAATAGCTCTCAATCTCGTGTTCTTGCGCCGCAGGGTGGGGGCGAGCTCCTCACACAGTCCCATGAAAGTGGCTTTTCTCATCTGAAAGTTCTGCAGCCACTGCTCATCATCCCAGACTTGCAGGACAATGTGATCCCACCACTCAGTGCTCGTTTCCCGAGCCCAAAGGCGGTGTTCTGCGGTGCTGAGCACATCCATTACTGCCACAAGCAATTTAGTGTCATGCGCGTCAGGCGAATGGATAGCATCGTCGGACTCCTCACTGTCACTTTGGAGCTGAGGGAATAGCTCAACTGCCAAACGTGATGTGCTGGCAACATTCATCAGCAAAGTCCTTAGCAGCTCAGGCTCCATTTCTAACAGAAATCGCGCTGGAGACTCACAATGGCGCCAAACTGCTGGGATGTGTAGCGATGCACCACGGGGCGTTTGGACAGGAAGCGGAATGACCCACACCCTTCCGTCTCTTCCCACAACCCACAGCGCCAAAATGGGACGAGGTGCTCTGTGGGATAGCTGCCCACAATGCACCACTCCCAACAGCACTGCAAATGCTGCAAATGTGGCCACACTGCAGCGCTTTCCCTACACAGCTGTACGAAGACAGCTGTAACTCCCAGCGCTGTACAAATGTAAGTGTAGCCATACCCCTAGTTAAGACTCTGGAAGGTCTATGTGCCATGGCCTCTTCTGAGCTTTTTACATCTTTCATGGTTCTCTGTGCATCTCAGTGGTAGTGAGACAGCCTCCAGGTGCTTGCCTTTTTTTTTTTTTTTAAACAATATGCTTTCTCATAGGTGTTACTGAGTACACAAACATAACATTCTCAAGAAATGATGTCTTCACGGAACTTACTGTACATTTAGCTTAAGTGGGTAGTTTTTTATTTTTATTTTTATTTGTATAGTGGAGCTGCTTAGTGTGTTAGTTGCACTGCTTTACCATTTGGTAAGAAAAATAGCAATATTGAGTTGCTTTTTCTTTTTTGTTCAGTACCTACATTGAATTGAAGTGGGGAATTTGGTATACTATTAGGTGAGTTTTAAATATTGATCAATCACTCAGCATGCACTACAGTTAGAACAGATCTCTTTGCATAGCAACAGACGAAAGGGGATTGTCCAACACTGTCGTGATTCCAAATCGCCTCTTCGACCATGTAGACTCTGTTCTTGGCACAACCCGAGTGTATACGTTTGCTAGATAACAAGCTCTGAAGTCTGCACAGTAAATTAAGTCTCCCCTTTAGCCATCCTCCTTTGAAGTGATTATCATCGTCTTCCACTGGTCTTTCCTAATTTCATCCACTTTTTGTGTAGTTACTTTTCATGTATCTCACAGATAACTAAGATTTCTTACTTCTCATTAATTATTTTGGGTTAAATGCTCACCCTCTTTTGTCCCTGGGAGAGTAATTTGTACGCCTTATTTATATATTTGCTTCAAACTGCTTTGTAATGGGTACTTGTTTGGTTTCTGTATCCATGTTGCTGACATCGTAGTCCAAGATACTGTTTTGTAGTACAGTTGCTCTTGTTTCCTTTCCCTTAATTCTCAAAGTCAGCAGAATCACCTCAGTTCATAGCTCCAGACTAAAATCAGTCACACGTACTCGGAAAGAAGTCCCTAGTCTCTCAGTTCCTAATACAAAGCGACTCTTCAAAGGAAATGTTTTTTTAAAAAGTAACCATAACTTACTTATTGGATTTTCACATAGACCATTTTAATAGAGATTCAATCTTCCCCAAACTACCCCCCAACCCAGTCCCCTACTATTAGTGGTCTCCTTACTATTGCCATAAATAGTAGGATTTTTGTGTGCAGCAGTATCTTGTACTGACCTGCTGTTCCAGGGGTGGGCAAACTACAACCCGCGAGCCGGATCTGGCCTGCCAGCCGTTTTCATCCGTCCCTCAAGCTTCCGCTGGGGAGCGGGATCTGAGACTTACCCCACTCAGGTGCCCCAGCTGGGGAGCAGGGTCTGGGCCCGCTCTCAGAAACAGCAGTGTGGCCCCGCTCTGACTCCTGCACACTGCCCCCACCCCAAGTGCTGCCCCCGCAGCTCCCATTGTCCAGAAATTGTGGCCAAAGGTTGCTTTAGAGGCAGCACCTGCAGACGGGGCAGCGTGCAGAGCCACCTGGCCATGGTTCCAGGAGCTGCTTGAATTAAGTGCAGCCCGGAACCTGCATCCCTGGCCCCCTCTGGAGCCCCATCCCCCTGCCCCAATCCTGATCCCCTTCCCACCCTCCGAACCCCTCCGCCCCAGCCCGCAGCCCCCTCCTGCACCCTGAACTCCTCATTTCTGGCCCCACCCTGGAGCCAACAAACCCAACCAGAGCACTCATCCCCTTCCACACCCCAACCCCAATTTTGTGAGCCTTCATGGCCCGCCATACAATTTCTATTCCCAGATGTGGCCTTCGGGCCAAAAGGTTTGCCCATCCCTGTGCTATTCCCTTGTTGACTTTGAACCACATCTCTGTTGCATAGCAATTTGCACCAGTGTAGAGTGGTTGCGAATTATTGCCATTCTGATTTAGTAATGCTTACACCCACTTTGCACTAATGCAAATTGCTACACATGGTGCAGGGTAATGAAGATGGGTTGCACAACATTCTTTTCCCTATAGTGCTGATAGACTGCTTTCAGAGCTACACATATATTTTGCTACATCATCATTTTTTTAAAAGGCAAATTTAAGCATAAAGGGGTTTAAAGAGCTGTTGCTGCTTTTTAAAAAAAAAATAAAAATAAAAATAAATCCTGTATTTGTCTTTTTTGGAAACTGTGTTTTTACAGCTGGAATTAAAGGAAGGAATTTGAATGCGAATATGTTTAGAGGAGAAGTCTTTTTGCTAAACAGTCTTTCACAGCAAAGGATGTGACTTAGTGCCATACATGCAAACTGGGGATAACCCAGCAAATCCACGTGAAGACATTTTAAAATTGTGGCTAAATTATTACTGTTAAGGTGCAAACTATACACTTAAGAAGGGGTCATTTTCATTTCTAACATTAATTGAAAGGAACATATGGGGAATGGGGCTTGGAAAATTTGTTTTCATCAGAACTGAATTTTGGCTTTAAAACATGGAAAAGTGGGTTAAATGTATGCTAATTATGAGTTCTGCGGTGAACTGATTGTTGACTTGAGGTCTGCAGCTTTATCTGTGTTGTATGTTCTTTGAATTCAGCTTAATATAATATTTTAAATATTTTAAACAGCAGATGTGCATTCCTTAAAGATTTGCATAGATGTGGATGTATGTATACAGTATGTCTCCTGTACAATGATCTGTTGACGTTATCCTCTGTTGCTTAGCTTCAGACAGTAAAGTCATGACATGTGCGGCTGTTTGGAGGATGCCGAAGGAATTGGAATCAGGCAGTCATGAATCCCCTGATGATTCATCAAGCAACACTCAAACCCTGGAGCTACTCTGTCACCTTGACAACACAGCCCATGGCAATATGGCCTGGTAGGATTCTGCATATTTTATATTCCCAGAAAAAGCCTAAAGCCCTGTGCTGTTAGTTTTGTGCAGATTTATATTGTAGAAACTGGTTTACAAACTTTAAAACTATTCTATCTTAAAAAATGGTACAAATTGATTTTTTGGTCCCAGATGTTTCATAGATTAAAAACATGTATTATAGTCCTTGCAAAAAACACATCCTGTAAAAAGCCTGTGTACTGTTTTGTTGTGCCTTCCCCCACTTTCATACAAAACCTTTGTTGCACACAAACAGGTGCTCTACTTAACATTTTAGGCTTTGTCGAGAATATAATTTTGATATTGCATTTTTATCTTTGTTTTTCTGGCTGCTTTTGCTCTGTTTGGTATAAATATAAGTAATTTATTGTTTATTGGGGGAAGATTTGATTATGTTACATAGTTCCTCTATTTTCTTTTCTGTCAGCTAAAAATATATAATGAGGTCTGGAATATTGCAGTGTGTTATCATAGAGGTCCTTTTTCATTATTTGATTGAGAGAGTGAAATTTGCTCACCGTATATTCATGAGCACCTAGGTGTGAGTATCTGTATACACCTCTACCCCGATATAACGCAGTCCTTCGGAGACAAAAAATCTCACTGCATTATAGGTGAGACCACGTTATATGGAACTTGCTTTGCCCCCTCCCCCCGTTCATTGCTCCCTGACCGCCCCTTCCAGGGACCCCTGTCCCTAATCACCCCTAGGACCCCACTCCTTACCCAACCTCCCTGCTCTCTGTCCTCTGACTGCTTTGACCCCTCTCCACAGCCCCTGCCCCCTGACAGGCACTCACGGAGCAGTGACGGGAAACGAAGCAACATGGCCCCAGCCTGCTCCACTCCGCAACCTTCCAGCCGTGGCACTTCACTTTTCACCGCCGGTGAGTGCAGGGAGGTTAGGAAAAGGACGCCTCCCGTACTCACCGGTAATGGGAAGCAGAGTGCTGCAGCTGGGAGCTGGCTGAGTAGAGCGGGCTAGGGCCAGGCAGCTCCGCTTCCCACTGCTGGTGAGCATGGGGAGGTTGGGGAAAGGATGCCCTCCGCACTCACCAGCGGCGGGAAGTGGAGTGATGCGGCCCAGCCCGCTCCGCTTTCCTTTCCCCAGCCCCAGCCATGTCACTGGGGGGAGGGTGGAGTTGGGGAAAGGTCCCGCACTCACTTGTGGCTGGAAGCGGAGCACTGTGGCTGGGAGCTGATGGAGTGGAGCGGGCTGGGGCCGGGCTGCTCCACTTCTGCCAGTGAGTGCTTGCCTCAAGCCCCCTCCCCCGAGCGACTCAGCTGGGGCCAGGGCGAGGGATGTGGAGCGGGCTGCTCCTAGCCCCCCGCTAATCCCCTGGGCCACTCTGGGATTGCGGGGCCCCCAAAATTCTCCCCCCATAGCTCCTGTCTCCTAGACACTGAGGGGGAGCCCCTGACCGCCCTTGAGACCCTCTGTCCCTTATCCAACCCCTCGGCCCCAGCCCGGCCCAGCACCCTTAACACACTGCTCAGAGCAGTGTGTCAGAGCTTTACCACGTTGTTTACGAACCCGTGTTATATCAGGTCGTGTTATATTGGGGTAGAGGTGTAACATGTTTCTGTGCAAGGCAACAGAATGTTGACACTCAACCCATAGGACATAACAGCATGGTTTGGCATCTGCTATGACTTCTGGGCCATTTCCACTCCTACACCAGCAAGCAGAGTACTAATTGCAGGAGGACTCTCTGCAATGGCTAATATTGTTTGTGTGTGCGTATCAGACAGAGCATTGAACGAAAGACCATGATCTTAGAGTGTACAGGCCCCTTGCACTACCACCACCAAGAAACTTTGAAGATACCACCCAAAAAAGGGTGAATGAGGAAGGAGAGGATGAGACATGGGAATTGAGAGATGTTGTATCATATTTACATACATTGAACTAGACAGTGCAACATTACACACTTATGCTGTGTCAGTTGTTGTTCTGTGACTTTCTTGTGGGAGTCTATTGAAATTGCATCAAAGGAAATAGCACTTTGATTCAACCCTATTTCCTCAAATTCTCCCCTTCCTTTTAGACTTTTCTGTAAGATGAGTTTAAAAAGCTCCTGTGCTGCACAGAAGTGAAAGGTAAAGCTGGAGAATTGCCATCAGCAGATCTCACCTACTGTTGGCTTCCTCCACTCAGTTAGAGGACCCAAAGTGGGTCAGTCTCACCTCTATCCCCTTCCCAAACCCCACTAACTCTCTGAAGCTCTGCTGCTGTCTTGGGGACTGTGTTAACCTTTTGTTTGCAGTCCTTTATCTAGCTTTCAAGCCATGTAACAGGCATATCTAAGACAAATATAATTTAAACTTCAAGTTAACATTTTGTGAGGCCCTATAAAAATTGCTTGACTAATTATTTTTATATATCTATCAATTTTGCATGATTTGTTGTTTATAAACCCAACCTATTATTTTTGGTTTGTTTAGTTTATTTTTCTTCAGGCCATATTGTGGAGGCCTCTCATTGGAAACCCAGTGAGACTACTTGAGTGATTAGGTGCTCGCTAGGGTTTGTTCACTAGAGAGTGCCTTGGTTCCAGAGTTTTGTCCTTAATCTGTGTGTCTGTACAGTTATTTTTTAAAGCAAGTGCCTGGGTAGTAAACCTGCAAAGTTTGGATTCAGACTTTCAGAGTTGGTGTGGATACTGTTTAAAGCACTGAGGGTGGGCAGGCGTAGGCCTACCCAAAACAATTAACATTGAGTAACCACAGACCCAGGCATCAAGAGGACAACAAATTAAAAAAACAGGATCAGGAGTGACGTTAGAGGGTAATAATGAGGGATCATTGGGGGACGGGAACACACCAAGCAGAGAATGCCAGACAGTTCCCACTGCTCCTCAAAGGAATCTAAGGAGATAGTGGATGCTCTTCAGAGGAACTCTGCCCAGAGATTTGAGCAGATAAGGGACCAGAATTAGGCCACACAGTCACAGAGCACCCCCGCGCCGTTCAGCTTCCTTCTCCTACTGTGATGGATGGCTGATTTGGCCAGCACTAGGAGGAGGTTGATTATGAGGTCTCTTGACTTTGTGGGCCCATGGATGGAGTGTACTGGGATAAGGAGGTGTGGAAGATAGTGCAGCCAGAATCTCCGTAAGAGGTTCTAGAGAAGCTAGAAGAGAGTCTGTAATCTGACACACTTTACATAGAAGTATGCCAAGGTCTCCCTCTGCCCACAGAAAGGACAGATGTCAGCGGAGTTCTTGAACCATGCCAGGTACACGTCTGTGCTCATGATTCCATGAAGGTGCCACCAGCTAGTATCCCAGGAGGGTTGTAGGACCAGAGTGAAGTACAGCCAGGCCCTCCTTAGGTGGCAGCAGGTCCTGCCATTTGGCATCGGGGCGGGACATCAGGGCAAAGATATGGGTGGTGTGAAGCATGAGTGCATATTGATTGTTTCCTGGGTGTGTTTCAGAGGCATATTGGCTGGGTGGTGTTCAGCCAACTGAGGTTGCGGGAGAAGGGCCTGAAGGCAAGGTCTGGAGGGCCAGCTGGTGTGGGTGCCATCGCGGTTTGGGTGTGGCTTTGGTAATTTGTGTAGGTACTTTAAGTTCAGAATCACTTATAATTCGTTTAGTAAGGATTAAAACTAATAAATAGTCCTGTATTTAAAGACCTCCTTCCTTGTAAGAGACTACTCAAAGGTATCCTAAATAATTTTACAATGTTAAATTACCTTTATTAATTGAACACGTCTCTAGTTTGACCAGAGACCAACCAGAATTGGGCCAAGATAGAGTAGCATCCTGTCCTGAGATCTCCACTGAAACACTTTGGCCTTCAGTGCCTACACAAGTATACACAAAGATCTGGTGTATAGGGGACTCTGCACTTTGCATCATTCAAAATATTACTTTTAAGATTTTATTCTGAAACACAAGGCAGTAGTGTGCAGTAAAGCTGTGGGTTTATTATTTTCATCCACATGTAGGTTAACTGCCAAGCAGAGAGCAATATGTTGACAAGTGTCTACTTAGATGTTTAAAAATCTGTTTTGTTGTTTAATTCAATATTTGTGTTTTAGGTACAGTATTTTGTAAAATTAAGAGACTTGCCCAAAATCACCCCAAATAGTCGTGGAAGAACTGGGATTAGAATTTACCTTTAATGACAAGAACATTCTTCCTTCATTTGAAGAAAAACAAAATATTTAAAAATCATCATGAAAATGCACAGGAAACTTCATAGTCAAATGGGTTACTTACATTAAGGAGGCTGATTCTTTGGCTACATAAATGTCATGTTAGTCATTCAGATTGCTGGCTGTAACTACCTGGTCAATGTTTCATTCAAAAACACAATCTCCTACTGTTCTAACTAAAGGGCTTATATGCTTTGTAGTCTAGCTATCAGAGGCAATGTGATTACACCCTCTCTGAGCAGTCTGGCACTCCATCCAAGTTACTTTGCGGGAGGAGGATCAGGAAAAGAGAGTCATTAACTGAATCATGACAGCTCTTGAAATTGCACACTTGAGGTGATAGCAGATTTTAAAAGTTTTTTTTAAGTCAAGTTTTGAAATGAATGGTTGGAATGAAGATTAGAAAGAAGATTGCAATTATCAAATCTCTTTATCTGCATTTTATAAGGAAAAGAAAAGGAGAGAGAAAAATTTAAATTTTAAAATGTGCTCGTAACATTACTTGTCTATTACCAAACTCCCATGTTTTTCACACGGTCCTTTTCTTACCTATGCTGTCTCCTTTCACTGTTCCGACTGTATCCTGCATCACAGCTTCTTTTCTCTACAGCTAATTTTCCTATGTTCATTTCCTATTGCCATATAGTTAGAATATTGTCTCTGATAGTATTTTCTGTTTCTAATATGATGTGTACTAGAAGTACGTGGGAGTGCAAGGGGAGAAGGGAATTATTTTCACTGCCAGGATGGTAGGTATTAATTTTATTTGACTTACCATTCTTTCTTTTAATGACTTTGTTTTAACAAGAAGTGACAAGGACACGGGCACATAGATTTTCAAAAGTGAAATGAGGTAAAGAAGATGTAAAGAAATGCAGAATTCATTTTTGGGACAAACACATACATACACACATCATATAATACACACACTGTAGTGTGTATTTTCTTCTGAGCCAAGATCAAAAAAGAATGCCTAATGTGTGATGACAAATATTCTAAGTTTTCCTTATCTGTTTCTGTGCTTCATGTGTCCTCTGCTCAAAGACTTCTGGAATGTTTTTCTAGTCATATCCTGACAAAACTAACCATGACATCTGCGGACAAAGACATTTGGAGCTCTTCTTGCCATGCGTATTGTCAGTATTTGGATACCACCAACTGCTATTCATCTGCAGTTTACACAAATCTGTACTGCTGCTAAGCTTCAATGTATCTTGGAGTTAGCAAAATTCTTTCTCTGGATATAGCAGACATTTGAATTAGCAGGGAGATGGATATGAACCCTACTTCAAAAAAAACATTTAAGCATGTGTTTTAATATAAACTTGTGTAGTCCTGTAAAGTACTTTGCTAGCTTGAGGCACAAACAACCTAGGTCTTTTTCACCTATAACTTCTACAGTTTTATAAGAAGTTTCCCCTTTTCAGGTTGTACTTCTTATGTATCAAGCACTTAAGAAGAAGTCTGACAACTTAGTCTGTTGTGCTTATAGAAATTAGAATATAGTTACTGTTATGCATACCAAGAGTTAGTAACAGAGGGAGGGCTTCTACTCTAAAGAAATAACGCAGTCTGCTCAGAAACTAAGACATTTTCATCTCAGGAAATTGCTGATAAAATTATATTTGCCACCTCTTGACTTTGAAAGTTGAGTTCACTTTTAAAGAGTTTTCTCAACTTCTCTTTTGAGCCTGTAAATTGTTTCACAGATTTCAGTGAGATAACTTGCAAGATTAAGGGTTTGCAAGAAGAGGTCCTGTATTTAATTGTTGTTTGTTTATGTAGCAATATTGTTTGTGGCATTTTAGAGAAATAGATGATAATATCCCTAGGAATTTACAATTGGAGTTAAGATATTGCATGTCAAGAGAAGTTGGACGACCTGCTGTGGGAGCAGGAGATGCGAAGGGAAAGGGGAGACAAACAACAATAGGACTCTGTGATTACTTTGGTTAGTAATATATGCGTTGTGAGGGTTTCCTAAAACTTGTTTCTGCTTAGCTGGCATTGAGACTAGATAGGTCTTCAGGAAAGGGGGGACAACTGGATCGGAAAGGGAATTATAGATGTAGGAGTGAGTCCACCTGGAAAAATGCATGATGAAATGAGGATGAGGGAAGTAAGGGAAAGATAGTTAAATGTGCCAATTAGGTACATGAAGTAGCAAGGGAGAAGTGGAAGCTGAGCGGTGCAAGACCTTAAAGGTGAGTACTGAAAAGTTTGAATTTGATCCAAGAGGCAGAAGACAGCTACTGAAAACATCTGAAAAACAATGATATTGTCAGAATGGCATTTAAAGCTATCCTTGATTGGAGATGGATAAGGGGAGGAGTTACTTCTTTGATTAGTTCCCAGGCAATTAACTCAAATGTTGGAACTATAAGTATTAGCAGATATAAAAGTAACTAGAGGGAAGTAGCAGTTTAAAAAATGCCAGCTGTTTTTGGGTCTCTTGAATATTTAGTGGGAAAAACTTTTAGAATTAGTATGTTCTGGATTTATGAAAGCTGGGGCAGGGAAGAGAGAAAAAGCAACTGTAAATAAATGCTTTTCATGATCTGGAAAAGATGAGTAGTGAGGTGTTGTTCCTTGCACTAGGGGATGTCATATGGCTAAATCCATACTACTTTGTAAAAGGGCTTATAAATCACCCATTAAGGTAGTTTATCACCAAGCACTTTGTTATATAACCAATAGTAAAAAGAGACTCCTAAGCGAGACTTAGACTTCGTCTACAGTAGATACCTTACAACAGCACAGCTGTACCGATACAGCTGTGCTGCTGTAAAGTCTCCCATGTAGTCGCTTTATGCTGACAGGAAAGAGCTGTCCCATGAGCATAATATAACCACCCCCAATGAATGATGGGAGAATGTCTCCTGCCAACATAGCGCTGTCCACACCAGCACTTCTGTGGGTGTAATTTCTGTTGGTCAGGTGTTTTTTCACACCTCTGACCAACAAAAGTGCTAGTGTAGATATAGCCTAAGTTGCCAGGGCATAGTGTTAGTAATGTTAGCTCTTTCTTTTTTCGTGTTGCTTCTTTAACTATTATAACGTAGTTTATCTTACGGAAAGGCTTGAGTAAATTTTCTTGAAATAGGCAATGAGTTTTGGATCCAACAACTTACTTACTCTGTTTATTTTGCAAGAGTAAGTGTTTTAGAAAACTGAGCAAAATATCTTGTTGGTTTTAAGTTGGTGAAGAAATGTGAAACCCGGGGAGGGAGGAGTGAAAGAGGGGCAGATGACAGGGAAAGAACAACAAAAAGAATACCAGGCTGAAGTAACTTGGCATGGACATTGTGGACTAATGCTCTCTCTTAATTTCAAATCTTCTCCATTTTTAAGTTCTACATAGTATGCCTGTGATCTGTTAGCAAGGTGAGTTTTTTCTGGCTTATGTATCATAAATAATTAATATTCCAGTATTAGAACACTGATAACAATTCCCAAGCATTCCTGTGCTAGAATAGAATAGTGTTAACTCTGTAGTGCTAATAGGTATGCAGTGCAATAAAAACTTAGCTCTGTCAAAAAAGTGAACAGAGATCACTATAAGTATGTGCGGAGAACAGACCTGCTGTGTGCGAAGATAGATAGGATATTTATCACTCTGTATAATCCATTGTAATTTTCTCCTAAGCATGCATTTGGTTAGCAATCTGAAAAATGTGAAGTAAACTGTAAGAATATAGATAGTACTATAAATTTAACGACTATACCAGTACCAAAAGCCTTTTGTCAAGTAGGGGAAAAAAATTAATATTTCTTTATGGAGTGAAAGAAACATTTCTAGCAAAAGACTTATCTAATTTTGTTCTTATAAAGGCACTGAGACATTAAATAGAAAATAAATGTTTTCTTCCCTAAACAAATCTGTCTTCGGTGTGTTTTAATTAAAAATTATTCTTTCTCTTTAAAAGGCCTATCTTCACATTGCTTATGATGTGGGAAATCCCTTTTAAATGAGGAAAAACAGAAAATCTTCTACTTTTGTCGGGGCTGCTCCTCCTGCTTACACTTGAAGTTGGTAGGCAAGTCAGCAAACTATTAGTGACAGACTTAATGGAAATGAAGTATCCACAATATTTATTTTTTTCCCCAATATCAGTTCCTTTGGGACAGCCATGTGTCTGTCAAATTGGTGATGGCAGGATTAACCCCATGCATGAGTAAACAGTGGCGGAGCTAGTTCTTTTCAGCATGGATACCTCGTGTTTCTCTCTATGACTTCCCACATCTTTCTAATTAGGAGGGATCAGAGCCACCAAAACTTTAATTCATACACAGAAATTTGATTGAAAAAGACAAGCATTTTATGCCTTCCCAGAATATACCAACCAATGAAGCTCATGGGGAAATGGGATTTAAGTCAATTGCAACAAATTATGCTAATAACTAGAACGGGGGACAGCACAAATGCGGGTGTCCGGTGCAGGAAAAGCCATTTGTCAATGAAGGAAGTTGCTCTTAATGACTGAAAATTAAACCAGCATTTTATTCAAAGAGAAGATTTCTTATTAATCCTCAGATAACTTTACAGTGTGGGCTTTAATAATAAAAGAGGCATTTGTGAGCTCCACAGGAAATAGATATTCTTTAGCAAGAAGGTCATATGATGTACTGATTGAAATCCATGGTTACTGTACTTCCAACTATCGCAAGTTGTGATCTTGCCAGATCTCTCAAGCTTAAGCCGTGTTATCCTTAACTTATGAGTAGGAGCCAGACACAGAGCATGCAGGTTCTTCATGTGTTGATAATTCAGTAACTAGACCCCTTTCTTTTGACTTGATACTTCACTTTACAGCGAAAGTCTCCCGTCCTTCCTTTCCCCCTCTCTCTGGTCTTCATTGTCTCTTTTCTGTTCTTGGCATTGTGTTTTCTTTTGTGCTACTCTGTAGCATACAGCTTCTTCCTTCATTTGTATGGGGTTTAAGAAGCAATCAGGAAAATTTTCACTTTGCTGATCTGAAAACCAGATAATTCTTTTAAAAGACCTGAAATCAAGCAATTTCCTCCTACTTCTCTGCGAAGTTTAAGACCAAAATGCTGCATTAAGGGCCATCTTTTTTGTGATCTATCAAAGTTTAAGGTACGGGCAAATGGATTATTCCACATCCAATTTAAAAAGTAAGGGGAATTTAGGTCAGCACAATATAATTGCCCAAAGTAGAATGTGGCCAGAATGCTAAGGTTGTTGTTCCTATTATTTCAAGTAGTTTCATGAGAAATTAAAGGACCAAAGCTCATCTGGATATCAGTTTGGTCACATTTTAAGAAAGAAAGAAAGCCCCCACCATCTCACAGCACAATATCCCCTGACGGTTCAATCTGCAGTTAGCCGAACATTGCTTTTTTTTTTTTTTTTTTTAATTTACTAGTACCTCTTTCATACGAATTGGATTTTCCTTTGAGGTCTTTTATGCAAGAACTGTCTAGGCTTATCCTTTCTTAGCCGGTATGGTCACAGGAGCTCTCAGTGCTAGGTGGTTTGACTGCAGTAAACGCACCTACTAGTTTAACATACACTTTAACTGCGAGTGGAAAAGACTTGTAACAGCTTCATAATATTACTATATGGACTGTATTATGGCTCCCGTTCTGGAAAAATAAATCCATTAACGACAGCATTTGATCATGTGCTTCACAAGTCAATGGGAGACCATCACATGTTGACAATTAAGCACAGGCTTAAGTGCAATACTACATAGAGATGGACTTAAGTGCTTTCCAGTGTTTATTGACCCCATAATGTAAGTTTATTTTCTTTTGATTTTTTTTAAATGACATGCACTAACAAAAATGGAATAAACAAAAACTTTATCAGGAAATGCAAAAAACAGGTTTTTCATAATTGTAACACTTTGCATTGCATGTATTCAAGCACTAGTTATGAATATATTTCTAGCTGAATATGTTCATAGACTTTAAGGTCAGAAGGGACCATCATAATTATCTAGTTTGAACTCCTGCACTTTGTAGGCCACAGAGCCTCACCCACCCACTCCTGTAATAGACCCATAACCTGTGGCTGAGCTACTGAAGTCCTCAGATCAAGGTTTAAAGACATCAGGTTATAGAGAATTCACCATTTATGCTAGTTTAAACCTGCAAGTGACCCATGCACCATGCCGCAAAGGCAGGCAAAAAACTACCAGAGTCTCTGCCAATCTGCCCCCCGGGAAAAATCCTTCCCGAACCCAAATATGGCAATCAGTTAGACCCTGAGCATGTAGGCAGGATCAACAAGGCAGATACCTGGGAAAGAATTCTCTGTAGTAATTCAGAGCCCTCCCCATCTAGTGTCCCATCTCTGGCTGTTAGAGATGTTTGCTACTGTCAGTCGCTGATGGGCCACATGCCATTATAGGCTGTCTCATCAGACCATCGCCTTCATAAACTTATCAAGCTCAGTCTTGAAGCCAGTTAGTTTTTTCTCCCCCACTGCTCCCCTTGGAATGCCGTTCCAGAACTTTACTCCTCTGATGGTTAGAAAGCTTCACCTAATTTCAAGCCTAAACTTGAAGGCCAGTTTATATCCATTTGTTCGTATGTTAACTTTGGCACTTAACTTAAATAACTCCACTTCCTGCCTGGTATATTCCTCTGATATATTTTTACAGAGCAGTCCTATCTCCGCATAGCCATCTTTTGGATAGGCTAAACAAACCAAGCTCTTTGAGTCTCATCTCAGAAGGTAGTTTTTCATTCCTCAGATCATCCTAGTAGCCCTTCTGTACACCTGTTCCAGTCTGAATTTGTTTTTCTTAACTACAGGAGACCAGAACTGCACACGCCATTCCAGATGAGGTCTCTCACCACTGCCTTGTATAATATTAACACTTCCCTGTCTTTACTGGAAATACCTTGTCTGATGCATCATAGGACTGCATTTGCCTGTTTCACAGCCACAGCACATTGATGGCTCATAGTTATCCTGTGGTCAACCAATACACACACCCAGGTGCTTTCTTCTTTGTCACTTCCAACTGATAACATCCCCAGCTTATAGCAAAAATTCTTGTTGTTAGTCCCCAAATGCATGACCTTGCACTTTGTGCCATTAAATTTCATCCCATTTTTATTACTCCTGTTTTACAAGGTCACCCAGATCTTCTTGTATGATATTCTTTCCTCCTCCATATTGGCAATACCTCCCAACTTTGTGTCATTCGCACATTTTATTAGTGCACACTCACTTTTTGTGCCAAGATCAGTAATAAAAATCTTTAAATAAGATTGGTCCAAAGACCGATCCCTGAGGAAATCTAGCCTGACAGTTCACTGTTCAGTATGACCGGTTGTAGTTTCCCCTTTAACCAGTTCCTTATCCCCTTTTAATTCTCATATTAATCCCCATCTTCTCCAGTTTAACTAATAATTTCCCATGGGGAACAATATCAAATGCCCTACTGAAATCCAGGTAGATTAGATCTTCTGCTTTTCCTTTGAGAAGATAACTGATTTTTTAGACAAAGAAGGAAGTGAGGTTCATCTGGCGTGATCTATCTTTTATAAAACCAATTGTGTTTTATCCCAATTACTGTTCACCTCTATGTCCTTAACTACTTTTCCTTCAAAAATTTGTTCAAAGATCTTGCATACTATTGAGGTCAAACTAACAGGCCTGTAGTTTCCTGAATCACATTTTTCTCTTTCTTAAAAATAGAAACTATATTAGCAATTCTCAAGTCATTGGATATGACCCCTAAGTTTACAGATTCATTAAAAATCCTTCCTATTGGACTTGCAATTTCATGTGCCAGTTCCTTTAATATTCTTGGATGGAAATTGTCTGGGCCTCCTGATTTAGTCCCAGTAAACTGTTTAAGTTTGACTTCCACCTCAGTAGTATAATGGAAGAATTATCGTTAAGGGTCTGATAGTAACATTAATCCAAATATAATCATATTTCCTGAAATGTCTTTAAGATTTCATTTCATTAATGCAGTATTAAGGTTGCATGCTTAAGGAAACAAAATTGAAGATATATAAATTGATTTAGTAAAAAAGTTAATATCAAGCAAGTTGTTTTGAAAATCAAAATTCTTTAAATGTTATATGTTCACATAGTGAAGAAATTGTGTAATTAGAACAATCTACTGATGAAAATTGTCACTTATTTTAACATATGATAAGACCTACTATTAAAAATAGATGAACTCATGATCCCTGGTTGGGCAGACCCCTTTGAAACCTTATAGAGTGTGTCTACACAGCCTGCAGGAGTGAGCCTCCCAACCCAGGCTGACAGACTTGGGCTAGAGGAGCTCACACTACTTCACTAAAAATAGCTGTGTAGACGACAGTTTGATGTTGCGGCTTGGGCTGGAGCTCAGGATCTGAAGCCTAGAAAATGGGGTGGGCTTCGAAGCTTGAGATGCCACTTCAAACCATTGTCTACATAGTTATTTTTAGTGCACTATTGTGAGCCCCACTAGCCCGAGTTTGTCCACCTGGACTGGTGTCAAGGGTTTTTCCCCACTTTGAACTTTAGCGTCCAAAAAGTGAGGACCTGCATGATCACTTTTAAGCTTAATTACTAGCTTAAATTTGGTACTCTGCCACCAGCCAAAAATAAAGTGTTTAGCACACTTCCTGTTCCCCCAAAACCTTCCCTGGGGAACCCAAGATCCAAACCCCTTGGGTCTTAAAAAAAGGAGAAATAAACCATTCCCCCTCCTTTGCCCCCCAGACTTTCCCCTCCCTGGGTTGCCTTGGGAAGCTACACAGATCCAAACTCCTTGGATCTTAAAACAAAGAGGAATTAACCATTCCCTTCCTTTTCCGCCCACCAATCCCTAGTGAGTTTAGACTCAGTCCCTTGGATTCCAAAACAAGGAAAAATCAATCAGGTTCTTAAAAAGAAAGCTTTTAATTAAAGAAAGAAAAGGTAAAAATTATCTCTGAAAAATAAGGATGGAAAATGCTTACAGGGTACTAAGGGTGTCTACACTACCAGATTATTCTGATTTTACATAAACTGGTTTTGTAAAATAGATTGTATGAAGTCGAGTGCACGCGGCCACACTAAGCACATTAATTCGGTGGTGTGCGTCCATGTTCTGAGGCTAGCGTCGATTTCTGGAGCGTTCCACTGTGGGTAGCTATCCCGTAGCTATCCCATAGTTCCCACAGTCTCCCCCGCCGATTGGAATGCTGGGTTGAGACCCCAATGCATGATGGTGCAAAAACAGTGTCGCGGGTGAGTCTGGGTACAACCGCATCTGCTCTAACCCCTCAGACAGAGACCAACACCTACAAAATCTCCACCAAGCATTCTCAAAACTACAATACCCGTACAAGGAAATAAGGAAACAGATCAACAGAGCCAGACGTGCACCCAGAAGCCTCCTACTGCAAGACAAACCCAAGAAAGAAACCAACAGGACTCCACTGGCCATCACATACAGTCCCCAGCTAAAACCCCTCCAACGCATCATCAAGGATCTACAACTCATCCTGGACAATGATCCCACACTTTCACAGGCCTTGGGTGGCAGGCCAGTCCTTGCCCACAGACAACCTGCCAACCTGAAACATATTCTCACCAGTAACTGCACACCGCACCATAATAACTCTAGCTCAGGAACCAATCCATGCAACAAACCTTGATGCCAACTCTGCCCACATATCTACACCAGTGACATCATCACAGGACCTAACCAGATCAGCCACACCATCACTGGTTCATTCACCTGCACATCCACCAACGTAATATACGCCATCATATGCCAGCAATGCCCCTATGCTATGTACATCGGCCAAACTGGACAGTCTCTACGGAAAAGGATAAATGGACACAAATCAGACATTAGGAATGGCAATATACAAAAACCTGTAGGAGAGCACTTCAACCTCCCTGGCCACACTATAGCAGACCTTAAGGTGGCCATCCTGCAGCAAAAAAACTTCAGGACCAGACTTCAAAGAGAAACTGCTGAGCTTCAGTTCATCTGCAAATTTAACACCATCAGCTCAGGATTGAACAAAGACTGTGAATGGCTTGCCAACTACAGAACCAGTTTCTCCTCTCTTGGTTTTCACACCTCAACTGCTAGAACAGGGCCTCATCCTCCCTGATTGAACTGACCTCGTTATCTCTAGCTTGCTTGCTAGCATATATATATACCTGCCCCTGGAAATTTCCACTACATGCATCTGAGGAAGTGGGTATTCACCCACGAAAGCTCATGCTCCAAAACGTCTGTTAGTCTATAAGGTGCCACAGGATTCTTTGCTGGGTAAATGTCATCACTCATTCCTTCCTCTGTGAAAGCAATGACAGACAATCATTCTGCGCCCTTTTTCCCTGGATTGTCCTGACAGACACCATAGCACGGCAACCATGGAGTCCGTTCAGCTATTTTTTTACTGTCACTGTATGTCTGCTGGATGTTGCTAACAGACGTGGTGCTGCAGCACTATACAGCAGCATTCATTTGCCTTTGCAAAATAGCAGAGATGGTTATCAATTGTTCTGTAATGTCTGCCATGCCATTG
Organism: Gopherus flavomarginatus; assembly: GCF_025201925.1. Classification (NCBI taxonomy): domain Eukaryota; kingdom Metazoa; phylum Chordata; order Testudines; family Testudinidae; genus Gopherus; species Gopherus flavomarginatus. The sequence goes on along the minus strand of NC_066620.1, from coordinate 182,168,530 downwards.
TAAATTGGTGATGAGATGACGGTTATCAGTCGTTCTGTACCGTCTGCTGCTGTCATGGGTGCCCCTGGCTGAGATCCACCTGGGGCACAAAGACAAAAATGGGAATGACTCCTCGAGTCAATCCCTCCTTTATGGTATCTAAAAATAGTCAGTCCTGCCTAGAATATGGTGCAAGTGTACTAGAGAACCAGTATACCAGAGAACCAGAGAGCACAGCCGCTCCGTGTCAGATCCCGCAGAAATGATGAGCTACATGCCATTCACGGGGGGTGCCCCTGCAAAAACCCCGCCCGTTGCTTCCCTCCTCCCCCAACCCTCCTGGGCTACTGTTGCAGTGGTCCCCCCATTTGTGTGATGAAGTAATAAAGAATGCAGGAATAAGAAAGACTGACTTGTTAGTGAAATAAAATGAGGGGGAGGCAGCCTCCAGCTGCTATGATAGTCCAGGCAGGACGTTAAACGGTGCGGGGGAGAGGAGCCCAGCATCCCGCTGCTATGGTAGTCCAGGCAGCTCAGCCGCCAGTTGCTATGATGAAGACGGTTACCAGCCGTTCTGTACCATCTGCTGGGAATGACCGGGAGTTATTCCTATTTTTACACAGGCACCCCCGGCCAACCTCACCTGAGGCCAGCCAGGAGCCCTCACGGGCTGATGATGACGATGGATAGCAGTCATATTGTACCGTCTGCCACCAGGGAGGGGAGGGGAAAGGATACTGCTGTTCACTGCCGCAGCATCGCGTCTACCAGCAGCATGCAGTAGACATAGGGTGACATAGAAAAAAGTCAAGGAATGATTTTTTTCCTTTTTCTTTCGCGGAGGGGGAGGGGGGTAAATTAACGAGTTATACCCTGAACCACCCTGGACAATGTGTTTAACCCTACAGGCATTGGGTGCTCAGCCAAGAATGCAAATACTTTTCGGAGACTGCTGGGGACTGTGGGATAGCTGGAGTCCTCAGTATCCGCTCTCTCCCTCCATGAGCGTCCATTTGATTCTTTGGCTTTGCATTACACTTGTCACGCAGCACTGTGCTGTGGACTCTGTATCATAGCCTGGAGATTTTTTTCAAATGCTTTGGCATTTCGTCTTCTGTAACGGAGCTCTGATAGAACAGATTTGCCTCCCCATGCAGCGATCAGATCCAGTATCTCCTCTACGGCTCATGCTTTAGCTCTTTTTGGATTTGGGATGGCATGGCCACCCGTGCTGATCAGAGTTCCACGCTGGGCAAACAGGAAATGAAATTCAAAAGTTCACGGGGCTTTTCCTGTCTAGCTGGTCAGTGCCTCCGAGTTCAGATTGCTGTCCAGAGCGGTCACAATGGTGCACTGTGGGTTACCGCCCGGAGGCCAATACCGTTGATTTGCGGCCACAGTAACCCTAATCCGATATGGTAATACCAATTTCAGCTCTACTCCTCTCGTCGGGGAGGAGTACAGAAATTGGTTTAAAGAGCCCTTTATATCAATATAAAGGGCCTCGTTGTGTGGACCAGTGCAGCGTTAAATCGGTTTAACGCTGCTAAAATCGGTTTAAACGCATAGTGTAGACCAGGCCTTAGATTCATATAGCCTAGAGGGACTCTTGCTCCCGCAGCCTGAGATTCAAAGTTACAGCAAACAGAGGTAAAATTTCTTCCAGCAAAAAAATACATTTACAAGTTAAGAAAACAAACATTAGACTAATCCGCCTTGCCTGGCTATACTTACAATTTTGAAACATGAAAGACTGATTCAGAAAGATTGGGAACACCAGGGTGTACGTCTGGTCCCTCTTAGCCCCAAGAGCGAACAACGAACAAAACAAACAGCACAAACAAAGACTTCCCTCCACCAAGATTTGAAAGTATCTTGTCTCCCTATTGGTCCTCTGGTCAGGTGTCAGCCAGGTTTACTGAGCTTCTTAACCCTTTACAGGTAAAAGAGACATTAATCCTTAACCATCTGTTTATGACAGCTGGGATGCTCAATTCTGCAGGCTGTGCAAATGTATCTAAGGGGCTCTGTGCAAGTGTAGCAGGTTCAGTTGGGCACATTCAATATCAGGATCATAGATATAGTTTGATCCATTTTCCTTTTACAGAAATTGCCAAAGAATATAGCATTACATGCTGATGTCTATTACCAGGGCCTACATTCAGTGGAGCTGTCTGGAATGGTACTCTGGTAAATATTTTCAACCTCCCCCCAGTGTTTTTATAGCATGTTGCGGGGGAGTATGGCCTGGAGGGCTCTGGGAAATACTGTCTGAGAATTTAAGCCCTGTCTATTACACATGTCCTAGCCCTCCATTTTCTTCATATGGTGCACAAAACTTCAGATCTATCAAGATATGAAGCTGATTCATTGTAGACAAAGTCAGAAAACTGAAAGCACTTAAATAATTGTTTCACACCTCCTTGAGTTCTTGAAATTATGTTCTTCATCACCTGTCTCTGTGTGCAGAAAAATGTAGAAGAATAATATAAAAGAAAATTTTGGGAAAACTTACCATAAAACAAGTGAAATAGACTTGCATTTGACTGGAATACAACTTCCAGCCCTTTTCCAATAACCTCCTGACCTTGTATTCTGATCCTTTCTAAAACTTCGTCTCTTAACTTTATATTTTGGTTTACTAAAGAATACTATTTCATAACTCTGAATTGTCAACAGGATTTTTACTCTCTTGACCTCTCTTCTTCCCTTCTTTTAATACGAATAACCCATAATACTGTACCACTTGTCTAGCTTTTTGAAACATTGTCTATATTATTTTCCATTTTGGACATTTTATGATGTCATCTTCTGAAAAATATGTGGAACTGGCAGGACAATATGTGAAAAATCACTCGTCTTCTGTTGATTTTCAGGTAGGATTCTCATGAATGACCTCAGACTTTTTCACTAGTGTTAAGTGGATGGTATTGTGTGTGTGTGTGTGTGTGTGTGTGTGTGTGTGTGTGTGTGTGTGTAATATTGTACTTAAAGTGTTATACTACCAAATATAATAAAATAATTTGACACAGGGAGAGAAAAATAAACAAAATAACCCAATGATGTATTAGGTGGTTAGTAAAGGAGAAAACTGTTTTTGTCATATGACTAATCTGTCAGTTCTGGAAGTGTTTGGTCATGTCCATTCTATATTAGGTGTGTGTGCTTGCCACATGCACCGGTGGCGGAAGTTTTTCCCTTATCAGGATCCATAGGGGACCGGCTCTGGTGCCCTCTGGAGTGGCGCCCGCATGGCGCCGTATAAAGGGTGTTGCTGGCTCCCTCCATCCTCAGTTCCTTCCTACCAGAAACTCTGTTAGTGGGGAAGGAGGGTGGGTTGTGGAATGGACACAAGCAACACATTTCAAAGAACACCAGTTATGGAAAAAGTAACTGTCTTTTCTTCTTCGAGTGCTTGCTCATGCTAATTCATATTAGGTGACTCCCAAGCAGTACCCCTGAATGTAGGTAGGAGTTCATGGATGTGTAGATTACAACACAGGTCTGCCGAACCCACCGTTGTTTCTGGGCCAGGTGAATGATGGCATAATGCACGTGAACATGTGGACAGAGGTCCATGTTGCAGCTCTACAGATGTCCTGAATAGGGATGTGTGCCAGGAAGGCAGCCGAGGATGCCTGAGCTCTAGTTGAGTGGGCTCTGACAATTGGCGGCAGCGGGACCCCTGCCAAGTCATAACAGGTCCTTATACAAGAGGTGATTCAATTGGAAATCCTCTATGAGGACAGTGGAAGGCTCTTCATCCTATCCGCTGTAACAATGAAGAGCTGAGTTGATTTACGGAAAGGCTTGGTACATTCTAGGTAAAAAGCCAAGGACCTTCGAACGTCCAGCGTGTGAAGATGCCTCTCTTCACTGGTCTTGTGTGGTTTGGGACAGAACACTGGGAGGAAGATATCCTGGTTCATATGGAAGTTAGACACCACCTTTGACAGGAAGGCCGGGTGGGGCTGCAGCTGAACCATGTCATTGTAGAAGACTATGTACAGCAGTTCTGAGGTAAAGGCTTTGATTTCAGAGACTCATCTTGCCGATATCACTGCCACCAAGAAAACAACCTTTCATGACAGGAGGGAAATGGAGCAGGAGCCCAGCGGCTCAAAGGGCTGGCCAGTGAGCCTAGAGAGGACTAAGTTAAGATCCCACTGTGGGATAAGGGTTCGTACCTGCAGGAAGAGTCTCTCAATCCCTATCAAGAATCTGACCGTCATGTCATGTGAAAACACCGTCTGGCCTTGGATCGGCAGGTGAAAAGCGGAGATGGCCGCGAGATGCACTCTAACGGAAGAGTCTGCCAGGCCCTGGTTCCTCAAATGACGCAGGTAGTCCAGGACAGCCTGCATGGAAGAGCACGAGGGAGAGATGCCACACTCAGATGCCCAGTAGGAAAACCTCATCCATTTGGCCAGGTAAGTCAAGTTGTGTCTATACTGGTGCTATACGCAATCATGTGGCACAGAGATTGCTGGGCAGCACATCCCATGGTTCTTAGCACTGCATTAAGTTAAGCCACTATTAGTTCTTTCCCCATGAGTTGTGGGAGAACTTTTCTGCCCTTTCTGGGTAAAGGCGAGAATTGTGGGAAGGCATTAGAGAACTAGCTGTACTCAAGTGGTCCACACTACCGAATAGTCATGTTAACGTCTGACAAGTTGTGTCCACTCTAGTTTTAGTATATGCCCACTCTTGGACCAGCCACTTGAGTTAAAAGCACCCCATCGCTCGAGATGGGAGTGGGCTTTGTTAATAGACGGGACTTGAGTAAGGGCTAATGCTCGAATTAACTTTGCAGTGAAGACAAGCCTTCAGAGCGCATTTAAAACTTGTCTACACCTAAAACTTAGGTTGACCTGGTGACGTTGTTCAGGGGTGTGAAAAATTCATACCCCTAAGAGACGTAAGCTGACCTAAACCCTCGTGTAGACACCACCACATTGATGGAAATTTTTTTTCATCAACGTAGCTTCCACCTTGTTACCAGCTTTGCCCGTTACTTTGGGGTATGCTCATTTATTAGGGTTAGTCTTCTGGGTGTGGGTTATGTATTTCTATCAATGTACTGCTTATATCACTTGTGTTCTCATACGGAGCTCTACTTCTCCCTGCTGCCAGTTCCTTCCCAATGTAGCTAGCCTACAGGACTTAGGTTCCCCAGGGCTGGGTTCTTCCAGCCCCAGAATCAAGGAGAGAGACGAGCACACACACACCAAGTCTGAGAGGACCAGATTAATCAGCACTCCCAAGCTGACCCCTTATATGTCCCTAGACTCAGTAGGTTGGGTCGAGCGGCACTTCCAAGCTGTCACCCTCATATGTCCCAGGTTCAGCACATCTCTGTCCCCACTTTCACGTTACGATTGTTCTGGTAGTAACCCACTTGATGAGCAAACCCCACAGGATTTGTGGGTGGTGCAGGAATCTTTTAGCTTAGGTACAAGGGCTGTTGCTGCAGAGCGAATGAGGAAACCAAAAAAAGAACCTGGGGGACGGGGGGGGAGAGGGAGAGAGAGAGAGAAACAACCAGCTTAATCAGGAAAGTTATTTAATGCCAGGTAATAACCATAGGGCAGCCAGACAAAACAGTTGTTATAATAAATCTAACTTAAATTTGATTATAAAAGTCAAGTTTACAAATCTATATCTGATCACACAAGTCAGGGTCAGAAGGCTATACTGAGAGAGAGAGAGAGAGAGAGAGATGGGTTCTCACCACGCTTTGAATCTTGAATCAATCGGGGGTCCCAGGTAGTGATGGTAGCTGAGGGTCCAGAGTGCTGGAGACAGGCAGAACCCCCAGCATGATCTGTCAGGAGAAGATGAAGTCCCAGTAGAATTGATGCAGTTTTTGTATCCAGGCATCAGAACACTTACTTGAGGATGGGTCTGGGATTTTGTAGAGAAACGGCAATGCTTCAAGGGAGAACACTAGATTTGTTTATATGTAAACTGATGACTCAAGGGAGTATACCAAAGTTGCTTTGTTCAGACTAGACAATGGGAGCTGATCATTTCTGGCTATGGATGGTGATCCTTGGAGGGAAGTCACAATGCAATTAGGCAGCTTCACTGTTCTGGATACCAATAAAGGATTTATTACTAGAATTGGTCTGATGACTACTGAGCTGTGTATGTGCAGGTGTGGGTTCATTAACATCTGGAGCAGAGATTCCCCCATCATGCAGTGCTTCCCTGCTTTTCTGGTGCCAGAGTTCAGTGCGGTTCTTGCCTTGGAATCTCTGTTCTCCATTCTGTATGCTAATGGAGATGCCTCCTTGTCCCATCTTCGATGCAAATGAGGCTAGGGGAGTTTCCTTAATTCTGTCATTCTTATCCCAGGGGTTTAGATGTGTCTCCCATTGCCTTTTCATTGCTTTTTAAAAGTCTTTCTTCTGATCTGCTTTGGTTCAAGCAGAGGCTGGGGCTGGGGGAAGGTCTTTTGTGAGTTAGACAGGCTGGGTACTGCGCCCTGGTTCCCCAAGAACACAGAGCTGCTAGGTAAAAACGTCTTGGAGGGTGGATTAACTACAGTGACAGAAAAACCCCTTTTGTCACTGTTGCAAATGTCTACACCAGGGGTGGGCAACTTGCTGCCCATCAGGATAATCTGCTGGCGGACCGCCAGACAGTTTATTTACATTTGCATGGCTGCCCACAGCTCCAAGTGGTTGTCGTTCGCCGTTCTTGGCCACTGGGAGCTGTGGGTGGCCGTGCAAATGTAAACAAACTGTCTGGCAGCCTGCCAGAGGATTACCTTGAAGTGCCGCATGCAGCCTGTGGGCTACAGGTTGCCACCACTGGTCTACACTGTGGTGCTACAACGGCACAGCTGCAGTGCTGTAGCTGTGCCACTGTGGCATCTGTAATGGAGACATTGTCTCACACGGAAAACAAAGTGTGGGAGATTTTGCCTTTATGTCTGGAAAGTAGAAGACCCTGGTGGTGTGTACTCCAAAAAGATCACACCTGTAAATTCATTAAACCATCTTTTCAGAAAGCAAACCTTGCTCTCAAAGATGTAACATTAGATTTACAGTGGACTGGATGCATCAGGGCATGTCTAATGAATTATAGAACCTTTCACTTGTAGATCAACAATTTAACTCTTCCCTATCTCAGTAGGAATTGATACTTTAGCAACCTCTTCATAAAATGAGCTTGAATCCCAGTTCCAGCTTCCACATCCCAAATTCACCACCATGCTTTGCACTAGATTGTAAACTCTTTAGGGCAGGATTAAGGACTGTCTCTTGCTATGTTTTTATACTGGACCTAGCTCAACGGGGTACTGAGATTAGTTGCCTACAGCACTATAAAGTTGTGAGAGTTGGCAGCATTCATTAATGTTTGGGAAGCTTTCAAATACTGAAGTGATGAGCACCATAGTCCATGAGGAAGTTAATAATTATGTCCTCAGTGTAGGGTTTGAATAGTGTGCCGTGAACAAGCCACACACTGAACAATGAATTAAAAATAAAAGATTGAACAGCTGTTTATTACATGAACAGCATTCATTCTATGCGCTGAATGAGGCAGGGATCCTGTGCATAGGCACAGGCAACCTTAATTCTGGCATTTCCCAATTTCTGAGTGCTTGGCTTTGCAACCTTAGTAATGTTCTTTTAATGTATTATGGTGGAGTTTTGCTTTTTATTTTTGTTTTTTAAGTAAAATGAGAGGGAGAAGAAGCATATGTCGTCAGGTTCACCAGCAGGGTTAGAGGTTTTAAAGTCACTACACTGACTTCTGCAACTTGAGCTACTGGAGTAACTGATAGTAGTAGGAGTTTGGTCAGCACTGGGAGCTGTGAGAAGCCTGAGCATGTTCAGTGAAGACAGGATTTTCAGATTTTACCTGTTAAACTGTAGCAAATCTCTGCTGAGCATGAATGAACTGTGTTTTTTTTTTTTCAAAGGCTTTAACTTGACCATATTTGGGCAGATTTTCATAGGGATGGAAAAAGGCATATCCTTAACACACAGTCTACCCTCCTGCCAAATTTCAAGTCACTAACACTAGAGTTTCAAAGAAAAGTTAGCCAAAATTGTTTTAACATTGAAAATCAATGTTGTTTTCCTTAATCTCATTTTCAGAAATGGCTGAATTGTTTTGGCTGAAATTTCAAATAGATAAATAAAATAAGTATCAACCTGAGGTGGACAACTTGCATGAAAAATTTCAGCCCAGTACAGACCCTTGGGGGACACCTATTTACCTCTCTCCATTCTGAAAACTGACCATTTATTCCTACTCTTTGTTCCCTATCTTTTAACCAGTTACTGATCCATGAGAGGACTTTTTCTCTTATCCCATGACAGCTTACTTTGCTTAAGAACCTTTGGTGAGGGACTTTGTTAAAGGCTTTCTGAAAATCTAAGTACACTATATTTTCTGGATTCCCCCTTGTCCACATGCCTGTTGACTCCCTCAAAGAATTCTAGTAGATTGTTGAGGCATGATTTCCCTCTACAAAAAACATGTTAACACTTCCCTAACAAATTATGTTAATCTATATGTCTGACAATTTTGTTCTTTGCCATAGTTTCAATCAGTTTGCCCGGTACTGAAGTCAGGCTTACCGGCCCTTAATTGCTGGGATCCCTTCTGGAGCCCTCTTTAAAAATTGGCTTCACATTAGCTACCTCACGTCATTTGGTACAGAAGGTAGTTTAAATGATAGGTTACAGACTACAGTTAGTAGTCCTGCAATTTCATATTTGAGTTCCTTCAGAACTCTTGGATGAATACCGTCTGGTCCTGGTGACTTCTTATAGTTTAATTTATCATTTTTTTCCAAAACCTCCTTTAATGACACTTCAATCTGGGACAGTTCCTCAGATTTGTCATCTAAAAATAATGGCTCAGGTTTGGGAGTCTCCCTCACATCCCCAGTCATGAAGACTGATGCAAATAATTCATTTAGTTTCTCCGCAGTGGCCTTATAGTCCTTGAGTGCTCCTTTAGAATCTCTGTCGTCCAGGGACTTCCTGCTTCTGATATACTTCAAAAAATGTTTGCTACTACTTTTTGAGTCTTTGGCTAGCTGTTCTTCAAATTCTTTTTTGGCCTTCCTCATTATATAACTACTTATTATATGGAATTAGGATAAGTTTGGTTGCTATTTAGACATACTGAATAATGCTGAGAAATAGAAACTAATAAGGTATTTTCAATTTGAACACTATGGATTTTTAATTTTCTTCGAGCCAGCATTAAGTAGAACTCTTTCAATAATGTTGTTGTTTGAATGGTACTGAAAAATGGTCTTCCAAATTCCATTGAGTAAATCTGTAGTTTTCTCTTTGAGGCAAGGATTGTTTTTTGTTTATACAGTGCCTAGACCAATGGGTAGGGTCCTACCAAATTCGCCGTCATGAAAAATGCATCATGGACCTCGAAATCTGGTCTCCCTCTGTGAAATCTGGTCTTTTGTGTGCTTTTACCCTATATTATACAAATTTCACAGCGGAGACTATCATTTCTCAAATTGGGGGTCCTCCTGACACAAATGTGATTTGCAGGGGAGTTGCAAGATTATTTTAGGGGGGGTTGCAGTATTGCCACCCTTACTTCTGCATTGCCTTCAGAGCTGCACGGCTGGAGAGTGTGGCTGTTGGCCAGGCGCCCATCTCTGAAGGCAGCGCCCCGCCAGCAGCAGCGCAGAAGTAGGAGTGGCAATACCATACCATGCCACCCTTATTTCTGCACTGTTGCCTTCAGAGATGGGTAGCCAGAGTGTGGTGGCTGCTGACTGAGGGCCAGCTCTGAAGGCAGCAGCACAGAAGTAAGGATGGCAATACCATACCATGCCATCTTTATTTTTTCATTGCTGCTTGCAGTAGCTCTGCCCTCAGAGCTGGGCTCCGCGCCAGCAGCCGCTGCTCTCCAGCCGCCACCCAGCTCTGAAGGCAGTTCCGCCGCTAGCAACGTGCGGAAATAAGAGTAGCAGTACCACAACTCCCCCTCACCCCCACCCCACAATAACCTCACGACCCTCCCACAACTCTGTTTTGGGTCAGAACCCCTACAATTACAAACTGTGAAATTTCAGATTTAAATAGCTGAAATCATGAAATTTATGATTTTTTAAAATCCTATGACCATGAAATTGACCATAATGGACCGTGAATTTGGTAGGGCCCTACCAATGGGGTACTGGTCTGTAACTAGGAATCCTGGGCACTAACTTAATAGAAATAATAATATTTTGGACCCACATTTTACCAGTAAACATAGCATGTAAAGTATTTCATTGAAAATTTTTAATTATTTTAGTAAAGTTTGTTAAGACAAGTAGAGCTTTCCTCTGCAACACTATATGTTCTTCAAATCTGTTTTAGTAATTCCTTCCCAACCACCTGCAGTGCTCTGGATTTTTCAGTTAATCAAAATATTTCTCCTTCATTAGTTGCAATCTACCAGAGTTTGCGTATTGCCTTTAATAAACGCAAAAGTAGATAGTGTGTGTGATTTCTGTAATGATGATTAAACAATTGATAGAGTTTACTTAATCCAAAGCAATATTGTTTGTTTTAATTTTATTTCAGCTCTACAAAAGTGTTGCATTTTGCTTTATTCCTCTTTAGTTTATACACAAAGATCTTTAAATTGTTTACTTGTAATCTGAGTAAACTAATATAACCCATCAACCCCAGATAATGTAACTTTCTTATGGATTAACTTGAGTTAATGTTTCGAATTTTATTTTTTCTGCCCTTGGGGAGAAAAATGCCTTCTAGTTAATATAGTTTGGACTTGGATTGCATGCTTGCTTTTAGTGTCTGAGAAAATAAATGTCCGTACCAATTTTTCCCCAAAAAAATCCCAGCATTCCTGTTTCTTGAAAGCATCACTTTCTTGATTCAGTTCTCAAAGTATCTGAATCAGTAAATTGTCCTATAGATATTCAGAAATCATTCAAATGCTATTTTGTTTCTAACGCTTTCTATTCTTAACAGAAACCTACTAGCTGGAGGCCAATATGAATGATTAGGATTTGGGTGTCATCACCAAAGGCAAAGGGAAATAGCTGTAATCACTTGGCTGCTGCTTATACTTCCTTAAGCAGCAGAAGAGCAGAGTTGACATTTGATTTCTGAATGGCAGCTGTGAAACTTAGGGTGTGTCTGCACAGGGAAGTTTAATCCAGAACTTTTTTGATGCAATTTAGTGTAATCACTTTAGGTTTTAGAGAGCAAGGCCCCTTTACAACTTTGTCCTGAGGGCAAGAAGTATTGATTGTTCCAGGAAGAGGAAGTGCTGTTTGAGGAGTGTGGAGAGGGAGAGCAAAAGGGAACGTGTTTCTGGAGCTCTGGACAAAAAGGGCTACAGCAAGCAGGCCTCACATAGTGAAGCAGCTGTGAACCTGTCTGCACAGCCTAGGAGGGACACAGAGGCTGACTGGGGATGCCTCGGCATAGGAGCCAGGAGGAGCACTCTGCCAAGGAGGAATCACCCAAGAAAGACAAATCAGAGCTGGACTCAGTATCACTGTTGCCCAGAGCTGTATGGGGCCATGAGTGCTGAGCTTGTGACCTTGTATTGGGAATAAGGAGAGAGGTTGTAGCTAGTTACGTCCAGAGGTTGTCACTCTGTATGGGTTTGTGGAGAGTTTGCCAAGCAGTGTGAATTTTGGGATTATTTCTCTGTGAATTGTGGGAAACCAAGTGTGTTCAAATTAAAAAAAAAATTATTTGCACTGTCTCCACTCCAGACTTCATTTCTGGGTGGGGTTGCACCATTTTTGAATTGCTGTTGGCCATTGTGGATCCAACAATGCTCCACACCACTATAATGACAAGGACAAATAAGCAAAGGCTGGCAAAGCTGGATGAATTCAGTATTGGACTCTGCCCATCATACGACAAAACCGATTATACAGAAGCATAATAATGTTCTGTGGTGGCATCAGGAGAACACTCTGAAGCAGTGGCAGCAGGACAAGCAGGGAAAATAGATCTATGCCAAGCTGTTGGAACTAGAGGACTCATTCTTTGGTCAGCTACACAGTATTCAGCAGCATTTATGATCCTGGGAAACCAGCATGAGTTGTGGGAAAGGATCCTTCTGCAGCCTGGGATGACCAGCAGTGATAAGAGAATTTCAGAATGGTGAAGGCAACCGTTTTCGAGCTCTACGTGTAATATATAAAGAGAGCCTGGAGCTCTGGGCTTGGTGTAAGATCTGAGGCCTGAATCAGAGGCTGCGAACCCAAGTCAGACCATGTATTCAAGCAGATACTTACAAGTTCACCATCTGGGGTGTGAACTTGGAAAAAATTGCTGATGTCATTGCTAAAACATAGGCGCTCCTAAGAGGATTAGGCACTAGATATTTACGTAAATACTTCAGAAGGCTAGTACCAGATACACTCCAATCTAGTACAAGATAAGATGGTTTGACAGAACAATGGATAAGGATGTTTCTTCCGAGATGTCAGGAACAAGGGGAGGTAACAAACAGATGTTATGAAACATGTAAGATGGCACGTAAGTTGTTTCCTAGTTGTTTGTCTCAGTCCATAAATGTCAGGGTACTTTTCCTTAACCTTTTGTGTGGCTGAGGTACACAACAGCAGAGACTCCCGCTGCAGACTGTGGGCTTGTCTACATCAGAAAGTTGCAGCGCTGGTGAGGGAGTTACAGCGCTGCAACTTAGGAGGTGTACACATCTGCAGGGCACCACCAGCGCTGCAACTCCCTGTTTGCAGCGCTGGCCGTACTCCCGTTTTGTCTCGGGTGTAGAGGATCCAGCGCTGGTGATCCAGCGCTGGTAATCAAGTATAGACACTTACCAGCGCTTTTCTTGACCTCCGTGGAATAAGCAGGTATCCCAGCATACCTGAGGAAGCCTCTGGTAATCAAGCTGGTCTCCTTCCCCGGCTTGCTCTCGCGTTCCCCGAACCCCGAGCAAGCAGGTCTCCGTCCCTGCGGTTTGCAGGGTGGTTCCGGGAACGCGAGAGCAAACCGGGGAAGGAGACCAGCTTCGCTGCGGTTTGCTCTCGCGTTCCGCGAACCACCCTGCAAACCGCAGGGAAGGAGACCTGCTTGCTCGGCGGTTCGGGGAACGCGAGAGCAAACCGCGGCGAAGCTGGTCTCCTTCCCCGGTTTGCTCTCGCGTTCCCCGAAACCCCTTGAAGCCGCCCAACAGCGCTGCAGTGTGGCCACATCTAACACCACTTGCAGCGCTGGTTGCTGTAAGTGTGGCCACTCTGCAGCGCTAGCCCTATACAGCTGTACTAATACAGCTGTAACAACCAGCGCTGCAAAATTTTAGATGTAGACATGGCCTGAGCTGCTTCTTGCCATGGGACACTTCTGTGTTAATGTATTTATGCACATTTTGCAAGTCTTTAGGACTATGCCTTGAGTGCAGCTTGGCTGAGTACCTTTGTCACTGAACCATGCCTGTGGTCTTTCCCTATGAGTAACATGGAGATCTGTGAATTAGCAGGCTGCACTCTCTGCTAAAGCTGTTAGTACCAGAGCTCCAAAGAGAGAAGCACCGAGCAGCTGTAAGAACTTGGCAGCAGTAACAACATTCCACCCTTCTACACTATGTGGAACTGACCCCGGAGCTGCAGCAACAATGTACCAACATATGCAGTGCCCCATACATGGGGAGAAGCAGGTCACCATTGCCATCTGGAAGCTGGCTAGCTCAGAATGCCACTCTCTAATTTGGAACAGGGAGATCAACTGTTGGGGCCATTCTCATGAAGGTTATTGATAAGGTGCTGTCTAACCAGATCCTAAAGCTGGGTAATATTCAAGAGATCATTGACAGTACAGAGTTCCGAGACTGTATTGGGGTAATTGATGGAACACACTCGTCTATCATTTATCGTCCCTCTCCACCCTCAGGAATTTATAAACAGAAAGGAATATTTCTCTATAGTCCTCCAAGGACTCGTAGACCACCATAGCAAGTTTAAAGATGTAAACTCAGGATTGTCTGGAAGGGTCAGTGATGCTAGGATCTTTCTGAACTCATTTCTGTTTAAATTAATGGAGAGAAAGGACTTGCTGCTTCCAAGACCATGGTGGACATTAATGGTGTGAAGATTGGTTCGATTATTCTGAGACACCCCGTCTTATCAATGAAGTAATTTCAGGCCATTTGGACAGAAGGAAGGAACATTTTAACTACTTCCTCGGTAGGTGCTTGGTAGTTGTGTGTACTTTTAGCTGGTTAAAAGGCAGATGGCACTGTTTATGGAATAGGTTGGAAGCAGCAGAAAAAATGTTCTGACCTTTATAATTGCTTTTTTGTGTTCTTCATGATATTTGTGAGAGCAAGGAAGAAAGCCTTAATCATGGGCAGGAGACTTGTTTGATGATTCAAGCAGCCAGCAAGGCATCCCATAGAAAACACTATAACAGCCGTGAGAAGATAGTCAGGGATGCCTCTTGTTCATATTTTGAGCCACATGCCTGAACATGTGGTTAGCTGCTGTAGGAGGGTGTTGGGATAGATCAGTGTTTCCCAAACTATGTTCAACAGAACACTGGTGTTCCGCATGATGTGAATAGGTGTTCCATGAAAGAATCATAATTAGAAAAAAGGGTCTTTAAATTTTTTTTTAATTTTAAATTTGACATATTTGAAGTGTAGTTTACAACTCTTTTTGAATGACTATAATTTAACACAACTCTTTTTCCGGTTATTGATAGATCTCATATTCAATATCATGGCGTAAAGAGAATGTGGCATGCAAGTATGTTGATGTCTACCCCTTTAGGACATGTTTCAGTTAGTGACGTCATACCCCTTCCACTTGAGGCTGTGCAAACTGCAGTGGTATGCACACACCATTCTCTTTAGTCCATGTTGAATATAACTTTTTCACTCAACACGTTCAAACCTGTGGGTCTTTACCATGTGTGCGACAAGCACAACTAAACTAGCTTCTCTCGAAACAATATAAATATTTGTGACAAAGAAAATTTGACAAAAATCAGTATTTCTACATACACCTCTACCCTGATATAATGCTGTCCTCGGCAGCCAAAAAAATCTTATTGTGTTATAGTGAAAATGCATTATATCGAACTTGCTTTGATCCGCCGAAGTGCGCAGCCCCACCCCCCCGGAGCACTGTTTTACCGTGTTATATGTGAATTTGTGTTATATCAGGTTGCGTTATATCGGGGTAGAGCTGTATTGTTACTAAACCTAATCACCATGGATTTGTGGCTAAAAGAAGGAACTTTGAAATGAAAAGCAAGTTCTTCTGGTACTCCAACTGTGGCCAAAATAAATGAGCATAATATTCTGACACTTCAAAATTAGGATGAACAATCACAGTCTTTTGTTGCTGAAAAATCTATTAGTACTCGTGAGTTATCCAAGGTGAAAGAATTTCCACCGAAGTATATAAAAAAACAAGAAGCAGGTGTTAAAAGACCGAAATGAAAGTATGATGAAAGTTGTCTTTCGGTTTTATGTGTGTTGGAAATAAAGATGTTCCTGATGCACTCTGCGCTGTGCGCAACAAAATACTAGCAAAGAATTCATTGGCTCCTGCTAAGGTTCATAGGCATTTGGAAACCAAGCCTACTGAATACAAAGACAAAGATATAAGTTTTTTCAAGAGGCAGCATGACTCACTTGGAAATTGTAAACTTTCAATGATTAAAATTGCTAAAAGAGACAACAGAAGTGCAGAGGCATCTTAGGGCTTGGCTACACTCACACTTTACAGTGCTGCAACTGAGGTGTGAAAAAACACCCCCCTGAGCGCTGCAAGATACAGCGCTGTAAAGCGTCAGTGTAATCAGGGCAGCAGCGCTGGGAGCGTGGCTCCCAGCGCTGCACGCTACACCCGTAAGGGATGTGGTTTACATGCAGCGCTGGGAGAGCTCTCTCCCAGCGCTGCCGCTCTGACTACACTCACACTTCAAAGCGCTGCCGCGGCAGCGCTTTGAAATTCCAAATGTAGCCATACCCTTATTGAGTAAGTTACCGTATAGCCCTTGCCAGAGAAGCTCACACTATTGGAGAAATGCTTATCAAGCCTTGCACGAAAGATATTTTAACATGCATGTTGAGCAAGCAGTCTGGTTAAAAAAAAAAAGAAAAGAAAAATTGATGCTGTACAGTTGTCAAGTAATACTGTTGCACACCATATTAAAGATCTTGCCGATGACATAGTTTGCCGTCTGAAAATTTGCTATGAGTATTCATTGCAGCTAGATGAGTCCACTGATGTTTAAGGAGTTGCTATGCTACTAGTATTTATCCGATATAGATTTAATAATATTATTGAAGAGGACCTGCTCAGATGTGAATCTCTGCACAGCAACACAACTGGAGAAGAAATATTCAATTGCATCAACAATTTTATCAGAAAGCATGAAATTAGTTGAGGAAAATTATTGATATATGTACTGATGGTGCTCGGGCAATGATCGGGAAGATGAAGGGAGCTGTAACGTGAATCATAAGTGTGGCACCAGAAAGCACTGAGAGCCATTGTATTGTGTTTTACACAGACAAGCACTTGCAGTTAAAAAAAATACCACAATATCTGAAAATTGTGCTCGATGAAGCAGTACAAATTATCAATTTTGTCAAATCTCGACCACGTCAATCCATGTTATTTAAATTTTTGTGTGAGGAAATGGGTAGTCAGCACAAGGCGCTTCTTTTACATACAGAAGTGAGGTGGCTATCCAGAGGAACAGTGCTTGTGAGGCTTTTTGAGCTTCACAGTGAACTACTGGTATTCTTCACTTCAGATAATTCAGGATGAAAATTTAATGACTGACAAATTCCTCGTGGCTAATGAGACTTGTGTATCTTGCAGCTATTTTTGCAAAATTAAATGAAATTAATCTGTCACTGCAAGGAAAGAATGTGACTATTTTTACTACAACGGATAAAATTTCATCGTTAAAAAAGAAGCTGGAATTCTGGGCATCTTCTGTAGAATGGAATAACTTCGACTGCTTCCCTGCAGTACATGAATTTCTGACTGAAATAAATTCTACAGTCCATGAAGAAGATTCCAGCACCATTTTATAGCACTTACATGACTTGCAGTCCTCTTTATTAGAATATTTTCCTACAACTACTGATGATGATGCTTGGGTTCGAAATCCATTTGTAATTACAGCCAAACCGGTTGGCTTTAATGAGCACAATTATGAAAGCCTAATTGACTTATTTCTGACTCTGATTTGAAACAAAAGTTTAAGGCTCTTCCGCAGAATAATTTTTGGAGCTGCCTAATAGAAGAGTATCCTAATGTGGCTAAACGTGCAGTTGGAGTGCTCCTTCCTTTTGCTACAACTTGTTTATGTGAGATGGTATTTTCATATTATACTGCAACAAAAACCAAATATAGGAATAGACTTGACGCTGTGCCTGACATGAGGATTCAACTTTCCAGCATTATTATTATTATTTTTGTAATTGGAGGTATACCTATCTCCTAGAACTGGAAGGTACCTTGAAAGGTCATTGAGTCCAGCCCCCTGCCTTCACTAACAGGACCAAGTACTGATTTTTGCCCCAGATCCCTAAGTGGCCCCCTCAAGGATTGAACTCACAACCCTGGGTTTAGCAGGCTAGTGCTCAAACCACTGAGCTATCCCTCCTCCATCCATCTGTAGTAGAAAAATGCAGAAACACCAATCCCATTAAATCCAAATTTGTATTTATAAAAATAGATTTTCCAGGTAAAAATCTAATTTGTTTGTTTGGTGTTTGTGTGTATATATAAAAACAATTTTTTTAAGTAGAGCACTGTTTTTAATTTGGACTATTGCACTTGATTTTTGTACTACTTTATACGCACTTTCCAGTTAGAAATTGTTAGTTCAAGTTATTTTAAATTTTTATTTTTGCTTTGTTTTATAAAATAAAATATATTTGAGCATAAATAGCGCAATTTTTTATATGAAAACCAAACAACTACAAAATAATATTATAAGTGTTCCGTAATAGACTAAAAAGTGTTCCGTGGTCAAAAAAGTTTGGAAAATGCTGGGATAGATCCATTGTGATAACTCTATTGTGTATGGGTGATGGAAGTAAAATGCTCTCTATGTACTTTTGTAAAACCGTATGAATTATCTCAGCTTTATTTTAAAGGTTTTCTAAGTTAACGACTTATAATGGATGGATTGTAAAGATTTTTTTATTGTGAAAGAACAATAACAAAACCAAAAATAAAGTTTTAATTAAACCACTGGAAAAATAACATTTTTATATTTGAAAATACATTTAACTAAACAATCTACTAATGATGCACTTATAAACAAACATTTAATTAAAGCAATAGTGCAAGCAAAACTAGCAATAAAACAAACCATTGAAATAGAACAAGGTTGGGTGGGAAGCTTCAAGTCACAGTATTGCCTTCCCCTCTGCCTCTTTTTGTCCACTTGGTATCTGGGGTTGAGAGCCATGGTTCAAAATTGTCAGGGGCACTGCTGGGCTCAAAAGCACTGGGCTCCTAGGAGCCAGTGTTCTCTGTGCCTTGAGGTTAGTTCTGAGAGGAGAATGGCCACTGGTAGCACTGCTGTTGTGGTACAGTGGGGAGGAGTTGCTGCTGGTTCCAGTAGTCAGAATTGTCCAGTGGCTGAAGGACATGGCTAGGTCCCAAATTAGCGGCCTGCTTGCCTAACCAGGAGCATGGTTTGAAGCAGAGCATTCTGGCTCAGGATAGCTTCCAGGAGTTGCCTCTGTGTCTCCCCATCCTTTTCCATCCGCTCTTTGACTGTAGCAATGCTGACCCTGGCCACTGACACTGTCTTCTAAGAGAGTTGCATTTCTTTTTCTCCCTAGGTCATGTACTACCTCTGCCTCTCAGCCAGTCTGGTTTTCCCCTGGGAGTCTGCCACGAATTCTGCAAACATCTCATTCTGAATCTTCCTTTTTCTCCCTCTCAGGTTGATCAGTCTCTGAGCAGTGCATAGAAGTCCTGTCCTTGATGGTCTAGCTGTTGCAGGTGCTATGGCTATGGGAGTCAGGGCTAAAAAGATCAGTTGCTTATTGTTCATATTCCAATCAGGCCATAATAGCATTTTAAAAATATGTATATATTAATTTACCTCCATGAGACTCTTAACAATCTTGAGAGAACCTCAGAGATAAGTGTCTGCATGTGAGAAGGTTGCTGGGTGTACTGGGATTTCTGTCTGCTTTGTATGTGCTATTATGCTGTTTGGGAGGTTGGGGGATGGGGCGGGTTGGAATGATGTTCCTATTTAGGTTTTGCAGGTATTTTGTGGTGTCAGAGGTTATGGTTAGAATGCGTGTCATTTGTATCTCAGTGGGAGTAGTATTGTTAGTGACTTTCCTGGCCATACTGTATACATTTATGCCTCATGTAAATAATGAACTCTAACCAGACTTTTTTCCTGTCTGTTCTCACTATCTGTAAACTGATAGTGAATGCATTTGTTGTTCAAATCTATTATGGACAGAGGTAGTGTGGAGCCATTGGTGGCTGCCATTTTGATGCAGGAAATATTGGAGGGGTGAGTTTCACCTTCAGGACAGATGAAGGAAGGGGATGGGCAAGTGCCCTGGAAACAGTTGATAAATCATGGATTTAGCATGCCACAGAGGCTGATTGCCGGGCAGAGCAGCTGCCATTTTGGAAACATACAGGGGTGCTGAATGGGCAGCATGGGTCAAGGGAGGTGGGGGCTTGCTACATGGAAATGCTCCTAGCTCACATCTGCCAACAATAACTGAGGGCACCTGGAACCAGATCCAGAACCTTAGTACAGACAATAATAATAAATAAATTGTAAAGAGAGGTTCTTATGTGCTGAATTTCCCTCCAGGGATCCAGACAATGCAGGGCAGGAATCTTAGCCTGTTGGCACAGGGCCGGACTGGTCTTCCATCTGGGTGTCAGGGTCCTGGGAATCAAAAAGACCTTGGTGCTTAGGGGACAGCTCTTATCCAGCATCCTCCTTCTCATTCTCTGATGGATCTGCTGATTGTCCTTGGTGGTAGAACGCAAAAGGCAGCAAATGGTGTCAGGAATGAATTGTACTATAAGCATGTTGAATCTTGTCTACCTATTCAAAATTGATAAGTCACACATCCCTGCTAGATTGTCTACTTTTGTCCCTTGTTTGAATGTACTTTCTCCTGAGCTGCTTGCTTTCTATCTGGCACTGGTTGGCATCCTGGCTGTGACCCCTCGTGAGCATCTGTTGGGCAATGTCCACAAAAAAGTCTTTATTCCAGTGGCTGGCCACAAGAATTTCCTGAACCAACACTTCTCCCCAGATGATGATGAAATTCTGGGTCTCAGCACAGCTCCAAGGGTCTGCATGAGCCATGTTATAGAGCTTCTGGAGAGCTGTCAAAGTTGTATTGCAAGAATGATACTCTGAAGGACTCCAGAGTTCTCGATTTTATGCAGAATCAGTGTGGATTGTGTTGTGTATACACAAGCATTTTCAAACTGGATTAACTTGATTTGATCTGGTTTAAATGACTTGTTATAGGCAAGCCCTAACTTTTCTGAAACTGACAAGATGAAGTTTCAACTGAGAGACTGCAGCTATTTGCAGACTCAAGAAGGCAAAGCTGTGTTGGTTTCCATTCTGTTCACTTTTTGAAGATTATCATATACATAATGAATAGAAACTTTAAAAAAATGACAAATCCTGTAGAAATTAGTGGCTTAAGCCCTTTTACTTTGAAAGCAAAGCTTCTCACTTACCAGTGGTAAGAGGTACGAGTGAATTTTTCAAACCCTGGTGTTTTCCTGTTACTCTAACAGTTGAGTTATGGCTATGGAAAAGTGGTCTCCACTTAAAGTGAAATCATGTTACAAAGAGTGATTTGGGTAACCTTCATCTTGATCATAAAATCTGAATGATTGCTACAACCACATCCATAAAATGGTGAACTTCCATATCAGATAAATTAAATAGTAGCAAAATGGGCATCTTGCAAGGACAGAGTGAATGCTCCTAGACCTTTTATTTCTGGGGTATGTCAGTTGGGTTATAATTGGCTCTAATTAGCACACTTTCCAGCTATAAAATTCTTTGCCTTGAAGCTCAGTGACAATCAAAGATGTGAAATTTCTTCTTGCCGTTGAAAACATCAAAAAAAGTGATTCCAATTTAGTCCTTACAACTGAATGCCCAGTGATTAGTTCAAGTGAGGGGCAAACACCCATAACGAATGGCTTTTAGAAAATTAGTTTTTATCTCTGTTGCCAAATAATCACTACAGAAGTAATTTGCAAAAACAAATTTCATTGCCAGTAATAAAAAATGTTTTATAATAAAATAGGCCAAAAGATCCATTGTTGTTCTCTTTTGTAATCCAGAAATAATCATTGAATTAAAAAAAAATCACTGAGATTTTTGGTATGCTCCCTATCATTTGGTGTGAGAAACACTTTCACTGTTCCATGATCCAGTCCGTTCACAAAATATTAGAATTGTCATTAGTCTTTTTATTTCATTTTGGATGTAGAAACTCCAAAATGAGTTTAATCAGATATCTGTTATAATGCATTAATATTTTATCCATTTAATTGTGTTTATAAAATGCTTTTAATCTTTTCAAAGAACCAATACATGTCTTCTGAAACAGAACTATATGGAATAATGTGTCCATAAGGAAATGTAGATACCAAGTTTGTTGTTGTGGCCATGTTGGTCCCAGGATGTTAGAGAGGCCTGAAAAAGAGCTCTTTGTAGCTCAGAATCATGTCTCTTTCACCAGCAGAAGTTGGTCCAATAAAAGATATTACCTCACCCATCTTGTGTCTCTGTAGATACCAAGTGATAGTTTTAAAACCAGTTAGCTACTTCTAATTATTGTAGGCAGTTGGTAGTGATGCCTATTGTTTAGGCTGTTTAATGTTTTCCATTATAGAGACCTGTTTTCAGTTGTGTATAATTTTGTCACCCTATACCTGGTTGGAGTGACATTTTCTGAACTTGCTCTCTGACTCAGACTGAATCTTTTTGAAGTTTCAGTGAAAACAGTTCAATCATTTTGTTTCAGTTTTCACCAAAAAGGTTAATAGTGATTGGACATCTAATATAGTGAATGCCAGTGAAAATGAAGTTGGATCAGAGGCTAAAATAGGGAAAGGACAAATTAAAAATTACTTAGACAAGTTATATGTCTTCAAATCATCAGGACCTGTGAAATACATCCCAAAATACTCAAGGAGTGGGCAGAGGAGATATCTGAGCCGTTAGCAATTTTCTTCAAAAAGTCATGGAAGATGGGAGAGATTCTAGAGGACTGGAAAAGGGCAAATATAGTGCTAATCTATAAAAAGGGAAATAAGGACAACCCAAGGAATTACAGACTAGTCATCTTAACTTCAGTACCCTGAAAGACAATGAAGCAAATAATTAAGCAATCAGTTTACAAACACCTAAAAGATAATAAGATGGTGGGTAACAGCATGGATTTGTCAAGAACAAATTGTGTCAAACCAACCTAATAGCTTTCTTTGATGGGGTAATAAGCCTTATGTATTGGGGAGGAGTGGTAAATGTGGTATAACTTGACTTTAGTAAGGCTTTAGATACGGTCTTGCATGACTTTCTCATAAATAAACCAGAGAAATACAACCTAGATGGATATACAATAAAGTGGGTGAGTAAATTTTTGGAAAACCATTCCCAAAGAATAGTTATCCGTGGTTCAGTGTCCGCTGGAAGGGCATATTGAGTGGGATCCTGCAGGGATCAGTTCTGGATCCTATTCTGCTGAATATCTTCATCAGTGATTTAGCTAATGGCATAGAGAGTATACTTATAAAGTTTGCAGACGATACCAAGCTGGGAGGAGATGCAAGTGCTTTGGAAAATAGGATTAAAATTCAAAATGATCTGCTCAAACTGGAGAAATGGTTGGAAGTAAATAGGATGACATTCAATAAGGACAAATGCAAAGTACACCACTTAGGAAGGAACAATCAGTTGCACACATACAAAATGGGAAATGACTGCCTAGGAAGGAATACTGCAAAAAAGGGATCTGGGAGTCATAGTAGATCACAAGCTAAATGAGAGGCAACAGTGTAACGCTGTTGCAGAAAAAGCAAACATCATTCTGAGATGTATTAGCAGAAGTGTTGTAAGCAAGACACAAGAAGGAATTCTTCTGCTTTACTCTGTGCTGATTAGGTATCAACTGGAGTATTGTGACCAGTTCTGGGCACCGCATTTCAGGATAGATATGGAAAAATTGTAGAAAGTCCAGAGAAGAGCAACAAAATTGATTAAAGAGCAACTAGAAAACATGACCTAAGAGGGAAGATTGAAAACATTTGGTTTGTTTAGTCTGGAAAAGCGAAGACTGAGAGGGGACATGGTAACAGTTTTCAAATACATAAAAGGTTGTTACAATGAGGAGGGAGAAAAATTGATTTTCTTAACCTCTGAGGATAGGACAAGAAGCAATGGGTTTAAACTGCAGCAAGAGCGGTATAGTTTGGACATTAGGAAAAAGGGAGGTCCTAGTTTGTGTTAGAGGCTTGGTGCTAAAATTCATAACATGTCAAATGTATTGAGCTTCCCACAGCATCATGGAGTTTACTACAAATGAACTGCACTGATAATGTTACCTTCTACATTGAGCCTCCTACAGTGTTAGGACTCTACAATAGAAGGAATGTAAAAGCAGTAGCCAGTCCTTACTACCGTTATCTCCCCATTACCCCTCTCTCACCTAGGGAAAGGGGGAGTGGGTGAAGAGTGTGGAGAAGACCGTGAGTTGTTGTTTCAGCTCTTCCATTACCTGGTGTTAATTTTGTGTACTTCATGGCCCAATAGATCTGGGCCTTACATTCCTACTATAGGAGGCAGGCAAGAATCATTCACCCATTTTAGAAATGCTCCCCACCACCTAGGTGTCTAGATTGCTTCCATGTCTGTGTTGATAAGGTACCTGAGAGATTACAGAAAGTCGCTTCTATAAAAGCTGGGAACAGAACTCAAGTAACTAAACTGGCAAATCTCATCCATTTGGTCTCACTGGCTTCCAAAAGCGCTCCAAAGTTAGGATATGACACAATTAAAGTTATCCTGTAATTTGGATCCTTTGTGCATGTGCTTTATGATTCAGTGTTTAATTACATTGTTTATTTTCCATGACCGTTGCCTCATTTAGTACCCAGAATGGACAGTAATTGAGGCAGAGGGATGCAAGTAGAGAAAATAAGTTGTTTTGTAATTAAGCAGACTGGGATCCAGGACAGCTGAATTCTGGCTTGTGAGAAGCTGTGCCTGTAAGAGGCTCTGACAAGAACCACTTGGAACCAAGTGGCCCTGAATGGTCATCTTGCTAGAGGAGGTCTTAGACAGGCAACAGCCACAGCGGATTAAGAAGTCTGAGCCCCAGGACATGGCACAACCAGAGTTAATGGACTTCCTGCCACCTGAGTACAATGGTGCTTATGTCTCAAGTGAGGCCTACAGGTCTACGTAACAGTACAGTGCACCTGAGAGACAAATTGAGCATTGTTAGTTTGGTTATAAGTACTTGAAATTTTGTAGTTTGCTAATGTTGGTTAATTGCCTGGGAAAGGAAGATGTGGGGAAGTGTACCTTTAAGAGACTCTGGCAAGAGCTAGTTAAAACCAGTTATGTTACTCATGTTAAGCAGTGCTGATCAGTTAAAGCTCAGAAACTGAATGAAGCAGACCTCTGTCAGATTCCATGGCTCTGAGTGATAACTGAACACTACTTGTTCCTTCATCTGCCACAGACTTTATATGTGATGTTGAGCAGGACTATCGTAGTATATATGCATCAGGGGGCCAAATTAAGGTTGTATGGGCAACCTTAATTCTGGCATTTCCTAATTTTTGAGTGCTTGTCTTTACCACTGTAATATTATTTTTATGTCTGGGGGGTTTTTTGTATGTAACTAACTACATGTTGACAAGGATGGTCAAATTCTGCTCTGCAGACAAAAAGGACCAATTTATATTGAAAATTATGGGAGTTCCACTGTTGTGTTTGAGGACAGATTTAGCGCCACAGAATTAAAATTGATGACAATTGCAAGACTTCATTGTTTTGGGGGCTTTTCATGTGTTTTATTCATGTTATATGTTTGTTTTACAGTGTTATATGGGAGCCAATGGGAGATGGTAAAAAGCTCATTTCACTGGCTGATAATCACTTATTATTGTGGGATTTGCAAGAAAGCTCAAGCAACGCTGTGGTAAGAAAAATTGCTTGTAAGTTATAATATGGCTGAGTATGGTATATAGCAAGCTTTAGATTATTTAGGTTTTGGTTTGACTGGTTATCATCTAACTCAGCATTTTATAAGGATTCTCAAATATATTGCTACTAACTTTTAAAAGTTATTTTTTTTTACCCAATTTCATTAAAATTAGCATAAGACTTTTTTTCTAACATCCTTAGAGTAGGAGCTAAAGCTTGTGTATTGAGACTACTGTAGTGTTAGTGTGAATTAAATATGATAATCCTGGGTTTATGGAAACTTTTCCTGTTGCCTCCACACTCCACAGGCTTTCTCTTCCCTTTCTGGCTGCAGCTGTTGAAACAGGCAGTCTGGTCCCTTTTTGAATTTGAATGTTTCAGGCTTAGGTAACTTTGTCCCCTTTCTCTCTTACCAATAGTTATTACTTACTTTATTTATTTATTTATTCTGCTTGAATTGCCTGTGGCTGTGTTGGTGACTCTAATGTCAAAATGATTTTAATAAAGCAATGATCATTAGATAAATTAAAGAAACTCAGTTAAATCAGAGATCAATGGAACAAAAGTTTATTCTGAGGATTGGATAAGAGAGGTTAAATCTTGAAGTTATTGATTTAAACAAGTATTCATGTATGTCCTAGAGCCCAAAGAGGGGAGAGGGAGTGTGGAGAGAGAGATTTTTACAGATTCTCTGTCTGCTAGCATCGCAGTATCGCAAGTCACTCTCTGTGTATCAGCACTGCTGTTATTTATCTGTATTGCTGTAATACATAGGTAGCCTTAGTCATGGACCAGAATCCCATTATACTAGGCTCTGTACAAACACAGAAAAAGATGGTTCCTGCTTGGACTACTACTCAGCTGAGCAAGTTGGCTCCCAGCAGCAGACTCCTGTCTGGACTACAGAGGAGGGGGTGGATCTTCTTGGTCTGTGGGGAGAGGAGGGGGTGGGAGAACTTGGAGGGAATCACAGAATCAAAACATGAACATGGAATCCTGCTCTCCCCGGTGCTAGGACTAGAGTGGCAGGCAGGCTGCTGATGGGGTTGGGGAGAAGCTTATGCCTTTCTGTGTAGAGCCAGGGAGGGAGGCGAGGGCTGATGTTGGGTGTTACCCTCCCCCTGCTGGTGTACTGGTCTCCCCGGAGCTGGGAGGTGGGACACCAGCTGTCTGTGCACCAGCTTTTACCTCAGGATTGGTTGCTTCCTGCTGCTGTCTGAATATAAAGAGGAAGCATGCCGACCTACTCACTCTCCCAACACACACTCTGTTTCTCTAAAAGCAGCAAAGAATCCTGGGGCACCTTATAGACTAACAGACGTTTTGGAGCATGAGCTTTCGTGGGTGAATACCCACTTCCTCAGATGCATGTCTCTCACTCTCATTCACACACACGCACACATGCAAACTACCTGTCTCTCACACTTCTGTGGGCTTCTTGTTTTAGTGTTCAGCAATGTCAGTTTGGTCATATTATCGAGTGCTACTTTAAAAATGTGTTATTTTTCGGGCACACAGAGAAATAATAACAAGGTTCATAGTGCAGTGCAAACAAACGATGCCAGGCTCAACCAAATAGCCCCCACTTGGGTGCCTCTTGTAGCAGTGTGTTTATAACGCACAGCTCAGTACTGAACAGCACTGCAGGATCCATTTTTTCTGACAGAAATGGCTAGGTTGCAGGTTACCAGAGTAATTGAAAAGCTGCTGGCAATCTAGTAGGATGCCCATAAAATGATGGGATTGAGAAACCTTCATCTTTTGAAACTGTATCTGCCCATGAGGCATTGCAAACCCTTCCCAAAGCATCCTGCAGCCAGTTGCACAGTGAGATAGCTGCCCACAGTGTATTGCTCTCTCTGTCAATGCAAGAGCTGCTATTGTGGATGTGCTACACTGACATCAGGAGTATAGTGTGGCCATGCAACAACGGTTTAATTACAGTGATGGTACCAGTTGGAGGTGAGCATTAATAGCTAGATATCAAATGAGAGATGTTAGGCAGAGTGGGGATTGACTGTGGAGGACCTTGAAAGTAAATACAAACAGTTTGTTTGATGTAGTAGAGAAGAATGAACTGAAGGAGGAATTCAAAGAATGGGATGATGTAGTCAAAGTGACAAGGTAGGAAAATGATCTTTAAAGTAGCATTCTCAATGCATATGAGTGAAGCAAGATTGCATTTGTCAAGGCCAGAGAAAAGGATGTTGTATCAAGATATGAGTTGAAGTGGTACTCTGTGATTTCTTTGGTGGATAGGTGTGAACTGAATCCCCTAGGAGTATAGGAATTGCAATACTGGATCAGACTCAAGTTCTGTCTAGTCCAGTGGTCTCCAGCCTTTATGCACAAGATCAGTTTTTGAATTTAAAATCAACTCAGGATCTGCCCTGCCCCTTCCCCGAGACCCCATCCCACTCACTCCATTTCCCTCCTCCCTCCATCACTCGCTCTCCTCCACCCTTACTAACTTTTATTGGGTTGGGGTGTGGGAGGGGGTGCAGGCTCTAGGGTGGGGCCGAGGGGTTTGGAGTGTGGGAGGGGGTTCCGGGTTGAGCCTGGGGCAGGGGATTAGGGTGTAGGAGTGAGGGATGCAAGCTCTGTGAGGGAGTTTGGGTGCAGGGGTCATATGGTCACACTGCATCTAATTTCATGGAATCCACTGGACATTTCATGAGTTTTACTTTTTATTAATGTCATTTGTGGTTTATAGATCCAAAATCCTTCAGGGATTGTCACATGTGACGTTGCACTCCATAATGTTTTATGGAAATATGCTTATGAGTGTGAATATAATGTAACTGGAATATGTTTTAAGCAAAAGATCTCTTGTAAGATCTCATTACAAAGCTTATAATCTACTGAGTGTGTTCATCCTATTTGTATGAATGTAGCATTCTGGTAGCTGAAACTAGGAATATGATGTATAACTCTGAGGTCCTATTGTAATTATGCAAAGTGTGGGCCGTTAATGATGGTTTAGAAGCTTGATGGGTCCCATTGACTAGGACAGTTTGTTGTAAATGATCTGTTTACTTGCAAACCTTCCTGGGTGCGTGCAGGGCAGCCCTGGAAGAATGGAGGCTGGGGTCTCACAGGACATGTGAGCATATCATGTGATACTGGAATCCATCTTAAACCTGGTGCTTTTCCATTTAGAAGGAGGAGTGGGAACCCAGAGAGACAAAAGATTCCTGACTTGTGCCAAAGATATAAAAGGGAGTGGAACAGAACAAAGGGATTGTCAGTCATGAGAACACCTAGTTTCCACCTAAGATGTCTGCTAGAATTAACAAGGACTGTACCAGGGGAAAGGATTGGGCCGAGACTAGGAAGGAGTCTGGTCTGTGAAAGAAGATTATTGGAACATCTCTGAGGGTGAGATTTTACCTGTAATCAGTTTCTTAATGTATTAGGCTTAGACTTGTGTGTTTTTGCTTTATTTTGCTTGGTGACTTACTTCGTTCTGTCTGTTATTACTTGAAACCACTTAAATCCCACTTTTATACTTAATAAAATCACTTTTGTTTATTAATTAACCCAGAGTAAGTGATTAATACCTGGGGGAAGCAAATGGCTGTGCATATCTCTCTATCAGTGTTATAGAGGCCAAACAATTTGTGAGTTTACCCTGTGTAAGTTTTATATAGAGTAAAACGGATTTATTTGGGGTTTAGATCCCATTGGGAACTGGGGGTCTGGGTGCTGGATATAGGTGATCTGCTGAGCAGTTTTTGGTTAATGCCTGAAGCTCTGGCGATATGGACCAGACCTGGGTCTGTTTTGCAGCAGGCTGGCATGTCTGGCTTAATAAGGCAGGATTCTGGAGTCCCAAGCTGGACTCAGGGAAAACTGGCTCAGAGGTAATTCCAGCACATCAGGTGACAGACCCAAGGGGGTCTCTGTGTCCGAAACACGCCACATCACAAATCAGTGTAATATTCTCAACTGTGGGGTGTGCATTGGCTGAGGCTGGGGATTGGGGTGCAGGAGTGAGAGGTGCAAGCTCTGGGAGTGAGTTTGGTGCAGGAGGGGCTCCGGGCTGGTGCAGGATATTGGGGTGCAGGAGGGAGTGAGGGGTGTGGGCTCTCGGAGTTTGAGTGCAGGAGGGGGCTCCGGGTTGAGGGTGCGAGATGTAGGCTTCAGCCAGGAGGTGCTTACCACAGGAAGCTTCTGGTTGGCGGGGCTCAGGCAGGCAGCCTGCCTTCCCTGGCCCCACACTGCTCCTGGAAGCAGCTGGCTGCTGGCACATCTCTGCGGCCCCGAGGGATAGGGGAACAATGGGTCTCTGTGCGCTTCCTGCACCTGCAAGTACCACCCCCCCAGCTCCCATTGGCCAGTCCGTGGCCAATGGGAACCCTGGGGATGGTGCTGGGGGCAGGGGCAACACGTGGAACTGCCTCACACTCCCTTCCCCCCGGGGCAACAGAGATGTGTTAGCAGCCAGCCACTTCTGGGAGTGGCATGGGGCCAGGGCAGGCAGCCTGCCTGAGCCCCGCTATGCTGCCGGACTTTTAGCGGCTGGAGATTGTGATCGAACGGCAGAGGCTCCAGGATCAAGCAGTCAATCACAACTGACCAATTGGTGACCACTGATCTAGTGCATTATTTTTGTCTCTGAAAGTGGCCAGTATCAGACAATTCAGAAGAAGTTATAAGAATCGCACAATTGACAGACATGGGATCATCTGTCCCTTTATTTTGGATGTTCTCTTGATCTCTAATAGTTAGAGGTTGGATTAATGCAGAAACATGAGTTTAATAATCCATTCAAAACTTTTGTTATTAATTATGTTAACTCTGGATGTACTTGATGGTCATATAAAGACCTTTTTGAATCTTGTTAAATTCTTGGCCTCAACAACTTCTTGTGGCAATGAGTTTAAAAGTTTAAATACAGATTGTGTGAAAAATCTTGAATTTTGAATTTTCCATCATTCAATTTAATCAAATGTCACCTTGCTCTTGGTTCATTGGACAGGGAGAACAGTATTTCCTGATTTACCTTCTCACCACCGTTCATTATTCCCCATGTTTTATCATGTCTCCTCTTATTTGTCTCTTTTCTAAGGTAAACAGTCCCAATCTTTTTCAGTCTCTGTTTACATGAGAGTTTTTCCATGCCCTTCAATTCTCTTTGGTCTTGTTTGAATCCCCCCCACTTCTGCAATGTAATTTTTGAGATCTGGTGACCTGTACGGCACACAGTGTTGCAGGTGAGGCCACATTACTGATTTGTATGAAGCCTATAATAATACCATTATTACTCACAATTGCATTCCTTATGTAGCCTAACATCTCGTTAGTTTTTTGACTGCAGCTGCATATTGTGTAGAGGTTTGCTTTGAGCCATCTACAGTGACACTCAGATCCCTTTCTTGAGTTGATTCAATTAATTTAGAATCCTGTAACATGTATGAGTAGTTAATTTTTTTCAATCCAGTTTGTGCTAATTTGCATTCATCCACACTGAATTTAATTTGTTGTTGTATTGTCCATTCAGCGGGCTTGTTGAATTCTTTTTGAAGTTCCTCTGTCTCTCTGACTGACTGACCAGAATAACTTTGTTTCTGATAAACGTAAAGAATCGCATGCATTTTTGTTTGTTTACATCTTAGGCTATTTGTTTATAAAAATCCATTTTAACCCTTATGTCCCTCTTATTTCCTGCCTGCTGTCATTTGTTACTATTTATTGGCTTCAGCAGGATCAAACTTCAGAAGGATTTCTGTTTGGCTCAAATTGCATCTCAGAACTTGCAATGTAGCCATACCGATTTACTCTTTGTCTTCCTGGCTCTCTTTTTGTTCAGTGGCACACTTGTCTTTTGAGATGGTTTGTTTTTTATTAGTAGCCTCCATACCGCCTGTAAGGATTTTATTTCCTCTACTTTTAATTTTAGGGTCTTTTTGACTAAGCGTTTCATTTTATTGAAATCTCCTCCTTTCCTAAAGTTTAGTGTCACTATGTCACTTTTTGGTACCCTACGTGCTCGAAGAATGTTGGATCTAATTATACTGCAGTCATTATTATGTAGTGGCTCAGCTGCTGTCACTTCTAGAATTAGTGTGTGTTACTTAAATCAAGAGTCTTGTTGGATGCTCCAGAGCTACTTGTTCCAAGAAGCAGCACTCAAATGTGAAGAAATTGTTTCTCTAAACTTTTTGTCCCACTGTGCCATTTGACCAGTTTATATGTGGGTAGTTGAAGTCTCCCATTATCATCATTTTGTTAGATTTTGCTGCCTCTGAACATTGTGCATGTAATTTCATTTCCTTGATTAAGAGGCTAGTACACCTCTACCTCGATATAACGCTGTCCTTGGGAGCCAAAAAATCTTACCGCGTTATAGGTGAAACCGTGTTATATTGAACTTGCTTTGATCCACTGAAGTGTGCAGCCTCCCCCCCGGAGCACTGCTTTACCGCGTTGTATCCAAATTTGTGCTATATTGGGTGGCGTTATATCAAGGTAGTGGTGTAGTATAATCCCACTAATATATTTACATTCACATGGTGGTTTTGTTTCCATATACATTCAACTATATGGTTCTGTCCACTCAAAATATTTATCTTCCTAGATTCTATGATATACTTTACATTCAGCTCTTTGATCTAGTGTCTTTCCTGTACAGCTTGTAACCAGGTATTACAGCATTCAGTATCCCAAACCACCTGCATTGCCATTTGAGCTGCAAGGTAGTATTTTATTTTAGCAAAATGACAATGAGATTTGCTTAAATCCAGCCCCTAAGAAGTTCATCAGCCTGTGTTCTCTGGCATAATACCCATTTATTGAGAGATGTAATTGCCGGATATGCTGCATTATTTTTCTAATTTCCTCTTATGTAACACACATCACTCCTAAGGAACCTTTAAACCTCTTGTCAAACTACATTTTTGGGATAAAGTCTGTTTGCATGCAGTAGCTGTCCTTGTCTGATTGAAGTGTTGGATTCTTTCAGACGTGTTTAGCATTTCCTCTCTTCCTTCCATGTTCCCTTTGGGCAGCTCTGTCTTCCCTTGCTTTAGGTTCTTTTGAATGTTAATTAGACTTTCACTGTCCTAGCCACTCTCTGATACAAACTTAAAGTTACCATGTTTGTCCCTAATTCCAGTCTGTATCAAATATAACTTCTTTCAGGATGCTGTCCAGTCTGTTGTTAGTCATACTTTCTTAATAAAATACTTTTGAACGAATGTCTAAGTGTTAGGGCTTTTTCCTCATTTTTTTGGCCAGGGTTCTAGTTACTAAAATTTGTTACTGTCACTTAGATACCTTCCAATTGCGTTTCCTTTCCCCTAAGTTAACTTTCTTTCTCTGTCATGCAGACGTTTGCGAACATACTTATGTTTTCTCGTCTTTCCTCCATCACCCAGTATTGGAGTCTACCAATGACTTTTGAGAACAATAGATTCTTCACCATGACTATCTAGCTGGTTAAGCCACCACAAAGCTGTTTATGATAATGATACTGACTTCCTTAGTAAAGCACTTTGAACCTTCTGATGAAAACAGCTATATATGATATATATTATTTAATCTCAGCATAACTTTTGAAATCAGTGTTTATATCGTTGAAGCAATATCCAGCTTCTGATTCAAAAGACTGCTGATCCATCAATATTTCAGTTAGTGTTGCTTAGCTAGTATATTTTCTAAATTCTATTACTTTCCAGATAGAAGGTATGCCTGTACTGCATCAGAGATTGATAGCAGAATAATGGCTCTAGGGGGCAAGGTCAGTGATAAAGGAACAAAGGAGATTTAGCCAATGACAGCAGTTATGTGCTTGCACCTGAAAAATATGAATAACCCAAATTAGAGTCAGTGGAAGTCTAAAGGACAACCCAAGATAAGTATGTGGCCAGTGGTATATCAATACGTGACTGAGTTTTTTAGATTGCAGTGTGTTGGGATGGTCTGTGAAAAGCCTTAGTTTGAAAAGGCTAGGAGTGTTACTGACTTTCTCAGGAGAGACAGTAGAAAGTTCCATCAGTTCCTCCATAACCTCATCTAAAATATTCTGATATCTCATGGTCAGCACACTGGTTCCATCGTGTACTTTGGAAACTTAAATTATTTCTGAATAAGTTTTTCTCTAGGAATCACTGTTCTGCCATGATTAGTCTTCTGCCCCCAGAAATTTTCTTTGTGAATCACTTAGAGCTAGTCTACACGGGCAACACTAATGCCGTGGCAGCACTTTAACGTTGCTTTTATGGTAACAGCAGAGCGCTGGGAGAGAGTTCTCCCAGATCTAAAAAAAAAGTCTCAATGCTGATCCTTCATGCACTGCTATCTTTATTGATAGTTTTTCTGGATCACCAGTAGAAGTTCTGAATATGGATGTTGTGCCAGCCCTCTTTGGATTTCACAATTTTCTTTAATCTCTGTCGGTCAGTGTTCGCCTTGGCATTGGACTAAAACTGGGTTGATATGACTGTTTATCTTCTCTTAATAAACAAGATAATGTGTCCATGCTCATTCAGGTCACTCCTTCTTGGAAAAGTACTAAAAACAACTGCTGAGCAATTGTTTCTCTCCAAAGGCACTAGCATATGGGGTCCTATGAACTTCCATCTTGTGTCCTTCCCTGTTCCTTGTTTTCCCAATGCTAGTATGAAACCATTAGGGTGTGATCAGGAAGCACTTGTGTTACCACTATACTCGTGATACTTGCCTCTACAATTCTTTTTTATTGAACTCGGATTCTACAGTCTCGTTATTTTTCCAATGTATACTTAAAGAGCAATCTGGATGAAGTTGAGCTGTAGCTCAAATTGGATAAGAATAGATGTTTGTCACTAATGAGAAACATGGAGAAGTGAAGAGTGTAGGCTGGGTCTGCACACTCTTCTTATTGTGTGTATCCAATTTTATGCAAAATGATTGATAGTGTCAGGGTCCTATTGGAATTCTCAGATAGTATTATGCTTCATAGTGCCATTCAGCATCTCCAGCTAGCCAGAAGATGCATTATGAACCTGAGAGCAGTCTTTTGTATCTTTATTTCATGGTTTGGCTGTTGCAGGCCCTCTGTGTAGGGTTATCCTGAAGTCCACCTATCATCTCCAGCTACTGCAGAATGCAGCTGCCTGTTTCCTGAGTGGCGAGGTTCACTGTCATGAGTTAATTTATCTCAGATGGTGATCTTTAACTATTTAGATCTTTAGGGACTTCATTACTTGAGATATCATCTTTCACCCTATAACCTGTGAAGACAGCAATGATAAGATGAGAAGTGTGTGCTACCTGAACATACTGAATACTTCATGTTTGGAGGCAAAGCTTCCTCAATTAAGGGTCTCACATTGGAATTCACTGTACTTGAAGGTCCATCAGAGTTTTTAATCTAGCAACCTTCAGGGCAAGATGCAAGCTCCATTTGTTAGCATTTGATTAACTGGCTTTATTTTGTTTTTCTTTTGTGGTTTGTTGTCCGTAATTAAAGTGCCTAGCAGCTTCAGAGAGAGAGAGAGAGAGGGGGAGGCACTTTAGAAATTAATAAAACGTTACAAAAATTCATTAAGGAGAAAGAGGTCTAAAGGGAATTTTCCCATTCTCTAAATTAGATATAGTCTCTAATTTCTATTTATGATTTTTCAAATAATTCAAGAGCATAAGACTGTACTGTTTTAGATATTTCAGAGTTGTAAATTTAAAGAACTGAAATGTTTCTGTGAAAAACAAAAAAAGTCAAACATACTGAACTTTCTAAATGAAAATGTCGTGCACTTCCATTGTGCCATATCTTCAGTGAATCATTAGTGGTGGTGGTGGTGGTGTTATGATGATTATTATTATTGCCACTTATATAGAGCTTTCTGTCTTGGCTCTCAGTACTTTGCAAAGGTAGATGATCATAGAAACATATGAGATAGGACTGGAAAGGACCTTCTGGAATAGCTAGCAAACAGGGGACCGCAAACAGGGAAGTTTGAGAGGGAGTTTGTAGGAGGAAGTTGTAATATAATCGTTATGGTTAGGAAGGGCCTCATCGCTGCTGCCAACGCTGCTCCTGTCTCCTCCACCTGCTCCTGTATCCAGACAGACAACCTAACCATGGATGTCTCTTCCCAGATCCTGGTGTGGGTTTGCAGAAATTGTGGCCTGCAGTTCCCACTCACAGAAAGCCAGGCTGGGGGGACCATCCAGTGTGAAAGATGCTTGCTGGTGGACTCTCTCAGGAAGCAGGTGGGAGAGCTACAGGAGGAGGTGGCTAGGCTGAGAAGCATCTGTTCCCATGAGGAGTTCCTCAAGAGTATTCATGTGGAGATATCCAAGGCTGAGGAAGCTATCCAGCTACAGAGAACTGCTGTCACATCACTAGAGGAGGAGGATATGGCTCTGTCACAGGGAGGACACAGGCAGCTGTTTACTTATGGCAGCAAGCAGTGCTCTATCTCTACTCCTAACCCACCCACCGTGGTGATGGAAAACCGATATGCTGCCCTGGCAATGAGTGATGAGGAATTACCCCCAAAGGTGGAGGAGGAGAAGCCGTGTACCCCCGAGGCTGGGAGGATCGCAGCCACCACTCTCAGGAGGAAACGTCGTGTGGTGGTGGTTGGTTACTCTCTTCTGAGGGGGACAGAGGCACTCATCAGTCGCCCTGACATGGCATCCCAGGAGGCATGCTGCCTGCCAGGGGCCCATATCCAAGACGTTATGGAGGGATTGTTGAGGATCATCTAACCGTCTGACTGCTATCCCATGCTACTCATCCATGGGGCACTAATGATACTACGAGGGCCTGATGAAATGCATCCTAGAATACGCAAGGAACTGACTTAGGAGATATCTGAGCCATTAGCAATTATTTTTGAAAAGTCATGGAAGACAGGAGAGATTCCAGACGACTGGAAAAGAGCAAGTATAGTGCCAATCTATAAAAAGGGAAATAAGGACAACCCAGAAAATTACAGACCACTCAACTTAACTTCCGTATCTGGAAAACTAATGAAGCAAATAATTAAGCAGTCAGTTTGCAAACATCTAGAAGATAATAAGGTGATAAGTAACAGTCAGTGTGGCTTTGTCAAGAACAAACCATGTCAAACCAACCTGATAGCCTTCTTTGACAGGGTATGGGGGCAGGGGGAGCAGTAGACATAGTATATCTTGACTTTAGTTAAGCCTTCAATACTGTCTTGCATGACCGTCTCATAAACAAACTAGGGAAATGCAACCTAGATGGAGCTACTACAGTAACTCCTCACTTAACGTTGTAGTTATGTTCTTGAAAAATGCAACTTTAAGTGAAACGATGTTAAGCGAATCCAATTTCCCCATAAGAATTAATGTAAATGAGGGGGTTAGGTTCCGGGGAATTTTTTTCACCAGACAAAAGATATATATATATATATATATATATATATATATATATATATATATATATATACACACACACACACACACATACACATACACACACACCCCACACACACACACAGTATAAGTTTTAAACAAACAATTTAATACTGGTACATGATGATGATTGTGAAGCTTGATTGAGGTGGAGGAATCAGAGGGTGGGATATTTCCCTTACTGCTAAATGATGAACTAGCAATTGGCCGAGCCCTCAAGGGTTAACTCTCTCACTCTGCAAGCCAGCAGGAATGGAGGGAGATGTACACATTTCCCTTAACTACACTGCCTTGTTAATTAGATCAGCTTGCTGAGACCACAGGTGCTGCAAGCTCCCTCTGTCCTGAGCCCTGCTCTATGGAAGATGGGGTAAGCAAGGTGCAGGAGCAGGGGGAAAGGGGACACCCTGACATTAGCCCCTCTCTTCCTTCCCTCCCCCCGGCACAGCAAGCAGCAGTCTTGGGGAGCAGCTCCAAGGCAGAGGGCAGGAGCAGCACATGGCAGGGGGTGGAGGGACACAGCTGAACTGCAGGCAGCTGCTGCACAGGGAACTTAGGGGAGCAGGGAGCTGATAGGGGGCTGCTCGTCCACCCTGGTTCCAAGCCCCCACCAGCTAGTTGCAACGGGCTGCTCTTCCTGCAAGCAGTAGACAAAGCAGGCGGCTGCCAAACAACGTTAGAAAGGAGTATTACACAACTTTAAACAAGCATGTTCCCTAATTAATCAGCAACATAACAACAAAACATTAACTGAGATGACTTTAAGTGAGGAGTTACTGTATAGGGTGAGTGAATGACTCGTTGGAAAACCGTTCCTACAGAGTAGTCATCAGTGGTTCACAATCATGCTGGAAGGACATAACAAGTGGGGTCCCGCAGAGATCAGTTCTGTGTCCAGTTCTGTTCAATATCTTCATCAGAGAGTACAATTATAAAGTTTGTGGATGATACCAAGCTGTGAGGGGTTGCAAGTGCTTTGGAGGATAGGATTAAAGTTCAAAATGCTCTGTACAAACTGAAGAAATGATGTGAAGTAAATAGGATGAAATTCAATAAGGACGAATGCAGAATACTCCATTTAGGAAGGAACAATCAGTTGCACACATACAAAATGGGAAATGACTGCCTAGGAAGGAGTACTGCAGAAAGAGATTTGGGGGTTGTAGTGGACGACAAGCTAAATATGAGTCAACAGTGTAACACTGTTGCAAAAAAAGTGAACATCATTCTGGGATGTTTTAGCAGAAGTGTTGTAAGCAAGACACAATAAGTAATCCTTCCTCACTAGTCTGCGCTGGTTAGGCCTCAGCTGGAGTATTGTGTCCAGTTCTGAGCGCCACATTTCATTAAAGATGTGGAAAGATGTGGACAAATTGGAGAAAGTAAGCTGTATCGAGGAGAAAAGCTGTGCGAAAGGCTCCTGCTGCTGTACACCTGAGCTACATCCTGTCATGTTTGGAAACTGAGAATTTAAAGGTATATACGTGATGGAAAAGAAATAGACTGTGTTTGTGACTAGGAGACCACAAAAACAAGTTAGACAGCACTGCCTACTGGGTAACCGAAGAAGCATCCTGTGACAAACCTCTGGAGAGGTATCAACCCCTGGGAAGGCTTCTGTATATTGGTTCCAGAGATCAACTGGCAAAGAAAGGGCGTTTTGATGTAAAAAGGCTAGGTTTAAACTCAGTCAGAGCCTTCTTCCTAATCCAGCAAGAAGACAGGACAAGACCTTCTGTCCTAAGCAGTTCCAATGCTTGCAGAAGGGTTGGAAAGACTTTGACCTACTAGAGACCTATAAGACTTATATGCGATCTCTGGTAAGCTGCTAGCATGTGTATATGAAGTCCTATAGTTTTTATGTTTTCTTTGTAATGTTTTTACCTTAAGAATAAATGTGCTTGCTTAGGAAAAGCTGTGTGATAACTTGTAACTGCCAGCAATATACTGTTTAGAGTCCTTGAAGAGAAAGCAAAGCTCAGGTGCTGGCCTTTAGATCAATGGTTCTCAAACTGGGGGTCAGGACCCCTCAGGGGTCATGAAGTTATTACATTGGGGGTCGCAAGCTGTCAGCTTCCACCCCAGACCCTGCTTTGCCTCTAGCATTAATAATGGTGTTACATTTATTTAAAAGTGTTTTGAATTTATAAGGGGGGGTCGCACTCAGAGGCTTGCTCTGTTAAAGAGGTCACCAGTACAAAAGTTTGAGAATCACTGCTTTAAATAGACTGCTTTGCTGGGGATATTGCCGTATAAAGCAGGGAGCCGTGTTACCTTGAAATCCTAGTCAGGAATGAGGGAGACAGAAACCTTAAGTAGGTGCTCGCTAGGGGCTGTGGAGGGGGGAATACAGGTGCAGTTACTCTGAAATATGGCACAATTTTTAAATTTATCAAGCATAATTTTGAAACTAGTTGTCCCCCATTACTTTTGTTGAAAGTTGTTCCAATACCTTACTCCTCTGCTGGTTAGTAACCTTCTTCTAATCTCTAGCCTAGACTTGTTTATGGCCAGTTTATATCTGTTTATTCTTGTGCCAACACTGCCTTTTAGTTTAATTAGCTCTTTTCCCTCCCTGTTTTTTATCCCTCTGATGTAATTATAAAGAGCAATCATAATCATTACATCGATCTTCCAAGTGGGGAAACTGGAGAACAGAACTCAAGGGACTTGCCAAGGTTACACAATTTGTCAATGACAGATCTAGAAATAAAACAGGACTCATTGTTTGGTGCATTTGCAACTGAACCATATTATTGATGCTGAGTTGATGCAATGGAAACCACACTTCCGATTCCATTCAATCTCACTGCTAGTCTATTAATTCTGCAGCAGTCTCCTTCCACTTTAGAATGATAACCTCTAGATTAAGTGTTTTACATAGTGAACAAGTATAGTGTATGTTTCTTTTAGAAAACTTGGCTTCAGTTTCATTTTGGTGTGAAAATGGGTTATCTTCCTTCTCCTTTTTCCAGTTTGGCCTTTGAGAAGCCAGAGCTTGATGCAGAAAATGAGATGTCTGATTCCTTCTTGATATTTTGGTGACGTGGGACAGAATCATGATAAATTGGCCAGATGTTTCATACTTTAATACACTCAAACCTGTCCTTAAAAACTAGGAAGACTTTTGGACATTCAAGATATTTTCTGTCTTTGAAACTCATAATTCCATGAGGGCTATTAAAGTACAAAACTGTGTAGATCATCTCATGTCCCTGATAACAAAGCTTCAACAAATTATATGAAACAATTTAATTTTCTTTGGAAATGTAAAGAAAGTTAGAAAATGATCTTTATATCCATTGTCCACTGAGTAACTTACACTTATATAAATTACTTCATATTGTATAGGCTAGAAAACAAACTTACTGGTCTGAGTTTTTTACATACTTACTCTTTATGTATGTATGTATGTATGTATGTATGTATGTATGTATGTATGTATGTATGTATGTATGTATTTATTTTGTCCCCATTATTATCTTAGCATCTCTACCTTACTTTCTTGCACTTGGAGCAATAGGTCAGCTTGCAGTTTTTCCACTGTGCCTCCACTTATTTTAACTTCAACCTTATTTGTAAATACCCCATTTTTTTTAATGCACAGCTATCCAATTCTGCTGCATTAGAAGGAAAAGGGCAATTAAAATTTACTTCCGGACGATGGAGTCCACACCACAATTGTACGCAGGTTGCAACAGCCAATGATACTGCCATTCGAGGATGGGATACACGAAGTATGAGGTAACAATAAAATTTGCTCTCTTGTTCTTAAATAATAGACTCTCCATTGGAGGTTAATTTTAATCACTTTTGACTTGTTTTTTGAAAAAAAGGCTAGAAAAGATATGACTGGATAAACAATTGTAAATGGAATGGATTTGGATTCCATTGTTGGTGTATTCAGAGCTTTCAAGTAAAGGGTTTACTCTTGGGTTTTTTCTAAGCTTCAAATCTCCCTTGCATATTGAGTGTCTTCGAAATATGCAGTAATCCCAAGGTGATTGTTCAATACACAATATAAGTATTACTTAAACTAGAGCTGTTTCGTAATTCACCATGAAAATCAATGTCAGTTTAAATCAGAGTACTGGTGGTGCACTGTTTCATTCATAGTATGATGGTTAAAGGTAATTTAATCTTTGGAGGTAAGTTTACCTTTTACTTTTACCATTTTAGTAACTACTGTATCTAAGATTGTAACATACTAGTTCCACACAATTATGGACTTTAATTAAAAAAAAGTGAACCAAGACAAACAAAATGCTGCAAATATACCAAGTTAGTGACTCTACCTGCCCTGTTTGTGATTTTGATAGGCAAAGAAGTGGTGATGTGCACATCTGTTGCCATAACAATAGAAGGCTCTGCAAGCTTTTTTAAGATACCATTTATCCCCTTAGCATACAGTAATTTATCACTAAACTGAGAAAACGGATGTCTTGTAATAACTTCTGTTGCCTTAAAGGGGGGATGATTTCAAATTTTGTTCTATGGCTCCTGCAAGCCCAGGGTGCAGCAGTAAGTCCCCATGTTTCCCAAGCTAAAAAGTTTTATTTAATTTCATAAAGTAAAGCAAAGCAAAGCTAACTAGACATATATATACAGTCATCAAAAGCCATTTCTTCTTGTACTTCTAGCATCTTGTCATTTTCATTGTTCTGTAAGAGGACATGCAAAAATCTAGCTTCATGTTTATAAATAAGGCTGGCTTTAATACAAATATATAGGAGGTAATGTTGAAGGGCAAAGTAGGATTTTTTTGGGCTCTTCCTTTGTTTTTTGTAATTATCTCATTTCAGCATGTTGTATTCACACTTGAGCTTAAAGCCTAACTGTGTTTCTAAGAAGGAAAGTTTAAGTGATAAAGACCATGCACACAATACATTTAAGTTTCACATTCTTACTTACTAGTCCTAATGGAGAAATCTTCTGAACATTCTGTTTAATGAAGTGTCCTAGCAAATAGTGAAAAATATTTATTCAGGTTATTAACAGTAGCGGAAAGAAAAATGCTACAGTGTGGTTTATGAAAAGCAGACTTCACAATTACAGCTTGTCTAAACAAAATACAAGCTATAGAAAAAATCATAGCTCAGATTAGACAGTCCCAAAACCAGTTTGAAGAGCAGTGGCATCAGACAATTAACTATTTGCAAACTACATGAAAAAAAATACAAACAAGAATAACTCTGAGCTAAAGAGACTGTAGTATCTCTAAAAAGAGGCTAGTCTGATTTGTCTACTAAATATGTAAAGTCACCGTATTTCCTGGAATATAACTATTCTGCCCCAGCTACCTATGTTTTATACATGTATGAAAATGTTACACCAACTGCATGTGGACCTGTTGGTGTATAGTCATATTGAACCACGACTCTGACATTCCCCAAGATTTGTCTGAAGCTCCTACTCTGCAGAGTTTAGGAGCTCACGAGACTAAACTGTACCCCAGGATTCTTACATGGAGTCTGTTCTTTAAGCTACCAAATTCTGCAGGTGAGACTCTTCAGACCCTCAGAGCTTCTAAGTTTGAACAGAGCAGAACTACATAACTGACTAGCATTGGGGGATAAAAGCAGGTTCTTCACAACAAGGGGAGCCAGACTAGCTGATTTACAGAAAGCTCCTGTAAGTAGGCAGAAGTAGGAGTGGAAGCCATAGGAGTAGATGAATTCAGCCATAACTAAGGAAAAAGAAGTAAAGACGAGGGAACCAAGGATAAAAATTTGCAGAGAATAGGAAAATGGAGGAGGGAGATACTGAAGAAGGGCTAGAATAGAAGCAGGAGAAAACTGTCAAGAAACCCCTAGAGTGGGTAGAAAATGATGTTGAAGGTGTTAAACACATGAAGAAAAGAACAGAAAATAACAGACCTTCACACTCGGACAGGAGGAGGTCATTGGTAATTGTAATAAGAGCAGTGTATATCAAGCTGAGAAGATAGAAACCAGATTGTGTGGATTCCAAAAGAAAATTAAATCAGAGGAAGTCCAGACAGTGAGAATAAATTGCAATAAGATTGGAAGAAAGGGGAAGGAAGAAGATGGGACAGTAGTTGAAGAAATAAGTGTGGTCAAGGGGAGGGTCTTTTAAGATTGGGGTAATTCTGACATATGTTCAGATGATAGGGGAAAGAGAATAGAATGGGGGAGAGGGTGAAGAAAGTTAGTATTTGGCATTTCAGTATTACCAATGGTAATCCACCAGTGGAAAGAATGCCCCTGCTTGCAGCTTTCTGAACAGTCTTTAAAGATGCGAGCATCATGCACCTTCTCTGACCAGCCCCCATTAATATCGAGAAAACATACCCGATGAGCTACCAATACTTGCATG
Organism: Gopherus flavomarginatus; assembly: GCF_025201925.1. NCBI lineage: Eukaryota > Metazoa > Chordata > Testudines > Testudinidae > Gopherus > Gopherus flavomarginatus. Next base: position 182,125,643 of record NC_066620.1, on the reverse strand, counting down.
ACCATAGAAACATGCCACGCGGTCAGCCTCCAAAGAGGTGGGATGATTTCTTAACGAGATATGGACAAGCATGACAAAGGATGGCCAGAGCGAGAGAAGATTGGAAGACGCATTGTGATCGGCTCAGTCTTAACTGATGAAGAACCGACAGTCTACACAGAAACTTTGCCCTTTTCTGTTGATGTACTCTGTGGCAACATGGGCTGGTGCCAAAATAGGGGTATGCATGCCATCTATCACCCCATCACAGTTCAGAAACCCCATTGCTGCAAATCCATCTATTATGTCCTTCATATTGCCAAGAGTCACAGTCCTGCATAGGAGGAGACTATTAAATGGCTCTATATACTTGCATGATTGCAGCCCCCACTGTGGATTTTCCAGCTCCAAAATGATTTCCCACAGAGTGATAGCAGTCTGGAATTGCAAGCTTTTACAGTGCAGTCCCCACTCACTTCGCCACTGCCAGTGCAGCTCTCAGTCTGGTTTCCCTGCACTGGAGGGCTGGGGCAAGCTTGGCTCACAGATCCAGGAATGTGATGTTTCATATCTGAAGATTCTTGAGTCACTGCTCATCATCCCAAACTTGCATTATGATGCAATCCCACAAGCCAGTGCTTGTTTCTCAGGCCCAGAAGCAGCACTTCACTGTTGCACCTGTTCCATGAATACTACCAACAATCTTGAATTGTTTTTCATTATGTCTCTTAGTAAACTGTCCTCGAAGAATTGTCATGTCTCCCTTTGTTGCGGTACTTCCTGCAGCTCTGTAAATACCAGTGGATCATTGCAGTATTAACGAGAACAGTGCAGAACTCTGCAGGCTTCTATCAGAGATGGCAAACACTAAAAAGTGCCATGGCGTTTATAGGTAGTTTTGAAAAGGTGCAAAAATTATGGGATATGTTTAGCATTATGGGGCAGAGAAAGTTGCATACTGAGAAGTTGACCCTTAGCTCTCAGAGATCCCTGGCCGAGTCACTTCTATCCCATAACACATTGTGAAAATATCCCAAAAGACATTGCTCTGTACAAAGGTCTATGGCACACTGGGATATCTACACATGGTGCACTGCACTTTGCATTGACACAGCCACTCCTGGTGAGTACGTGCCACCCCAAAGCAAACAGCCAAGTGTGCATGCCCACAAGCGAAGTACAGACTCAATGGCTGTATGCTGACGTAATTTGTGTCAACCAAAGATTATAATTAGGGTGACCAGACAGCAAATGTGAAAAATCGGGATGGGGTAGGAGGTAATAGGTGCCTATATAAGACAAAACCCCAAATATCAGGACTATCCCTATAAAATCAGGGCATCTGGTCACCTTAATTATAATATAGATGTGGCCTAGGTCGGTCAGTGCCAAAGGATTAACCAAGTTACTAGAGAAATAGATTTTTATGAGTAGATTGCACTTAGCTTTCATAGTACATTTAATTTTTAATGTGTGTTTTACAGACAGATCTATTACATAGAAAATGCACATGGACAGCTGGTACGGGACCTAGACTTTAATCCCAATAAACAGTACTACCTGGCTAGTTGCGGAGATGACTGCAAGGTGAAATTCTGGGATACTAGAAATGTCACTGAGCCAGTGAAGACACTAGAGGAGCATTCCCACTGGTAGAATAAATTATCTGCATGCTGTTTTGTGGGTGGACGGTTTATGTAATTTATTCTGCTAATTATTTTACTGTTTAAAAACAATGCAAACTAGCTGTGTTTATGCTATTGTGATTCATCATTTTTCTGCATCGAGGAATGGTTTTAATATGTGACTGTTTCTTGTATAATTTGTAAATTAAGGGTTGGGGAATGTAAGTCTAATTTCTACTAAGGTATTTTCAGCTGTATGAAGGGTGAGATTCTGGGCTATATTTTCTATGAGGCACAGTGCAGGGAGAAGGGATTCAGGTGTCTTTTAAGACATCTCTTCATTCTGAGTTCTGGGTTGCTTTGCGGCCCCTGACATAATTTACACAGCCATAGGGCTGTCTCAGTTACAGCATCCTCCCTGGGTGCCTTATGGCAGCTGCATTGCCCAGCATCTCTACAGTGCTACATGCTGCAGCCCACACCCTGAAATTGCTCCTCACAGCCCTTGAGCCAGCACAGGCAGGGGAGTCCTTAGATCAGTTTGTGCCCTGGGGCAGTACTCTCCTTTGGCCGGAGCGCCCCTTTACATCATTCTGGCCCCTCTATACAATATGAAGGGGCCAGAGCAAGTTTAAAAAAATTACTAAAGGAATTAACCATTCCATTTTTGAATGCTTATGTATTGATACTTTTGTAGTTATATTGGGATTTTGACTGCAGAATCACTTGCACCTTAAATCTGGACTCTGCAGCCACTTTGGCAGTAGCTTGAAGATGCAAATTAACAGAAGCAATATTTTTACTTGTTGAGAAGATGAAAACTAAAAATAGAACAAAAGAAAATCATAAAGCAATTGGTATTAACCTAATTCACAAAATATAAACACTAGCAAAATCTAATCCTTTTGATTTAGGGTCTATTTTAACAGTTCACTGTGATAATGTTGTGAGATCTTGGTTAATGTACAAGTTTATTTCGAATCCATATTTTGCTTTTAGAGTACCTTACTGTATTTAGTATTTTTAGACTGTCTATTTGATATATTGAACCATAAGCAGACATTTACTCTTGGGGAATTATATTAGGGTTTGGTCCCTTCACCCTAACCTCCCTACCGGTAAAGATACAGCCCTGGAAAATCAAATTACATGGAAGTTTGTGACCCAAATGAAGACAGCAAAAAACAATCTCTAGAATGAGAGTGTTAGATTCTACCCATGCTTATAGATTCTAGGGCCAGAAAGGACCATTATGATAATCTAATCTGACCTCCTGTATAGCACAGGCCATAGAACTTCCCCAAAATAATTTCTAGAGCATAACCCATTTTACAGATTAGATTACTCTTAAACTATTTGTTCACATTTAAATTGAAATAGTGTATTTAAACAGTGCAGTATATTTATTGACTGACTCGGGAATAGACTCTTGTCATACTTTTTAAATTATTTTCATTTTATAGGGTATGGAATGTACGATACAATCATTCTCATGACCAGTTAGTCCTTTCAGGCAGCAGTGATAGCAGAATCATTCTGTCTAACATGGTATCAATTTCTTCTGAGCCCTTTGGACATCTGGTAGATGATGATGAGCTTAGTGACCAAGAGGACCACCATCAAGAGGAGAAGTATGAAATATATTGATTTTCACACAAACATTTGTAGTATGAGGTATTTTTTATTTTAAGGACTAACATGCTGTGTTTTTTACTGACTTCAGGATTTTTGTATACACACCTTTCAGATATGTTGTATTTTTCAATTTAATCTACTACTTTCAGAGTCTTGGATGGGATCCACATTTCTAAAACTAATTGGCAGAGTTGCTTTAAGTTCACTGGTGTAAGTGGGATGGGACACTGAACGCCTGACCCAAAGCCTATTAAGTCAATGGAAAGACTTCCACTAACCTCAGTGGGTTTTGAGTTGGGTCCTGAGCCCACATTTAATAAAATGTATTACATAAGAGTTGAAAGTCTTCTGCTTTTCATCAAATTTCCTCATAATTCCTTCTTCCTTAATAATCTTTTGGGAAGTTGAACTCTCTAGAGTTAAACTTCCACATACAATCATGAAAAGAAGAATGAAAGTATGTTGCCAACATTATTTTCCATCTTAATATAGCTGATGGGCTCTACTAGAAAATGATACCTTAATGTGCCTATATATTTAGGATTTTTGATTTTTTTAAAGTTATTTTCAGCTGAAGGTAAGGAATAACACACATCATGGTGAGCGTTTGTAAATGTATATTCACTCCACTTGGGTGTGTAAAGAGGCTAGACACATCATAATTTACTTTATTAAAAACAGTATTACGTAAAAATAAATGCACTTGCTTTTTATTTGGAAAAGTACTTTGGCAGCCTAAAACTTGAGGGGAAAAACCACTCATCCCCAATCTGGACTTTTGCATGCACATTTTTTGCTCATACATATATATGTGCCTCTTCTTTGCAGGCATGGACACTTCTAGCATTTGTGTCCACACAAGTGTTCTTAATTTATGTCAAGTATCAGAGAGGTAGCCGTGTTAGTCTGGATCTGTAAAAAAGCGACAAAGAGTCCTGTGGCACCTTATAGACTAACAGACATCTTGGAGCATAAGCTTTCTTGAGTGAATACCCACTTTATCACATGCGTCTGGCAGAGTGGGTATTCACCCACGAAAGCTTATGCTCCAAGACATCTGTTAGTCTATAAGTTGACATAGGACACTTTGTCACTCAATTTATGTTAATATACAAGAATGAGTTGGGTGCTTTATAGTGAAAATAGAGCAGCATGGTTCCTGCCCTGATCTTTGTTTTTGTTGTTGTTGTTGTTGTTGATGTTGTTAATGAACAATAGGGTTAGATGGGAGTGAGAAAGGGAAAGGGTTACAAAAATAAGATCAGACAGTTATTCAGTTATGCTACATGCACCTCTGAGCTATACATCTATCTATATTGAACAATAAATGCAAGTCACAAGAGTGTCTCCCCCCTTTGCTCCAGCTGATGTTGAGCTACTGGTCTGACTTGTTCTGCCAAAGGAACAGTTGTTTTTCCATACCAAGAGAGGAAGATGTACCCTATAGTACTCATTGAATACTGGTTGTAAAGAATATCTTCAGGAGTCGCTGGCAATTCAAGTGGCTGGAAAAGGTTTAATCTGGAAAGTTGCCCAGGGCTTAGCAGTAAATAAGTATTGTCGATGTACCTAGAGCACAACTCTGTAACCACAGTGTGCTGTGTGATTCTGTGTGTATGGTCTCTGCATTGGCCCACAATTCCTCCAGTAAGGTAGACTCTGCAGTTTCCTGTGGATTGGAATCCAGAAAATACAGTGTAAATAAAAACTGCATCCTGAGTGGGGGGAGGGTTAAGACAAACAAGGTGCAGCTAAGCAGAGGTATCTGAGCAGTATTCTGACACCAGGCATTTATTAGTTTATCTAGAGATGTTCTAATTTCTGTCAACCTTTGACATACAGCCTGCCTCCAGTACCACACAGTGTACTGAGCAAGGAATGGTGAAACCAATAATCCATGCCAAACAAATATAGGAAACTTGATACATATTTTGCATTGGCCATTAGAAGAAGTTAACCACATCACAAATGACTTGCACAGTGATGGAATGGAATATTTTCCTGTTCTTATAGGGCACCCCATGCTCACAGCACAAGAGTGCCATCAGTACCCCCCAGAACCAGTGGAATATAGACTGTTTTCATCGAGCTTTCTCATAACTTCATTTTTGTGCTTCCTTTCTTGATAATGATTAACCTATCTGACAATGGTAGTCAGAAACTTCTGTATACAGATGCAAGTTTTAAACTGGTTTCCAATAACTACAGTAACTCCTCACTTAACGTTGTAATTATGTTCCTGAAAAATGCAACTTTAAGTGAAACAATGTTAAACTAATCCAATTTTCCCAGAAGGTTTAACGTAAATGCAGAGGGTTAGGTTCCAAGGAAATTTTGGGGGGGCAGACAAAAGACATTATATACAGTACTGTACTGTACTGTGGTTGGGAGGTGTCCCTGGTTTACCCCACACAGGCACAGCCTGCTGCAGACAGTGAGGCAGGCAAGGACGCTAGGAAGCACCTTGCGCAGCAGCAGCTTCCTCCCAGAAGAACAGGCGCTGACTTTGCTGGGGGATGCTTAAGGCCTGCCTCTTCCCATTGCCACTCCACTCCAGACCCACCTCTTCTCACCCCTACTCCACTTCCTCCCCAGAACACACCTGTCCCCGCTCCTCCCACTCCCTCCCAGTGCTTCAACTGCATCCAGGCCAGGGATCCCACCTGACTCAGCAAGGGGTACGCCTCCTGCCATGAGGTCCAAATCAGGAGTGAAGAAGTCAGTTGCCACAGATCCTTTGCGGGGTCTTGTCGGGAGAGCATGGAACATTCTCATAAGCATGAGGCTATCTTCTTCCAGACTGGCTTTGAAGAAGTCAGATCCACCAAGCTCTAGCTCAGCACAAGAGAACTTAATACATCCTAAATCTCAGAGGCATGATAAGAAAGCCCACAAGTGTAGGGCTTCATCAGCACCGGATGTGATCGGGTGGTGCTGGTTCCTCCAAAACACAAACCTCAGGATCCACCAGCACCTGCAGTTCCATCTTTGTCATCAATGGCTGTGGCACAGACTGCCTCTACAGTGGCTCTGGCAGTTCAGGCAGACAGGAGCTCTCCTGCTTCAGGAAAAGCTGAGGCCCACACTCGTCCTGAAAACATCTTCTTTCTCTCAGTCCCAGAATCTCCCACTTCTTCATCTTCCCTCTCTTTTGAGAGAGGTTATGACTCCACCAGGGGAGTCTGCCTGTGGAAGAAGTTTCTCCCATTACATCTTCAGGCTATGATTTCCTTCCAGCAGCCCATCGATACTGCCATTGGCACTGGAATCAGTTTTCTCCTCATAAGGAGATTTTGAAAAGTCCAATGAATTATTAAGCACTTGTCCTCCAAGACACGCTTCCTGTTCAGAAGACCTGGGCCAGTTTGGGCCCAACCTCCGTCTCAAATGCCTTGGAACTATTGGTACCCTGTGCCTTGGGGACCACTGCTATCCCCACTCAACCCATCTGACTGGCCATACTGGGGACCATGGGATCAGTATCAACCCGCAGAGTTGCTCCGGTCTGCTAGGGAGTCACCCTTTCCCTTCCTTTTGAGGGGATAACAAAAGGTGACCCCAAATCCTTCTGAGGAGGAAAAGTACACACCGGATGCAGCAGTTCCACCAGATCCAATAAGATTGCCATCTTTGTCAACAGATGAAGTGGTGACTCAGATGTCTCCATCCTCTCCTGTTGACTACGAGCAATTCCAGGAATTCTTGTGCAGAATTACAGGCGAGCTGCAGATGACTCTTGAGGAGGTTCAGGATCCTCAACACAAGTTCTTGCTTCAGTCCTCCAGCTCCTGCAAGATAATGCTGCAAGTCAATGAAGTCGTCCTGGAGCCAGCTAGAGTGGTCTGGCATACTTCAGTTCCCTGCACCCCCTAACCTTAAGAGGGCAGAGAAATGCTACTGTATCCCAATCAAGAGAGTGGAAATTCTGTTCTTTCACTTTGGACCACTAAAGAATTAGGAGCAAGCTGCCTCAGAAAGATCTAGGCAGCAGCACCTCTGATCTGTCATGAGTGATAAGGAAGGCAAGTCTCAACTTATTGGAAAGGAAGGTCTTTTCTTCTTCTAGCTTCCAGTTCAGGATAGGCAGTTACCAAGCACTACTGACTAAGTACGACTTCCTGAACTGTTCAAAATTCGCAGACTTTGACTGTCTCCCACAGCAGGATTTTCTGGGCTTTAATACAGGAAGTCAAAATGGTTGCCAGGACCGCTCTGCAATCAGCTGTAGATGTACCTCATATGTCTTCCAGGGCAATGCCTACTGCCATCATGATGCGGGGAGTCGTGCTCTATGCGTCAGGTTTTCCCAAGGATGTCCAGAATACTGTTGAGGATCTTCTCTTTGATGAGACTTCTCTGTTTAAAGACCTATCCATCTTCTGATTATACACTTTGAAGGACTCCAGAACCACCCTCTATTCCTGGGAATATATACACCTGCCCCAAAGAGAGAATTCCATCAACAATACAAATCTAGACCTATGACTCAGCAGTTCTTCCATCAGAGAGAAATCCCATAAGAGGCAGAGACACAGAAATCGTAAGATTACAGTGTAGCATCACCCAACAAAGTGACTTAATTAAAGCTGCTTATGTGAGAAAATCTGTGGTTGGGGCTTTGTTGGTAGGGTGTCTGAGAAACTTGGTCAAATCCAACAAAACAGCCATTTCCCATTCTTACATTGTTTTGTCTTTAACAAATGTATAATTATTTCCTATTAATTTCATCATTCAGGTTAGTAAATATCATATTTAACAACCAATGCCAGTCTATTTTAAAATACAGATTTTGTGTGTTTTAAAGATGTGTTTCTGTTGGAGAGATTGAGGTTTTATTAATGTGAGAAAATGACCTGTCTTTCTATTGCATTAATGGTTAACAATCATTGATCCTTCCCCATGCAAGTAATAAAAATAAGCTCTACTAGGAGTATTATTCAGCTGATATGTTTATATTTTTGAGGCTGTCAGAATTGGCTATGATGAGGGTCAAATTGGAAATCTACAGAAAACTGAAGACTGTCCCTTATTTGTATATGAATTTGGATGGAATTTTATAAAATCAGATAAATTCACACAGCCATAATATTTGCTAAGACTTGTACCTTCCTTATCAGAGCAACAAAAATACTATGTTGGTTAAGTTTACCAGCAATAAAATCCTGCAGCTGATCAGTTCTACCCTGCAGTGACAGGGAGAGGATATCTGTGGGGTGCATTTTAGAACTCTGTGGGGTGTGCTTGGCCTTCAGGCCGCACTTTGGGCACCCCTGCTGTATACTGTTGCCGCTCTACTGGGTTGGGTTTATTTCTAAACAATTTTTAGGTTGAACAAGTTTTAACTTTTTAGTTCTGATGGAGAATTAATGATTTCTGATGGCTTGTTTTTTAAGCTTTCTTTTTATTGAAGTTTTTGATGACAATATGGAATTGCAAGCACTGCAAACCTAAGTGATTGTTAGCATGGACAGTAATTTGAAGTAACAGCGCTCCTCATGAAAACAATTGTCCAAAAGCTAAACAGGCGTCTCTTACAAGATTGTAATACAGTTAACCTCAAAGTTATTTAGTCAAATGAAAGTTCCCCTCCTTTCATGGGAGAAGCTAGTGGCGGTCATGCTAAACAAATAGAATAACAAAAAGAGCTCTCTAACACGGATCTCAAAGCTGTGCAGAAGTTATAGATATAGATAGATACATATTTTGATGGTGATGGATGCAGTACAGGAACCTAGATAAACAGCCAGGCAAGTAGATGTGTGCTCAGAAGAAGCTCTTAAAATGTTGTTTTTAAAAAGTTGACACTAAAGCAACTTTTTGAGGAAAATTTATTACAAGGAAGAAATAATGGCCGCCTTGTTTCTTAAACACACAAACCCAGAATATAATTGAGCCAAATTACTCCTCCAGGAAAGCAGCAGGCCGGGGTTCTAAACCTCTGGTGTACTAAATCAACCATATCCCAGGTAATATTCCTTTTAATCATAAAAACCTTTTGAACAAAGCAGTTAAACATTCTCATAAGAGTTAATCAACAATTGCAGACTGAAGCATGATGCTGTTTATTGCTATGTCAGGGAATAATAAAGCTGTAATAGATAATGAAATATAGAAACATTGTTAAATACACTTTGATATAAACAGTTAAAGAACAGTTTTAGGCTATATCTGCACTACAGCCTATGTTGTCAAAACTTATGTTACTCGGGGGTGAATATTCCACCCCGCGAGCGACATAAGTTACACCGACATAAGTGTTTGTGTGTACAGCACTGTCAGCAGGAGAGCTTCTCCCACTGACATAGCTTATGCTGCTTGCGGAGATGAGTGTTTAATGCCAGTGGAAGAGCTCTTTCCCGTCAGCATAGAGCATCTTCACCATCCGTGCTGCAGTGGGGCAGCTGTATTGGTACAGCTGTGCTGCTGCAGCTCTGTACATGTAGACATACTCTTAGATAAATAGAAGTTTGTATCTAAATCATGATTTATCTGTGGTTTTCTTGACGAATCACTTCACCACTCACTTTGCTTATTGTCTATGAAAACGTCAATTTCCTTGGCTGAAGTAAATTTTGTCCAACCGGCCCAACCTAAATCTTACTAGGTGACCCAAACAGAGTTTGATATATGGTAGTCTCAGCTGCTTCTCAGTCTGCATAAAACTGATTGTCAACTCTGTTTTAGGATTCTGAAACTGAAGCTCTGTGAGCAGCCAAGCTTTACATAGTATCAAATTGCATATCCTCTGGGATTCTTGGGTTACCAAAATAATACAAGGCACAGGGATACCCAGCAAACATTTTACTTGGATGTTTCTGAGCAAGGGGTAAAATGATCGGTCACCAAGAGATTTCTCATATGAAAAGCAAACTTCGTTTGTTCTGATTTCTTCTTTCGTTGGTATCCCCACATTTCAGATATATTGGTCATTATTCTGCTACTGTCTATACTGGTGCATCCCCATTGGGAAAATTATCCAGGTAGCACAATTTAAAGGATAATTTCTTACTTTCTTTCATTAGAGCATGTACAATATCTCAAAGGTTAATAGTGGAAGTAAGTTTCTACTAGACCTTTTATGCTGTCCCTGCAGTAATTTTCATCCTGTGTTCAATGTTTGCCTGAATATCCTGTATAGTATCTAGCCTTTTATGTAAGAGATCCATAGGTTATGCCTCCTTCAGCTCCTTAATAGAGATATCCCTGGGCCAGGCCTACATTATGGAGGAGGAAACTGTAAAATGCAACCATGTCTAGTTCTGAGCTCATGTGGTCTGAATTATTTTTAATAATATGCTCTCCTTAAGGAATACTACCAGGTTACTTTTAATCCTTAATGGGAAATTCATCAAAGGAAGAACAATAAATGAGGCTTCAAAATAGAAGAGTTGAAGTGAAATGCAGAATGGTAGTTGAACTGCTAATTCAAAATTCTTTCCTGAACATACAATCCCCCTTTTTTATATTAAACTATACAAAATACATTATTTTAATTGATACACTAAAGTCATATCTTGCATACAGAAAATAGTGTAAACTAGCAGTTTATCCATCCCTGTTTATCCAGCCTCTTGTTAACTGAGACTCTTGGTTAACTGAAAGTAGGTCATGTCCCTTGACAGCAATATGCACCATGCATTGCTCCCCTGCTTATCCAAAGAGACATCTGAAACCTTCAGAATAATGGAGTTTTGGATAAGTGGGTGAGCATTGCGTGAGGCACATTGCTATCTGGGGACATGACCAACTTTTTCTTAACCAGCCATGTCATTTAAGAAGTCAGAAAACACTATAGAGGAGATGAAATGTGCATTGTGGGCTTAGTAGGTCTGTTATTAGATGGAGTGTGTCAAAGTACACTTTCAGGAGCTCTGCAGCATACATCCTACTCTTCACAGTTAACCAATAAGCTGTATGCTGTCTCTTCTGTGACATTTATGGTAGTTTCCCTGAAATAGTATAAGTAAAAGATGATGGTCCTTGAAACCAAACATCAGAAATCACACTGCAGTTATTGGAGAGTTGCATTAATTATTGAATTCACAGCTGGTTGGGCTGGTTAGGTGCACCAGCACTAATACTACATGCAGCCCTGCAAGCCATACAAATTCAATATCCGATTTGTTTTTACTTTTGTTGTTGTAGAGATTCATGTTTTGAACTCTGGGAGACTGGTGGAAAAGGGCAGAGGCAGCCAACAAGACTTCATTTCTATCATAGCTGTATCTGTTAAGTGATTGTGTGGCATTCGTAGGGTTCCCTGTCATATCCTTCTGGTAGGAGGATGGCAGCTGTAACATATCTGTTTCTAGGAAGTAGGGGGATGCTTCTGAAAGCTTCACTGATTTCCATCAGACAGGAGAGAAATCTGACGTCATCCGCTGAAAACTCAATACCCACCAACCCACAGAATAACATACTGAAGTAGCATCTGATAGAAGAAGGGATTGGCAGAAAAGGAGAGTGCATTGCTAGTATCATACTATCAATTCATATTGTGTACTTTGGAAATTAAAGAATTATGTGCATCGATTTTTAAACATTTGTGGTATAAATGACCATATCTGTCTCTTAACACTCAATTACCATATGCTCAAAGGTGTTAGGTGATATATAAGGTAAAAAAACAAGAAAGCTTCTCCATTGGAGCCAATATTATACTTCTCTGGAATGGACAGGAGAAGAGGTTAACATGGTGTAGTTTGAATCCTTCCGTTCCTCTGTCTTCCACTGCTCTTGAGATTATGGGCTCAATTCCGCAGCACTCATATGGGAACTTTGCCTGAGTAAGGATGCAGGATCTGGCCCACTTCATCAAAAGGCACTCAGGGCCGGATTGAGTTCCATCCCTTAATTGGTTACATTATGCATTCAGCCATAAAGCTAGTTTTGACAGATTCAAAATTCACTTACCAAACAAAAAAATAAAAGGATAAAAATCTCTGGGGGAGGTGAGTTTGAGTTAGACCATATGTTAATCTGAGGAAAAAATTATTTAATGATTTGCTTTTTTGTCATGCTCTGTAGCTTACATTACATTTTTTAAAAACATGGAGGTGCTTAGAGTAGGCAATATGTTGTTTCTTCTATGAGACCTAGAACTTCCTTGAACTGTGAATAACTGACATTTTAAGTAATGAAAATAATAATCACCACTCTCTACTAATGGCTATTTTAATATTGACATGATCATGCTACATTTTATAAAATCTAAGCATTAGTGGTTGGCATGAGTGTAACGGTGTGTCCACAGAGTCCACTACTGTACAGTAAATCAAGGCTTGTATATCTTTGTTTGTGACATTTATAGTGCCTTATAAATCAGGTACAGTCATTGCTTTTTACTATTTTTATTCCAGGACTAAAGAGCCCCTTCAGGACAGCATAATAGCTACCTATGAAGAACATGAAGACAGTGTATATGCAGTGGAATGGTCCTCAGCAGACCCATGGCTTTTTGCTTCTTTGAGTTATGATGGGAGACTTGTTATTAACAGAGTTCCCAGAGCACTTAAATATCATATACTGTTATAATTTGTTTGGATTATGATATAATTATCTTGGCATCATTTTTAGAAGCTTTAAATGTATTGATCATTGTTTAGCTTTCCAAGTCCAGTGCTTTTTTTGTTCAGTGTAAACGTTTAAACATAATTAATACATAAAATAAACTTGACTAAAAGTGAAATTGACATTTTCATTGTCTTTGCATTGTTGGAACAGTGATGGTATATTTTCTTGAAGTTGTGTTAGTGTGATTTTTATAATCACTCTGAGGTGATGATTCTTATTTAATTATTGTGAACTCGACTGTTTCTTGATGTATATGACTGAGTATTACTACAGTGTTATGCCAGTGTAATTGATTTCAGTGGAGTTTCTTGTACCAGTTTTAAAAAATTGGAGTAAGGCAGTGAGTACCTAAGGGTAAAGGGATCTACTGTCTTGCAAGAGTAATATTTTTTCTTCTTTTTTTCAACATAAGCAGCCTACTGTTCTTAGCTAGGACCATATTCTCTTAACTCTTCTGGCTCATTACTTAATGATTATAAATATAGTGGGGAATGGTCTGAAGAACATTCCTAATTCACTCCCACATTTTAAACCATTCTTCCTCCTTTGCTTATCCTAACCAGAAATGTTAAGGGTGAGGATGAAGTCATGCAGACAGCTACCATCTATTACTTTCATTCAGCACATGCCAGCACAGAGAGCCCCATGAAAAATATTTTGCAGCTGAACCGTACAGGAATGTTGATAACATAGTGTGCTGTGATCTGGCAATTGTACGCAACATTATGTGGCATTTTTATTATAAATGATGATTTCTCTGTCTAACCCAAAATCTCTTTTAGAAGTTGGCACTCATATTAAAATAAATAAAAGACAACCAATCTCACTGTAGCTACACCATTGTTAATTTGAAAATCTCTTCAATGGGTGCAAGAAATCTGTCTTCTCCTATCCTTCTTGGCTTGGTGCCATTCCACAATGTGCTTGCATGATGTAATGAGCTTCCACTGAGCACAGACCATGCTTTGCCAAATTGTCTTCCATTTTTGGCACCTAGGTCAGCTACTGCTGTGACTTGCTTGTTATAAATACTTAAGATTGATGGAAGGAGAATGCACTGAAAATTTGAAATCTAGATGGAGGGCACATAAAATAAGACTACACTTTTGACCTCCTCAGATTGCTCTTGTGCTGCCTGCTTTGCTGTCTGTTGTATTTAGGTGCTTTGACCAGAACTCAGTGATATTTTTTTTTTATGCCCTTCTTGCCTTCTCAGCACTATTGTTTCCAGGTAACTTCTATACCTCAGGGATATGTGAACTGCTTCTGCAATGGTAGCCAATTGTACAGTAAACAACATAGTGTAAGACTAAGCTGAAGAATGCTGGTAACAGGGGATAGAAAGATCAATACCAACTTCCTCCTATTATTTCTGCTGTTGCTATAGTGACTGCTGGTGTTGCTGGTGAGGGGCAGCCTACTACTAACCTTTACTTGTCCTTACTCAGTAGCTGGATCGAAATATATCCAAAAGTGATTTTTTTGTGTAGACACTGCTGCTGATATGCATCACGCTGTGAAAACGTGACTGATTGTATAAGCCAAAGTGGCCAGAAAAAGATAACAGTTGAATTCCATGCAGGGCTGTCTCAAAAGTTTGTGTAGAAGAACCTGTAGGAGTGAAATAATTGTAGCTAATTAGTTCTTATTGGTTTTTGCTTGTATTACTCTGGTGCCCAGGTCTCCTTCACTTTTCTAAAGTTTAATATCTCAGCTATTTCAAACTGCATCAGCCTGAAACCAAGCCTACGCTACCAACCCTCATACACTTGGCTTTAACAAAGAATGCTTTCCAAAGAGTAAAATATGTTTTAAGTTTTTGGTTGTCAAAAATCAAGAGTGGGATATACTTTCATAGGTGGCTTTAAAATTTAAAACCACAAATTATAGCTACAAAAATGGTTATGTTTTGGACATGAAAAATTGCAGTCTTTTTTCTTAATATGTGCTACTTAACTTAAACACTTAGTTGCAGAGTGTTTATACACCAGTCACTTGAAGTGGGATTTCATCAACAAAGTCAATATGATGGCAAAGCAATTTCATTGCAGCTATGAGAAAATCATGAAGCAAAATTGACTACATTTGTTTTTAACATATGGGCCACATCCTCTGTTGGACTAATTGGATGTATTTACATTGCCTTCAGTGGATCTATTTCAGTTTACCCAACTTAAGAATTTGGCCCATTACATTTAAAACAAAACAAAAGCTATTCACCTGGTTTAGTTACACTATTTTTTCCTTAAATAATGAGTACATTTCACTTAAAGAGAGGTGCACCACAACGGAGGGAGAGGGGAGGATCAAATTTAAATAGTTTGTTATTGTATCTAAAACTGATCCTAGCCACATGATCAGCACTCACAGTAACATGAAAATGACTTTCAAAAAAGAAATAACATTAGTATTTAAAATACTATAGAAATAGCAAATGTACTTAGCAAAAATCTTCAACTTATATTTAATGCTTTCTAATTTTATTTTTGAGAATGGGATGGAGGTGTGGACTGTGGAAGGGGCAAAATGCACCCAAGAGATAATGGAATGGTAAGTACTGTATAAGGCAACAGGACAATTAATTTTTTCATACTCTCAAGCTTTCACATTGCCCTTCTCTTCCCTACCGCACACCCTCACTGCAGTTTTCTTTCTGACAACCCTCTGGTTCAGTTGTAAGTTGTACTTTAAGGGAACTTAGAAAACCCTTTCATCTCAGAGGTAAAATTCTTTCAAAACCCCTGTATTCTTTATTGAAATTGCTTTGTTATAAAACCCACCCTTTTTCACTCACTGGCAGATATGCTATAGAGTAGAGCTGGTCCAGAATTTTTCGTCAAAAAAGCTGATTTGTTGAAACCAAAATATGGAAATGTGTCTGTTTTGACAAAACTGTGTCCAGAATGTTTCTGGGGCCCAGCATGGAATTTCACATCAAATCGGGAGAGACAGATTGACTGACCCTAGAATAGACCAAAGCCTGGTGGTTCAGAGCATTCACCTGGGAGGTAGGAGACCCAGGATCAAGTCCCTGCACTGCCTGATTCATATCAGGGTCTCCCACATCCCAGGCAAGTGCCCTAAACTGGTCACTGGGCTATAGAGTTAGTGTCTTTCTCTGGCCCAATGAAGTGAAACAGCTCCAACAAAAGATGATGAGAGAAACTGACTCCATAGCCCAATGGCTAGGTCAGGGAAATCACCTGGAAAGTGAGAAACCCAAGTTCAAGTCTCAGAACCAAATGAGGCACAGCAGGTACTAGAATCTTGTCTCCCACATCCCAACAAGTGCCCTGGTCACAGAGCTTTTGGCTATTCTCGGATAGGTCTCGAGAAAAAATGCTAAAAGTCTCAATTTCATTCTGCACTGAAACAAAAACAAATTTCAAAACCTTGAATTTGTTTGTGAAATGGAACTGCTTTCCTGTCAACCCACACACATCACCCAGACGTGATTTCAGAACATTGGGCATTGCAGCATACCGCTGAAAACCATTTGATATCAAAGCGTGGAGCCGACAAGAGGTGCAAAACCTTTTTATACACTGTTCTTAATGGTTTGGTTTTGATTTTTGGTCTCTGAGGACTGCAAAAGAATTTTAAACTTTTTAAACTAAATTTTAGTATTACTGAAAGTGTCAGATTGTCAGTGTTGGAGAATTAAACCCCTCTTTTTAGCCACGGATGCTGGACTAGCAGTAAAAGCTTTCCACCATTACTTCATTAATGTCTGTACTACAAAACTATTCAAATGCTTGAAAAGGCAGTTGGAGAGGTATTGATGTCATAGTCAATTTGAGTGAAGTGGATTTGCAAGGAATTGAGAATATTCTTAATAAGCAATTTAGGCCTGATCCAAAGCCCATTGAAGTCCATGAGATTGTCTTCTATTTGTTAGGATAGGTTTGAAATTTCACCCACCTTAAATAAAAATGTTAAATTAAAAAAAAAATCAGTAGTGACAAACTTTTCCTTTGTTAGTGCTAAAATTAGCTTGACCTGTACTCAAGCTCATGAAGTTAATGAATTACTTGTCAACTCTAAAGCTAATGAAAAATAAGTATTGATGGCATGGGTAGCCTTGACATTTGCTCTAAACCCATTCTCCTTATTTTTGGCACACATTTTTAATCCTCTCGTTTTGCAAAGGCATGTAGAAAAGAAGAAATATGAAGTACATTAAGAACAATGATAGAACTGGAAAAGAGTAATAGTATCAGGGTTATAATACTGTTTGGCCACCTCAATGCAGTTGACAACTTCAGATATCTAGGTCTATATTTGGACACTTCACTTTGAATTCCTAAATCTCTCAGCCTGGCATATCTCTAAATATACTGAAGTTTACAACCTGTGCATGTGACGGGTTGACTCACAGAAACTCCCTTTGGGCTGCCAACTGATGTCCCAAGACAGCTATTGCCCCTGCTTTCCCTGCCAGCTCAGGACTCCAGCACCCTATCTTGCTGAGCCAGACATGCCAGTCATCTCCAGCACAGACCCAGGGTCTGAACCACATGCCCCAAAACTGCAGACTTAACCTGAAAGCAGCTTACAAAAGTGTTTCTGTCTTTAACACTCAGATGCCCAACTCCCAATGGGGTCCAAACCCCAAATAAATCGGTTTTACCCTATACAGGGTAAACTCATATATTGTTCGCCATCTATAACATTGATAGAAATGCACAGCTCCCCACCCCCAGGTAATACATACACTGGGTTAATAAGTAAAAAGTGATTTTATTAAATACAGAAAGTAGGATTTAAGTGGTTCCAAGTAGTAACAGACAGAACAAAGGGAATTACCAAGTAAAATAAAATGAAACATGCAAGTCTTTGTCTAAGAAAACTGAACACACATAAAACCTCACCAGTTCCAGTAAGCTTCCTTTTATAGACTAGTCTCCTGCTAGTCTGGGTCTAGCAATCACTCACACCCCTGTAGTTACTGTCCTTTGTTCCAGTTTCTTTCAGATATCTTTGGGGGTGGAGAGACTATCTCTTTAGCCATCTGACGACAAAATGGAAGAGTCTCCAAGGGGTTTAAGTAGACTTTCTCTTGTGGATGGAGACCCCATCCTCTCTCCTATGCAAAGTCCAGCTCCAAGATGGAGTTTTGGAGTCACATGGGCAAATCACATGTCCATGCATGACTGAGTTTCTTACCAGCCAAGCCACGTTTCTGGGAAAGCTTCGATGTGGATTGGCATCTTCGAGTTAATTTGTTGGCTTAAGTGGTTCTTGACTGAGCATTTAATTTGTGCATTCCTTTCTCAATAGAAATCAAGCAAGTATACAGCCAATATTCCTAACTTGAAGTACAAAAATAATACATGCATACAAATAGGAGGAATGTATTCAGTAGATCATAACCTTTACATAGATATGTTACATGGTATATGTAGCATAAAACATATGTTATACATACATTCATAAGCATATTCCCATGAAGCTTTATGGAGTACACTGTCACAGAGTGTTTGAAACTTATTCATCAGGGTAGACTAACCCTGAATCTTCATGATGCAGATATAGCTGTGTCCTACTTTAGAAAAACAATGAAATAAAATTCAATTGAACCGATTAAGAAATCTTTAGCTGTTATAAAAATAGTTGAGATTGCGGCACTGTATTCAATATTCGTAAGTAGTAGACTTTAAAATCTTTTATAACTACATGCATGTAGCTGTTATCTGAGCTTAGACTGAGCTGTGTTGTGTGAGTACACCTTACTATTTCTAAACTCTTGTCTCCTGTGTGGAGGCGGGGACTGGAGGATCTGTGATGTAGATGCAGTTCTAAAGGTTACAAAAATCTGTTCATGCTCTTCCTGAACTGGTCTGAAAAGGCAGGTGGACTGATGAGTGGGAGTGAGGTGCAAATCCATTTGCAGAGAATCCATGACCGCTCTGCTTAGAAAAGGAACTGCCGAGCTCCAAATCATGGACACTCTCCAAATCAATTTGCACATTGCTCCTGCTCATTCCACCTGCCACTTCAGTCAGTGAGGGGCTAGTGAAGTGAGAAGAAAATGACGCATAGGAGATTTGGAGAACAAGAAGACGACAAAGTGGGGGGGAATGAAAGGGAGACTGACAAATATAGAATGAAAAGTGAATTGGAAAAGACAAGAGCCGGGAAAGATCAACTTGGAAAACAGAAATAGGAAAGACAGAAAAATAGACAGTAAATGAAGTTGAAATAAAGATGGGGGTTGAGGCAGATAAGAAAGGCTTACAAAAAGAGAATGCTGATACACCAAAAGAACCTTAAAATCTTATAAGGAAACTTCTCTGTAGAAGGATCTGCTAGATGAAGCTGGAATGCTGAAGACCCATTAATTACAAGTAGAGAAATTTAACAAGAAGATGATTCTAGAATTGCTAATTTACTGAACTCTGTTTAAAATTCTGTCTTTAGTGTCTACTTGAGATTGCTGATACATCATGGTGACAGTCGGCTTAGAAACATTTTAGACAAGCTCAAAGTACAGTTACTAAAAATCCTGAATTACAGTGCTGCTCCCGCACTGACTCACTTGCCAAAGGAAAGAATTTGGGGCTCTTTTGAGGAAATTCTGCCCCTTTCATAACTGGCACATCCCCTAACATCAAGGACACAACATTGTAAGAGGACCCTAGTGTTCTAGCATAGAAGATGGCTTTGGGAAGAAGATGATGAATGGATCTGTGATTCTAGATCCACCAACCAACCAACCCCATGTAGGGACTCATGACAAGTATGCTGTCTGCTGCAACCCTGAAGCTATCGCAGCAGCAGGCAAATAACTAGGCTGGTTGAGAGGGACTTCTAATGTACACTTATAACAAACAGCCTATTTACTCAGTCTGTGCCATGAGTCTAGGATTTTCGTGGCCAGAAGTATGGAAATGCTTTTTAAAATATGCATGATACAAAATGGGCAAGAGAATATTTGGAAAATCCGAACATAGTGCATCCTAATCAGTAAGTCTGGATGAGATGCACTTAGGGTGTTAATAACATTGAAGACCTATTCCCTGAACCACTGGCAGTTTCTGAAGATCAATAGGAAACTGAATACCAAAAGACTGGAAAACAGCAACTGTGGCACTGATCTACAAAAGTACAAAGTGCAGAGAGATAAGAACAGATACTTTTAAATTGAAGAGACTGGAGAAGATTGGTGGACTTCTAGGTTGGTTTTACTCTTCAGATTTTCATACAAACATAATCCAGAACAATAGCAAATATATTGGAAACAGAGATATCCCATTTATGCAGTAAAGAATGGATGATGCATTGTCTTGCACATATTAGTGATGATTATAATGGGGGCAAGTATATACAGTTTAGCCTTACTTGTTTCCAAACAAAATGGGTGGAACATATCATACCTGTAGGGAGGGATAGCTCAGTGATTTGAGCATTGGCCTGCTAAACCCAGGGTTGTGAGTTCAATCCTTGAGGGGGCTACTTAGGGATCATAGGGCAAAAATCAGTACTTGGTCCTGCTAGTGAAGACAGGGAGCTGGACTCAATGACCTTTCAAGGTCCCTTCCAGTTCTAGGAGATAGGTATATCTCCAATTATTATTATTACCCTCATAATAAAAGTACAATCTATTTATGTGAGTAAGAGGAGGAAAACAATCATATGCATTCTTTTAGATGAGTTCTTATAAATAAGAAATGGGACTCAGAGTTGAAGCTGTAGAAAGTAATGAGCAATCTTCGATATATGGAGGAAATAATGAGGACAGAAAAGAATACTTGAAATTTGTCTTTAAGTGGACTGAAAATAGATGATCTTGTTCACCATTTGTGATTTATATTACCTGGTCTAATGAAGTAACACCATTTGGAATCTCAGCATGCTCTACTATCTTTTACCAGTGCCCCACTAAATAATAAGACCTAGCTGTTATACAGTGCATTTATTAGCAGATCTCAAAGTACCTTACAAAGGAGGTTGGTATCATCCCCATTTTACATATGGGGAAACCGAGGCACCACACATATATGTGTACACATACACAAACGCACACAATATTTTGACCAAAATCTAATATTGCTCCCAGGAAAGGTTTATGCTTCCATGGCTGCTGTTATAATAATATAAGCATCCTACTTGTTTTTTGGGGTATCATCAGATTTATCAAAGCCTCATTATCCTCCAGGAACATGATGATGATACTGTTGAGACCCAAATCTGCAAAAGAGTTTGATTTGATGCTGCAGCACATACAACTTGTCTGAAGATGTGAAAAAAACAGTTGCTAGCTTTTGTCTTTAGGAGCTAGTGGATAGATGGAGTAACAGATACTTGTGATGTTGCTGCTCTTTTCTTTGCTTTGTCTAATCTGAATAACACAGGAAAAATCTGTCAGATTTTTGTGGGGAGGGAGTATAGTAGGTTGTCTGCAAAAGTACAAATGGAAACGTCATCAGCAATAGGATCTATTTAAGCTTTGCAAAGCATATGCCAGAGAACTTCAACTGTTCTCACTCTCCTGTCAGAATCATAAATGGCAGGCATTTGGATTCAATTTGCTAACAGGATTCATATTTCAGGTCTCTGTTTTAATTTGCTGTTTTCAGTGATAATATGGTTGAATCTCTTCCTCTGGTTTGGGTAAACTTTCCTAGTTGACTATGATTTTATATCTTGTCTCAGAGTTATCTGTCAGCTAATGGAGTGGAATGTTGTGACTTTGTTATAAGACTTTGTACTGCTATAGCTGAAGACAACATGGTTCCTGCTCCACTACACCTTATTGCTCAAGTCAGAATTTGAATTTTGCAGTGTTTTGTACTGACCATCATCAAGAGCTCAGAAGTGCAGTGGACAAATGTGTGTGAGTGAGACTTCCATAATCAGAAGAGAGAATCAGCTAGAGAGAAAGAGGG
Source organism: Gopherus flavomarginatus (assembly GCF_025201925.1). NCBI lineage: Eukaryota > Metazoa > Chordata > Testudines > Testudinidae > Gopherus > Gopherus flavomarginatus. The sequence continues at coordinate 182,103,943 of NC_066620.1, read as the reverse complement.
TGTAATTGTTACATGGCTTTTCCCCACACTGCCTACCAGGAGAGACATGAGGTGCAGGGGGAAGCTACCTGAGGTTATTACAGATTCCAGTCAGTTCACGTGAGCTGCTCCTCAGGGCTGTCCAATGCCTATTGTCTTTTTCCAGTTCAGATGGGGCCACATTAGTCTCTGATGGGAAACTGCAGATCACTGTGATTTATGGGCTTAGTGTGTATTTAAATGTGCTTAAATCAGAATAACTTCTGTTGTCAGTTCCCTCCCTTCCCACAACTACCTGGCTGTCCCAGCAGTTTCACCCTCCAAGAATGAACCCCAAGGAGAGAGCAGACAGAGTTTGCATTGTCACCCTCCCTACGTCTTCTGCAAGAGGACCACCTTTAGTTTGCTGCCAGGGCTACATGAGAGCCTCACCAGTGGATGCTGACCAAGACCCTGTGAGAGCAGGGACTATAAGGACCTTGAGCTCCCATTAGACTGTCTGTGCCAGGGGCCTGCAGCTCTCTGAAGAAATATTCATAGATTTGAAGAATATTTCATACTTGGGCTATTCTGCTTAGACTCCCAGTGACTGTGAAGTGTCCTGGAATGGAAACTGTCAGTGCCATCTCTTGCTGGAGAGTGCCAAGGTGCAGCCATTAGTATTTAGGGTTCTGTTTTGGTTTGTTTAATAAATTAGAACTACTGGGCTAAATTTAATTTCTGGTGTGATTCAGCTGACTACAATGGAATAACACCAGGGATGAATTTGGTCCAGTATATAAATGTGAGTGTGACAGAAAACTGAGTATAACATGTACTGCACCAGAGGAGGGTGATTGGGTCAAGAAAATCTTGGGAAGACTGGCCTGGATCAGAAAGCCCACACTGGGAAGGCAGGAGGGCCAGGAACCAGCTGGAGCTGGAGCTACCAGGGCCAGGAACCAGCTGGAGCTTTTAACCTTCATAGAGCATTCATGAGGAGAAGGAGGTTGGCTGTTGGGAAGGAATCAGCAGCTAACTAGTAGTAAAGATTCTTTTAGTTGTATTTTTGTTTTGTTAAAGGATTATTTGTTTTAGGTTGGGGGGGTTCCTTTGTTTTTGTTTTTTGGATAATAAAGGGTTTGAGAGACAGCTTTTTCACCTCCTCCTGGAACAAAGAGGAATTTAACTTTTGTTCATCCTGACTAAGCTTTTGTCATCTTATTGCAGGGAGAAGATCCAGGAATGTGGTAGTTTTGGGAGAAAAAGTAAAAATATTGAGATGGCAGGAAGGAGACCAACGCAGACTTCTGCCTTGGTGTAGGGTCCAATACTGGAACTCTAAGGGCCTGGGTATCTGGAGTTACCCTCGTTCACTGGTAGTGAGGAGTCTTGGGAAGATGATTGAGTCATAGTGTGCATAGGAAAAAAAACAATATTTTGAGTCTGAACTCCTGTTAAAATTCAGCCCCCACACTGAAGAGTTGGTTGGCTGATTTTTCCTGGATCCACATTCATTCTTGGTGAAAAATGATGTCTTGCTGATGACAGCGCTACACCTGCAGGACTGAATTTGGTTCCCCATGTCTCTGGATATTGCTAGACACAACTTCTCCCTGGCTCATGAAGATGATTCTGAAGGACAATTCACCAGATATCATGTATTTTCAAAATCATTTCTGTAAGATAGAGATCTGCTTAAAAATTGCATGAGCTAAGCATTGTGCTAACACTATCATTGAATCCAGGACATTTTTTGGAGCAAAGGACAAACAAGTTCACATAGTTTAAATCTGTTAATTTGTTTGCTGAGTGGTGTTGCTCTCTCAATACTCAGTTCAGAGAGAAAGAGAGAGGTGGTTTCGTGAATGAGTGCCATAGTACCTGTCCTTCCTGCAAACCTGCTCACTCCCGAGATACAAGGCTTATCAGACAGAGAGAAAGGGGGAGCACTTTTGTGGGAAACTCTTGTTAAAATATTGACTGCTCTTCACTAGATTATAGATATAATCTGAAAAACATTTCAGTTTTAAATTGGGTTTGGAGCTAAAATTAAAGCAGGAAATACTGCCTTGTTGCATGAAAAAATTAATAGAAAAATTAGGATTAATTGAGCATTTCATGTGACTCCACTAGTTAGTAGAGAACAGCAGGATAGCATGAGGTAGACTTACATGGCTTGTGTTTTTACTTCAACTGCTGTGAAAAGTATTTCAATGTTTGCATAATATAGAGCATGAAATTATGATTTTTCAAAGATTCAAATTAGAGCAAGCATTTACATAATCTAATTAAATTATGTAAATGTTTTATTGTGATATTAAAGTAAGTGTAGAACTTGTGGCACAGACACATCCCATTTTCATGCCATTTGGGAGCCTTGCTTTGAGTACACAGGTTTATGATTCCAGCCCCTGCAGGCAGCCTGATGAAAATGCCGCATGCTCTGTGGCAGTGAGTAAAGCACTCGGTGCTCTATGCTTAGCATAACTTCTACAGGCTGTTTGATCATCATCATCTTCCCCAGCATAAAGTGGAGCAACAGCAGCTGCCAGAAAGGGAACCAAAGCAGATTTAAAAGGCTAGTTGTGACCTCTTACTATTTTAATCAAAGCAATGCTTCTATGGTGTGCATTTGAATTTCAACTGACATTAAAATAACTCCACTGTGACTCTTTCCTACCAGCAGCCATGCCACCTGGAGTCTCTTCAGATCTCACAATCCAAGCAGATTGTACCTGCATAGTACTGGGATGAGTGGCTAATAAGGAAAACGCAGGAAGGAGTATTGATAATTATGTGGCAGACATTTCTCTCAAGCTAGACCTGTGCTAGGAATACTTGGCCTACTAATGTAGCACCATTGGCAGTGGCAGTGGTAGATGCTGTCATGTAGTAGTATTTTATCTCCATGTCACCTAGCCCAGTTTGACAGGAGGCCTGTCTTTATTGTAGCCTCCACCATTGTTGCCACTAGTGGAGCTGACCACTGGGAATTGTTGGAAAGGTCTCTGAATCAGTACTGAACCAATACCAATAAAGTTCTAGGGAGAACTGAGTTGCTGTCTAATAGATATGAGACAGAGGTTCTAGGCCCTTTTGGCCTATCAGTGTTATAGAAAAGCTTTTGCATGAGCAGGGGAGTTATAGCCAAATTCAAATTTGAGTTAAATTCATTTTGCCAACATCCCACCTGAAACTTAAACCCAACAGGATAGTCATCTCTTCCTGGATTAAAACAGATGTGGAGTTTCTGTTTGTTATCAAACAAAATGACTGGATTCTACCCCCCAAGGAAATCCATATTATTGGTGTATGAAGCAATTCTTGTGTGGGTGCACAGAGCTAGATCATCAGTTGTTGTAAATCAGCATAACTCTCCTAATTTTAGTGGTGCCACATTGATTTACACCAGCTGAGGATCTACCCATAGTTTGTTAGTTATATCGTGGTTCGTCAATATAAAAAACTAAATACATGTAAGATATTTGTAAAGTGGTTCGGGGAGAGGCTAAAAGTGCCAGAAGTGAATAAAGTTGGAATACAATCTTCGCTAATCAGACACAGATTGAATTACTCTGTATATTTTGTATCTAGTTTTGGGGGAAAGAAAGCAAATGTTAATTTAAACAACAAGCTAAGGCACTTCAGTCCATAGAGCATTAACAGCTAAGGAGAACAACACATTGACCTTATTTGCTGCTACTCATACATCATGTGTAGGAATGCCTGTCATAGTCGTAATGATTGAAGATCAGGCTGGGCCAATATTTCTTAGTTCTTCTTCCAAAGCCAAGGCAGTTTCCTCTCTATGTAATCTGGGGAAGCAATAGGTGTATCTGGTGAAAAATGGCAATGCTTCAGAGGTGCCCTTTGCTACAAATCCAGCCCTGCTAGCTTTTGTTTGTCTCGTGGAAAAGAACTTGCAAAGTCATGAGCTGAGAGAAGTTTAAGTTTTGGCATGGACAGATATGATTTTTACAATATTCAGGTTGTGTATTCTACAACTGCTAGTTAAATATCACTGTAAACAACCCAGTATAAGGGAGCTCTGAAGTTTTTCTAAAATTTTCTTTAAAGTTGAGAGGATCTTTGCTGTTTCTTTGCGTAATAGGTATCTTAACTAATTAACATAAACCTGCAAGTCTGTGTTCATATGAGTTGTGTGCATTCAGTCATAAAAGCTACACTGAGGTAGTAGTCACAGTGAACTATCATTTAACCCTAGACATGTGAACACCTGAATGCACCTATTAAAGTTTATGGCACTTCTCAGAAGAGTATAGGTATTAACTATCATCTGGCATCCTATGTCAATTCCAATTTGGAGAATTGTATTATAAATTCCCTCTTGATTTTCCTTTTGATATAATATTGACGTTGGGCCTGATCCGTCACCCCTTAAAATCAAAGGGAAGATGTACTTCAAGGGACATTGGATCACCCTTTCATGTCCCAAGTAGTTATGTTAAAACTGCACATCAATCTCCACCCTAGAGGTAGCTGCACTTCAGTTGTGGGCAAAGTAATTCATGTATTACAGTTTTTCTGATAGCAAAATCTATAATTAAGTTGCAAAATGATTTCCTTTGTATCTTCCTGTTTCCAGATGCTCATAATTTTCTGATGATGTTTCCTTTTATGCTTAAATTGTGCATGTTTGATCTTAACCCAAAAGGTTGTTTTCCAAGGTTTGGGAGACTGGGACAAGTTGAAGGAATTTGAGAAAAGCTCAAATCATCCTTCCACGCCTACGAGGCTCTTTTTCAAAGATAGAAATATATTCCAATCTAGATTAACGACCCTCTGCAACCATAACATGTAACTTGTGAAACTGAATAATATATTTAAAAAAAAACCCTAATAATAATGTGGCTGTTCTTGGAGTGCAGTTTGATCTTTATTATAGTGTTGTCTCTTTTCTCAGGATTAGCCTTTTTTCTACTTCATAAAATTTTACCCGAGAAGCCTTTTTAAAAACAAATTTTATCAAAATCATTTTAATAGAAAATGGTTAGGGGAAGATTTTTTAAATTTTAAGTTCACCATTTTGTGTATATTCATAGAGAATGTGTTAAACCAGCTGTCATTGTCACTGGCTGATATGAAAATCTGATAGGACCTGGGTGGCACATGGATCTCCAAATGGGTCCAGTGGAAAGGTGGAGTTTAAAGGCCTGATCCAAAGTCCATTGAAGTCAACAGGTATCTTTCCATTGACTTCAGTAGGCTTTAGATAAGGCCGTATATGTGTGAAATAGCTGAGTCCCTGTCCTGCAAAGAAACATGCATATTATGTTGTGCTAACTGGGCCTCCAAATTTACCCTTAGTGAACTCAACTGTCAAAAGTGAATGAAAGTTAGTTGTCACAATAATCTAACAACAAATGTTGAGGACAGGTGCAAAAGGGAGACAGAGTGAATTAATCCAAACAAAAAGGCCTCCTGACATAACTGAAGGATTGTGACAAGAGTATGCCTGGTAAACAGCAGAAGTGTGGGATGGGAAACCAGTAGACTAACACTGGTGAGTCAGAAATTAGGACTAACTTGTGGACAAAGTAATGAAGGGATGGGCTCTTTTCTTCCTCCCCGCCCCGCCCCATCACCTCCCTCTGGGGACCTCAGAAAGAAACTTTGGGTGAAAGTCTGGCTACTGTGAATGTTGGCTGACTGAAAGATGAGAGAAGGGGATGGAACAGGCTTCACCATTATGACTACCATCCCCACCATCTCCTGGGACCCAGGGATCCAGTGTGTCGTCATTGTGCCTTCATTGTTCTGATCCTGACAAGAGTTGTCCTGGCTGGACCAAGAGAGGGAGCCAGATAATATTGCCACCTCCACTTGCTCTGGCTAAATCCCAAACACCACCTTGGATATGAGATTTACTTACACAGACACACCACTACCTTTGTGTTCCTTTTTCTTCTCTTCTTTTACCTTCAATATAATAAAAGCCTGGCTTAGCTGGCCAAGACTGAATATATTGTAATACTGCTCTGAGCCTGGTACCAGAAAGACAGTTAAAAACAGTGCCCTTAAGCAGCCCAATGCTGATTTAATTTTGCCAGGTCTCAGAGTGACTGATAAAACTGTGCACTGTGTCTGTGGCTTTCCAGCCTCAAGGTTGTAAGTGAGTCAACATTAGAGACAGGAGCTTCATTTTCTATCTTTGCTGTTCTTTGCTTTCTCCTTTTATGTGTGTTTGTTTTGTCTTCTAGACAACAGGATCGGACTTTAACACCAACATCAACAATGACAATTCCAGCCCATCTCATCTAACTTCCTCTCTTTTCCCCCTAAAAGGACAGTTATTGTCATCCAATAGACTTTTGTAAAACAAGAGGTTTTTCTCCCCCTTATAAAGACATTTTACAGCTAAAGGGAACAAGGAATGTTGTTAAAATGAAAGCCTCGCTTAATAGGTGTGACACAATTCGATTTTATTTTTTTATAATTTTGACAATTTAATTTTAAGTGTTATAAAAATGTAAATAGATAAAAATAAAAATGATTGTGGAAAATTATGGGGGTCAAACAATAATTATTGAATGACAGTAAACATTGAGATTGAAAAAGTTAAAGCTTTATAGCAGTTAACACACACATTGTATATTTTGATATGTGATGTTGACAAAGTAAATATCCTTAAATCAGACTGTAGCTGTCAAGCGGCATTTTTGTTATTTTGCCTATCTGTAAATTGTGATTATCATTGGTGGAAGTATTTTTTCGTGTGTGTGTGTGTGTGTGTGTGTGCGCGCGCGCGCTGTGAAATTGACTTTTATCAACATTGACCGATAAAAATCTAATCCTTCCATGGCTAATATTTTACATTTCAAATGCTTTAATTGTTTTTCCTTCCTTTTCTGTAACTTTAATGAAAGGTTAAGAGGATTCTGAATGGTGTGCTTTCCTTGGTACTAAGCAAGTTGAGGTCTGTGTATACCAAACCACAAACTGTGTTTAATGCTGAATGGTTTCAAAATCATGTTCACACCTTTGATTCTTTGGGCACTTATATTCCATCTAAATTAACACAATAGTGCTTAAGTTCACTCACTCAGAGTCAGTGGGACTGCTCAGAGTTCATAAAGGAGCATATATATGTGTCTGCAGGATCAGGATCTTACTCAGAACGTTTAAAGGGCAGGGGGAGAAGTAATCTATTAATGTAAAGCTAGAAAATATTTTGTTCTTTTATACTTTTGAATGTTTTTTTTTCAAACGTTAGCATTGCATTTTGCTAGCTTTTTTAAAAAGATTTTTTTTTAATTGGGAGTAGAGAGGGGGGAAAGAAAAGTGCTGCTAAATTACAATGCATTCTTAACTGAGGTATCTGTAACTAACCAACATATCATTTAACAAGTATCCTTCAAATGTGCTCTTCAAGACATAACAGAAAAATTCAAATGCAGATGCATTTAATTGCTGAATTTGCATGTACAGAACTTTAAAACTACTCAATGATTTTCTTCAATATTGAATTTCTTTCTAGTCTTCACAGAGGAAATAAAAATAAGGTAGAAAGTGTGAGCGTTGGTTAAGCCAGTTTTGAGTTACAGAGCAGAATATTTCCAACAGTATGAGGTGGTGGTGGGATTTGTGCTTTTGCTGCAGAGTTATGGGATTCCAGTGCTTTGAACTCAAAACAAACTCAACTAATTTTGCTCCTACTGAAAGCAGGGGAAAGATCCCCTTGTTGCCCTTGTGAAGTACATGGGTATTTGTTGCCTCATGGTGCTGCTTTCCTTAAAAGCAGGAGGAGCCCTGTAGTCCTCCTCCTACATAGATTGTACCGTATGGAATGGGCACACTCTGTGTATCAGCAGAAAATCTTGTGGTACATAACTCTTAACATTGAAAAAGTGGCTTTCACATAAGTTACAGAATGGCAGTAAAAAGCTCTACACAATTAAGAAATTACTGGGCTAAAGCTACTCTGTCCAGGTATTTACATGGCCTTTATCTCCGCAGTAACTGAGCTGGAGAAAGCGAAAAAGGGAGCAATAATGGATCCAGAAAAGCTGGTAGGGGAAATGACAAAAATACCTGTGTTCCAGCAAGAAAGCATGGAAAGATTTTGGATTTCTCTCTGGCATTATCAGAGATTCTCTATCCTTGATTTACCCCAGGCTGATATTCTGCCCGTTGTTGCCTTGATATTATATTAGTACTAGATTTGTACAAATACAATCAGCTGCTTCAGTTGAGCACTTCTTCAAAAACCCCAGTCTCTTGATAACAAAACTTCCTTGTGAATATTCCAGCTATATTGCATAGCCCTAATGTCCCTTTTAGAGAGAGAAGTTTGAATTTGAGTATAAATTTAGGTGTTAGGTAACAATTATGTTTGTGTTCTTGAATCCTGCAAACTCATAAGGATGTGCTTAATTCTATGCATGAGCATTCCTGCATACGTTCATGAGACTTTCTGTTTGACAATCAAAACCAAACAGATTACATGTGTGATTTCAACGGGACTGTTCACACAAGTGTTTGTAGCATCAATGCCTTAGGCTGTCAGCTCATCAGGTCAAGGACTGTGTGTGTCTTTGTACACTGTGTCTAGCACAATCCTGGCACTATCACAATGCAAGTAATAAATTAGTTCCTACCTTCTAGAGACAACAACTGCCAATCCAATATGCCTGCTTAGATATTTGATGTGTTTGAAACTATGTATAGATCTTTGGAGTGTTTGTCACTCATCTCTTTGCTATTCTTTTAGAATTATGTTAAAAAGGCCAAAGCTAATTTCAATAAATATATGTTTAACTTGCTTAAGGCAAAGGGATGTGACCAAGTGGTCTGTTCACAATAGTTGTATGCAGTGTTGTTGTAGCCACGTCGGTCCCAGGATATTAGAGAGTCAAGGTGAGTGAGGTAATATCTTTTATAGCACCAACTTCTGTTGGTGGGAGAAACAAGCTTTTGAGCTTACACAGAGCTCTGAGAACTGATAGGTCCGATACAGAGTGATGGCTTTGTGAAAAGAGTTCACTCACAGGTGATTTGGTGTTTTTGTCTTTTATCATTTTTCTGTGCAAGTATATTTGAGAGCTTAGTGATTTTTCTGGTTTCACCCACATAGATGTGATCTATGGAGTGTCCTTGTTTAGTGAAGGCGGTTTTGAGTACGTCAAGATGTATATCCCAGATTTCTCCTCGGAGCAGATTCTTTGGTATCTGAGTGCCTGGCTATAGATAACAGATTTCTTGGTGTGTTTGGGATGGTTACTGGATCTAGGAAGGTAGGTGTGGTGATCCATGGGTTTCTTGTATATAGTTGTGTGTAGGATTCTACTGTTGAAGCTGATTGTGGTTTCCAGGAAGTTGATACTGATGTGGGAATGTTCCAGAGAGAGTGTAATGGATGGGTGGTGGGTTTTGAAGTTGCAGTGGAAATCTATGAAGGAGTTTGTCATCTGGCCAGAGGAAGAAAATATCATTGATGTATCTCAGGCATTTGTGCAGAAATTCTTCTTCAAGGTGGCCCATGAAGAGGTAGCATGTAGGGGAGCCATCCTAGTACCCATGTGTTAACTACTTATGCTAAACAATCTGTTCCATCATATATTAGCTGTGACACCAAGTAAGTTTCCCAGACCTGAAGAAGAGTTCTGTGTAAGCTTCAAAGTTTGTGTCTCTCAGAAAAAGTTGTTAGTCCAATAAAATATATTACCTCACCCACTTTGTCTCTCTGTTCACAAACAGCTGAGCACTAATCCTGACAAAGACTCATTCATTGTCCTTTACCAAGCCAATTAACCTCTCTCTTGTGGTTGCCCCATCACTTATGTGGGGATAACCAATTTTCTTAACTACCTCACAGGGTTCTTTTGAGGCTTAGTTAATGTTGATTAAAGTGCTTTGAAGATGAAAGTGTTATCCATCTATCTGCCACCTTACAGTATTAATGGGTTGAATCACTGTAACACCTCTATGAAGTAGGGAAGTATTTTCCCCATTTTACAGATGGGAAACTGATTTACTTAAGGTCACAGAATAAGTCTGGCTGAGTTGTAAATTGAACCCAGGTCTCCTGAGATACCATCCTGTGTCATAATCACTAGATCATCCCCTTAAGGGTGAAACAATATGAATAGTTACTAACAGAATAATGATTCAGTCACTCGTGTAATTTTATGTTTAAGAAATTTATAATTTGAGGAGAGCGGTCAGAGGAATTAGTGCCCAGATGTTACCGCTAAATGCCTGAGTCAATTCAACCAAGTCCATGTCAGCCATAACATCTTTACTAGAACACACAGGAGCAATCCTCTTAATAATTTGAGGTTAGTGTAGTAGAAAGGAGAGGAGGAAACAAGCCCCTGCAGTCCCCTGGTGTAATACACAGCCAGCTGTAGGTCATGGAGCTGTTTGCCATGCTCCGATTAGGATCATGATCACGTTTATTCATTCCTCTCACCCTAGGCAAAGATGAGTAATCAGCTCAATAGTCAAAAGAGCTACCGTGTGTTACAAAGTTAACCCCCCATGCTGTAATTCAGAATTAAACGGGCTGTGGACAATATTATATAAGGTTTGAGTGATCTAACAGTGTAGCAAATGGTCAGTTATCACTCTCGAATGACGATGCATCTGATTTTAAGGGTGAATGTTTGGAGGTTTTAATTAAAGAGAGAGTGAGAGAAAGAGAGAGAGACTCCAGTGCATCTGGCAAAGAAAAAAATTAATTTTGTTTAATTTTTAATCAGGCAGCCTGAGACAACCACTGAGCACCACTTGACAATCAGAATACTAATGAATTGCACAGTGTGATAGCCTGCCTTTAGAAGACAGCAAACAATACTCTCACACAGAGTGGTGGGATTTTACTTAGCTGCAGTCAGTAACCACAAACTCGGTTTCTGACCTTGTGAGAATTCAGGATATACCTGCCCCTCCATCATCTAATTTAGCCAGAGCCATACCATTGTTTCTTATTTTTCAAGCCAAATGCAGCAAACAACATGTCAAATGGTCTTCTGGCAAGTATCTTTAAAATATACAGGTGAGCTAACTGAAGCCTATGGTACATCATGTAAAACAGAATAATAGTCCCTCTCTCTCATGCTCTCTTCACTGTTTTCAGTCTTTGATCCCCTCCTCTTCCCTCCCTCCCATGATTTGTTTATTTTTTTACTTTTCTTTTAGTGTATTCTCAACTGTGAAAACCAGGTTTGCTCCCATTTGAAGTATTTGATTCTCATGCTTTCTGTAAATGAGATGTTGTAGATATTGCTTGGTAGCATGCTATTTCCTCCCAAAATAAACAAACAGGCCAAAGAAAGGAAGGAAGGAAGGGAGAAATAAATTGTCCGTGCATAAAAATGTTTATTTCTTATTATAACTTTTATAAACTACTGTCTATAGCAAGGCAGAATATGAAGGGACATGCCTAATGAATTCATATGAGCTCTGAAACATAAATTAAGTAACCTAACCATCCATAGTAGCCAGGTCATACTGGTCTCATTGTGAAATGGATATTTTATTGCCCCATCTATGTCACATTGTCAAGCACAATGATATAATTATACTCTAGCTAAGGTGAAGGATTCACACTAGACAGTATTAGAAGCCTTCCCCCAGTTCACTTAAAATTCTAGTGTGAAAAGCTAGCTTATGCTGTACTCATAGCCCTTTTGTTCGCTGCTGTTGGATGTGGCTGCACCCACTGGCAGCATGGCACTTCTGCCTGCCCTGTATACCCCTGGGGAGCACCAGCATTTGCTAAGTCATCTGTGCACTAAGTGTAAGAAATACGACAAATGCTGAGGGAATGTTATCTAAGGCAGAAACAGAAAGTTTAAGGGTGACCATTATATGTTGTATAGTAATCGCTTTATATATGGCAACTGCTAAATACATTCAATTTAAAGAATAGCTGTTGCTTTTTTTCAGTCATATACAATCCTTTTTTGTTTCATTAAAAGATGGGGGAACGTACAAATTAAAACAGGAGAAGAAAATGAACATTACCTAAAGATGATGAGCAACCCATTGGGATTTCAGGTGACCTCATGTCATAACTTAAACTCCATTCCACTTGAACTGCCAACATGAGTAAATTAAGTCCATTGTGTTTTAAGAAATATTTAAAATGGAATTCTGAGGAATCAAAGAATTTAAGTAAAGAACATTTAGGCTCCTTCACTCAAGGTAGATGTCTTTTGCATTAGCTCTGTTTTTGTTTTGTTTCTTTATCTTGAAGCCTTTTTTTCTTGAAACTGATGAGTTGTAGGTGATAGAAGCTTGTGAGTAAAATCTAGTGAAAGCGGAGTAAGGGCTTCAGTCTTTGTCCCAATCACACACCTGTCAACCTGCCACGGCACAAATGTAGGCTGCGTTGTGTAACAGAACTGTAAACTAAGGGAGACCAAAAAAAACCCTATTCATGCAGCAAATTTCAAAATGTTGTGGGGTTCATATTAGAGTTGCCAGTTTTGCTTGGATGTATTCCTGGAGGTTTCATCACATGATATAATCTTTAATTAAAATTAATCTTTAATTCCTGGAGACTCCCAGACAGTCCTAGAGGATCGGCAACCCTAGGTGCATTCCAGTAAATCCTCAATATCATGGCTCTTTTTATTTCTGATGTAAATATTTTCCAGCAATAACAGTGACCAGGCACCAAATTTGTACGATAACTTTGGAACTACAATAAGTGATGTCCATTACCATTTGAGGGATGTCCTAGCAGGCACTCCTGCTTCAAATATTGTTTAATGATGCTACTATCAGGAAAGTTAGAACTGAACGAACGTATACAAGAAATACCAATCTCATTCAGTAACTAAAGTGTATTCTTTTTTTCATGAGTTATTTGTTGTGCAAATAGCACCTGAGAAACCAACTATGCAATATATGCTCTTCCCTGTCCTCCCTTCCACTTCTGCTCTCTTGACCACTGGGCTTTGTACTGTTAGTGATCACAGGTATTATTTGCTTGTTACTACTCCACAGCAATATGTGCTACTGTGTCGCAAGTCTCATAATTTATTTTTCAGCCTTGCAACAGTATATCTAAAAGCTCCTCGGTATGTCTCAAATAACTTGAGTTAAGAGGAAATGGTGGGAGAGAAGCAAAAAGGAAGATGAAATCTATTTTACCAAGCTCCCAGTTAAAAATATATAAAACCTAGAGAAAATATCTAGTTGAGACTACACGTATCATGGGTAATTCAACCTTGAAGAGTCTGTAACCTATCTAGACCATTATCTAAACTGGATGAACAAATCTAAGCAGCCTGGAATTTGGCAGTACAGTCAGCAATGCACTAGAGGTTATCAAAGCAAAGAGAAGCAGTGAACATCTGTAACATCTGGCTATTACAACAGTAAGACTACACTGTTGTATCAAGGGTACTTGGCCATGGCAAGATCTAGAAAATGCAACAAGTAAAGCAAAATTAATTTCACATTGCAAGAATGTGCAATGAATTTATTACATTTCAATTATATCACAACAACTGTAGTCTCAAGGGGTAGGTTGCCAGGCTGCTAAGTTGTTGTCTTTGTGAGACTCAACAAGATGTAAGTATGCCACTGTAGCACTACACTGTTATCAAGGAACTGGCTGTATGACTAGCATCTTGATGTTAATTTTGGTAGTTCTGTATGCCAGTGTTAGTGCACTCCTAGTATAGTGTATGCACATCCCTGTGTTGGTTTACATGGTTCCAAAAAGTTCCTCAAATACACTAGAAGAGAGTGAGATAGCAGAATCCACGTTGTGGGGGAGGGGAGACAAGGAAACAGAGTACCCAAGTAATACTTCATTGATTATTGCTTCACATGTATGGAATTTTTGTCTGCATCCCCTTTTTGTGGAACTCCCCATTAACACCTACTTTCCTTTGCTTCATCTCACTCTAGTCCTGAGGCATAACCATATTTCTTATTTTCATCCCGGTTTTTCTTAGTGCTTGTGAAATGTGCTTGACTGATACCTCTGAAAACCGTAGTCGTCTTTCCACAGAACAGGAAGAGCAGGAGTAGTACAAAGTTTGTCAAGTATTGCTCTGCCTGTGTGACTCAACTCTTCATTAAGTTGCAGCAGGTCACACAACAGAGACTATGGTGCATGTTGCAAATCTAAGCTTTACATACAGGGAGAAAAGTATCACAAAGTCATTCCTGGGATGCTCTAGAAGCAGAAGTCTAAACTAATCCTGGTGGTCGTGCTGATGTATATCATTAAGTCCAATACCATTTTTTTCCCATTTCTGCAGTGAACAAAACTCACTGACTCCTTCTGCAGACTCCTAGCTTCTGGACATCTTGAAAATGTGGTGCAAAACATACCTGTTTAATTAGATCTCTTAGGTCTGGCTGAAGATTACTGATGTTGAGTCGGGGCAAAGATGGAAAGCAGGTCAGGTTTTTTAGTCAGTATTTGCTAGCCATTTTATTTTTAAAATGCTTGTTTTATCGTATAGATGTTTTTTAATACACACGTTAAAAGTTAATTTCTAAACAAGGAGGGACATGAATGTGTAGATAACCAAGTCTTGGAAAAGGCACTCTGATGCCACAGTGGTGAGCACAGTATAAAAGTAGAAAAAGTGAGATTAGGAGACCCCTAACATCTACCTTTTTGTTTTGGGAGAAGCTCCACAATCCATTCTGGGAATAAGGGAGAGTGATTCTTTGTTATTTGCAGGGGGAAAATAGGTTTGCTGGTTGAAGAGGAGAAAAGGGCACAGCCTTTGAGTAAGTGAAGTACATAGCCTGTGTAATCGGGTCACATGTTGACAGATAAATATACAGAAACATGTCTGCTATCTATTCTGTGACTAAGGCACTGTTAATAGGTTTCATGCACTGAGAAGCACAATCTGTTTCAAGAAAAAGCTCGATAATTGGTTACAATTAGGAATGTGCAAATTGAATACAAAATTTGCTAAAAAGTTGGACTGCTAGTGCTATTCGACCAGTTGAATATTGCCTGAGAGAGCTGGGCAATATTGAATTCAGCAAATGTCACCTATCCTGGTTGCTCCTCTGAGATGCAGTTTTGCACTTAGAAAGGTATTGGCTGGCCCTCCTCGCTCCCTTCTCTAGACCATATATGGTGTGAGAGTGCCAGAGGGAGGAAGGGGAAGGTGTGCACCCTGGCCCTCATTCTCTGGGCTGGGGAGAAGATGGCTGGGGAGAAGATCTTCAGCATCTTATTCTCCTGGACCCTACAGGCGATCATGTGTCACACTCCATCCCCTGGACTTTAGGAGAGAGTGGGGAGTGAGGATCCCAGCTTCCAGTGAGTGGAGTGAACTTCTTACTTAGGTCACCCTACCCCTGTCCTCAGTAGGAGCTCAAAGAAGATCTCTGCCCTTCTTCCATGGAGGAGCCTGTCATGACACAGTTAATACAACAGGCCAGCCTTGAAACTCCACCTGCCTCATGGGGTGTTTTAGGAGAGAATGGGGGACGGAAAGTGAAATTCAGATTTTGGATCTCAATATCATCTTAATAGGGGAATCTGAACAACATCTGGATCAAAATAGCAGTCTTATAAAACCGGGGAAAGAAATATCAAAATAGGTGGCAGTAGCACTCTTCTATAAAAACTCCTCTTCCTGTACACTAGCATGATCAGCAGAGATGAAGTAATTATGCAGACACTGCCAAGGTCATGTCTATATACCTTGAACATTTCAAAGCGCGTTTCTGTTCTGAAAAGGCACCAGGTGGCACCATCTTACTCAATAGACTTGCTCCTCATTTGTATAATTTGCTTAGTTTATTAATTAATGTAAGTTTTAACCACTTCTGTCAGTTCTACATGGCCAATACAGCTGTGGGAGAGGGAGTCGGACTCTGTTTTGGTTTACTCATCACCAACAGTCTTATTAACTTCATTCTGATTATGGAATCTTTATTGTTTTTCATAGTTAACCCATCAACTCAAATTGGCTTTCAGATGCCAGGCAGAGTCTGTTGGTCTAGGGCATGCTGAAGGAGAAAACTATTCTATGTAAATGAAGCAGATTAGATCTGGAAACCATTGATAGGAATAAATATGGAATGTCCCTGATGCTATTTTTACAATCACTTTCAAGAAAAAACTATACTTTGAGAGTTTTCAGGATTGCAAGAAATCTAAAATCTGCACTGAAGCTGCCAGAGATTGTGGATAAAATGTTTGTAATGAGAAAAAGGTCAGTTTTAACAATCTCTCAATTTACTTAGAACAAGGTTTTAATGACGGCTGCTTTTCACTACATATGAAAAGCTGCTTAGTCCAATGTTTTTTCCCATGCTTTGAAGTTTTAAGCTGAGGTACTATTTAATTGACAAACACTACAAAATAACTAATCAACATTTGCAGAACAGCCAACCAGAATGCAGTTAGCAGCAATAGATGTCAATCTTAGCTTGAAGGTAAGAGCTGTTATGGATATGAATGGGTAGTTGTCTTTAAATGCAACAAAATTAGTGTTGGAATATATGTGCTTCTACAGCATATAAGATTTGTAAATAGGTGAACTAAAAATGTACATTAAGAAGTAATCTCTCAAAATTATTTACTTTAAGCCTAGTATCCCAACAGGCATTTTTGCAGATGGGTGAGTATCATGTCTAGTAGTTTTACAAATCTTTACCTAAAGCTCTAGATCTTCTTTCTTTCCCATAACTTTTATTTTTTCTCTCTCTGGCTGCTATTATCTATGACCATTTAAAGCTGTAACTGTATAGTTTGACTTGATATATTTTTCATGGATGGTACAATATGAAATGGGACCCTGATCCCAGGCTAAATGAAGTGAATGGGACTTTTTCCATGAACTTCACGGGCAGCAAGTTGGGGCTTTAAAAGTCACTTGTATTCCATTTCCTTATAACAAGGAGAAGACTGCATAGAAGTGATTTCAAAACAAATGTAATTAAATAACTAAGAAAGCTTTTTGGAAGCATTAGAAGCTCCTCTGACTTTCATAAATGGCAAGGATGGACATTAAGAGGGGTTTTGCTAAGCCCATGCAACTCCTAGTTTGCACTTAACACTTGTAAAGTGCACAGTTTTTTTTAATAGGTTTGGCTACCGTGGCTCTGAGCAACCATCACTGTAGATTAAAACATTGGATAGAATAGGTTTATGTGACTCCAATTCATCAACACTCAGGGGTCATTAACCTCAGCCTATTAAGGGTATATTAATGATGTGTTTTAATGGTACAGTACTTCTTCCTTCTAGTTTTGCTGAAGAGATTGACTTCCATAGCAACAGGTCACCATCAGAGTAGAATCTATTAATGATTCCCTTTTCAAGGTCATGGAAATTCTGAATCATTTTGGAGATTGAGTTTGCAGGACAAATCAAAACCTTGGGAGAAGACATTTATCATTAGAAAGGTAAAAATGGATGAGGTATAAATTTCATTCCTGTAAAGAGCAAGAGCTGCATCTACTCTCCCTGTCTCCTACCTCTTGAGGATCTTTTCACTCTTTCCTACTTTCCCTTACAAAATCAAAGGAGAAATCATTTGCTGATGTATTGGGATCTGCCAGTTCCCTAAAACTAATTGTTCCTTTTTGAACTGAAAGTGTTGTTCTCATGAATCATGCAATTAGACAACAAAAAATCGAAGTAAATCTAATATTTAAATTATATTCCTGAATAAACTGTGTTCTCACTTAAGAGAGTGAATGTTTTAGGCCCTGACTCTGCAAAGACATAAGCACTTGCTTAGCTTTAAAGCCTTGTTAGCGGTCTCATTTAAGTTAATGTAATATCATTGAAGTTAATGGAACTATTCACAGGGCCTAAAGCTATGTGTGTGTTTGTATATGTAAGTTTTTACAGGATGGAGGCCTTACATTATAATTGTTCTCAAATGGATATATGTATCTGGATGCTTGTCTATGAAGACTATTGTTGGTATAATGATACCAAGTGTAAACTTGCATGGTGAGAATTAGAACATGGCAACAGAATAAAGGTGACAGGGCTTGATGTTTAAAGTGGCCTGAAAAAAGTGTGGGGGAGGGTGGAGGGTTTATCACACTCTGGGTGCCGCAGCTTTGGTAAAATAGTGTTTAAAATGTGCCCCTCAGTGACACAGCATAGGAGTCACATGACTGTAAGTACACCACAGGAAATGGAGTCTAGCCAGGGAATCTGGAAAATAGGGATTTCAGATGCCCAAACTACAGCTCACACAAGGCGCAATACACCACAATAGGAAAATGTGGTATGATCTTGAATTTAACTTGAAACAAAATATGTTGGGATCAGTTCATCAAACTGAAACCAAACATTTTAATTTTGGGAGTGTGAAAATGTTTAGTCTTGATTGGAAAATATTGAAACAACATTTTGACATGACCAAATCCAAAATTGTTTGGAATTTCCTTCCCGTAAAAAATTCCAACATTTTCATCTTTTTGTCCTGAGATGGGATGAAAACACACGTTGAAATGTTCGAATATCTCATGGCACAGAAATACTGAATTTTTAGTCAGGTCTAATAGCCATATTTAGCAATATGAACAAGGAGTAATGGTCTCAAGTTGCAGTGGGGGAGGTTTAGGTTGGATATTAGGAAAAACTTTTTCACTAGGAGGGTGGTGAAGCACTGGATGGGTTACCTAAGAGGTGGTGGAATCTCCTTCCTTAGAGGTTTTTAAGGTCAGGCTTGGCAAACCCCTGGCTGGGATGATATAGTCGGGAATTGGTCCTGCTCTGAAGAGGGGGTTGGACTAGATGACCTCCTGAGGTCCCTTCCAACCCTGATATTCTATAATCCTATGATCTCCTTTAATTTATGTTGTGCTTTGTTAGGTTGTGGATTGAATTGATGCAATTTAAAATTTTTCCTCAGGAAGTGAGTAAAGGAAGTCTATTCTGTCCTAACATATGTGGCAAGAGATAATAGTGGTTTCTTCTTATGGCAATGGTAGATCACACACTAAATATCAATTTAGCATAGACCCATGACTCTTCCACCTCATCTTGATCCAAATAATCTCAGTTTCACAACAGAGCCTGCCTCTTCTCTGTATTTTCAAGAAGATTGATATTAGAGTGGAAGATAAAACTCTACTTGCTACTTCATTAGATTTGTCAGTCAATCAGTTGACTGTATCCGTGATGAAACTAGGGGAGATATTTATACAAAATGTTGTGCCATTTAAATATTGTATTCTAAATCTCTAAAGCCTAGGTTAGGTAGCCATACATAGATTGCTGGACAGAGAAGGACTAACTGCAGAAGGGACTATTCTCGTTTTGAACCAGAATTGGATTATGTGATTGAGAGTTGAACTTGATCAGTAACTGCTACAGACTCAGATGACCCTTAAATTTTTTTGCTGAATATGTGAATCATTTTCTTGATTAAAAAAGTTTGGCCTCACAGCATGAGAGCCATGAGAATTTAAAAATAGCTTGACAAGTGCAAGATTATTTGGGTAAATGTTACCGGCAAGGTGGATTTGAAAAGTAATTAAGGAGTCTTAACAGATATGTTGTAGTTCAAAGGAATATTTTTGGGCAAATTCTACGACCTGTGTTATACTGGAGATCAGACTAGATCAGAGGTGGGCAAACTATGTGGTCCGCGGGACCATCCTGCCTGGCCCTTGAGCTCCCACTGGGGAAGCTAGTCTCCTCCCCCGCAGCTTTAGCAAGCCTTGTGGTCAGCACTGTGAGAGCTGCCGGGTTTAGTGTATTAAATTGCTCCCTGAAGGAATGTGCTACTTATGGACCACCAGGACTGGCAATTGTAAGTAGCATATTCTTACGGGGAGCAATGTAATATACTATACCCAGGTAGGGAAGGCTGTGCCTCCCCAAACAGACTGCCCACCTCAGAATGCCCGACCCATCCAACTCCCCCTGCTCCTTGTCCCCTGACAACGCCCTCCCAGGATCCCCCACGTCTAGCTGCCCCCGGGACCCCACCACCTATCTAACCCCTGTCATAAACAGATAGCTAAGGGTTAATGTCTCTTTCACTTGAAGCACCTGACCAGAGGACCAATCAGGAAACCGGATTTTTTCAACTTTGGGTGGAGGGATTTGAGTGTCTTTGTCTTTGTTTTCTGGCTGCCTGCTTGCTCTGAGCTTTGGAGAAGTAGTTCTACTTTCTAGTCTTCTGTTTCTAAGTGTAAGGACAAAGAGATCAGATAGTAAGTTCTATGGTTTCTTTTCTTTGGTATTTGCATGAATACAAGTGCTGGAGTGCTTTGATTTGTATTCTTTTTGAATAAGGCTGTTTATTCAATATTCTTTTAAGCAATTGACCCTGTGTTGTATCATCTTAATACAGAGAGAACATTTGTACTTATATCTTTTTATATAAAGCTTTCTTTTAAGACCTGTGGGAGTTTTTCTTTACTTCAGGGAAATTGAGTCTGTACTCACCAGGGAATTGGTGGGAGGAAGGAATCGGGGGGATCTGTGTGTTGGATTGCTAGCCTGATTTTTGCATTCCCTCTGGGGGAATAGGAAAGTACTTTTTGTTTCCAGGATTGGGAACAGAGAGGGAGATTCACTCTGTTTGGGTTCACAGAGCTTGTGTCTGTGTATCTCTCCAGGAGCCCCTGGAGGGGGGAAGGGAAAAAGGATTATTTCCCTTTGTTGTGAGACTCAAGGGATTTGGGTCTTGGGGTCCCCAGGGAAGGTTTTTCAGGGGGACCAGAGTGCCCCAAAACACTCTAATTTTTTGGGTGGTGGCAGCAAGTACCAGGTCCAAGCTGGTAACTAAGCTTGGAGGTTTTCATGCTAACCCCCATATCTTGGACGCTAAGGTCCAAATCTGGGACTAAGGTTATTACATGGTGGCAGTGGGTGGGAGATAGACAGAATCCAGAAGCCAGTAGGAATATTATATTTTTCTTTTCTCTGCTAAGGGCTTTTTAGCAGAGAGAAGCAGTTGGTTTTAAAAGGGAACCAGAGAGAATTTTTTTTTCTGCTCTCTCTCGCAGTTTGTGGCTTGCATGTTAAGGGTCTTTTGTCATGCAATAGCCCTCCCATTAGGAGGCAAGTACCAGCACTTATAGGCATGCAAATAAAGTGGTTTTTCTGGTTTCCCTTCATTGAACATTAGCTAGAAAGAGAAAAGGAAAATTAGCTAAAGGCACTGTTGCTAGGCAGACTTCAGGAGGCAACAGAGAACCTGCAGTTCAGAAGATAAACACCGGAGGGCACCCCAACACAAGAAAACAGGAACCATGACTTCTAAGGCAAAAATTGACGCCGAAGAACAAATCAAAGAAGCTGAACACAGGCGACAACTGGAAATAAAACAAAAAGAGATGGAGATGAAAGAAAGAGAAGAACAGATCAAAGAGGCAGCCTACCAAAGAGAACAGGCAGCCAAAGAGGCAGCCAAGGAGGCAGCACACAAAAGAAAACTAGAAGAAGAAGAGGTGGCCTACCGAAGGAAACAAGCAGAAGAAGAGTTGGCCCACAGAAGGAAGCAAGAAGAAGAAGAGGTGGCCTACCGAAGGAAACAAGCAGAAGAAGAGTCGGCCCACCACCGAGAAATGGAAAAACAACAAAAAGAGAATGAAGAGAAGGAAAAACAGAGAAAACATGAACTGGAGTTGGCAAAAGCTGGGCTGCCTGTGCCAGCCAACCCTAACAACCCGGCGCCAAATATTGCTCCACAGCCCAGGAAATTTCCCACCTACAAGGCAGGTGATGACACCGAGGCCTTCTTGGAAAATTTTGAAAGAGCCTGTCTTGGGTACAGCATTCCCGAAGACCAGTACATGGTAGAATTGAGGTCACAGCTCAGTGGACCTTTAGCAGAGGTGGCAGCTGAAATGCCTAAGCACCAAATGAATGACTATAAACTTTTTCTAACCAAGGCCAGATACAGGATGGGGATAACCCCAGATCATGCCCGTCGGCGCTTCAGAACCCAAAAGTGGAAACCAGAGGTGTCATTTCCCAAACACGCCTACTACATTGCAAAAAACTATGAGGCCTGGCTAACAGGAAACAACATTCAAACCTTGGAAGAACTGAACCTCCTCATACAAATGGAGCAGTTCTTGGATGGTGTTCCTGAAGACATCACGCGGTACATACAAGATGGAAACCCCAAGAATATCGCTGAGGCGGGGGAGATTGGAGCCAAATGGATGGAACTGGCAGAAAGCAAGAAAGCTACTGTCAAGGGGAACGATTACCCCAGGGGGCACACAGACCATAAACCCTACAACCGAGGACAGCCAAAGACCCCACATACCACCCAAGTAAAGCCACAGATACCCTACCCTTCAACCTCACCAGTCTCCAGTAACTCACCTCGGCCCAGTGACCCATCAGATGGAAGATGCTTTAAGTGTAATGAACTGGGACATATCAAGGCCAAGTGTCCCAAGAACACCATGCGAGTGCAATTCATTACACCACCATCACACCAAAGATCCCCAGGCCCGGATGCCTCTCAAATACCCTTGGAGCGAAGGGAAAATTTGAGACTGGGCGGAAAGAGGGTTACTGCGTGGAGAGACACGGGGGCACAAGTGTCAGCTATCCACCAATCCTTCGTTGACCCCAAATTCATCAACCCAAAGGCCAAAGTTACAATTTACCCCTTCATGTCACAAGCTGTAGACTTGCCTACAGCTCAACTGCCTGTCCAGTACAAAGGCTGGTCAGGAATGTGGACTTTTGCAGTCTGACAATTATCCTATCCCCATGCTACTGGGGGAAGACTTGGCCAACCAGGTGAGGCGGGCCAAGAGAGTGGGAATGGTTACACGTAGCCAAACCAGGCAAGCTTCCAGACCCATTCCTGTTCCTGAACCGTCCACAGAGGCCCCGTCTGTGTTACCAGAGACCCAGACAGAGGTAGTGGACCCGGATTCCATGCCTACCACTGAAACAGCCACAGCATCTCCAGTCCCAGGCCCGGAACTGGAACAGCAACCAGCACCAGCAAGTGCAACTACATCTTCAAACTCAACGCCAGAGGGCGCCAGCGAGCCAAAACTGGCAGAAGCAACAGACAGCCATACCCAAAAGGCTCAGCCAGAGCCTGAAATACCCTCAGGTGCACCAGCGGAGAGCGGTTCACCAGCACTGGAAACAACCCCATCACCTACATCGCTTCCAGAGGGACCAAGCCCAAGTCCACAGTCTGAGGAAGAACTGGTGACCTCAGACTCAAGGGAACAGTTCCAGACTGAGCAGGAAGCGGATGACAGCCTTCAGAAAGCTTGGGCGGCGGCACGGAGCACCCCACCGCCTCTCAGCTCTTCTAATCGATCCCGGTTTGTTATAGACCAAGGACTTTTATACAAGGAAATTCTTTCTGGTGGACACCGGGAAGAATGGCAGCCGCAAAAACAGTTGGTGGTTCCAACTAAGTACCGGGGGAAGCTCTTAAGCTTAGCCCATGATCATCCCAGTGGCCATGCTGGGGTGAACCGAACCAAGGACCGGTTGGGGAAGTCCTTCCACTGGGAGGGGATGGGCAAGGACGTTGCCAAGTATGTCCGGTCTTGTGAGGTATGCCAAAGAGTGGGTAAGCCTCAAGACCAGGTCAAGGCCCCTCTCCAGCCACTCCCCATAATTGAGGTCCCATTTCAGCGAGTAGCTGTGGATATTCTGGGCCCTTTCCCAAAAAAGACGCCCAGAGGAAAGCAGTACGTACTGACTTTAGTGGACTTTGCTACCCGATGGCCAGAAGCAGTAGCTCTAGGCAACACCAGGGCTAACACTGTGTGCCTGGCCCTAACAGACATCTTTGCCAGGGTAGGTTGGCCCTCTGACATCCTTACAGATTCAGGGTCTAATTTCCTGGCAGGGACCATGGAAAAACTGTGGGAAACTCATGGGGTGAATCACTTGGTTGCCACCCCGTACCACCATCAAACCAATGGCCTGGTTGAAAGGTTCAATGGAACTTTGGGGGCCATGATACGAAAATTCATCAACGAATTCTCCAATAATTGGGACCTAGTGTTGCAGCAGTTGCTGTTTGCCTACAGGGCTGTACCACATCCCAGTTTAGGGTTTTCACCATTTGAACTTGTGTATGGTCACGAGGTTAAGGGGCCATTACAGTTGGTGAAGCAGCAATGGGAGGGGTTTACGCCTTCTCCAGGAACTAACATTCTGGACTTTGTAAGCAACCTACAAAGCACCCTCCGACACTCTTTAGCCCTTGCTAAAGAGAACCTAAAGGATACTCAAGAAGAGCAAAAGGCCTGGTATGACAGACATGCCAGAGATCGGTCCTTCAAGGTAGGAGACCAGGTTATGGTCTTGAAGGCGCAACAGGCCCATAAGATGGAAGCATCATGGGAAGGGCCCTTCACGGTCCAAGAGCGCCTGGGAGCTGTAAACTACCTCATAGCATTTCCCAATTCCTCACTAAAGCCTAAAGTGTACCATGTTAATTCTCTCAAGCCTTTCTATTCCAGAGACTTCCAGGTTTGTCAGTTTACAGTCCAGGGAGAGGATGCTGAGTGGCCTGACGGTGTCTACTACGACGGGAAAAAAAGACGGTGGCGTGGAAGAGGTGAACCTCTCAACCACTCTGGAACGTCTGCAGCGGCAGCAAATCAAGGAGCTGTGCACCAGCTTCGCCCCATTGTTCTCAGCCACCCCAGGACGGACTGAACGGGCATACCACTCCATTGATACAGGTAATGCTCACCCAATCAGAACCCCACCCTACCGAGTGTCTCCTCATGCCCAAGCTGCTATAGAACGGGAGATCCAGAACATGCTACAGATGGGTATAATCCGCCCATCTACCAGTGCATGGGCATCTCCAGTGGTTCTGGTACCCAAACCAGATGGGGAAATACGCTTTTGCGTGGACTACCGTAAGCTAAATGCGGTAACTCGTCCGGACAACTATCCAATGCCACGTACCGATGAGCTATTGGAAAAGTTGGGACGTGCCCAGTTCATCTCTACAATAGACTTAACCAAGGGGTACTGGCAAGTACCGCTAGATGAACCTGCCAAGGAGAGGTCAGCATTCGTCACCCATGCGGGGGTGTATGAATTCAATGTCCTTCCTTTCGGCCTTCGAAATGCACCCGCCACCTTCCAGAGGCTGGTAGATGGTCTACTAGCTGGACTGGCAGAATTTGCAGTTGCCTACCTCGATGATGTGGCCATTTTTTCAGACTCCTGGCCCGAACACCTACTACACCTGGAAAAGGTCTTTGAGCGCATCAGGCAGGCAGGACTAACTGTTAAGGCCAAAAAGTGTCAAATAGGCCAAAACAGAGTGACTTACCTGGGGCACCAGGTGGGTCGAGGAACCATAAACCCCCTACAGGCCAAGGTGGATGCTATCCAAAAGTGGCCTGTCCCAAAGTCAAAGAAGCAGGTCCAATCCTTCTTAGGCTTGGCCGGATACTACAGGCGATTTGTACCCCACTACAGCCAAATCGCTGCCCCACTGACCGACCTGACGAAAAAGACCCAGCCAAATGCAGTTAAGTGGACTGATGAGTGTCAAAAGGCCTTTACCCAACTTAAGGCAACGCTCATGTCTGACCCTGTGCTCAGGGCCCCGGATTTTGACAAGCCATTCCTAGTAACCACCGATGCATCTGAGCGTGGTATAGGAGCAGTGCTCATGCAGGAAGCAACAGATCACAACTTCCATCCTGTCGTGTTTCTCAGCAAGAAACTGTCTGAGAGGGAAAGTCACTGGTCAGTCA
Source organism: Gopherus flavomarginatus (assembly GCF_025201925.1). NCBI lineage: Eukaryota > Metazoa > Chordata > Testudines > Testudinidae > Gopherus > Gopherus flavomarginatus. The sequence continues at coordinate 182,078,323 of NC_066620.1, read as the reverse complement.
GTGAAAAGGAATGCTATGCCATTGTGTACGCCCTGGAAAAGCTACGCCCATATGTTTGGGGACGGCGGTTCCAACTACAAACTGACCATGCTGCACTACAGTGGCTTCATACTGCCAAGGGGAACAACAAGAAACTTCTTCGTTGGAGTTTGGCTCTCCAAGATTTTGATTTTGAAATTCAACACATCACAGGAGCTTCTAACAAAGTAGCTGATGCACTCTCCCGTGAGAGTTTCCCAGAATTCAGTAGTTAAAAAGTGTTCTTAAAATGTAGAAGTCTGTTAGTTATATACTTAGGAGTATATGTAAAGGTGTATGTGTTGTATTAATCTGTTTATTTTCAAGTTCTAGAAGGAAATCGCCGCCAGTGAGCTTCCCCACTGTCTGCAATTTGGGGGGCGTGTCATAAACAGATAGCTAAGGGTTAATGTCTCTTTCACCTGAAGCACCTGACCAGAGGACCAATCAGGAAACCGGATTTTTTCAACTTTGGGTGGAGGGATTTGAGTGTCTTTGTCTTTGTTTTCTGGCTGCCTGCTTGCTCTGAGCTTTGGAGAAGTAGTTCTACTTTCTAGTCTTCTGTTTCTAAGTGTAAGGACAAAGAGATCAGATAGTAAGTTCTATGGTTTCTTTTCTTTGGTATTTGCATGAATACAAGTGCTGGAGTGCTTTGATTTGTATTCTTTTTGAATAAGGCTGTTTATTCAATATTCTTTTAAGCAATTGACCCTGTGTTGTATCATCTTAATACAGAGAGAACATTTGTACTTATTTTTCTTTCTTTTTATATAAAGCTTTCTTTTAAGACCTGTGGGAGTTTTTCTTTACTTCAGGGAAATTGAGTCTGTACTCACCAGGGAATTGGTGGGAGGAAGGAATCGGGGGGATCTGTGTGTTGGATTGCTAGCCTGATTTTTGCATTCCCTCTGGGGGAATAGGAAAGTACTTTTTGTTTCCAGGATTGGGAACAGAGAGGGAGATTCACTCTGTTTGGGTTCACAGAGCTTGTGTCTGTGTATCTCTCCAGGAGCCCCTGGAGGGGGGAAGGGAAAAAGGATTATTTCCCTTTGTTGTGAGACTCAAGGGATTTGGGTCTTGGGGTCCCCAGGGAAGATTTTTCAGGGGGACCAGAGTGCCCCAAAACACTCTAATTTTTTGGGTGGTGGCAGCAAGTACCAGGTCCAAGCTGGTAACTAAGCTTGGAGGTTTTCATGCTAACCCCCATATCTTGGACGCTAAGGTCCAAATCTGGGACTAAGGTTATCACACCCCCGCCCTCGCTCCCTGTCTCCTGACTGCCTGGACCCCTATCCACACCCCTGTGCCCTGACAGGCTTCCTGGGACTCCCAGGCCTATCTAACTACCCCATGCTCCTTGTCTTCTGACTGCCCCTGAGACCCCCTGCCCCTTATCCACCCCCACCCTCCCGCTCCCCACCCCCTTACAATGCTGCTCAGAGCACCAGGACTGGCAGCTGTAGGTAGTTCACCGTAAGTAGCACATTCCTGTGGGAAGCACTCACTATACTACACCTGCCCACCATACAGTTTCGGAACCCAGATGTGGCCCTCAGGCCAAAATGTTTGCCCACCCTTGGACTAGATGATCTTAGGCCTTGGAATCAGTGTGTTTGTTTTCTGCTATTTTTTCATTGTCATGTCACCTATGTCATGGCAAAGTGACTTTTTCCCTCTATCATCTTTCATGATTTCTTAAATGTCAAACATAACCATGATTTTTTTAATGTTATGTTTAAGGGTTGGCTCACTCTGCTCTAGCTGAAACGGTTTGAGTAGCTTAGAGTGAGACTGGCTAGTATTTTGCAGGTTTGGAGCAACCGGAGAGAGAGAGAGAGAGAGAGAGAGAGCTGTAGTGTTGCTTCTGACCAATTAAAGTTGCTTTAAACCTACTTATTAATTTTGGCCATTAATCCTCTTTACCTTTTTACTTCCCATTAATTGCTAATATTGGGCTCAATTATGGCTTTGCCATGTGTCCTGTGTATGGGGCAGCATGTTGTTGTCCTGCCCCTGGAGCAGCCTAGGGAACAGATTGTTGGCGTCAGAGTTGGAATCTGCCTCCTAGTTTCCCCGGGAGACATACCCTGCACCAGCCTCACTCAGCACATGTCTCATGATATGCTGACTCAGCTGCTCTGCCTGGTGTGGTGGATGGGAGGATTCAGAACCAAGGTTCTCTCTATTCTGTGCGCATAAAGCAGGGAGTAGCAACTGTATAGAAGCTGCCCCTTCCTACCACACATCTACCTGAATGTGGTACAGGGGAAGTTGGTATCTCCTTATTTTCCTTTATTGTCCTGCATAGGCCTGGAGGATGGGACACAATCTGGCTAATTATTATTTGTTCATTCACTTGGCTTAAATTGCTACGTGCTTTGCAGAGAAAATAAAAAATGTCAGTCTCTGTCCCTGAGATAATGTGAGAGAGTAACAAATAGAGGGAATGATATGCACTCACCTGAAACATTGTGTTCAGTTTTAGTTGTCCTTTCCCCAAAAAGATACAACAGCCCTGCAGAGGTGACAGGTGATGGAAATGATTAGACGGTACCAAAGACTTCTGTATGATGAGAGTTGAAAAGACTGAGACTGTTTAGAAAGGAGATGAATAAATGGAGTCATGACAGAGGTATGCAAAATAACACAGAATATGGAGAAGATCTTCATCCCCTGTAATAACAAAAAAGAAGGACCAAGAAATGAAACGGAAAGGACACACATTTTAAACTGATTTTTAACACTACATATTAACCAATGGAATTTACTGGCACAAGATATTGAGGCGGAAAAGATTAGATGTTTATAGGGATAATGAGAACATCCATGGGTCATAAGATCCTTTTAAAAATAAAGGATGTAAACTCTTGTGCTTGAGGATATAAGCCAATCACTGACTGTTGGAGATCAGGGGAAAAAAAAAACAACTTCTTCTCTGCATAGGCTGTTTTATGACTGATAATTACAGGGTTTCTTGCATTTTTCTCTGAAATGTCTGATACTGGTCACTGTCCAATACAGGATGGACCAGTGGTCCTAGCTAGTATGGCATATCCTGTGCTTCAATGATATTTGCATGGATGTATCAGGGAAACAGAAATCATATGCTTGTGGTTTGGCCCAATCCAACATATGACATGTTGTATGTTCTGACTTTCCCCCCTCCTAAAATTCATGTGAAATCTGAAGAGAGAAATGAACAGAAGTTGAACCTTTTGGATTCTGCAGAACGTTTTCATGATGAATTTTTATGTAGATATGAAAATGATAGATTTCATGGTTTGTTTTCTTTAGTGTAGAATTCATACTAATTGTAGTTTGCCATCAGCATTAGACTAGATTTTGAATTTAGCCTATAGCATTATAACAAGAGCTTATGCCAGTTTATAGTGCTCTGTGCCTGACCAAAAAAAAAAAAAAAAAAAAAAAAAAAAAAAAAATTGCAGCAAGAGCCTGTAAAATATATTTAGAGAAAACTGTAAGTTGAAAGCAGAGTATCACCTCTGCTTGAAAAAAATATTTGTCCAGTTTCTAGTTTAAACTATGCCTGTATAAATCCAGAGTAACTCCAGTGACTGACTCTGAATTCACACCAATGTAAATAAGATTAGTTTGGTTCACTGAAGTAGCCGGTGTAACAGAAATGAGAAGACTAGAGGTATAACTACACCAAAGCTAGAACCTTTAAATTAACTCTCAGCTCACTGTGAGATATAAAGTTATATGATAGGATAGTCAGCAATAATATAGTAGATAAGCATAGTAGACCAAATTCATCCCTGCTGCAACCCTATTGCAGAAGAATTCAGGGAGTTACAGCTGAGATGGATATTGTTAGGTAATGGGAAGGGCCAAATTGGGGTTGCATCTATTTACATCAGCCATGTGTACAGCAGTAGCCATTTGGGGATCTTGTAATCCCTTTTTTCAGGAAGTTGAGAGAAGTCTTGCATCTGATATTTATGAATACTTCACACATATGTCTCTTGCATTTTGAACATTGAAGCCATGCATGGTAGATACTTTACAGATGTGATAAGTCAGTGGCAGTGTCCTGATGTGGCCCTAAGAGCACTCTACTGATAGCTGGCATGTTGTTGTCATGATGTAAACCAAAAGGTGGCATGTCATGTACCACTGGAAAACTAGTAACTCACTGATCATTAATAATCTTGTGTAATGTATGTATGGTAAACCTACAAAGGACTTCATAGTGCTGGAAATATGTTCTTAAAATGTATTTGACAAGCAATGCCTAAGCCATGCCTGTTCCAGACAAAGGAATGTGGTTCTACCTGCTTGAATGTGGCTCCAATGTAAATGAAGCAAAGACAAAGAAAATCGCATTTACATGCAAGGTAAACAAAGCCACCAGGAGAGCAGGTGGGGAAAGATGACCACTTAACAATCTCAATAGGGGATGAGACTGCACCACCCAGAAAGCCTTCCTGCCTCCTGAAACAGGATCAATGAAATTTGGGAAGATATAAGCAAGAGAAAAAGCCATTTTGGCATCCTTCACCTGAGGAGACAAAGGAACTGAACTCTGTGAAGGTCCTAGTTAGAGAGTCTGGTCAGCCATGCTGGAAAAGAGACTTGGTGAGAAACACTTTGAATAAGAGATTCTAGTTGGTTAAATCAGATTTTAGTCTTAGAAGCATATTTTTACTTTTGGTTTGTAACCCTTCCTGTCTTTATTCCTTATATTTAGTATCACTTAAACCTATGACTTCTGTTTTACTTTTACTACAAATCAATTCAGTGGAATGATTAAAAGAGAGTGTTTTATAAAACCAGTAGGGTAATAAGCTGCTGAGTACTGTCTTTTTAAGCGAGCAGTGAACTTACAACTTTTGTAAATGTTCAGTGAGAAAGTAGACACTACAGAGCAAACAGTTTGGGAGAAATTCAGGGAGAGTGTTGGGGTCACCCTGCAAGGAGTAACCAAGGCTGGCGGAAGGCAGGGTGAAGCCACTGTGCTGTGAGCATGCTGCTGGTGTCAGGGTTCTGAACCAAGGCTGCACAACACAGATACACCTAGGGTTACAGGGGAGGTCGTAACACATCCTCTTACTGGCCTGAGTTGAACACCAAAGTGTCACACCTGGTTAGAATTCACAGCCTCCTGACTTCCAGTTCTGTGTTCATTCCTTCAGACCGTGTTTGTGTGTGAGAGAGTAGTTTTCCTTGCAACCCAAAATTTCTAGGAGACAACACTTGGGACTTTGTGATATTATGTGACCTTTAGCGTAAGAGTACTTCCTCTTCTGAATCAAGAGGAGCCTTTGTTGTTGAGTAGTGTGGTAAGCCAGCAAAACTTCCATAGATGATTGACTGAAGAGAGTGCCTTTTCCTTGGACAGGACCTGAAGGTAACCTGATATGCTCCATCAGAGCCCTCTGGAAACATTTTTATTCCATTAACCTAGGCATTCAAAACAGGTTCCTTCCCAGACAGGAAAGGGTGCCTTATCTTTAAGCTGCAAGGAATAATAGTTGATTCACAGCATAGGCCTTATAGCCACCTGCCTAAACTCCAATCCTAAACTAAGCACTAGCAGCCAAATTGTCAAAAGTGGACTCTGCTTTGGAATGTCTCCACTTTTGGGTACCCATCTTAGGACATTTTGGACCAGTGATTGAACAATGCTTAGCACCCACAGCTTCCTTTGAGTTCTGCTGGAGTTCAGCACTTGTGAAAATGAGGCCCAAGATGACCAAAGCTGGGAATCCAAAAATTGATGCACCTAGAATCAGTGGCCAGCCTTGAAGACTTTGATCTGGGTCAAGAATGACCAGCTGTGTGTACTGAGCCAATAAAAAAAAAGGGATAATCTTGTTGTCATCACGGAATTTGTAAAATCGTGGGCTATCCCAGTAAAATTGTCATCCATGTGGATGTTGAAGTCTGAGTGCCCTTTCAAAGGGTCCACATCAAACCTCCCCTTCTCTCTCTCTGCAGTGCCTGTTTTAACTCTCACCTAAGAGTTTCTCTCTAAACTAATCCTGAACTCTTGCTAGGAGTTAACTCAGAAAACATTAGCTGCCCTGCAGCAAAGAATCCTGTGGCACCTTATAGACTAACAGACATTTTGGAGCATGAGCTTTCGTGAGTGAATACATCTGAGGAAGTGGGTATTCACCGACGAAAGCTCATGCTCCAAAACGTCTGTTAGTCTATAAGGTGCCACAGGATTCTTTGCTGCTTTTACAGATCCAGACTAACACGGCTACCCCTCTGATAATTAGCTGCCCTGTGGCTCAGGAAGGTCTCCAATCAGGACAGCACTAGGGCACAGAGCAACAGAATTTGAGGCCTAATTTTATGCTTTATGTAAGATTATTCTTTAAGTTTAGGTTTTAAATAGCGTTGCAAAAATAAAATAAAAAATTCAAGCACAGATTATATCTGAGGATTTTATGGTGATAGTTTTTCTTTCCAAATAAGATGGGAATCATGGGGATGAATGGCCGACTCTTCTGAGAGAGAGATTGCTCCAGAAAGAGATCAAACAGTGTTTTATATGTGAAGTTTGAACAAAGTGTTATTGGAAAGGGCTGATTTTAAAAATATTACTTTTTTTCTATAATTATTAAGCCCTTTTAAATACATTTTGCAGTCATTTCATTGACCTACATCAATTTAGAGAAAGGCAGAGTCCACAAATACAATTTATCACCAGATAGCCTCCTGTTTCCTCACAGAGGTGGAGATTTCGCAGTAGTATTCTGTGATTTAGCATGCAGTGTTGACAAATTTAACCTGAGTGTAACAGGGTGGTCTGCCCCTTTAAGAGGCAAACACCTGTGGCCAGCAGCCCTGGTCAATTATCAATACCAGCTGGAAAGGGAGCAAATGATTATAAAAGCTAGCAAGTGGCTTAGCTGATGTAGGACTGTAGGTGGGAAGCCCTGATAGTTGTAACTGGTAGAAAGCTACAGCTGGACCTTTTAGGTTTTCCTTTGGTGAGAGTTTGTGGCTATTTGGACAATAAATGGAGCCTGGAAGTAAGGGCTAAGAACTCATTTGGTGTGGCAGATAATTCCCTAGGCTGGTGAGGAAGCTCGCCTTGTCACATAGCAAATTTGACATTTGTGCATTGTCAGTTCCAAACCCAAAATTGAGGTTTTTGATAGTAGCCGAACTGCCTTACATTGGGCCTAATCCTAAGAGCCGCTAAACCATTCCCAGTGGCTTCACCAAGAGTCATGGGTGCTCAGCATTTTGCATGATCAAGTTCTGTAAGGGTGCCTGCTGTGACTGCCCTTTATATCAAGCTTGCTGCATTCTGGCTCTGTTGTAGTTCATTAAACATTCCTTCCATATAACCAGTATTTTTCCACTGAAGCACAGGCTCTTTGGATCCCAAGAACAGCCCTGCAGAGATGAAGCATTACCAGGATTTTTTATTTCTATTAAAGTTTATAATGTTGGTGTTTCTTCAGCCAGGCTTTTCAACTTATGCTAAAACTTAGGGGATACATTTTCCTGAGCATATAAGGCACATTCTCTCTCTATAGGAAGTCTCTTCATGTCCTGTCCAAAATGGCAGTTTTGAAAACTCTCTGTGGGTTTTCTCACCTTAGGCAGCACCGTGCAGGGCAAGAACCCAGATGTGTAAATGCATGAAATGAACACTCCGTTGCATGCACCTGGCCAAATTAATTATTCTGTAAAATGTTCTTGGTGGAACAGTAGTTAATAAAAGAATGGCAGATGTCAGACTCAGAAGTATCCAGTTTATTATGTTGCTTTATAGTCTGTGGTGACAGCTAAGCAAAGCTGGTCCACAGCTGTCAGCACGTTAACATTTTACGATAACACAAAACACACTTGGAAGATCTTTTCTCCAATTTTTAAGATGGAATGACTCAGAGGCATCCTTTCTCCTTTGCAGCTGAAGTCTGAAGAGTTTTAAAGTGGTGTTGTCCAGGTGAAATTCTGAACGCATAATATTGAACAATAACACGCACTAGGTTGTTTTAGTTTGTTCTTTCAGCCTTCACCCTGACTGGGCTCAGAAAGTAACTGTTCCATCTAAACACCAAAAGATTGACCAGAATAGGTTTAAAGAATGAGTGTCTGGATGCACTTCCCTCTAGGCTTTATATCAATAATCATAGTACCAAAGCTCAGGGCTGGTGCAACCATTTAGGTGACCTAGGCAGTCGCCTAGGGCGCTAGGATTTGGGGGACTCCATTTTCTTTGGCAGTGACCACGGCGGCCGGATCTTCGGCCGTCCCGATCACTGCCAGCGTTTAGGCGGAGGGAGCTGGGGCAGGGGAGCGCAGGGAGGGCCGCCTGCAGCAAGTAAGTGGGGGCGGAACGCAGGGGAGCTCCCTGCCCCGCCTCATCCCCGAGCACGCCGTGACCGCTTCACTTCTCCCGCCTCCCAGGCTTGCGGCGCCTAAGCTGCCGCAGGGGGGGCACCTCAGGGCGGAGGGGGGGAGCTGCCATGGGGGGGTTGCCTCAGGGCGGGGACTCGGGGATGGGGGAGAGTGCAAGGTGGAAGTTTCGCCGAGAGCGCAAAACATCCTTGCACCGGCCCTGCCGAAGCTTTACAAAATGCATGTGGTCACATCTTTTAAAAGTGTCATGTTTATGTCTTGATGCGCTGTTATAAATCCCCTGTACAAATTTAGGACCTCCTCAATCCTGCCATTTCTTACACTGATGTGCAAAGGGATAGGGGCAAGGGGACTGAAGAATCTCTCTCTCTCACTGCAAGTTGAAGGGCATTGTTCTTCCACGAGTCACAGAAGTACGCTAGAAGGTGGGTCTAGCTACCATAGGGTAAGCCGGGGGAGTTAGCAGGGATGTTCTGTTCTCTTAGATGGTTATGATAGATGGCAATAAAGTGTTTGGCTCTTTATTTTGAAAATATTTTAATCTAAACTGTAGTTCAAAAATGTCAGCATTAAAATAAAATTGAGATACTTTATATAAGGATATTTTTAGAACTGATTGAAAATTGTAATTTCTGTCCCATGGGAAATTCTGATATTTCAACATGTGTTTCTCTCCTCAGTTTGGATGAAAAGATCAGAAAAATTCAATGAGGAAATGTTGAAATGTTTCACTTCAGTATATGGAACTCAAACAAAACATTTCCTTTCAGCTGAATTTGACATTGAAGTATGCCTGCTTGAGCTGCTCTGGTGCCTCATGGAAGTTATGATTTGGGTGCCTCACACCTCCCATTCTTCTCTATAGACGGGATTATCTGGGTGGACTACATCTTCCATGACACACTGCGGCATTATGGAAGATGTAGTATAGGTGACCTTATGTCCCTTTCTTTCTTATGGTTGGAGCTCTCTGGCTGGACTACAACTCTCATGAGACTCTGCTGCAGCTCAGGTGAAGATAGGTGGGTACAGATTAATGTTGAAAAGACCTGAAACAAAACATTTCAATTCAGTTCAACAAATGAAAATGTTTGGATTTGGGTGGGATGAATTGACTTGTTACGAGATATTTTGTTTCAGTTTTCCCAATGAAAAAAATCCAGATTTTTTAGCAATCTCAATAGTTTCTGCAGAAAACTTTGATTTTTGCAGAAACTACAATTTCCACTGCAAAAAGCATCACAGTGGAAAATTCCAGATCAGTGCTCAAGTGCGCACATTCTCTGTATAGAAGTTATTGTTAATAATTTACCTTCTGCCTGAAGATCTCAAGCATGAATAAAATTATTCTTGCAATACACTAGTGCATGGCATAGTTTGCAGATGTTTCTAGACTGCTGCCATCACTTATTCTCTCATTGAATCTTTCCAAAAGTAATGAGGTGTCAGCATTTATCTTATTTTCTATGGAAGACAGAAATAAACTGTCTTAGTGCAACAATTTTCAGTGCTATCTAATTTTTATCTTCTGTCCAGTCCCATACTCTTCTTCTAAAATACATCAATTTGTCTGAAAGGCAGAAGGGGAATGGCTAACTTCTCAAAATGTACACACCTAAATTATTTGCTGATGTAAATAGGGAGGAATTTGGCCCTTAATGTTTTCCAGGTTAGAGGTACATCTGTGCAGTAGATATTATATATATTTACAAAGAGGAGAGCATATATAAAAGTCTGACAAGTCTTTAGTATCTGTTCTAGACATCCAGATTTTGATATCTCCTTCTCGTTTTGCCAAGAAGAGGAGCAGAAAAACTAAAACCCCGTCCTCATGATGGTGACTATGAAGCATTGAGAAAAGCGCAGTCTTTTGGAGTTCTGAACACCCACAACTGCAAGTGAAATTAATGAGAGTTGAAAAGGACCAGAACCTTTGAAAATCGGGCACTTAACCTATTGTCACAGTCATGCCAAGACCCTTTCTAATCCCATATCAGAATTACAAGCACACAGGCCATTAGTTACTTTCTGAAGTGGAAAGAGCTCATGTCACAAAATTCTCTCGTAAGTTCTCTCTCATATGTTTGGCCCTGAATTCTGGCAATTTATGGTTTAAGCCACCACCCTTTGGATAGATATTTAATTAACATTTGCTAAATTTCTAAGAATGTGTTGCCTAAAATTGCTCTATTCAACTTGAAAAGCAGGGTTTACCATAGGATGTATCATACCCATCCTCACCTTTTAGATTATGACAAATGAGCTTTAATTATTGTTTTTGAAGGGACTAAGTCTTTTTCAGGTTTTAGAATTAGGTAAATTTTGTGATCTATGTCAATAGATGCTAAAGGAAGATTAAAAAGTAGCTTAAAAATTTGTAGCTTTGTAACAATAGGACAAAACGTGAAATAATGAACTGTAAATGTGTCTAATTACATAAATAATGCATTTGTGTAATTGTCTCGTATGGGTGTACTAATGAATCAATTATTTTTAATTGTTGCATGCTTGATTGTTTCAGAAATATAATTGATTGTAATCAAGAATCAATTAAATGTTGATAGTAATTGTGTTTATCAAATTTAAATACATTACATCATTATGGCCTATAACTGTTTCAGGAAAAGGGAACAGAAACGGGTAGTACTAATTGAAGAAGAAATATCATATGTTCCTGCCATGGTCTGGTGGGGTAGAACTCACTGTAATGACGTCTGATGAAGCAAAGATGGTTTCAGAAAACAAGTTAATTTTGTTTCTGAAGAAGTCTCATTTCAGACTGTGCTCTCATTTGATCTGTTAAGGTAAGCAAGGATCACATGTTAGCTTGCTGCATGAAGCAGATGTCAGTACCAAACCATGCATGGGAATCCTTCAAAGATGTGAAACTGGGATCTTGACCACATGTTGCAAAAATCCTATGGTACTTTTAATAAGTGTAAGAATGAGTTCATGTGTTACAGCTGCTGCTGTAAATACAGTATAACTTTTATGTAGTATCTGTTCTAGAGAATGTTAATGTAAGATATTTTTAAAAAACCATTAAGCGAGAGTTGAGGTTGGAAATGTAAACCATGAATAAACAGGACCTCATTAGAATATACAGATTTTAAAAAATGGTAACATTTTAAAATTAACATTCAATGCCACACTACAATTTCCACAGAGAGTAGAGAAGCCTATGATAAGATTTACTCCCACTTTTTACATTTTTTAAACAGATAAAAATTCTGCAGTGGAACGTAAGAATTCAGCTGATCATGCATGACACAAACCAAAATCCAGCTCGCTCTCCCCTAGCTGTATGAACTCTGCTGTGCTAATAGACGTATGAAGTAGTACGAACTGAACTAAGCAGGTATGACTCTGAAGACAGGCAAGGAACAGATTGAGTAAATGAGCAAAAGCCATTTTGACACCTCCCCACTTTTGTAATATCCAAAACCAAATTTTAAGGTAAGTCTTGGTGGTTTTAGTCTGTGTACAGAGGACTTACAGGGAAGATAGGAGAATGTGTTATTTGTTTGTGCACTATATGTGTTGCAGAGCATGTGTACAACTCCTATGCCATGATAGATGCAGCCTGATGAACTACATGCAGCCTGATCAACATATTCATCCAGCCTGCATTGCAATAGAAAATTGAACTTCAGTTCAGTCTGCACTGAGCAATAAAGCACAGAGCTTCCTTCAAAGAGAAACTGAGTAAAGTTGTATGGTCTGTCACTGTAGTTCCATATTGTGACACAGTTCCTCCTCTACCTTGGTGGGTCCTGCACTTATTGGCAGATTTGCTTGCCTCAGAGATTCACCATGTGGGTCAGGAAACAGCCCAGAGACCTTCCCTTCTGGTAGACGTCACAGTCCAGGTCAATTCCTCCTGTGTCTGATCACGAGTTGGGATGTTTAGGGGGAACCCGGGCCCACCCTCTACTCTGAGTTCCAGCCCAGGGCCCTGTGGACTGCAGCTGTCTAGACTGCCTCCTGGTACAGCTGTACGACAGCTACAACTCCCTGCCCCTGTTATCTTACCCAGGGAAAAGGGATCCACTTAATCTGGGGCTAACAGGTCTGCCTTCTAACAGTCTCCTGTAGCCATCTGGCCTGACCCTGTCACAATGTAAAGAGTGGTGTTTTTATTTGTGTGTGTGCTCTATATACAGAGAGTAAATATAAAGAGTGCCATCTATTGACACACAAGAACAGAGTATGTAGTGTTCACAAGTCTGTAGGCTCAATAAAGTTGTTATGCTGCAAATAGCTTATTGATTACAGCAGTCAGCATGATGTTAGACAGTTTTCCTTTTTACTTGTCAGTAAAGACAGGAACCAGAATTTCTGTCCTGTGGAAAATTTCACATTTCCCAAAGAAACAAAACAAAAAACAAACCAAAACAAACAAACAACCCTCCCACCACCATTCCAAAACTGAATAAAAAGTTAGAGATTCAAAAGTCTTTAAAAAACTCCATTTTGGGAGAACTGAAATGGATTTTTAAAAAATATTTGGTCCAAGTTCCTAGTGTTTCCAAGCTCCCTGGCTTTGCATCAGCCCAACTGCCAAGGAGGCTGGGAGCTTAGGGGAGCTGCTGAAGCTGGGGAAGCTGGGGACTACTGAGGGGCCAGAAAGGTAGATGAGTAAACTGGCATACCTGCTTGCATAGTTTCCATCTAAAAGGTCAACAGAATTGAACATGTCAATTCATTGAATCAGCATTTTCCAATGGAAAACTGTTCTGTTGGAAAATAACTGACTGTAATGAACAGATCCTGAGCTTGAAGAGTGATCAGGATTAGTCAGTTTCCTTCCGGTGGGACTGATGATGTGAATAGTGCTACATAACTAGGGGAAGAATTGAACAATTGGGCCAGTTTCCTCAGGAAAGCTGTGGATGCTTTCAGCACTACTTGCTGGAAATAGAGTGTATGCGGGGAGAGGGGAGGGCATGTAATAAGAGTTAGGACTACAATATAGTTCTCTCCTTCCCCACTCCCCTCTGATTCTCCTTTCCTGCATCATCTCTGTTTCCTCTCTTGGCATCCCCTTTGGTCTTTTCTTGTTGCTCTCCTCTGCCTTACTTTACCACCCCTTTTTCCTCTTTTCTAGCTGTTTTCTCTCCCTTTTTGTTCTGATTCCTTTTTTTAAGTATTCCCCATGCTTTTCCCTCTCTTGCTGCACCTCATGCCCGCAAAAGTCCAACTCCCCCACTCCAGCCCCTGAGCCCCTGCATTTTAGGGAGCAGGACGAGGAAGGAGTGGCACACTGAAGTTTACTGCATGGAGCAAATCTGACACCCCACATACACTCCATATGGAGCTCCACAGCTCTTGGCTTTAATCTATGTCAGCCCTGAATGCCCCCCATTGAGAGTTTCATACTGACAGAGGGCATGTTGCAGAGCGTATTACTGTGTTGGTATAATTGAGTAGTGTGAGCTAATATGTGGAGACTGGCTTTGTGCTGGGTGCATACATTGCCTGGAGTTACGATTTTTTTGTTTTATTAGTGTTTGCGTTGTAAGGAAATGCACTTGAACAAACTTAATTCTAAATGGATGGTATTATTTGTGTGAGTATCAAATGATGTTTGGGTGGAAAATGTCATCCTTTGCAGTACCGTACTGCTACCACCATTCGTCCAATGAGTCACCATTTGACATGCACTCAGCTTATGCATTTCTGTCAGTGATAATACTGTCAACTCCAGTTTGCAGCAGGCTGGTGTAATGCAGAGGTTACCAATAATTTGTAGTGATCAGAAGATCAATCAAGATTTAGTGTTTGCTTTCTGAATGAACAGCTGAGGGTTAGGTGGCCTCATGGGGTTGGCTGATTGGACTCAGTGACAGGGCAGAGTCCTCAACGTTAACCTGAAATCTATCAATGGGATTTCAGTTTTAGGAAGTAAAAATCCTAAAGCCTAGTGTTTAAAACCAGAACCTCGTGAAATTAAAATCAGTTCAGTATGTTAATTAGGGAATTCCCTGCCCCTTGTTTTTTTAGCCTTACAAATGCCAGAAGAGCCTGGCTAATGGTCACCATTGTTAACAGCAATATGCTCTGACACAGAAGGGCACTCGAAGAAATCTTTCTGAAGGGTTTGCTCTTCCTCATGAGGTGACCTCTTTGCCTCACTCATGCAGAGAAATTCTCTACCTGATCTGATGGAGATGGAAAGTGAGCTCAACATGAATACTCTCTTATGGCACACACTGAGTCTTTTTTTAAAAATGCCCTCACTATAACATAGCCATAGTTGGCTTACCCTGGCATTGGAGTATTTCATGCAACCTGTTAAAATAAAGTGTTTTTTTATTTGTACCTATTTTTTGTTTATACTACACAGAGCATGTCAAAACAAAAACCCAGACATGGTAACTTACAAAGCATTAAGTATAAGCTGCTGAGAGCCCCTGAAAGAAACACACAGTGTGAAGTCCTGCAGAAAAAAGAGAATCAGTAGTGGTATGACTAGGAGAAAATCCCTCTGACAATGAGATACAACAATGGGAAGATGAGATAGAGGAAAACATTTGTAGACACTGCTCAATTAGTTCTAGACTTGATTGTTTAAATAAACCTAGTGTCTATATTTCTTATCCTGCCCTCTACTGAAATCCTCCTATCAGGAAATCATTGTATGGTGTGAGATCTGCAGCTGGTATGAAACCAAGATTGCTAAAACAGATGGTGATAGAATGAAAATAGAAAGGACTTTACTTGGCAAGTCAGAAAAGTTATCTTTCCTACTTCTCTCTAGCTATTAATTTATTCCTCTGGAACAACCAGTGTAACCCCTTTGGGGTTTAGAGTGCATGGCCTCTTTAAATCTTTTTCTTAACGGGGAGAGGGAGCAGTGAGAGAAAGGAGGGAAACTCCAGGGTGTGGCTCTGGAGCTCGGAATAGGCCCTCACAAAGGAAGCAGCAGGGAACCTGCCCGAAGCCTGGGAAGGCCAGGGCGGCCGCTCGGGGACACCCCAGGACAGGAGCCAGGAGGAGCCCTGTGCCAGGGAGGAATCGCCTGAGGAGAACAGGCTGGAGCTGGACCCAGTATCACAGCTGCCCAGAGCTGCATGGGGCTGTGAGTACTGGGGCTTGTGACTCTGCATTGGGAATAAGGAGGGAGGATACTGGATAGTTAACTGGGGAGGTGGTCCCTCCATGTGGCTTTACAGTGAGCACCAGAAGAGGGCACCAGAGGGGTTGTTTAGGGGAAAGTTCACTGGAGCCAAAGACGACCAGGAACACCCAAGACTCACCACTGGACTGGAACTTTGCTTAGGACTCCTGAACTCTGTGTGCACATTGCTTGGTGTCTGCCCTTCCAGAGTGTGCTACCACTGGGCCTGTGGGACCTTGGTTTGGATGCAACCCTGTTTTACCGCTCCCCTTATATTTCCCCTTGTTGTTTTTCTCCTCTCATCCCTCTGTGAATAAATATTTCTCTTTCTTATATCCATTGTACTTTTCCTGTGGGTGTATGTGTTCACTCTGGGGGGGTTGGAACAGGTGCCCCTGGGATGGAAGGGATTTCTCCTGCTGCATTCCTGCATGCACCTTCTCTTAGCCAGAGCTTCCCGCAGAGCAGATTCCATCTTGGTCACTAGTGTGCTAATGTTACACCAATGTGAGTTAAATTCCCCCAGAAAGCTTTAATGGTATTTTTAAATCCCTCTGATATAGGGCACCACTTTTTTAGGTTTATCATATTTCAGTAATCAAAAAAGAGGACCGGGGGGGAGAGCCCCGCACCCGACTGCCACCCTCAGAACCCCTAATCACCAACTCCTCCTGCTCCTTGTCCGCTGACTGCCCCCTCCTGGGACCCCTGCCCCTAACTGCCCCCCAGGACCCCACCCTCTACCTAATTCCTAACTCCCCCTGCTCCTTGTCCCCTGACTGCCCCCTCCTGATGTATATATTTTTAATTTTCTAACACACGTGCATGTATATATGTATATATGTGTGTGTGTGTGTGTTTCTGTGTATATATGTGTATGTACTATATATATGTATATAAATTGCACACGTGAGCTGTGGCAGAAAGATTGATCTTAGTCAAGAGTTTTTACAATTCAAGTTAGCACATTCTTAAGATATAGTGATTTGTGAATGAGATGAAAGCTTGTTTATGTTTATAGCCTGTGCAGAGTACTGTACATACAGTATAGCCATGGTCAAATTGGTGGATTTATGCCCAGAATCCTGTATTCCTTAAACTCTAATGAGAAGGACCAGTCTTTCTCTGGGTGCCTGGATTTTATTAATATTCCTCCACTATGTCATACAAGCATGAATTATTTGTGGTGGAGCTGCAATTTTTTCCCTAGCTAGTTAATATAAGCTCAGAAAAATATTCAGACTCTGCTCTCATCACTGGAGAGAGATGACACATTAATCCACTTTGCTTATTCTGCAGTTATTTTAGATTTATTATTTGCAGATTATTTTTTCAGAATTTTAAATTACCAAAGGTGCATCTCTGGAGGAGACTTTATTATTTGTTTCATCTGTTTAGGAAATGCTACTATAAAGAGATCTTTTACTTCCATATTTCATAGTTAACTTTAGCTAACAAACCTCATGACCTCAGCAGGCTTATCTTAGAGTGTAGGCAAAATACATGGCTTGCCAACTGAGGGCTCTCTGAGTTCAGTTTTCCTCAGTCTTTTCTGTTCATGCCATTTGTTGTGCTGACTCTTTTCAAGTGTATAACTGCTCCCAGTAGCCTGTAATTGCAAGGTCAGTCTAAGGTGAAGGTTTGCCTTGTTTGGGGAAAGACATGAACAGTCTGTTTAGGCCATATGCTGTTACCTTGTTCTTTTCTTGAATGCTTTGGCTAGCTCAGCATGCTACATAAAATGGACAGGAGCATCAGAATCATTCTGAGTACCTGACTGGGGCCACTTTTGTCTCATTATAATTGGCAGCTCACTAGATCCTTTTCCTTCTTGAGTTTTTATTTGGTGAGGGCGGGGGAAAGAAGTGGACTTTGAGGGTGGCCCTCTCCATAATTCCAGGCTTTTCTTAATGCAATGACCCTTGTTTTCTCAAAGCCTCCGCAATCCTACAAAACTCCTGTTCAGTTTTCAGGCCTAGCTGGAATTCATCAATTGACAGGTAAGGGGGAGGAGGGGAGCTAGAGGAAGGGGGGAGGGGCTTTTAATCATCAAGGCTTTCTATGCCTGTCTGTAGTGAATGTGTCAACTATAAAAGAGTTAAATTGTATAAGGCTATTGCTTGGACAAACAGCTTGCAAGTGTTTCTGGGCTCCTTTGTATGATCAGCCCATGGGAGTTTGTTCCAATGATGCATTTTGATTGGAAAGCATTTAGGGGCAGGGACTTTAACTATTTTTTAGAAACAAATAAGTTTAATTTATAGAACCAATTTAGGTTGCTAGGTAACAACCTTCCCTAACTGGAATTGTCTATCAGAACATTTACTAAAGCAAGGAAATAAAAAATTAAGTCTGTGCTAAATCTTACACTGATCACACAATAAACACCTACCTTGGACAAAATCTTAACCCTATTAAAGTCAACAACAAAATTCCCATTGACTTCAGTGGTACCAGGATTTCACTTCATGAAATTTCACACCTTAAAAATAAAAACCATAAAAATTTCGGTACAGTGTGGTCACTTAACAACTTTCACTATTTTTTTAAATCAAGTTTTGTTTTTTGGAATTTTCTAGGGTTTTTCCCCCCTTTTAAATCATTCTTTTTTCTTTCTCCTCCCGTCCATGTAAATGAAGAAAAAGTTTGAAAAATTAAATCAATGAAATCAGAGATGACCATATCATTATATACAAGAAGTGAATATTGCAGGCTAAGTTCATACTAATTCCTGCAGAACCGTGAATTTTTTAATGCATATCTTATATTTCCTAGATAGCAGATGCAGCACAAATCCATCTTCACGTCAAGTGTTGGTAAAAAGAGCCGAAAAGCAAATTAAGTGTCAGGTCCAGGAACAGAACCAAGACACTTTGTTCAGAGCTGATGCCTAACAAGGGGTGTGATTCCCCTGCTTGTGCACACATACATGTGTAGCTCATTGAGACCTAGTGCAAATATAAATGGTGTAGCTGCAGTAGCATGGGCAGTGCCAGTGGAAGCATGGCTGAGCTGTGTGCTGAGTACTAATGGTGGGTATGTACTAGGCATGACTGCTGCTGCCCATGTTATCACAACTACACGACTATTTACACTCAAGCAAGTTTCATCAAGCTACTGTGAGTGTATGTACATGAGCAAGGGAATCACCACCCTTAGCTCACAGCAAGGACATAACCAAGGTGTAGTTGTGAAACGCTGACAGACTTCTGTCATCATCAGCCGGGATCAAACCTGGGACCTCCGGAGCTTAACGCATGAGCTAAAAGACACATGTCTCTTAGCCAAGGTTGTAGTAGGCTCCTCAATCTCTAGCTGGTTTAGCCCCCACTAGAGGAGGACAGAGTGCCACACGAAGCAGGCATAGGTTACAGCTGCAGCTCATGTGGACATATCTGGACTAGCTTTAATCTGGTTAGCATTGGTACCAGTGGCAGTGAAACAGTGAAAATACAGGCTTCAATATAGGCTGGACAAGCCCTCCTAAAACCATGTGCGATGGTCTCCCTCACCCTGAAAAAACCTGGGGGGAAAAGGATTACTCTTGAAATGAGACCTGGAGCCCCATAGTATTCAGGCTCATGTGACCAATGGAAGATGCGATTTCAGAGTTAAGGGCCTTGCACTGAAAACACCTTGGACCTGATTCTCATTCACATTGTGTGTCTATACTACAATTAGTCGCCTGCAGCTGGCCCATGCCAGCTGAATCAGGCCGGTGAGGGTTGGCCTAAGGAGCTGTTTAATAGTGGTGTGGCTGTTTGGGCTTGAGCTGGAGCCTGGGCTCTTAGACCCTGTGAAGTGGGAGGGTCCCAGAATTCAGGTTGTAGCCTGAGTCTGAATGTCGACACCTCAATTAAACAGCCCCATGAACCCAATTCCTGCAAACCTGAGTTAGCTGGCATGAGCCAGCCGTGGGTATCTAATTACAGTGTAGCCATACCCGCAGGTCCCTTTCCACTGCTCTGGCAGTGAGTGCAAATTACACTTGCCATTAAAACTACATTCACTTCACTTTAAGGTCCCTTTACACTGCCAAATCAGTGTAAAGGGGCTGTAGGATAAAGAAGAACTGGCCCTCTGTCTGCAGCCACCTCCTGTTTAAACCAGGTTGTTTGCTTTAGCATCCTGCACCTTCAGTATCCCATTAGTGGGGTTTCTATGGCATTGCTGCTTTGATTCTGCTGATCCTTTTGGCCAACACAGCACTCTCCCTATAATACTCTTCAACTACTGGCCCTGTGCAGGAGGTTAGTTGGCTTGAGAGAGGCTGAGCTGGGGTTTAGGTTGGGTTTTTTGGTAGTATTTCTGAACAGAAAGTGCAAGTAACAAGAAAACTGGCCAG
The DNA here is from genome assembly GCF_025201925.1 of Gopherus flavomarginatus. Classification (NCBI taxonomy): domain Eukaryota; kingdom Metazoa; phylum Chordata; order Testudines; family Testudinidae; genus Gopherus; species Gopherus flavomarginatus. The sequence continues at coordinate 182,058,491 of NC_066620.1, read as the reverse complement.
AGATCCTGTTTGGAAATGTCTAGTCCACTTTTGCAAACTGAAATAGTATGGACTTTTGGAATACGCTTTTAATAAGCATCCCTACTTTTGAGTGCTCAGCTCGTATTCTATTGACGTTCACAAATCACTACTTGATATTAGACCTGGTAACACTGATAAAAATTAATGAACCTTTAAGTTCACGTCTACACTACAAACTTATGTCAACCTCAGTTATGTTTGCATACAGCCGCCGCAGTTAGTACGTGGCTTGCGCAGGTACGTATTTGGCTCTTTGTGGCAATGGTGCACATATTCACCAGGAGCAATTGTACTGAGGCAGAGTGCAGTGTACCATGGGTAGTTATCACACTGTGCAACTCACCATCATCCAGTGCAGTGTGTTTTGGGAAGTTTTTGCAATGCCTGATGGGACCGAAACAAGTCATGCTGGGGTCACTGGGAGCATGGAGTCAACTTCTCATAATGCAGTGCTCTCCATGCCATAATTTCATGTGCATCTCATAATTTGCATGCCTTTTTTTCAAAATTCCACAAACTTGCATGTCCCTCCTTGATGTCCACCATCTCTGACAGAAGCATGGAGCTTGCATAGCTCTGCAAATTGTCATGAATGTTGCAAGCACGGAGTGCATGATCCTGCAGTATTTGCAGAGCCGTTTGAGGAGCTATGGGGAACATGATGATTCCTTGGAGGACAGATTGCTGTGGGACATAGAAAGAAACAATTCAAGGTTGTTGGTGGCATTCAAGGAGCAGCTGGAGATGATGGAGCACCATTTCTGGGCCTGAGAAACAGGCACTGAGTGGCGGGATCGCATTGTAATGCCGGTTTGGGATGAAGAGCAGTGGCTGCAGAACTTCTGGATGCTCAAGGCCACATTCTTGGATTTGTGTGCTGAACATGCTCCAGCCCTCCAGCACAGGGACACCAAATGAGAGCTGAACTGATAGGTGAGAAGTGAGTGGCAACTGCATTGTGGAAATTTGCAATGCCAGCTTGCTATTGGTCAGCTGGGAATCAATTTGGAGCCAGGAAATTCACCACAGGGGCCATTGTGATGCAAGTGTGCAGGGTCATGGATCACCTCCTGCTACACAGGACTGTGACTCTCAGCAATGTGCAATACATCGTGGGTGGATTTGCAGCAAAGTGGCTCACGAACTATAGTGGGATGACAGACGGCATGTTTATCCCTCTTTTGGCACCAGGCCACCTTGCCACAGAGTACATCAGCAGAAAGGGCTATTTTTCTATGATTGTGCAAGTGCTGGTGGATCACCGAGGACATTTAATTGACATCAATGTGGGCTGGTCAGGGAAACTGCATGATGCTCCCATCTTTAAGAACACAGGACTGCTCAGAAAACTGGAAGCAGGGACATTCTTTCCCGATCAGCGGATCCCCATTGAGAATGTTGAAATGTCTATAGTGATCCTGTCGAGCCTACACCTTTCTCCCCTGGCCCATCCACGTCAACAGCAACAAGGAGCTTTTCAGCCACAGGCTCAGCAGGAAATTGAATGTGCCTTTGGTCATTTGAAGGGTCGCTTGTGTTGTTTACTCACGAGACTGGACCTCAGTGAGAAAAATACCCCAAAGGTGACAGCTGCTTGCTGTGTCTAGCACAATACCTGTGAAGCAAAGGGGGAAAAATTTTCTTCTCTGGTGGAGGGAAGAGGTGAAGTGGCTGTCTGCTTAATTTGAACAGCCAGATATAAGTTTGCAGTAGCGTGCTGTACCTGGCCCTCCTCTCTTGTGACCTGATATGAATCTTCTAGTGATAGCTGAGTATGTAGAAATATAACATTGTCAAAGCACCTATTAATATCGTTTGTGAGCGATGCTATGAGTTGTGTGACACCAACAGTAACAGGTGATTGGTCACTTTCAGAACTGCTCCGCACAAGTCAGCATGTGTTTGGAACTAATAAAGATGAATCATGTTCCAAAAAATAGAATTTTGTTCTGTAACATGAAACAGGCAATTCAAAAGAAAACCATTTAAAACTTAATAAATTAAGCAAACAGAACATATGAAGGAGAAAGAACAATCATGTCCATTTCAGTTACACATACACCAACCTTGGCTTTCACACGTCAGTGTATGTGAAGCTGTGATTGTCTTTAGTGTCCATCAGGGTGGAGTGGTAAGTGTAGTATGTTAGAGAGCTTATTTTTTTACTCTTCCACTTTCCCGGTTCTTTTCGCATGAACAGAGAGCAACAATACCCGAAGTCTGAAGGTGCAAACAATTTGATGTTTATTGGGGTGAAATTCCAGCAAGCTTAAATTCAAGTTTTTTTCCTTATTTTCGAATCCCAGCTTACTTTCTGTTTGCTCCTAATTTATATAGTAATATTCACAGCTATACCTTAACCAATCTTTCTACTGAAATTTACCTAACCAATCCTAACATATTGTAACATGATTAGCTAACCAATTATATCCCACCACCTTAGTTTACACCCAGCAAAATTAATTATACAGTAGACAGAAACAATCATAGAGCCCAGACAGAGACTATGCAAATAAACGTACAAAACAATACAGAAGTGAGGATTTCACAACTACATCTATAAAGACATAAGGGTTTCCCAGCTGTGTCTATTGATAAGTGAGTTCTTACGAGACAGAAAACTATCAAACTAAATTTCCTTTTACACCTTCTAGGCTTTTCCCTTTCTCTGAAGGTGATAGATCGAATCACCTTCCTAAGAGACCCAGATTGCCTTATTTCAGTATGACTAAACAGGGCCTCAGACTGTCATAGTGAGAGAAGGTCCTTACACAGATTCTTTCTTTTATACCTCTATAACTAGCTAAATAATAAACATATACCAAAATTCTTAAAGTATAGGCCTTTACAGACAGGCTTGAATATCTATGTCCTAACATAGTACAGCGACCCTTGATGCCACATGGAAAGTTGGGGGAGGGCGGGCACACATGGATGTCCTGCTATTGAGTTCTCAGTGGGCTTCAGAGGGAGGCGAGCCTGGGATTGTTGCAGGTCCACCAGAGTCGGCATCTGTTTGTGTTTCTTCTAACAATTCTGCTAGATTCTCTTATGGTCAAGTTTGCTGGCAAAAATGTTCACAGAAACAGAAAATATCAGAGAATATTTGTGGAACCAAATTTTGACCTATTAAAGGCAAGCTGATTCTAAGAGTTAAGCTCAAACAGTCAGGGAATGAGAAGAAAAATACACCATGACCTATATAGCCAATCAAAACTAAAGAAAGCTCAAATTTTGAATATAAAATATTAAAAAATCCACTCATGAACAAATTATAGACCTAGGGCTAATTTGTAGAAATTATTTGGTGAATGAGGAATAAATTGGTGATAACTGCAAGCTAAGTATGGATAATCTGCAAAGAACAAAATAAAGTTAAATTAATTGAATAAATTATTCCCTATAAACCCACTCATTCAAACCTAGAAATAAATTCCTTCCATCCCACTACTTCCAAGCCAGGCCCAAATGAAGAAGTAACCAGAGCGAACAAATTTTGCACAGTGGCCTAAAATCACCAGACTCCAGACTTTTTTTTTAATTGGTTTTTAGAAGGCATGAATTCAAAAATGGAGGGTTTGCACTGAAAATGCCCTGCTCCTTTGCTCTCAGTATAGTGATAAAGAATGAGGACCTAAGCCAAAGTCCACTGAAGTCAAGGTGTGTCTTCTCATTGATTTCTGTATACTGTGGATGATGCCTTAAAATTGAATTCTCCCTTTCAGATTATTATAACTTTCAGAGATCAAGTTTTGGGCCTTAACTGACCAATTTTGAGAGAGTTTTATTGAGCCATTAGCCCTAGATAGTGATACATCTCTCTCAGAAGTGATATCTGTTGTAGCTATTATCTTCTTAAAAGCTTTTTTAAAAAATAAATCCATCTTTGTTTTCCTTTTGCTGCGTTCAGATCATAATCAGAAAGGTCACTTTTGAAATGCAGGCTCTATTGCTATAGTAGGCATTCTGAAGAAACTTGCTGTCCAGCAAGTAGCCAATCAAACCTTTGCTTTCACTTAGTAAAATTCTACTATAGTTATAACTAATACTGTAGTTATTATGAAAATAGTTGTGTTACGTTATGGCTTATTAGCTTTGTTTTTATTAGCTGAAATTTATGCTAATATACTATTAAACCCTTGACACCTGAGCTTTTAACCGATATTTGGAGCCTTGTTGGGTTGTTTTCTTTAGGAGGAGAGTCAGTCTAGTATTTCTAGGATGCAGTCTTGTTTATTTACAAAGAATGTAAACAAAGTCCTATTTCCTTGAACAAATTAGAAGCAAACAAGTGGCAGTTTCCTTGTTTAGAAATCCAAGCCTGCTTTCCAGCTAGTTGTGTGTCCCACTGAGCTCTCTCTCTGCTTTCTCTAAGGTCCATGCTACCAGTTACTTCTCTGACTTTCTCCTGGCCTTCTGCTTCTTTCTTGTTTTTTCACACCCACTCAGACAACTGCAATCAGATCAGTGCCCCAGCCCCTGCTTTTCCTATCAGTCTCCAGAAAATCCCTTGAGCCACATGGCTCAACTTCTTCTGAGCTTTGCCATTCAAGTCTGTGCCTTGGGCAGTGATGTCTATTATTTTACCTGTCACTAAGCCAAGGTGCATTTAATTGTTCCTTCATTTAGCCTGAATGAAATGTGGCTAGCGTGCCCATCAGCTTCAATGAGGTCAGTGACTGCCCACAGATTAAAGACATGCCTGCTGGCAGCCACCAACATCCTCCAGCACAATAATATATGGTTCTGGTTCCCATTACTAACACTTCAATAGGGAGATCCAGATAGGCCACTCTATCAGGATTAAAACTGTATTTTACTTCAAGAGTACTTATAATTGGCAATAGTCAAGTGAGATTTAAGATCTCAATGGTTAGAATTAATTCAGCACAATTTTATATCACAACATTTTTTAAAGTATCCTCAGGACACTTGTGCACACAATGATGCAGAACCAAAGATGATTTACCACTCACCTTGTGCCTGGAAAGGTTAAAAGACCAGTTCTTTGAGAGACGGCACTATGTATTCAGGTATATTCTAGACACATTTTTAATGAGTAACAATCAAATTTTTGAAATTAAATAATCAAAATGGCAAAATATGTAAAGCACTGTCTTGTACCTAAATATGATTTTCTGCTGCAAAATTTATTTTTTTTTCTACTAGGCATTCATTGTTGCCTTGTATGGTTCTGTAGTTATAAGTAGTAAACAATGGGGTGCTAAACACATCACGCCAAGTTCTTCTGGCTTCTAAGGTCAAATTCCATGATTTTCACATTGTGGTGTCTGTCCTTTCATGGAACCATTGCCAAACTTAGACAATATTACACACACACAAAAAGTAAATGGTTGCAAAGTAAATCACGCAAAAATTAGGAAATGCCAAAATTGAGAGTCCCAGTATAAACTTAATTCTTTTCCTACACATGTATGTATTATGACATAGTCTTTAATTACATGATCACATACTATTTGTTCCACAGGACCCCAGCTTCTTTCAACGCACAGGATGATGGATAGGGCTCACTAAGTGAACAGCTAATGAATATTTGTTTTTTTTCCTCATTGTTCAATGCATGGCCCCTTTCCTTATCTACTTCACACTATTCAGACCCTACTCTGAAGCTAGAATTATTAATTTCTGTGACAGGATCCCTGGGGTGCAGCCTGTGGCTGTGGGACCACTGTGCCCCCTTTAACTCTCTCCAGCCTGGGCTGTCTCTCACAATGCCTTGCTAGTGACCAGCAGCAAACCCCTCCAGGTGCTGTTATCACTCAGCACAACCGCATGTGGAGACCCACACTGAACTAGATTGCATGAATGCTCCCAGAGCCACCCATGAATGACACAGGGAAAGGCACCAGCCAGATTCCCCCAGCTCCCAGCCTTGCATCTCAGGAATAGACCATCTTGCACTGCTCAAGATGGGCAGTGTAAATTTATTAATTGGTTCACCATTTCATCAATGGAAAGTGGATATACACCAGCCTTTGCAAACCTGAGCAGATTTTCCACATGCTTCAGGCAAACTCACTGGTAAAGATAAACAGTAAAACAAATTTACTAACTACAAAAGATAGATTTAAAGCCATAATAAGTTATGGGCAAAAAGTCAGAGTTAGTTACCAAAAGAAATAAAATATAAGCACGCAGTCTAAACTCTCAACACTATTAAACTGGGCAACAACGAGACTAAGCAGTTTTTCTCACCCCACTGGATATTGCAGTTCATAGTACACAGATTTCACCCTTGAAATCTGGGCCAGTCCCCTCAGTTGGTCTTCAGAGTGTCCTTGTTGCTTGCAGCATAGATAGGTGAGGGAGAAAGGTGGCCCATGCTTGGCCTGTGTTTGGTTTTATATCCTCAGTCCATGTACTTGGAGAACAAAAGTCCAGGCATGTCTGGGGAGCATTGCTGAGTCTCCAGGCAAGGCTGAGCAATTCTCCTGGTGTAGCCTCATGCAGATGAGTCATTGCATTGTAGCTCCCTTGCTGGACAATGGTTGTTGATGGGTTGTTTGACACCCCATCTGAGTGTTGGTTACTTTCCTTGCTGTTGCCTCTGGGGAGCTAATATCTGGCTGATTCCCCAGCTTACAGCATGTTTTAGTAATAACCATACAACACAATTCTCATAACTTCTTATGCATTAATGATATACACATATGGATAGAGAAATTACTTTCAGCAGATCATAACCTGATACCTTACAAGCATGCTTTATATGCAAGATCACGACTACATAAAAATGAGGAATATGGGGGTTACAGGACACGCCCCCCATGTATAAAATGTCACAGTTTCTTCATTGGGCCTTTTTATAGTGCTCATTACTATAGTGTCCGAGTGTTTCATAAAGATCATAGATGAATGAATTGATTTTCACAATACCCTTTTGAGATGAGGGGGTATTATTTCTGTTTTACAAATGGATTACTGAGGAATAGAAAGATTAAGGTCAAAAGTGTCCACTGATTTTGGGAGCCCAATTTCAGACATTGAGGACCTGATTTTTCCCCCAAATATTTAGTATTACATAGTACTTAGTATATTCCAAGCACAGCTACAATTGGCTTCTGTTGCAGCTCTTGTTTCCTCTCCATTTGAATCAGGCAATTTCCTTCTTCACATTACACTAGGCACCAGTGGGGTGGCGGCATTGAGAGCACAGGGTGAGGTCCCTGTTCTCAGTGCAAGTGCCAAGACTCCTCAAAACCCAGAGCAGCCCGGAGGTATATTTGCAAAGAAAGTCCTGCTCATTCTCAGGCTGGAACATTGCTGTTTTAGATGGAACCTTTGGGCAATTTAGCATCTAAAATCAAAGAAGTCTGTACTGACCATGTGCATGCTGCGATTTTTCAAAGGTGCATAACTTGGCCAAACTTAGGCAGATTTTCACAGGAACAGTAAAAGGCACTTCCTGGAGAAAAGGCCACCCCCTTCCATATTTGATGTCATTGCTCCAATCACATTTTTTCCCAGCCTTGTTCTCAGAAATGCTTGAACCATTTTTGGCTGAAATTTTCCAAAAAAATTCAATGTGATGCAGATACTTGGTATGGAAAATTTCCAAACAAAGTTATAAGTAACTGAAAACAGGGTCTTCTAATAGGGTTTATTTTAATCAATAGAAAAAACTTAAAGCACTTTAAAAATAACTTCTACTGCATAGGTACTGGCTAGTTTGTCCTTCCAGTATTAACAGGCTCTAATGTTGATGGAAAGGAAATGAGATTTATCAACCTCAAATGACGATTCAGCCACAGACTTAGTTTTTTGGCATTATTTGCACACAGTGACGGTTGTGAACACTGGCAGACCACTTCTTATAAGGACAAGTGATGCCTCTGCTCATAGACATCTGAGAGCATTCAAGGCATGGAGCACTGCAATCAAAGAAACACATATCGTAGGACTGTGATAATAATTCTGAAAGCAAGCACTAATGACCTTTCTTCATATGGATGCAAGCTGAGAAATGTAAACTGCAAATGCAAACTGTTTTAAAACTATATTTAAAGGATCAGAGAAGCTGGACCCAGTGAGCCAGATCTTCATATGGTGTAAACTGGCATAGCCTCATTGCAGTCAATGGTGCTGTGCCAATTTTTACCACCTGGGGATCTGACTTAGTGAAATGATCATGGATGCTGCCTTATACTCTTGTTTCATATTGGGTCTGTTGATTGAGGAAAGACATGAGATCACGGTCACTGCTAAGCTTGTTTTGAAATCAAGTAAGGTCTGATAGTACCTGATGAGAGAAGAGTCTTTTGCTGGGCTAGATTCAAATGAAGTGCTTGAAGTGGTAACTTGCATTGTCACTGATGGGGTCGGTTTGATTAGGAGTGGGAAGAAGTGGATTGTAAGCTTTGAAAGGTACTTCTGCGATGGTGTGGTATACTTCAGTCTGAATGGGCATGGCACTCCATAACTTGAAGCATTTAAGAATGGAGTCTCTTGTGACAATCACTGATGAGTCTGGCTAGATTTTTCCATACAGTAGGTATGAAAACTTGTGAGATGAAAAAGACAATCTTCTGATTGCAGAGCTCTCAAAATATTTATATGTGAGATACAATAATTAGTAGTGAAAATATTTCAAAGGGAGAGCTGAATTCACTTAAAGTTGGTGAATGTGTCTGATCTCTGGCATGCTCTTATCAAATATCTCATGTCATGCACTGTCAAAACAGTCGCTGGGCATGCTACTTCCCTGGCATCTCCAGACACCATCAGTTTCTTGGCTGTGGCTGATGTTTTTATTTACCAGATTTCAGAAGCACCTATAAAGTAATAAGTTACTGTACTTCACGCAGAAGAAACTATGAATAGGGTGAAATCTGACATGGAAAGTCTTCAAACAAGCTCTCTTGTTGATGGGGTGGCTGGGGAACACTGAATGGTTATAGGAGTAAACTAAAATATATTTCTGAATTTGATTCACTGACACTCATTTCAGAGAAGCCAGATATGAAATCATTCATAGTTACAGAAAAGCGTAATCTAGATGCAGTGAAAAATGTGGTTCATTTGAATTTGGAGACGCATCTGAGTGAATGCTTTGCATCAGTAAACTTCGGAATGCCCTGAAGTCATTCGTCATGCTCGATGGGGAAAAGAACCAAACTGAAGGAAGTGCGTGCACAACGTTCTCAGCACAGATGTGGGTTTAGCTGAACTTCACTCTTCAGTTCACTGAGTTGTGTGACATTAAGGCGACAAGAAAGGTCAGTGAAATGGCAACATTGAGAAAGGTTCTTAAGTTACAGAGAGGACAGCTGTTGTCTCTTGACTCTTGCTGACTTTGGCCAGGCTGGTGGAATACGTGGCTAATTAGCATGATGTGCTAATATGACCTGTGCGCTGCATGTACAACCACATTCTAACTGATGTGAAGTGCTCACTGTCGGAGAACAACTTTCTTAAAGGTCCCACTGTGATAATCACTTATGATGCATTTGGAAAATGAGCAATTAAAAAAATAAATTACCATTGTTTTTGTATGTGTTTGTATACAATACTGCCTCTAGCCTGATAGGAGCTTCTAGGTGCTACTATAATATGAATATTTAATAATACTTTGCCTTGGCACTGAAGCATAATCCAAAACAAGCAATTCCAAGCTACCACCACCAATAATGGCTCAAGGAAGAGAAGATATCAGCCATACCAAAAAGAACAGCTGCTTCAAAAGGATGTGGCAAATGGGGTTAAATTTTTGCAACAAATAGACAATGAAGCACCACAGTCAAAAAATGAAAATAAGAGGCAGGGTGCTTGAATTGTCTCCTTATGACCTACAAGTTTCTAAATGTTGTGGAGACCCCACTGACTCTTGTAGCAAGTGTGGGGTGTGTTAGCCAACCTGACCCACATCTTCCTTACAAGTGCAGTGCAAAAATATTCCTTTGTGGAATGATAACCTGTCCAGTTATTGGACTCTTGTTGAGGCACCTTGCTTTTTTTGACAGGCAAACTGCAAGGAATAGCTGAGGATATTTTAAATGTACACAGATGAAAATTAACTTGGAATGATCATTTATGGATTGATGTTTTCAGAATAACGACAGAAATCAAAAATACCAGTAAAACACTATTCAAGTAATTTAATCTAACTCATTGGGTTTAACTAACTCAATGGAAAAAATGAGGAGGAACACCTCCAGAGATGACTGCTGATATAACCTGTTGCAATTCATATAGTTCAGTGCTCTTAATGATGCCCAGTATGTCACCAACTGATGAATGCAGCAGTAATTTCAGCCTAGGAAACCATCAGAAATAAATATATTCATTCCAGGTTACCTTTGAACTAAGAATCATCATGGCAGTGAGTAAAGCCATCAGGTAATTTTGAGGCAGTATCTCTTTTCAACAGATATTTGCCTCACATAAAGTTCACGTATCTATGACAAGTGAAGGAATCTCAAAGAAGTGAATTGATGACACTTTATCTAGTTGGCTAACACACCCCACACTTGCTACAAGAGTCAGTGGGGTCTCCACAACATTTAGAAACTTGTAGGTCATAAGGAGACAATTCAAGCACCCTGCCTCTTATTTTCATTTTTTGACTGTGGTGCTTCATTGTCTATTTGTTGCAAAAATTTAACCCCATTTGCCACATCCTTGGTGCAGCAAGTTATGGCTTCTAACAACAAATGCCTGGGCATAAAACCACTAAAGGAGCTGATGTCTATGCAGCAATTCATCTTATGAGACAAACTTTTTGGAAATGAATTTTGCAAATGTAGATATACATGAGCACAGAGGCAGACTCGGTAAAGACTAATTCTAAATACTGGGTCAGGCATGTTGTATTTGCTCTCCCCAGTGTGCAAAGCGGTGTTGCACCTTGAACCTCATGTTTTGATTCTGCCAGTCAGGCGTTTCCTTCACATTGTTACAGCTAAACAAGAATCAGACCAGGCAGGAGAGAGACTGGATGATCAGATAGACCCTGACAAGACTAACTGGTACCTTGTAGAGCTTTCTTGCATGACTGCTAGGGTTAATTTTTGTTATGTGCTAGGTTTATAAGTGTCAGAACTGGTAGATCAGCTGTGAAGAGGTACACTCTGAATGCAAACTACCCCTTAGAGCTAAGATCCCAATCCTGCTTTTATTGACATCAGTGGGAATTTTGCCACTAACATCAACCATAATCAAATAATATTGAATTAATAGGAGAATCTCATGAACTCGCAGGACTAAAGGGAGATGTGTGATATGACAAAAATCTGATGTATTATCCTATATGATTGATTACTCCAGGAAAAGACATATTGCTCTCAATTTTATACTTATTAGCATATAACTTCTGTTCCTATGGGGACCCCCTAATATATAAAATCTGAGCTACAAGAACATAGGCAGTCACTAGTTAGGCATACATTTGCTCTGAAAGCTACTTATGTATTAATTTGAAGGGCTAAAAAAGGCCTTTTGTCTAGCTGGTTTAAACCGACACATAATGGATAGATTCCTGACTTTCTGGTATTCACTGTTAGCTGCCAATCTAAGCCTGTCACCATAACGGTAAGGAACACAGTCTTTGGAGATGCAGCATCTCATTTGCAGTGAATTCCTGGATGGTTTTCCTTAAATTGGTTCTTCCCCAGGAGTACTTTAAATGTGGTTATTCATTTAAATAGTTTACCACGGGGAAAAAAACTCTACAAAGTGCAAGATCTCATTTGCAAAGGGGATCCTTGGGACTAGGTGCGGATATACATGTGCCATGTGTTACAGCTTCCATTCTCTGGTTTTCCTGCTGTTAGGAAATAATTTGAAAATGACCTAAAATAAGGACAATGTACATGATAATTGAACAATGAGCTCATTCCACTCCTGCTAGCAGAATCCAGACTGTGGGCCTTGAGCAGTGCAATGCCCACCTACAATCAGTGTAAGACACCTTTAAATCATTTCTTCAGTATGGGGCCAGGAGCAACAGTACAACTTCCAAAATGGATGACACTGGCCAGAGAGAGGGCATGACAAAGGTGTCTGGGAGTCTGAGCGGGAAGGGCTCCTATGGAAATGGGCCTGCAATTTAAAGCTGCTCTCATCTGGTAAGGGGTAGTGGAGGTGATGAATACACCCTGTGTGGGGATGATAAATTTCCTAGGAAAGTAAGGATTTTTGTCATACAGTTCCAAACCTGTCTTCTTAGATGACAAAATGAAGACAATCTCAAAGGAAATAATATTATGTTTTATGTCTATTTAAAATTGGGCATGAACATGATGGATCACTCTGTGGAATCATGTGGTTATAGGCCTTCCCTGGAACTTCTATGAGGAATTCCTTGAAACGCAGTGGTGAGGGTTTGGAATCCAGATCTGAACATGGGGTTGTAAAACTAAACCAGCTTGGTTGACTATTATAGCAGTAAGATAAAACCAAATTCAGCATCTTCTTGTTCCAACATGGAATGGTGGTAGGTAGAATGAGGACCTGGATTCTAATCACTGCTAATTTTAGCTTTGGATTTTCTAAGTCCAAAGTATAGGTCAAGGTACAGCTCTTCTACGTGGACACAAAACCAACAATTGGCTTGTTTTCTTAAGAGTTCAATGTGAGCTGAAGATGCTCAGCACCTTGCAGAATTGGGCTCTAATGTAGGCTGCAACAGACTACACATTCAAGAGTCTAAGTTTATAGTATTTAAGATTATTCCTTTTAAAATGTTTATATTAGTCAGTTTATATTAGCTATTATAATGGTCTCAGGACCCATATGTAAATCTGTGGTAGAGATCCTCCCCGAATTGAGGGATTGCCGATGATGATGATTAGTTACAGTAATGAGTGTGGAAAAAAGCCTTTGAGCTTGATTTCAATCTTACAACTGGGGCTGGTCTTAGGGAGTGTGTACTTTGGTGCTGCTAGCCCCTGTAGGCACCTGACCCACCCCTATTGCCCCCAGGCCTTGCTGTCTCCCTCAGTGCTTAATTTGCGCAAATTAAGCACTGACTGGGAGGCCAGAGAGTGGTGACTGCTCTGCAATACCATACCATGGCACTTTTACTTCTATGCTGTTGCTGGTAGCAGCGCTGCCTTCAGAGCTGGGTGCCTAGCCAGCAGCCGTCCCTTTCTGGCTGCCCAGGCTGAGCTGCAGGGAGGAGTTTCTGAGCCTGGGGGTTCCCTTGGCCATACACCCCTTGGTCACAGTGCCTGCAGAAAGCTGGGGACCCACAGGCTGGCCTGCTGGCTCTGCAGGTGAAAGCTCTGCTGTCTGCACCTTCCGAGTAGGCTGGCAGCTACAGATGGCATCATCCACCCCCAGCCCCATAATCACCTCCCATCCGACAGCCCACGCCTGCCAATTTACGGCACTCAGACCACACACCCCTGACTACAGCACCCTGGGCAGTCACTCATGTAGGCCACCCCTAAGACTGGCCCTGCTTACAACAATAAAATCTGGAATAATTACGTTGACTGGAGACCACTGGCATGAAACTGGTGTGAGGCCAGAATCATGTTACTAGCATTTAATTTGAATTTTATTGCTATGGTACAATAAGAGTCTGGTTACCCTTGCCTGTGAAAGTTAATGTTAAATGCCTTTCTCAGTGTGTTAGTGGAACTGAGACTTAACATCTTACGTGGAGTTTGGCCATGGTGGTGTACTTGGAGATCATACAGTCAAATGTCCTTTGCAAGAAAAATACGTAACTTTAAAATATTCACGTCTCTTTTATTTCCCTGTATTTTTTGTTTGTTATTGAACAGAAATATGGACACTAACTGTTGTTCCCAAAGGAAAGAATTAAATGTAAGAACAAAGACAGCATTGTCAATGTGTTTGGTCTTTCTTTCTTCATGAAATACTATAATTTAGTTTTCTAAATGTAAATAGAAGGCATGTTTTTTTAAGCGAGCTAACTAGGAGAGGTAAAATAATATTTCATATACTTTACAAAGACAGTATTTATCATTTTGACGTATATCTCAGCTAGTCCAGAAACAATTGTTTCCATTAGTGTTTTATACAATTATTTCTATTATATTATTAATGGATTCTTTAAAAATTGTTAGCTTCTGATAGTTTTTGTTTAAGTGTCTTATTTGTTCATTCTCTCTAGAAAGAGACTTTCCCTATAAAGACAAATGACCTTGTTGTCTGTGTAGCTGGTTTTCAGTTTATTTAAAGTAGAGATTTTAGTTGTTATAATAGTAAAAGCTGTGTTTTTGCTTTAAGCTCGTGAGCTGAAGCTCCCTGTGTTTTCCCATTTTTCTTGACTTTATTACATAATTGATATTCCTCATTACAAAGTGTCTTCTTTTTCAGTCATGTTGCCTTCCCCACTATATGTTCTAGCTGCTATTAAACTCTTAATGTCACAGTGACCAAGGGAAAAACGCCTGTGTCTGAACCTGGGAGACAAAAGAAGCAGGAGGGATCTGTGAAAATGCCCACAAGAAACCAAGCACAGTATGATTAAGATGATTCACATCTCTGCAATGATTCTTCAGTAAAAGGTAACAGAGCAGAACCAAAGACCATTTTCACTCTTCTTGAATTCATATCACCTGATCTCTAAAGTATTTCCTGGCTACCCACTGTAGCTTTGAAATGGGCTGTGTGTTTGAATACAGGATTTTTTTTCTTATAAAAATAAAATGGGGTGAGGGGAGTGAGCATTAAAAAAAAAAAAGTCAGTTGTTGATGATAGCTGTAAACAAGTATGCAGAAGAGAGATCCAGGCAGCTGTCCCTCCATCCATCTCAACTTTCATCCATCTTCGGGAAGATCTATTTTAGAAAATAAAGTTCAAGGATAATTTTTTTCTAAAGCAGATATTTTTCATTTTGATTTTAATGAAGCAGAGTGAAACCCGTAGGTACTGATCTTGTGAGGACTTACAGATGTGCTTAACTTTTGGTGCTGTGAGTAGTCCCACTGAAATCAGTGTGAGCAAAATTAAATGTGTGTGTATATGTATTTTTGCAGGATCAGGGCCTAAGGGCTAACTGTGTCCTAATGTTGATTGCTTCCTGAAAGGTGCTGAGAATCCTCAGCTCCTATGGAAGTAAAAAAGCTTCACTATTAAGCTGGATTCAGTTCCCATTGGAGTCAAGGGGAGTTTTATATTTGAGTATAAATGGCAGCGGGATCATCACCTTAAACTGTAAATTCCTAGGAGCAGGGACTATGGGCTAGAAAGCTCCATGCGTGGTACCAATAGTATTGGTGAAATTTTCAAAAGAACTCATCAGCTCTTAGAGAACAAAGAGGTGCTGGCTGCCGGGTTCTTTTGAAAATCTGGCCACTAAATTTAGTGGGAGGTGAGGTCTTCAGAAATCTGGCCCATGTATAAGTAACAGTTCTAACCACTCTTGTGCTACTTGGTGATTCAGTTTATCCTATATGATTTAGTTTATTATTCCACTGAAAGTTAAATGGGAACTGCTGAAGCCAATGGACGACTCTCTGCTTAAGAGGAAGAAATTTACTAGTGGGTGAGCAATACACAATTAAGTATTGCTGTTGTAATAGCAAAGCAGACTAAAGGAAGGTCCATTTGACTACTACACAATTTGAGACATTATCGTTAAATGACAGAAACACCCTAGAGTCTCCATGAGTACATGTTAAAGAATAAGTCTGCCAAGTTCATTGAAGCTATATATATGAGAGGCTTCTACTGTATTATCATGATTGTCTTGTGAGCAATAGACAAATATTGTATCAACATTTAATATTACTAACCTCACCAATGTTCTAGATCCAATAGCTAGAGCTTGGTTTTCCTACACATAAGGGTAATTGCAGAGATTATACCATTCCACCTGCCGAGTCCCAAAGGTGAGACTATGGCTACATCTAGACTACCCGCCGTATTGGCGGGTTAAAATCGATTGCTTGGGGATCGATATATCGCGTCTCATCTAGATGCGATATATCGATCCCCTAGTGCGCTTATATCGATTCCGGAACTCCACCAACCCCAACGGAGTTGCGGAATTGACAGGGGGAGCCGCGGACATCGATCCCGCGCGGTGAGGACGGCTGAGTAATCCGATCTTAGATATTCGACTTCAGCTACGTTACTCACGTAGCTGAAGTTGCGTATCTAAGATCGATTTCCCCCCGTAGTGTAGACCAGCCCTAAAACTATGTAAGAATGTGGGGCAAAACCCCACATCCCTCCAAAACAAAAAGAATACAAGCAGCTTTAACAGATGTGGGACAACTGGATTAGAGGTTTGGTAGCAGAATATGGAGAATTTCATCTTTTGATCACTTGCTTGAATCCAACCAGATCAGTAATGTTAAAAAATTATCAATATTTCCTGATTGTTTGATGGCCTGTAAGAAGTTATGCTCATTGGAGAGCCTGTTATAGTAAGTTACACTTCTCTTTTCTGTGAGGGTCTCAAACCACTTCCTGGAGGATAAATCAGAAAAAAAAAGCATTGCCACATGCTCAGTACTTTTTGATTACTTTTTCTGTTAAGATTAACAATTAATGACTGAGGCTTAATCACTTAGAACTTAAACCTGGTCCCATTAATGGGAATGACAAAACATTAAATTACTTCACTGCAACCAGAATTTGGCCCTTAAGTTATCCCATACTTTACGATACTTTGATCTAAAACCGTGCATAAGTGCTCAGTATTATTAATATAAAATCACATATGGAATCAGCCTGATAAATGATCACTCTCTGAACACTGCCAGCGGTCTGTTAAGCCTAGTCAAAGTAATGGGACAATGTGGAAAAACTTGATGGCTGCTGCAGCACCTATATGTGGGCTTCTATGAATGGGACTGTGACTCTGATAATTTTGACAAGCACTAAAGTCACTGTTAAAATGTTTGGATTCATTTTTTGTTTTTTGTTTTCTTTTTTGGCATCAGCAACATTTTCTATAGCTACAGTTTCATAGTTTAGCACTTCCAGTGCCCTGTAAATAGTTTACATTAATAATAGAGTGATAACATCAGGTTTCTGTGAAATGGAGGAACATTTGCATGTGAAATGAGGGACAGGTGAGAGGTGTGGCAGTGAACTAAAAATACCATGCCATTGCAATTTTCCTTTCTGGAACCATTTTCTCAGTTTGAGCCGTGGATAATTACAATGTAATGGAAGTGGTTACCATTATGGCTTCCACACCTGTAGCACTGGAATAATTTATAATGGCTTAAAAGGTGAAGTCATTTAAAAGTATTACATCTGTCAGGCTACAAATTAACACAAAGTATGTCTGTTAGTTTAAACCATGTTAAAAAGAAGTTACAGGGCCTTGCACTGGAACATGGCTGCCATTGCACAGCGGTCTTTTCTGGGTACATATTCAATCTTTATTACTAGAGCCTCAGTTTAATCTTCATCCGTTTTCTTTCTCACTACTCAATGTGCAATACCCATCAACTTCCATTATCCACTTTAAATCAGTATGCTTTGAATCATCTGCATTTTCAGTGTGTGCTTATATCTCAGAAAGAATTGTCCAGTTGTAGATAAGGCAGACACATTAGATCAATGCTCTCATTGTCAGGGCTCCTGGGTTCTATTCAGATTGTGCCATTGACTAGCAGTGTGAGCTTGAGATAGTCCCTTCGTGAAATTCAAAGTCTTTACTTTGCCAGTGCACTTCCTTAAGAATTTTTATAAGGTAGCACCATGTTTGTAGGATCTGTAAAATCTGTTATTGGGTTTACGAAAGTCAGCAGCATTGTTTAGTTTTGTATACCAGTCTTTATATATATACCTCCTGATGATATTTACAATATTGTATTTTACACTCAGCGTTTGGTGTAAGTGAAGTTATGGGGGCTGATCTGTAATATGGCGTGACTGTTGGCACCAAATGCTTCTTATTCAGGAAACTGCCTCTGGTCAGCCATGACAGGCAACAGTTTAAAATTTAACATACAGCACATTGCCGACACAATTTCAGCTCCAAAAACATAGCAAGTTTGGTTTAGCCTTTTTGACTTTGCAATATCTGATGTTGGGGAAACAGAGAAGAGGAGCACTAGGCTTATTTGCACACAATAATATATCTTTCTGCATCATATAATGCATGATTATATACAGTACAGACAGCTGAAAAGTACCATTTCCCTGCAGAGTCTGCCCTGACTGATCTGCAGTCTGCTGAATCCTCCAGAGAACTGAGGATATGCATTACAATGCACTGTCTCCTGCAGGAATTCTGTGCACTTTCAAGTTGTCTTCCCTGTGTAATTGGTATAGTTTTTAAAATCAGGCAATATCAATGGGAGATTAAGTGATATAAAAACCCATAATACAATTTATGAACAAACGTTAATACATTTAGAATAATATACATAGTAATGTAGATAATTTTCTGGACTGCCTGTACATGGCACAGTGTTTTGTGATGTAAAAATTAAAGCAGAGCACTTACCATGTCTGGAGCTCTATTACTTATTGAACACACGTTACATGCAAAAGAGCAGCTCTACTTTATAAAAGGACAAAGGTGGATTAGTCTGACATTATGGGGAAAGGAACAACACTCTTCATGTTGACATCTGATGATGGAGTGGCTATAGTACATATACTTCACTTCCTGCCTTTCATTCATTTCACACTACTACTGGTATTTATTCATTCCTGTCAGCATTAAAAGGATTAATATTATAATGTAGGGCAAACATGCTACAAAATTAGATAGGTAAAAAACAGTGAGTTTATTACTAAAAGCTGCTAAAGATATGATGGCAGATAGAAAAGATTTACAAACAAAGCAAGTATGTAAGGATGTCAGGAAAATGGTTAGTGAGCACTGTGGAGTCAGGGTCGTCAGGAGAGAAGGCTCAGCACTTTACTAACTGCATGAGCACTCATTTCCATTTGACTCTGTTTAGAGTTCTGGAAATATCTAACCCTGGACATGTTCAGATACTTAACACAGGTATTAACATAACCACTCCTCAACTAAGATTACATAATTTTATTTGCATAGTAATTTCCCTATTAATAATTTGAAATGCACCTTTATAAATATCATTTAACTAGTCGGGGTATAAGCAAAAACAGATATTTGCACAGAAATTTGTTCTAGTATAGTTGTTGACCATTTGGCAAAGGGTGAACTGGTGCATTTTCCCATTGTTTGCTGGCTCCTGGGGACTTTCCTTGCCACAGTGAAAGGCTCCAGCTGTGGGGAGCTGCCAGAGCCTTTCCCCACTGCTGGAGTCTTTCACCGCACCATGTAGCTACAAGTGCCTGTGCTCTGCACACCATGCTAAGTGTAGATATAGCCTACGTGTTAGATGGTGATGTGAGATGGAGAGTCAAAGATGATAAAACATTTTTCTTTCATTCAGCTAAAGGCATAATGTGTAATCTGCTCGGTATTTATTTGTGAATAAAAAGAGAATGTAGATGAAGTACTGGGAAACAGATAACAAGTGTATATGCAAAGACAGTGACCTAATAGTTAACCCAGTCTATATATTTGCAGTTCCTTCCCTCCACCGGAGGTAACTTCAGATGATCTGTCCACGGGCTCAGAGCTAATTCTCTGTGTAGGTACAGTAACCAGACATGCATCCGACGAAGTGGGTATTCACCCACGAAAGCTCATGCTCCAATACGTTTGTTAGTCTATAAGGTGCCACAGAACTCTTTGCCGCAGTAACCAATCTGTTTTTCTCAGAAATCACACTGTGATATGGGAGAGAAGTAGGTCATAAATGGTTGGTTCTGCATTTTGAAATCTAACCGAACAGTCCTTGACAGACAGATAGTCAAAAGAAGGTAATTTTCAACAGAATGTGGTAAGGGGAGAGGAAGGGGGAAAGAGAGCAAAGGAAATGACAAAGGCTAAGATAAAGCAAAAATCCTCTATCCAGCCTGCCCACTTCCAAGAAATAACCACACGCAGTTAACATATGCAACCTAGTTCTCAGGAACTAGGAGAATTTCAGGCCCCTCTCTGACAATGTGGTTTTACTGCTGTAATTCTTACCCTATCTTGTCTCACACCTTCCCTTGTTTCTTGTCTCCATCCCATGACATAAACTTAATACTAGATTGAAGACTCTTTGCTTAGGGCAGGGAGCTTTTTTCTGCAAAATATCTAGCACAATTTTGGCAACAAAGAAAATAATAAATAGAGTAGATTATAAATAGTATAAAGAATGATGTCTGTTTCACTTGGCAGCTTTAGAGGCAAGCGCTGATCTTAGAGTAATTTTGATGAGTCTGTGTAGCTATTAGTGTAGCGTAAAGTGTGCCCAAAGCTTTGGATTGGTGTTTTTTTAATTGCAGAATAGTAAAAATAGAAATGAATGAATTCACTGTGGAAGAGGTCCAAAAAGTGAAGCCTGTATAAAAGAGACAACAGTACCCCCAGTCCTGTTTGTGCCACTGGTAGCAGCCAGGTGGCTAGAGGAGTGGCTGAATAGACACTCTACTCCCACTATCCCACAGCAACCAATAGGTTTGATGAAGGATACAGTAATGGATTCTGTCACACAACAATCTGGAGGCTCTAGGGTGGAAAGAAAGGAGCTCTTTCGTCTTTCTAGTAGGTCTGAGGGATTATCTGAGGGAAAGGCTTCCAATTTATTACACATTTAGGCCATGATTCAGCAATATGCTTAAATTTAAATGGTTTGCTCACTAGTAGGGTTATCAGTTTTGTTTGGACCTATTCCTGAAGGTTTCATCACAGACATAACCTTTAATTAAAGATTAATCTTTAATTCCTGGAGACTACAAGACAATCCTAGTGGGTTGGCAACCCTACTCACTAGGGATAGGCTTAACCACGGGATGTATTGAAAACTGTGTAAAAATTACAAGCTGTCACTTCAAATTTCCTGGTCCTGCTTGCTGGCATGGGGGATTTCTAGGGAAGCATATGATCTGGGTCTTTCTGCAGAGAACCAGTGGCTTAACTGTGTCTCTGTATTTTAGGGTATTTTAGTCTGTTTTTTGTCTCTGTTTTCTGGGTTCATGTATGTTGTTCTGAATTCTAAGAAATAAAGTAGCATTATGTTGCAGCCTTTCAGCAAGAATATTTTATGTTTTTACCTACTATCTGTGTATGCTGTGAACATAACAATCATCTCTGGATAGAGGCTGATAGACAAGATATAGCTCCTGAGCAGAGTTTAGAGCAGTGTCTTGGTAGGTCAAGTCAATGGGGTTCAGTAAAGGTGCAAAGGTCTGTCCACGAAGAGCTGACTGCTGGATCAGGCCTGAGTTTTAGGCCTGGTCTATACTACGCGTTTAAACCAATTTTAGCAGCGTTAAACTGATCTAACGCTGTGCCCGTCCACACTACGAGGCCCTTTATATCAATATAAAGGGCTCTTTAAATCGGTTTCTGTACTCCTCCCTGACGAGAGGAGTAGCGCTAAAATCGGTATTACCATATTGGATTAGGGTTAGTGTGGCCACAAATCGACGGTATTGGCCTCCGGGCAGTAACCCACAGTGCACCACTATGACCGCTCTGGACAGCAATCTCAGCTCGGATGCAGTGGCCAGGTAAACAGGAAAGCCTGCGAAATTTTGATTTTCATTTCCTGTTTGCCCAGCGTGGAGCTCTGATCAGCACGGGTGGCCATGCCGTCCCAAATCCAAAAAGAGCTCCAGCATGGACCGTACGGGAGATACTGAATCTGATTGCTATATGGGGAAACAAATCTGTTCTATCAGAGCTCCATTACAGAAGATGAAATGCCAAAGCATTTGAAAAAAAAAAATCTACAGGCTACACAGTGCTGCGTGACAAGCGTAACGGGAAGCCAGAGACTCAAATGGATACTTATGGAGGAAGGGAGAGGGTACTGAGGACTCCAGCTATCCCACAGTCCACAGCAGTCTCCGAAAAGTATTTGCATTCTTGGCTGAGCTCCCAGTGCCTGTAGGTTCAAACACATTGTCCGGCGTGGTTCAGGGAATAGCTCGTCAATTTAGTCCCCCCGCCCACACATGAAAGAAAAGGGAAAGAAATCATTTCTTGACTTCTTTCAATGTCATCCTATGTCTACTGAATGCTGCTGGTAGACGCGATGCTGCAGCAGTGAAGAGCAGTATCCGCTCCTCTCCCCTCCCTGGTGGCAGACGGTGCAGTAGGACTGGTAACTGTCCTTCTTATCGACCCGTGAGTGCTCCTGGCTGGCTTCAGGTGAGGCTGGCCGGGGGCGCCTGGGTGAAAATAGGAATGATTCTTGGTCATTCCCAGTAGATGGTACAGAACGGCTGGTAACTGTCTTCATCATAGCCACTGGGGGCTGAGTTCCATCAGCCCCCTCCCTTTCCTGTGTAAAGAAAAGATTCTGTCCTGCCTGGACTATCATAGCAATGGCATGCTGGGCTCCTCTCCCCCGCACCGCTTAATATCCTGCCTGGACTGTCATAGCACCGGGAGGCTGCCTCCCCCTCATTTTATCTCACTAACAAGTCAGTGTTTCTTATTCCTGCATTCTTTATAACTTCATGACACAAATGGGGGGGACACTGCCACGGTAGCCCAGGAAGGTTGGGGGAGGAGGGAAGCAATGGGTGGGGTTGTTGCAGGGGCACCCCCCGTGAATGGCATGTAGCTCATCATTTCTGCGGGATCTGACATGGAGTAGCTGTGCTCTCTGATACACTGGTTCTCTAGTACACTTGCCCCATATTCTATGCAGGACTGACTCTGTTTTTAGAAACCATAAACGAGGGATTGACTCGGGGAGTCATTCCCAGTTTTGCTTTTGCGCCCCCGGCCGATCTCAGCCAGGGACACCCATGATAGCAGCAGACAGCACAGAAGAACAGATAACCGTCATCTCATTGCCAAATTACACTGGCAGCAGATGGTACAGAACGACTGGTAACCATCTCTGCTATCATGCAAAAGCAAATGAATGCTGCTGTGTAGCGCTGGAGTATCGCCTCTGTCTGCGGCATCCAGTACACATATGGAGACTGTAAAAAAAAAAAAAAAAAAAAAAAAAAAAAAGCTGAACGGGCTCCATGGTTGCCGTGCTATGGCATCTGCCAGGGCAATCCAGAGAAAAAGGGCATGAAATGATTGTCTGCTGTTGCTTTCCCGGAGGAAGGAATGACTGACGACATTTACCCAGAACCACCCGCGACAATGATTTTTGCCCCATCAGCCACTGGGCTCTCAACCCAGAATTCTAAGGGGTGGGGGAGACTGCGGGAACTATGGGATAGCTACGGAATAGCTACCCACAGTGCAACGCTCCAGAAATCGACGCTAGCCTCGGACCATGGACGCACACCGCCGAATTAATGTGCTTAGTGTGGCTGTGTGCACTCGACTTTATACAATCTGTTTTATAAAACCGGTTTATGTAAAATCGGAATAATCCCGTAGTGTAGATGTACCCCCAGATCTGGCTTGATCAGTGTGAAAAGGATGAGAAGGGCAAAGATGAAGATTACTGCAATATGATGGGGATATATGGGGTAAATGTTTCTTGGCTCTCAGTGGAGAGATGGAGGATGGAAGGAAAGATTCTTTTCAATTGTGCATCTGTGCAAGGGTCAAGGACAATGTTTTTTATGTGACTGCTTATAATTTCTCTGATAATAGATTGTCATGTTGAGTGTAGAGAACAAAGACCCACCCTTTTTCTTGAATACCTACTCACCTTATTCTTTGAGGTACAAGGCAAAGTAGTAGCATTTCAATATGAGATGCATTTTTGTTTATAAGGTTAGCGCAAAATTGATTTATGAAACAATTTTCCCTGTTAATATCAGCATAGGCACTTTTCCTGGTAAATAATTAGAGATGCTTTTCTGGAAGATCTGTGAGGCTAAATACGATAGCTTACTTTTTGATATTAGCACTCACAGTAACATCTCACTTTGCTCTTGAAGGAATGTTTGTTTAAATTCTAATCTATTTTTTAAAATTTTACTTAAGTCGAGAATTTTTGAAACTTATTTTCTGAGTTGTGTTGTGTTTTCACAGGTTCATAATAACAGTCAATAAGGAGCAGTCCTATGCGGCCAAGGAGTTGGATTAGGTGACCGAACAGGGTATTTTATCACCTCTAAATTCTGTGATTCAAAGCTTATTATAATAACTTCAGCCTGAGAGGAATTGTGTCATTTAATAATACCTAACAACTGAAAAATGAATCCAAACCCTAAAAATGCTATCATCACAGCTACTGCTTAAGTTAGGCACTGGACTCCTATCTGTAGGAAACTTGCCATGTCTGTGCTCTCTTACCTTTAATCAAGCATTCATGCCAAAAGACCGGTCAGGCTTTTCATTGCTTGTTGCCTGATTTCCTCACACTTCAGCGAAGGTAGGCACAATTTTCAATGGTTGCCAAACTTTAGGCACTAACATTTATATTTAGGCATCTGGATACCCATATTAAGTATGAAATTTTTGGATATAGGTGACCATATTTAGGTGTCTAATGACGATTTAACCACCTTTGTTTGAAACTGTGCTCTAAGGCTTTCTTGGGAATAAGACTATAAGAGTTCCAATCTGCTTCATTAACCGTTCTTTCTTCATATCACACCAAATTTATACAAGAAATGCACAGAGTTAACTGTGATATGCCAGCCACTTCAAGGTTTATAGAGTATGTTTAAATAACTTTGAAAATCCACAAGGCAACAGCCCTATGGAATTTATATGATATATTACTGACATATAAAATTACTCCTGGGAGGATTCTGCGCGACTGTGTGCCTGCAGAAAATAGCCCCCCCCCCCGGCAGAATTCCTGTGCTTCCCTGCAGGGAAGCAAAGGGAAGCCACATCGGGTGGGGAAGGGGGGACCATGGATGCTGTTTTGGTGGGATTACCCCCCCCCAAAGAGAGGTGAGGCATGGGGGGCACACTGCCCCCCTCATACCACTGCCCCCTCCCATTACCGCAATCACAGAGCTGCCCAGCTGAAAGAGGCTGTCTCTCTGCTTCACGGAGTATCTGAGCACTGCCTCCTGGGTCCTAGGGCCAGTCGTGCTCCAGTGAGGGGAGGGGTGAAGAGGCAGTGGGGAAGGAAGGCATTGGAATAGGGCATGGGGAGGAGGATGTAGGCATGAGGGGAGAGGGATGGAGAAGAAAAGGGAATAGAGGAATAACAGGGGCAAGTGGGAGTCTGGCATGCAGCATCCTCTTGGCAGCAGCCGTGGCTCTCCCATTAAGCAGGCCCATCAGACCCTCACCCTGACAAGCCCTACCCCCCTACACCTGGACCCCTCTGATGAGCCCCTGACCTGACCCCACTGATAGCCAAACAGCTGCACCTGGACCCCCATCCCATCAAGCCCCACTTCCCTAGCACCTGGACACCACCACTGAGTCCCCCACACCCAGAACCCCCCTGCTGAACCCCAACCACCTTCATCTGGATTCCCCACAGAGTCCCATTGCCCCTGCACCCAGACCCACCCCCCAACAAGCCCTTGTGCATCCAGATCTCCCACTGAGCTGTCCACTCCCAGATTGCTACACACAGAAACCTCTCACTCCACACCTGGACACCCCCACAATAAGCCCCTCCATACTCGGATTCTGCTGGGTTGAGCCTTCCTACCCATACCTGGTGCACCTGGAGCAGAGGAACAGTGCCCCAGGGTGTTTCTGGGGCAGGCCCGGCCCTTGCACTGTGTCAGGGTCAGGTGCAGCCTCACTGCGGAGTTCCTGTACCGGGGGAGGTGGGGGCTTCAGGGTGATCTCCCATCTCAGTGCAGCCAGTGGCCTGTGCTCCCCACTGCCATGCTGGAGCCACATTTATTTATTGATAAATAACATTTGCATATTTTTTCAGAATTTTAAAATATTGTTACCATAAATTTTAATTTTTTGGTGCAGAATTCCCTCAGGAGTATTTTGACATCAAGAGGTGTGTGTGTGTGTGTTTAGAAGTGTACAAATGAGTTTACAAACTGATTTGATTTAATAGATCTCTTTGTTGGAAATATAGATTTTTGTAATGTAACCAATGGCTGATACTAGAGGAATTCTTAACTCAGCAGTTAGAGCAGTTCTACTTTTCATTCAGGAGATTTCTGAAGGGTATTTTAGCCCTGAAAAAAAAGTATTTTCCTGGTTCACTGTGAGCGCTAGTTCCAAAGTTTGGGCTTCATGTTATTGGTAATAATTTTGATATCTCTTCAATAGGAACAACACCATAATTATTAGCTCATCATACCAGGCCATTACATTAGTTCCTGCTGATTTGGTTAGTGGGATAATGATGAAAGGCTCTCCATCTAATTATTTAAGTCATCCAGATCATCTTACGTTATTTTCTTGATAACACAAGAAATGGCATGCATTTAAAACTCGATTGTCCTATAGTTTTTGGAATGTGTAGGTTAATTTTCATATGTAATAAAAATATTTGTTTTAAATATTTTGTTCCAGAACATTTTGGGTTAGAAAGCTTCATTTCTTCAGCTGTTGATAAAGTTAGGCCATTGCTCTGTGACAAAGAACATTGGTGCAGAGAATTAAATGGACTTAAAATTAACCTTCTCTGTGGCTGAATCTATTTCCAGGAGTCTGAAGCTGCAATGTTGTAAAAAATATGAATGAAAACAGTTACAGGCAGTTCCAGATAAACTTTTTAGGCTGTTTAGGAGGATAAAAGTGTATCCTATTAAAACAGTGGAATGGTATTATAACATAAATGGAATCTACTGCCAACAATAAGGATCTTAGTAAATATGCATTGGACAAAGTGGGTATTCACTCACAAAAGCTCATGCTCCAAATCTTCTGTTAGTCTATAAGGTGCCACAGGACTCTTTGCTGCTCTTAGTAAATATACACACACACATGAGATTAGAGTTAGTTCTGCAACAGGACAGGAAGACAGTTTAGCATTTTTCATACAGATGATTTCTGACACGATGGGCCTGAATTTAAACTGCCATGACCTTCTCCAAAACCTTTGCTAATAAAGGTAGATTAGAAATTGCACTAAAAAAAATCATCCACCTAAACCAAAAGCTTCCTTAGAATAGAAATTAAGCCTTCTTTGGAGGATCATTCCTGATTTTAACAGAATATTTGCTACACATGAATAGAAGGGGCCTAAAATTAGAAAGCATAATTTTATAAATCAGGTATGCCATGACAGAGACTGCAAATCATGGAGAATGGATGCAAAGCCACTTCTACAATCTCAGAGGAAGAAATTAAGATAAACTTAGAAGAAAAAAATCACCCCCTTGACATGACTATTACTAAGAGATCAGCAGGTCCCCATAAAGACTAGCTCTGACAAATGGAGACTAGACAGATTCAGAACTCTGATTTTATTGATCTGGATAATAAAAAATTTAAAAAGCAAAGAAAAGGTCTTTTTGCAGGAGTGAAGAGAAGACAGAACACTGATTGAAGCACAGTATGGTATCTTATTGATCACTATGCAGTGCAGCTAGGGAGTGAAATTAAAGATATGGGGAGGGGAAGGCCAGCAACATGCACAAAAACAATTTAGTAAGGCAAGCTCTCTGGCATCAGGGAAAGCTGAAATCCAGATGCATACCCCTAACATACAGCATAACATGATGAAATTTTGACAGGAAAGGAATTCCTCCCAGATGGGAAAGTGGAGCTTGACCACTTGCTGAAATACAATACTCACAGATGAGCAGTTGCCAAGACAACCTTACAAGGTGCTGTCCCTTTGCTTCATCTTGGATTGATAGGCAGTCCTTGCAGAATGTAGTCTTTAACATAGAAGTTGGTATAAAAAGCCTACTGATGAATAGCTGATACATAGAGATTAAGCTTCCAGTAACTGGACTATATTTCAGCATATACAGAAGTTATAAATTATTAATATTTATGTTAGAGTAGGCTCTGTTGTGCTAGGGGCTGTACAATATATGTGAAGGCTTGGAACCTGCTTCAAAAAGCTTGCAATATAAATAGACAAGTGACAGGTGAAGGGTTAGGGGAGGAGAAAGTGTACATTTATATATTTAAAAATTATTCTTAACGAAGTGCCAGCTATCCCCCTGTCCTCAATCTAACCACCATTAATTTACTGTAACTGCTGGCAATACATGACAGCAGAGGTGGCTTCAGCGTTCTACAGGAGCCTTATGGATCATTCAGGGAGAATGTTCCAGAGAAATGCGTGCTATGACTTTAGTGGAGGATTCTGTGTTAATCTTTGCTCCCTTGTGTCTCTGTTACTTGTTTTGAAGCAACAGCTTACTACCAGGCAGCCCACAGATTTCTACCACTCTTTAGGAAACTGCATGTATGCTAGTCCCAGTTTTCCAGTACACCAACCTGTATTTTTCTTCACTGACCAGGAACATTTCTCTGTGTGGTAGTCAGTGAACTAGATGGATCATTCAGATAAATTGCCGAGTCTAATTTATTTCATTAGTTCTAAAACACAGCTGTCCAATGCACAATAACTCATGCAACCAGCACACCTGCCACTTCATTTAATATCCCCAAAGTGCAACTTCACTTTGCATATAATTTATCAATAACCACCAACTTTTAATAATATTTTCATTACATTTTCATATATAAAAAAACAAATTTCAGCACTGAGTACTGTGTCAGAATATCACAGATAAGCAAGAGAAATGCTTTATCAGGAATTCACAAAGTAAAAGAGATGGTCAGCTCTGACTTTTAGAATTGGGGTGAGGTATAATATTCCGTAGTATAAACCATTAGTCCTTTAGGGACTCTGGATGGTGAGAGTTGCCTCTGATTGGCTATACTGGTATAGAGATGTCATCAAATACTCAATACATGAGTTATAAATAATATGTCTTTCAAATGCCCTCTTGATCTGTCATCAGTGGGATCAATCTTTTTAGGTCTGCTATCTCTAGCCCTGGAGTGGCTTACATATATTGGTTCAAGCTGGGTTTCCAGAGACTAGGAGACAAATAAAGAGCATTTGACATAAAAAGGCTGGGCTTAAACTGACTCAGGGCCGTCTTTTTGATCCAGCAAATGGACAGAACCTTCTGTCCAAATGCCCCAAACCTTAAGGAAGGGTTGGAAAGACAGACATTCTAGGGCCCCATATGACTACTGGGTGGCTCCTGGTAAATCTCTTTTATTAGTTTCATTGTTTTTTCCATAATGCTTTAACCTTAAGAATAAATGTGCTTGCTTAGAAGGAGCTGTGTGGTGACTTGTAACTGCTGGCAATACATTCTAACCCTCAGAGAGAAAGCAAAGCACAAGCTGGCCTTTAGGTAGACTCACTTGCTATGATAGCACAATATAAGGCAGGGAGCTGTTCAGCCTTAAAACCCCTGGTTAGAAGGGAGCAGGACAAAGGTCCATACCCAGAGACAGGTGATGGTTGATGGTTGATGACCTGAGACCTGACTGGGAACTCCTGGAGTGGATCACAGAGAGGGACATAGAAGAGTAGTTACCCTGAAACTGTGAAAAGCACTACCTAGTATTTAATGCATATGTAAAAAACCAAGAGTATTAATGAGATACCTGCAATGAGGAAAAACTTTAAACATGGAATTTACTATACTGACAACTCTAGAGCAGATTTTTATCCTGTGATGAACTACTATGCACATCATATGTTTACAGTTTCAGTTAGGTAGTATTAACTTTGTCAGCTGAAATGTGGTCTGATGTTAGTATATTGATGAGGTATTTATTAAGCTATACCCTGGTGATGTAGCAAGACATGATTAAATATCAATTAAATCAGTATTGGTATTGGAAGTGCAAACCCTGAATGCTTTGTTTATTTGCACTGTCTTAAATTATACAATGCTGTATATTTAAAGATTTGCTAATTATGAGAAACAGAGAGAAAAATATAAACTGGAAAGATTGAACAGGTTCATCCCAATCTATGATTTTCGTATTTGATCTAGTAAAATTCTTAGTTATTTATTTTTGGTGAAAAAGCAGACCCAAATGGATTAAACTTTGCCTGCAGCCTTGTTTTTGTGCAAAAGTCAATTATGGCTGGCTAAGTATCCCTGAGGTAAACATGTGTGAGGCTGATAATGCTGTTAGAATAGCAACAGCAGTTGCAAAGGAGAAACTGGTGTTCATGTAGTTAACTTATTCCACACTGCTATAGTGCAAAAAATTACAAACACTTATAGTCAAGAAGCATTCATCAATTTTTGTTAACTATCAGAATTTGCTTTCCTGATGGAGCTAAACTTACATCTAAATATTGTGTGTTCTGCTGCTGTGAATTTCATCCTATTTGCTTGAGAACTTCTTGTTATTCAGAAGTTGTAGTTTTTAAATGATATTTATAAGACGAAGCTTGGCTGAATATGAAATGGGCCAAATCCTGTAGTCCTTAATTGGGCAACATGTTGAGTTATGACTGGCCCTCTTTTAGAAACGTATTCTGTTGTCAGACAGATGTCAGATATCTAAAATGATATCTCTAATACAATTACAAGTGAGAAACATAGCACAGGATAATGAAGCTTTTACTGAGGTAATCACTTGATGTTTTCTACCAGGAGGAAGGCTGGTTGGGGAACTAGGCTGATTTACTAGACTGACTCAGGAAAGCTGGATTCAATTTCCTGCACTGCCCCAGACTTCCTGTGTGATCTTGGGCCAGTCTCTCTGTGTGCCAGTTCCTCATCTGTGAAAGGGTATGTGTCAAGGCTGAATCCTTACTCTGTCACTTTGAGTACAGAACATGGGGGCCTGCAAGGATTCTACAGATTAATACTTGTCACTCCAGGCTTGTATTAAACTCCCAAGGTTTCAGCTTTTCTCTGACCTTGGCTTGTTAAACACTGCCATCACCCAAATGCAAAAAAAACCCCTTAGACCCAGGAAAGAACACTTGGGAATTCCTCCCTGTGAGGTTCCCTCAAGCCCTTCCTCCCCCCCCCTGCCCCCCAGAAATGCTGAGAACGAAAACAAAGGAAATTAGCTGTGCAACCAGCTAATCAAACAACATTCACAAACCTCTTAGGACACCAAAAATCCAATCCTGTTCTAAAAAAAGGTAAATTTTATTAAAAACAAAAAAGGAAAAAATACACTTGGAACTTAGGCTTTTGCTAGATTTTAACAGAGCAATTCCAAAAGTTAAGCACCCAAGCTAGCTTTCTTGGGGGTTCAGCTTAAAGGTTACAAGCAAACAAAAGCATCAGGGGTTAGCACAGAGGAGATCCGTAAACCAAAATAAGAAATAAACCTGATGGTGTCTGTCTAAACATTCTCTATCCATATAATTTCTTCTAGGTATAGAAGATACTTTTTCATACCTGGTTCAAACCTTACACAGGATTTCTGCATATAGCACTGCTGCTCTGTCCTGCAGCCCAGAGAACAATAGACAAAGGAAAAGATTCTTTCCCAATTTTTAAAAAGTTCTAGCCTTCCCATTGGCTCTTTTGATCAGGCTCCCTTTGATGGACACCCAGCCAGCTGTAAAATCCCTCTTGGTAGCTGTTCTCTACTTGCTTTACCTGTAAAGGGTTAAAAAGTCCCCCAGGTAAATTAAAAAAAAGTGGGCACCTGAAAAGCCTTGAAAGCCAGAGAGGTGGTGGTGGTGGTGGTGGTGGGGCGGGGAGGTTGTTTTTTTTTTCTCTTCCTTTTGTTTCCTTGCTGCCTGAGGGGGAACAGGCAAACCAAAGGATTAGCCTGCAAAGCCAGGGAGTCCAATAAGTAGTTTTTTTTTTTCTTTTCTAGCTTCGTGGCAATGAAATAGTTAGGCTAGAGTAGGGTAGCCTGTGCATGAGGTTGAGGTCAGGCACCAAAATCCTAGAGAAACCAGTCTTCCCAAAGTGATATGCCATGGAGAAGACAGACCCAGATCAAGGCCAAAAAAAAAAAAAAAAAAAAAAAAAAGCAGACACCTGACCAAAAGAGCCAGTGGGAATGCTAGAACTTTTAAAAATTGGGAAAGGAACTTTCCCTTTATCTGTTGTTCTCTGGGCTGCAAGGATGGAGGAGCAATGCTGTGTAAGGTTTGAATGAGGTATGAAAAAATATAATGGCTAAAAATATAAAATCTAGCAAAAGCCTAAATTCCAGATGTATTTTTTCCTTTTTGTTTTTAATAAAATTTACTTTTTTTAAGAACAGTATTGGATTTTTGGTGTCCTAAGAGGTTTGTGCATATTGTTTGATTGGCTGGTAGCCACAGCTAATTTCTAGATTCACAGCACAGATCTCTATGACTCAGGAAATGGAATAACATAGCAGTAATAGGCTGTTATTTTCCATATGAACCAGCCATCAGTGGTGAGTTGAAACACTGATAGCAGTGGAGTAGAGACTCCGGCGTATTGGGTTCTATTTCAGCCTCTGAAGGGGAGTGTGCTTTCATGCTTATAAACCCATCTGTCCCTTTTACCCCTAGCCTGTGTCTGTCCTGAACCTTTTCTCCTATCCTGTTAGGTAACCTTAATTTAAGGTGTACCAGCTCTGCTTACATTATACACCAACCATGATAGCGACATTTGATTCATGTGGTTATATGCTATAATACATAAATACAGTACACCAAAAAGACAGTTCTCCACTCATACTCTGTTCATTGGGTTTAAGTTCTCATAGTATTAATCCTTAAATGAAAAGGTCAGTAAAGTGAAAAGCATACCAGTATCTTGACTTTTATTTTATTTACACAGTGTTAGGATTATGAAATTTAATCTGCTCCTTCATAAACCCTTCCTGGTCAGGGAAATAACCCTTTTGTCTTCCTTAGCAAATGTTCATTTCATATTGTCTAGAGATCAGTGATAGTTTAACTCCTTATTGGATTATTATTTGACATGGACATAAAACCATATTGTATTATCTTCTTACACATCTGGTGAGCCAATAGTTGCTAATAAATATTCAGACTGTCAAATAGTAGATCTGAAGCAAATTAAAATATTTCTGTTATAAGCAAAGGGAAATTACCCATATTTTTAAATGCAAATTAACTTAATGATGTCTCTCACCTTTCCCCAGAATATCTGTGCCCCTGCCAAGCCATAAGGGATGAGCTGTTATTCTGACAACCTAGTGGGTTGTTCCTGGAGGCCCTGGGGGAAGAGTAGATTTGCAAAGTAGGTATGTGAATGACCTTGTATTTTTTGAGCCAGACAGGCATCGTTAGTGTGTGATTTTGCTGGAGAGATGTCTAGAGTGGTGCCGGTGGCGGATGTTGCTTTGTGTACAACAGCACTGTAGGCATTTGTAAAGGTGGAGGTTAAAGAAAATGGTGCCAATTTTCCTTGCAGCCTACAGCCCCATATTGCACATAACTGTAGAAAAGTTAGCTCTATGCTCCAACTCTCTTTGAGGACAGAAATTCAGTGGAGTCCATACATGAATGTGGCAAGGTATTTCTATTAGTACCTCATGCTTTTACCAGCACCCTGCAAGGATCTAATGGTAGATTCCTCCTGACTCATTACAGCAGGTGGGGTCATTAACAACATGGATATAAGGTATGGAGGACTGGTTTGCAGGGCAGCAAGGAGTCTTGGCTGACCAGTCCTCATGGAAGCGTAGGTTTGGGCTGAATTTATTGTATTGTTACTAGTGTCTTTGATAGCAAAGGCAAAAACTGGGGAGTGAATTTTAACTTTATAAATGTGTGTCGACCGTGTTTTGGAGCAGAGTGGGAAAGCCACCACTACATGTGGTGCCTAAGATTTTTTCCCATAGTCTTTCATTTAGTTCTCCCTAACCCCCAAGTCCACTCTTGGAAGCAGCTGGTACTGGCTACTGTCAGAGATAAGATTCCAGGGTAGAATGGACTGTAGATCTGATCAAATATGGAATTCCTTGGTAATTTATTAAGGCATTCAATAGTATTCTGAAGCAGAGATGTATTTCTCTACTAATTTCTCCAGGTGGGGTTTAATCTATAAAAGTCATAATTCTCTATTAAATTCTATATCTTTTAAAAATTAATTTCTGCGGGACCCAACTGGTTTCTATAGGTTTCTTCTCTCTAGTTTTATATGACTTTCCAAAGACACTTGAGGCACTCAGAATCCCCAAAGGATTGGGCCCCAAGACTGGCTGAATGTCTGTCCATATATTTTGTGTTCCTGGTCTATACTTACGTCACACCCATCACAATAGTATCTGAACACCTTCCAGAAATTGTTATAGGTAGAACCCTCACCCCCACAATCACAAGTCAAATAGAACACTAATCAGTTTTTAAAAGCCTTTTTCTCCAAGGCACTAAAAATTTTTTTAAAAAAAAGTAGAACACGTTATTATCCTAAAAATTAGGAGAAAGCAAGTCACCTTACCTCACTTATCTAAGGTGAGCTGTCCTCTACAGGTGCAGAAATACCTTTTGGGAAGTTAGGAAAGGCATTCCTATTACCCGCTGCAACAAAGGATTCTGGGAATCCTGCACTACTTAAGACAAAGGGTTTATTCCTGAAAGGTGTTGAGCACTTTAGCATTGGCCTAGCAAAGCTCAAGCACATTCCAGTAGGTCTACTCATGTGCTTAAAGATCAGCATGTGCTTACGTGTCAGTGTTCTTGGTCCTTTGTGGGATTGAACTATAAATGACCTGTAGCCAGGGCAATTGGAAATATTCTGTCAGTGAAGAGGATGACCGTGGCTATGAGGGAAAATACTTAGGGTGGTTATGCAGGCTGCAGTACAGTTAAGATTCCTAAAGGCTCTAGAATAGCTCTCACAGAAAGAACTAAATACTATGCTTGTTAATATTATTTTTAATGTATTTAATTAAAAATACTTAGCTCTTCTATAGTGGTCTTCATACGTTGATCACTGAATGCTTTTTAAAGGAACAAAAAAGTACCATCCTCCCCATTTTACAGAGGTATGAAATACCTTGCCCAAAGTTACACAGCAGAGACAGGAAGAGAATGAAGTCCAGGGCCCTATCCACTGGATCTAACTATCTCCGAATTGATTCTTAGTTACATACTGTGATGGGGCAAGGCCAGATGGCTACAGTAAAGTAGTGAGGAACAGGTATGTTAGCCCCAGGCTAAACAAATCCCTGGTACCATGGTAACCAAATGGCAGTTGCTCCAGGTTAATCAAGACACCTGGGGCCATTTAAGATCTTTCTAGAAGACAGTGGAGATAGCTGCATTGATTGGGACACCTGAAGCCAATCAAGGGCTGGTTGGAACTAGTTAAAAACCTCTCAGTTAGTCAATGACGTGCGAGTGTGAGGAGCTGGGAGCAAGAGGCACAAGGAGCTGAGAGTGAGAGGGTGTGCTGCTGGAGGATTGAAGAGTACAAGCATTATCAGACACCAAGAGGAAGGTCCTGTGGTAGGATAAAGAAGGTGTTTGGAGGAGGCCATGGGGAAGTAGCTCAGGGAGTAGTAACTGTCATGCAGCTGTTACAGGAGGCACTATAGACAGCTGCGATCCACAGGGTCCTGGGCTGGAACCCAGAGTAGAGGACGGGCCCAGGTTCCCCCCAAAACCTCCCAACTCCTGATGCAACACAGGAGAAGTTGACCTAGACTGTGGGTTCCACCAGAGGGGAAGATCACTGAGGTGATCAAATTCGCCAATAAGCACAGGACCCACCAAGGTAGAGGAGGAATTTTGTCACAGTACATTTGCAAACAAAATATTTTGACTATAAAATGGATTGTTTACTGGTGAAAATGCTACTGCTTTTTCATTATGTAAAAGGTTGGATGTTAAATAGGATGTTTTCCCTTTAAATGTTAAACTCTTCCCTTGTAGCACTTTCCAGTTATATCTCAAGTCATGTTATTTTAGGTCAGCAAATAAAAAAAAATTGTATTTGGAACAATCCTTCCCATAGAATAGTTTGTTTTTTTATGAACATATCATTATGGGCCTTAATTAACATATACATGCCTATTATGAAATTAGTTTAAATACACACAATTACATAATTAGGACATGTAATTACACAAAAAGATGGGTACTTAAGTAATATTTCTGTGCAACTGAGGGTTGAAAAAAGAGGCAACACATTAGAAAAACTGAATGCATAAACAATAGTTCTGAAATTCTCTCATCTGAATTGTTTCAAAATATGTTTTTACTAAACTAGCAGAAGTAGATAAAATATAAGGTAAAAAATTTAAAGGTACCTTACTCCAATTATTAAAAGTGACTTAGATGCTTTTGAAAACTTTTTACTCGTAGGCTAAGCACTTGTAAAAAGTGTTGCTTAAATTCAGAAGTACATTTATGGTATAAAAACATACAAGATATGTAAATTTCTTGCAAACTTTTTTGCCTCATTTTAATTCAGATATTTTATTTATTTATTTCTACAGCTCTCAAAACTATTCTAGGTGCTTTCCAGAGCAAACGGAAAGGTATGTAAGGTATTTCTATTGCACCCACTATTGTAATATTAAAGCATCTCACAAACATTAATGGAGTTAGCTTCACAACATTTGTGAGTTTTACAAAATAAGTAAGTGAGGATGTGGTCCCTGTCCAAAAAAAACTGAGGTGTGATGAGAAACAAAAAGGTAAAAAAAAGTTTATAGGGTTATCTAAATAGAAAACAGAACAAATATAGATTTAAAAAACACTACGATCATTGAATAGTGATTGAGTAAAGGAAATAGAACTGCTGGCTTTCCATAAGAATGTGCTAAAATCCTAGCGAGACAAGGTGGGTAAGGTAGTATCTTTTCTTGAAAGTTGGTCCAATAAAAGATATTACTGCACCCACCTTGTCTCTCTAATATCCTGGGAGTGATGTGGCTACAACTACATTGCATACTAAAATCCTATTGTTTATAATATCCTGAAGTGTATTTTTGCTGTCCCAGGAATCTGTTGTATCGGTGTTTGAGATGTAAGACTCCTCCAAACGTTACCGACCGCCACCAGATTCACTCCCTTTAATGATTTTTGATAGGTTTATTAAGAACAGATGGGCTTTATTTACAGATATAAACATATAAATTATACCATTTGCTATGTGAGCACTTGGACTGTAATAACTTGAAAGGTGACACGTTCATATTCATATATGGACTCAATACATAAAGTCATAAATGTGTAAAGCATATTCTATTTTTATAAAAATCACATTTTTGTTGGTAGGATATTATTGTAGACTGTGAGCAGATACTGAAAACCTACCGACCGCCATGACTACCTTCATGCTTCCAGCTTCCATCCCGGGCACAGCACACGATCCGTTGTCTACAGCCAAGCACTGAGGTACAACCGCATCTGCTCTAACCCCTCAGACAGAGACCAACACCTACGAAATCTCCACCAAGCATTCTCAAAACTACAGTACCGCACGAGGAAATAAGGAAACAGATCAACAGAGCCGGACGTGTACCCAGAAGCCTCCTACTGCAAGACAAACCCAAGAAAGAAACCAACAAGATTCCACTGGCCATCACATACAGTCCCCAGCTAAAACCCCTCCAACGCATCATCAGGGATCTACAACCCATCCTGGACAATGATCCCACACTTTCACAGGCCTTGGGTGGCAGGCCAGTCCTCGTCCACAGGCAACCTCCTGCCAACCTGAAGCATATTCTCACTAGTAACTGCACACCGCACCATAGTAACTCTAACTCAGGAACCAATCCATGCAACAAACCACAATGCCAACTCTGCCCACATATCTACACCAGCAACACCATCACAGGACCTAACCAGATCAGTCACACCATCACCGGTTCATTCACCTGCATGTCCACCAATGTCATATACGTCATCATATGCCAGCAATGCCCCTCTGCTATGTACATCGGCCAAACTGGACAGTCTCTACGGAAAAGGATAAATGGACACAAATCAGATATTAGGAATGGCAATATACAAAAACCTGTAGGAGAACACTTCAACCTCCCTGGCCACACCATAGCAGACCTTAAGGTGGCCATCCTGCAGCAAAAAAACTTCAGGACCAGACTCCAAAGAGAAACTGCTGAGCTTCAGTTCATCTGCAAATTTGACACCATCAGCTCAGGATTTAACAAAGACTGTGAATGGCTTGCCAGCTACAGAACCAGTTTCTCCTCCCTTGGTTTTCACACTTCAGCTGCTAGAAGAGGGCCTCATCCTCCCTGATTGAACTAACCTCATTATGTCTAGCCTGCTTCTTGCTTGCCTATATATACCTGTCCCTGGAGATTTCCACTACATGCATCTGACGAAGTAGGTATTCACCCACGAAAGCTCATGCTCCAAAACGTCTGTTAGTCTATAAGGTGCCACAGGACTCTTTGCTGCTTTTACAGATCCAGACTAACACGGCTACCCCTTTGATACTGTGAGCAGATTGTGACCTCTCTGGGCCATTGACTGTCTTGTTTGCTGTTGTCTGTACAATGCTTAGCACAATAGGGCCTTGATAGTTGATTGTGGTTCCTAGGCACTACCATAATATTAATAATAATCATTCAAGAAAGCTAGTGTGGAAAAATCTGTGATAGTTTCATGTCACAGGAAAGAGAGATCTTTGTGCATCAGAGATTAACATTTTCATGGGAATGCTTGTCATAAAAGGTGCAGCTCAACTTCTCTGGTAGTGCAAATCTAGGTTTAAATGAAGATATTGGAGTTGTTCTGGATTTATACAAACGTAGCTTGGAGAAGAACTGAATTCAGTGAATGTTGCTCTTTTATGCTCTCCCCACACTAAATTAGGCCCTAAGACAAAAAGTCAAATAGTCGTTTAAAAGAAACAGCTGATCACTCTCTTTCAGATTGAAGAATGACAAAAGTATAAGACTGATTCTAAAGTCTTGGGGAGGGTTAGTGATTGTTAGAATAACCCATTATTAATGACGGGGAAATGGATTCAGATTGAAATTTGCTCTCTAAAGTAGTTTATCTGAAGAATATTTGACAAATCTGAAATTGTGTCTGAATAGACAAGACACTCTGAAAGAGAGAAAATAAACTTAAATGCCTAATGATTTGGGCTGTAGAACTTAGGCTGTGTACGACTGCAGGAACAAAAAGAAGAGCAGGGAGATAAAGGAGAACAATGAAGACCAGTTAACTTTGTGTTTGACAAAGCAAGAGATGACACAACAGACAAGGCAAAGATGGTTGAAGAATTTTGTGCTGGGTTTTACTGTGGTATAGGATTTTGTCCCCCTTCTCCCTCACGCTGTTTCCCTCTTCTTTCTCAAGACACAATTAATTTGGTCATCTTGTGCATGTGCATTATGACAGGACAAATCTGATATGGAATTTCTTTCATATGTCACACTGTCTGGAGCTGTTCACAACCGTGAGTGCCAACCTCAGGGCAGACTATCAAAAAGCAGGGCAGGCACCCCAATCTAACAAATGTGAATTCCTGAAGCACTATAACAGTCTTACCATGGAGTCACAGACAGTTGCCTTGGGCATTCCAGTCTCTCTTGCCACCCAGGCATGCTGCACTTAGTGATAGTTGGTTGCAGTACACCAAAGATCACAAAATATTCAGGTTGCTTCGTGCTCCAAGAAATCAGTCACTTACACCAGGTCAATTTGTACCTCAGATCTCACAAAGATAATGCTTATAGTCAATCGTATGGTAAACTAACTAAGGATTTATTAACTAGGAAAAAGAAATGAGAGTTATTTACAGGTTAAAGCAGGCAAACATATATGCACAAATGAGTTACAGTCTATGGTTTTAAAAGGTGACAGCGTTGTAGTAATCAGTCAGCACTGAATATCTTTTAGGGATAACCCAGGTTAACCCTGGGGATCTCTGCTTCTGTTTCCTAGCTCCAGCCCTATGAAAGTCCAAATAGCACAACAGAGAGAGAAAATGTTCTTATGTCCCCTGTTTTATCCCCTTCTTCCAGCATTCAAACAGATTGGACAGGCTTTCTTGTACATAGAGCAACTCCTCACTTAACATCCTTCTGCTTAGCGTTGTTTCAAAGTTACATCACTGCTCACTTAGGGAAGGAACATGCTTGTTTAAAGTTGTGCAATGCTCCCTTATAATGTCGTTTGGCTGCCTGCTCTGTCCACTGCTTGTAAGATTCTGTGGAAGAGCAGTGACTTTACAAGGGAGCATTGCACAAGTCCCTCTTTTCTGCCTCTCCCCCACCCCAGTGCTGTTTGGTGGTGCTTAGGACTTTCTTTGGGAGAGGGAGGAGCAGGGATGCAGCATGCTCCAAAGAGGAGGTGGAGTGGAGGTGGGAAGAGGTGGGCCTGGATTGTAGCAGGGACAGGAAGAGGCGAGCCTGGAGCATTCCCAGCAAAGTCGGTGCATGTTCTTTTCTGAGGAAGCTGCTGCGAAGGTGCCTCCTACTGTCCTTGCCTGCAGCAGGCTGTGCCTGTGTGGGGTAAGCCAGGGGCACTTTCCAAACACAGTACAGTACAGTACTGTATATAATGCCTTTTGTCTGCCCCCCAAAAATTTCCTTGGAACCTAACCCCCTGCATTTACATTAAATCTTATGGGAAAATTGGATTAGTTTAATGTCGTTTAACTTAAAGTTGTATTTTTCAGGAACGTAACTACAATGTTAAGTGAGGAGTTACTGTACCACTTCCATGGGCTTGAGAGGGCCATTAACCAAGTCTTTGTATTGTGATGCTCCACAACAGCCCATTTAGTTTTGATAGTCCTGACTGGGTTCAGAGCAAGCATTTTTACAATTATAAAGTAAATCTTACGTATCAACTTATATCATGGGATGCAGATATTACAAGTGAAATTAATGCATGCAGCAGTTCTATGGAGACTAAACACGTTCTGATAAGTCTAATACCAATCTTGAACAATACTAACATACAGGTGAGCTGGTCTGGTTTCCAGCTATGAATTTGCCAGTGCTCAGCTGGTGCCTGCAGCCTTGGCAAGAGCTGGCACCTGGTCTGCCAGCATTGCACCATATTTGCAAATGAAATAGTTGTCCAGTCATCTGTCCTATTACCCATGACTGTTGATGTGTGTCATATACTCCAGGATGTTGGCATGATGCCTGCATGTGACACAGATCATGGACATGGGCAAAAGCAATTTTATCTGAGTTGCCTGAAATTTGTGGGCTCAAGTCTTAACTTTTGCATTCCATTAATACTGTGGCTTTTTGGGTTGAATAAATACAAAATCTAACCTATAATCTGAAGAGGAAACCACTGTAACACGTGAACATGTAAATGTTGAAGGGATTTGGGTCAAATACTGGATTTTTTTTGCAGTATGCCAGTACTAATAAATGTATTTTAATTTAATACAAAATATAAGGAGTTAATAGGAGGTAAAGATACAGAGATCCTGAATTCACTTTCTCGGGGTTACAATTATACAACCTACTGGCAGGGAGAGACAGGTGTTCAGCTGACATGAGAAACAATAAAGTTAATTTAGTATTTTAAGAGACAGCCAGCCTGATAGTCTACATTTATAATGACTGATAATATGGAAAATCATTCTGTTAGCTGGAGAAATTCTACTAGAGCTTGAAGATTATGTGGGTGGCCCTCAATGGGGACTTATGACAATTAGAAAGAGAGAGAGAGAGAACTGTTTTGGCAGCTTGATATTAGCTTTAGCACAGTATGTAGAAAAACTAGGATATAAAAAAGAAATCTCCAGTTCATGATGGATCTGGTACTGATCCTGAGAAGAGGTTCTGGATATGCAGAACTGCAGTTGTGGCGAGAGAACTATCCAGCTGCTAAAGTCAAGGATCACTCCTGAATGATTGAGATTTAGGACACACATCCAGCCATTGGACGTTCAAGTAGAGCCATTATGCTCATGGGATGTTAGAACAACCTGGACATGGAGCTACTGGAGGACACATTTATATTTATTCTTATATTGACACACAAGACAGATCAAGGGCACATGCCACTTGGTCTTATACCCTTCAGAGCTGTTCCTGAGCCAAGAATACTAACTGACTAGTTAAATGAGCAAAGAGTCCTGTGGCTTTTACAGATCCAGACTAACACGGCTACTCCTCTGATACTTGTTAAATGAGGAAAGTTAAGAAATATGGCCAAAAACTGTAGGTGCTCAGATTGAAAATTTTGGCATGCAACTGCTGATATGTTAGTTTGGATAGAAACAGTATCATGGAAATTATTGCTGGAAAGGACCTGTTACATAAACTAATTTACCCCCAATGAGCTTGCATGGTGTTGCTACAGTATATTTTCTAGTGTCTAATTTTGTTTTAAATGTACCCAGCAACGGGATTCCAAAAACTCTTGATAGACTGATTCTCAGTCAGTAGAACTCAGTGGGCCAGATTATGGAGATCCTGTGCTTACTGCTGAACACTTACTCATGTGAGCACTTCCAGTCATAGAAATGTGGGGCTCATGGGGACCTCAAGAGGCAGGACAAAGTAAACCTAGATCATCCCTGACAGGTGTTTGTCCAACCTGTTCTTAAAAACCTCTAACAATGGGGATTTCACAACCTCCCTTGGAAGCATATTCCAGAGTTTAACTACCCTTATAGTAGTTAGGAAGCTTTTCCTAATATCTAATTTAAACTTCCCTTGCAGTAGATTAAGCAGATTACTGCTTGTCCCACCATCAGTGGACATGGAAAACAATTGATCAGTCCTTTTTAGAACATGCTTAACATATTTAAGGTCTGTTATCAGATCTCCCTCAGTCTTCTTTTCTTAAGACTAAGCATGCCCAGATTTTTAACCTTTCCTCATAGTTTAGATTTTCTAAACCTCTTATCATGTTGTTGCATTACCCTGGATTCTCTCCAATTTATCCAAATCTTTCCTAAAGTATGGCACCCAGAATTTGACATAGTACTCCAGCTGAAGCCTCATTAGTCCCGAGCAGAACTGGACAGTTACCGTCCATGTCTTACATAGAACACTCCTGTTAATACTCCCCATAATATTAGCCTTTTTCACAACTGCATCATGTTGTTGACTCATTTAATATGTGATCCACTATAACCCCCAGATCCATTTCTGCAGAATGAAACCTCGCCAGTTATTCTTCATTTTGTAAGTTGGACATTTCATAGAATCATAGAGTGTCAGGGTTGGAAGGGACCTCAAGAGGTCATCTAGTCCAACCCCCTGCTCAAAACAGGACCAATCCCCAACTAACTCATCCCAGCCAGGGCTTTGTAAAGCCTGACCTTAAACCTCTAAGGAAGGAGATTCCACCACCTCCCTAGGTAACCCCTTCCAGTGCTTCACCATCCTCCTAGTGAAAAAGTTTTTCCTAATATCCAACCTAAACCTCCCCCACTGCAACTTGAGACCATTGCGCCTTGTTCTGTCATCTGGTACCACTGAGAACAGTCTAGATCCATCCTCTTTGGAACCCCCTTTCAGGTAGTTGAAAGCAGCTATCAAATCCCCCCTCATTCTTCTCTTCTGCAGACTAAACAATCCCAGTTCCCGCAGCCTCTCCTCATAAGTCATGTGCTCCAGCCCCCTAATCATTTTTGTTGCCCTCTGCTGGACCCCTTCCAATTTTTTCACATCCTTCTTGTAGTGTGGGCCCAGAACTGGACACAGTACTCCAGATGAGGCCTCACCAATGTTGACTAGAGGGGAATGATCACGTCCCTTGATCTGCTGGCAATGCCCCTACTTATATACCCCAAAATGCTGTTAGCCTTCTCATATCCAGCTTCTCATCCACTGTAACCCATAGGTCCTTTTCTGCAGAGAACTGCTGCTTAGCATTCGGTCCCTAGTCTGTAGCAGTGCATGGGATTCTCCGTCCCAAGTGCAGGACTCTGCACTTGTCCTCGTTGAATTTCATCAGATTTCTTTTGTCCCAGTCTTCTAATTTGTCTAGGTCCCTGTGTATCCTATCCCTACCCTTCAGCATATCTACCACTCCTCCCAGTTTAGTGTCATCTGCAAACTTGCTGAGGGTGCAGTCCACACCATCCTCTAGATCATTAATGAAGATATTGAACAAAACTGGCCTCAGGACCGACCCTTGGGGTACTCCGCTTGATACCGGCTGCCAACTAGACATGGAGCCATTGATCACTACTCATTGAGCCCGATGATCTAGCCAGCTT
This sequence comes from Gopherus flavomarginatus, assembly GCF_025201925.1. Taxonomy (NCBI): domain Eukaryota; kingdom Metazoa; phylum Chordata; order Testudines; family Testudinidae; genus Gopherus; species Gopherus flavomarginatus. The sequence continues at coordinate 182,014,561 of NC_066620.1, read as the reverse complement.
TCTATCCACCCATCTAGTCCCTTCATCCAGCCCATACCTCTTTAACTTGCTGGCAAGAATACTGTGGGAGACTGTATCAAAAGCTTTGCTAAAGTCAAGGAATAACACATCCACTGCTCTCCCCTCATCCACAGAGCCAGTTGTCTCATCATAGAAGGCAATTAGGTTAGTCAGGCATGATTTGCCCTTGGTGAATCCATTCTTACTGTTTCTGATCACTTTCCTCTCCTCTAAGTGCTTCAGAATTGATTCCTTGAGGACCTGTTCCATGATTTTTCCAGGGACTGAGGTAAGGCTGACTGGCCTGTAGTTCCCCAGATCCTCCTCCTTCCCTTTAAAGATAGGCACTACATTAGCCTTATTCCAGTCATCTGGACCTCCCCCAATCACCATGAGTTTTCAAAGATAATGGCCAATGGCTCTGCAGTCACATCTGCCAACTCCTTTAGCACACCTTGGCTTATCCTTCCTTCCAAAGTTCCTTCCTAACTGAAGTACTTTGCACCTGTCTTTGAAATCAATAAGATGAAATTCAATAGACAAATTCTCTAATTTGTCAAGGTCTTTTAGAATTTTAATTCCGTCTTCCAAAGTGCTTGCAACCCCTCCCAGCTTAGTGTCATTTGCATTTTATAAACATGCTCTCTACTTCATTATCCAAGTCATTAATGAAAATACTGAATAGTACCAGACCTAGGACTGACTCCTGCTAGATTCCACTGGATACACCCTCCCAGGTTGACAGTGAACCATTGATAACTACTCTTTGAGTTTGGTCATTCTACCAGTTGTGCATTCACCTTATAGTAATTTCATCTAGCCTGCATTTCCTGAGCTTGCTTATGAGAATGGATCTATCTGAGTGAGTGTTTACTAGCAGGAGTAAGGGCTTTTACAGTCTGGTCCACTGTCAGAAAGTTAGGTATAATTGCTTGTGAGAAGGAATGAAGCCCACTGTGGGAAGGATGTTCAAAGGCAGCTAAATGATTTAAGAGCACAAATTCCACTGACTGACTTTCAGCAAGATGTGTGTTCTTCAGTCACCTTGAAAATCCCACCTTGTGAGATAGCTAACCCCAGCACATTTTAATAAATATACATTGTGTACAATTAGTATGCTGAGACAAGATGCATGTGATTTTAACAGCTGACATAAAGCAAGTGTGTGTGTGTGTGTGTGAGAGAGAGAGAGAGATTTACAGCAGTGCTGGAAAATTGTTCAAATTATTGGAAAAGCTCACTTTAAGTAATAAATGTTATCCAGTAGGAGAAATATGCAATCATTCTAGTACTTTAATTGAATATAATTATATTAAGATCTGCTGATAAACTCCTATTTCTTGTTAAGTTCACCTACCAAACTGGAAAATCTCTTTAACAACTAGTGTAGATCTTGCTGTATAACTGTTAAAGATAAATATGTTGATGTTGGAACCGTAGCCAAAATAGTTCCAGATCCCTAATCACTTCAGATCAGAGTCAACCAGAATGAACCCTCTCTGACTCCTTTTCATAGAATAGATCTAAAATGAAATGTGATATGTACTCTCCAAATTCTCTCATTCCCTACTTGTAAAGTCTGTTATACATACATTTAATCAGCTCTTTCACTACATTTTTCTTTCAGTATTTTTAAAATATTCAGAACATTTCAACAACCCAGGCCAAATATTTTAACACACACAAAAATATATGATTGGGAATAATTTCTTTAATCCACAGAACAGATGTGTTAATTAGTGCCTGGTTCTGTCAGACCGATGCTAGCATCACTGAAGTAAATTGGCGCCATACCTGTATATCTAAGGATGGAACTGAGCCCATGTTCTCTAAAATGCTAAAAATATTAGCCAACCCCCTTGCCATATGCCATCAGTGCCTGGCAATGGGCCAGTCACCCATGTTCCATAGCAGAATGTTCTTCACTTGTTTCTGCAATGCCATGTTGGCACAAAATTCTTTCTTCCCCTTATGAGAGAGTCTGAACAGCAGAAGAAAGGAAGGCATGAAAATCTGGTGCATTATGATTATTAACAAGGCAGTTTGTAGTGCAGATGGTGTTTTAGAAACATATGAAGACCACCTGGCGGCTGCCAAAGTACATGCAAGAGGAAGGTGCAATTTCCAAGCAATGGATGTAAAGCAATCCTAGCATAGACTGAAACATACAGAAGAGACCCAGCAGAGCCTGACAACAGTTGTCATTTGCATTGAAAAAAGGGAAGTGTTCTCTTAGGTCAAAATCACAATGGGCAACAACAGGCAGCGTGAAATTCACTTTCACCAAGACACTGTACTTGGTAGTTGGGCCAGACTGCAATGACTTCGGTTCATCTCTTTGTATCCACGGTCTGATTGTGACTATTAGGGCATTGCTCTTTCCTTGAACAATGGCTATGGCCTATCATGGTGTAAGTGGTAAGGAGACCTAGTAGATTGAGCACAGGCATATAAGCTAGGAACTCCTGAATACGATCCTGTCTCTGCCACTATGGCTAGATTTACCCTGCAAAACTATGCTGACTGCCCCGCTTTAAGATCAGTCCCAGAAAATGATTTGGGAATAAGACCAATTTTGCAATGTACTGTTTGGCCTTGGGCAAATCCTGTAACCTCTCTTTGCAAGTTTCTCCATCTGTTTAATTACTCAGTCACTGTTTATGGGGAACTTTGAAAAATTATATGTAAGAGTTAGTGTCTGGCCCTGTTGCCTCTGTAACACATGGCCAGATCTAAATCATGTAGGTATATCTTGCTCCAGACCTGTGGAACCTGAGGGGTAAACGGTCCCCTCAGTACAAGCCATTTGCTCCTAATGGCCACTCAATCCTGCCCACTTGCTTGGGGCAGACACACAAATAGTCCCTCCCCACTTAGATTAAACATGTAGCAAACAGGGTAGGCATTTCCTCTTCAGTGTCTGAACAGAGGTTTGTAGTAGGGGCAGTGATGAGCTGCCAAAATATTAACAACAGGTTCCCTCCTCCTCACCTCACCAGGGGGTTGTGGCACCGCCCCCTCAGGACTCCTGCCCCATCCAACCCTGCCCCCCATGTTCTTTGATGCCCCCCCGGGACCTCTGCCCCATCCACTCCCCTTCCCTGACCCTGACTACCCCCTGCCGCCCCATCCAACCCCTCCTCTCATTCCTGATTGCCCCCCCGGGACCCCTGCCCCATCCAACCACCCCTTCTCCCTGTCCCCTGACTGCCTCCCATCACCCCATCCAACCCCTGCTCTTTGCTGACTGCCCCCCCAGGACCTTTGCCCCCATTCAATCCCTCTGTTCCCTGCCCTCTGACTGCCTCACCCCATCCACCCCTCTGTTGCAGGGGGGGCAACAGTTGGGGTTCGTTTGCCCGGTGTGCGTATCCCCAATGACCACACCGGAGTGGAGAAGCAAGTATCTTTATTTGAGTCAAATAAGATGCAAGGAGATTCATAGATTCATAGACTCGAGGACTGGAAGGGACCTCGAGAGGTCATCGAGTCCAGTCCCCTGCCCTCATGGCAGGACCAAATATTGTCTAGACCATCCCTAATAGACATTTATCTAACCTACTCTTAAATATCTCCAGAGATGGAGATTCCACAACTTCCCTAGGCAATCTTTTCCAGTGTTTAACTACCCTGACAGTTAGAAACTTTTTCCTAATGTCCAACCTAAATCTCCCTTGCTGCAGTTTAAGCCCATTGCTTCTTGTTCTATCATTGGAGGCTAAGGTGAACAAATTTTCTCCCTCCTCCTGATGACACCCTTTTAGATACCTGAAAACTGCTATCATGTCCCCTCTCAGTCTTCTCTTTTCCAAACTAAACAAACCCAATTCCTTCAGCCTTCCTTCATAGGTCATGTTCTCAAGACCTTTAATCATTCTTGTTGCTCTTCTCTGGACCCTCTCCAATTTCTCCACATCTTTCTTGAAATGCGGTGCCCAGAACTGGACACAATACTCCAGCTGAGGCCTGACCAGCGCAGAGTAAAGCGGAAGAATGACTTCTTGTGTCTTGTTTACAACACACCTGTTAATGCATCCCAGAATCACGTTTGCTTTTTTTTGCAACAGTATCACACTGTTGACTCATATTAAGCTTGTGGTCTACTATGACCCCTAGATCTCTTTCTGCCATACTGCTTCCTAGACAGTCTCTTCCCATTCTGTATGTGTGAAACTGATTGTTCCTTCCTAAGTGGAGCACTTTGCATTTATCTTTATTGAACTTCATCCTGTTTACCTCAGACCATTTCTCCAATTTGTCCAGATCATTTTGAATTTTGACCCTGTCCTCCAAAGCAGTTGCAATCCCTCCCAGTTTGGTATTATCCGCAAACTTAATAAGCGTACTTTCTATGCCAACATCTAAATCGTTGATGAAGATATTGAACAGAACCGGTCCCAAAACAGACCCCTGCGGAACCCCACTTGTTATACCTTTCCAGCAGGATTGGGAGCCATTAACAACTACTCTCTGAGTACGGTTATCCAGCCAGTTATGCACCCACCTTATGGTAGCCCCATCTAAATTGTACTTTCCTAGTTTATCTATAAGAATATCATGCGAGACCGTATCAAATGCCTTACTAAAGTCTAGGTATATCACATCCACTGCTTCTCCCTTATCCACAAGGCTCGTTATCCTATATAATCTCAGATCATGCACACATCACTATCCTCTTCCCCACCTTATATACCCCGCTTGTTTACAAAGACGTTCACAGGTGCCACAATTCATCATTTACAATTCATTAAGTACCGGATCCTTTAATTAAACTATATCCTTTACCCACACTACAGAGCCCCCCCTTTGCTCGATTTCATCTTGTACCATAAACAAAAGAACAAAAGAAAATGATAAATGATTACATGTACTTATGCTAGCTCTAAAGGAACATATTGATTAATCTAAGGGGCAATTCAAGGGCGATGGCAGGCCTGAGAATGTAAACTTTTAACCCCACACCATATTGCCAGTTATTCGGGGCCTGGCCCCCTCAATACCCCCATGATCCTCCAAACTCCCCTGCCCTCTTCCAACACCCCATCCCTGCTCCCTGCCCCCTTACCGCGCTGACTGGAGCGGCTCAGCTGGGACCAACACCAGCACCGGCGCCGTGGGGGCTGGACCAGGGCCGGGCAGGAGCCGCAGGGCCGGGACCAGGGACAGCGCTGCAAGGCCTGGGCCTGGCCAGGCCGGAGCCATGGCAGCGGCACTGGCGCCGCGGGGCCGGGGCTGGAGCTGGATCAGCGAGGGCCTGGACAAGAGGGGGCTAGGGGCGCTCAGCCGAGACCAGGAGCTGGGCCGGAGGGAGCCACTCTTTGGGACCAGGCCAGCCGCACCTCCCCTCCCCCCGCACGCCAGCTTGCCTGCCTGCCTGCCGCTTGTTCAGGCTTCCCACGAACATCTGATTCGCAGGAAGCAGGGGAGGGGGAGGAGAAGGCGGGCGGAGCGTTCCGGAGAGGAGGGGGAAGTGAGCTTGGCCTGGAGTTTTTGTTAAATAAAGGAAGCCGTTATAGAACCGGTTGTCCTGGAACAACCGGTTCTTCTTTGAGTGATTGCTCATATCCATTCCAGTTAGGTGTGCGCGCCGTGCATGCACGTTCGTCGGAAACTTTTTACCCTAGCAACTCCAGTGGGCCGGCAGGTCGCCCCCTAGAGTGGCGCCGCCATGGCGCTTGATATATACCCCTGCCGGCCCACCCACTCCTCAGTTCCTTCTTACCGCCATGTCGGTTGTTGGAACTGTGGAGCGCGGCATTGCTGTCCTCCATGTCCCTAGCTCTCCTTCGTTTTACAGTTCATAGTTGTAGTCAGTAGTAAATAGTTGTTAAGTATAGTCAGTTAATTGGTGTATTGTAAATAGTTGTAAATAGTTGTTAGCGGGTTTGGGCCGTAGCCCTTCCCGGCACCTGGCACTGGGCCCATGCCTGGTTCGCCGGGCTTCAAACAATGCACGGCCTGTAAGAAGCCGATGCCGACCAGCGATCCCCACGACGCGTGCCTAAAGTGCCTGGGGGAATCGCACATTTCGGACAAGTGCCGCATTTGCAAGGCTTTTAAGCCTAGGACAAAAAAGGAGAGGGACCAGAGATTAAGGACTCTCCTTATGGAAGCGGCACTCAACCTGGCAGCTTCGCAGACCGTCGCCTCTAAACCGGCACCGGACCGCGCCGGCACCGGAAAGACACCCCGGCACCGTCCTTCCCTGGCACCGGGACCCGAAGCAAGGCCCTCGAAGTCTGCGATTCCATCCAGGCAGACTCGAGTGGAATGCCTGGCACGTACCTCGGCCGCGGCACCACCAGCAGGGATCCCGTCGACTCCGGGCCCGGAGGGTCCATCGAGTCTGGTCCCTCCTAGCTCCCCCATAAGATCTGGGGTTGAGCTATTGGTCCCATCGACGCCGGAGACTTTTGCTTCGGCACGGGACCTGATCGCTCTTACAGAGCCAACTCAGCGTCCAGCCCCGGTACCCCCGGTGCGGGTTGTGTCCAGAGGCAAGCCGACGATGAGAGCGCCGTCTCGGGACTCACGTTCGCTGTTCAGGCCCCGTCACCGTGGACGCTTCCGCTCCCGGCACTGCTCGCAGTCCCTGCACTGCTCCTCTCGGTGGTACCGGTCGCACTCGCGGCGCCCGTCATCCTCCAAACAGTCCCGGTCTGGTTCAAGTCACCGCTACCGGCACCGGGACTCTAGGAGCCGTTCCCACCAGCGATCAACTCCCTGGTCGACCTCCCGGCACCGTGTCGGTGGCAGGTCCTGGTCCCGATCCCGGCACCGAGTCGGAGGCAGGTACCTGTCCCGATCCCGGCACCGAGTCGAAGGCAGGCCCCGGTCCCGATCCCGGCACCGGTATGATTCCCGGTACCGGTCCCCGGCTCTGAGAACATCTTCGGCGTCAGGACGAAGGGATCCCTACCAACCGCGTTCGGCCCCTCCATGGCCTTCCAGACAGCCGTCTGTGTCGTCACAGGCAGACAGTGTTTATGCGCTGGACACATACAGGCACGCGGCCCTTTTTCAGGACCCTCCTCCGCAGGACCAGGGACCGCAGCAGTGGGGGTTCTGGACACCCTGGGCGTACCACCAAGCCCAGGGACCCCAGCAACTTCCTCCTAGGCCTGCGACAGCTGAGTACAGGGCACCGGAGGCATCACTGTCTCGCCCCCCTCCCTCTCCGGACTGGGAGGACAGGTCCAAACAGCGGGACCCTGAGCTCCCTCCGGAGTCAGAGGCGCGGGCTCAGACAGACCCCCCCATGGACATTCTCTTGCCAGGGGTCTCCTCATCGTCTTCTCCCGATGAGGCAGTGGCAGGCACATCTTCCACCAGCCCTCCCCCACTCGACCTCAGGGCGCACCAGGACCTCCTCAGGCGCGTAGCGCAGAACTTAAACCTGCAAGCTGAGGAGGTCTCCGAGATCGAAGATCCCATGGTGAGCATCCTCTCCTCAGATGCTCTCACCAGGGTCGCCCTGCCCTTTATTCGGACTATCCAGGCCAACGCCAATACGATCTGGCAGTCGCCGGCCTCCATCCCCCCTGCTGCACGAGGCGTGGAGCGTAAGTACATGGCCCCCTCCAGGGGCTATGAGTACCTCCATGTTCACCCGACACCGTGCTCCCTCGTAGTGCAGTCGGTGAACGAGAGGGAGTTTCACGGACAAGAGGCCCCAGCTCCCAAGTCCAAGGAGGCCAGGCGTATGGACCTCCTCGGCCGCAAGGTCTATTCGGCGAGGGCCCTTCAGCTCACGGTTTCCAACCAACAAGCCCTCCTTAGCCGCTACGCCTTTAACTCCTGGGTGGCAGCGGATAAGTTTAAGGAGCTGTTGCCACAGGAGGCGCGTCAAGAATTTGCGGGAATTCTTGACGAGGGCAAGAAGGTCGCAAGAACCTCGTTGCAGGCCTCCTTGGACGCAGCAGACTCGGCCGCTCGTACCCTTGCCTCAGGGGTTACAATGCGCCGCATCTTCTGGCTTCAGGTTTCTGGCCTACCACTGGAGCTCCAATATATCGTCCAGGACCTCCCGTTCGAAGGTCAGGGCCTGTTCTCGGAGAAGACAGACCCCAGGCTAAAAAGTCTGAAGGACAATCGGGTCATCATGCGCTCCCTTGGGATGCACACGCCCGGGACACAACGCAGACCCTTCCGGCTGCAACAACAGCAGCAGCGCCGGCCGTACCCCCAGTTCCACCAGGGGCAGGACCTCAATAGGTGCCGTGGCAGGAATGGCAGGCACAGACAGTCGGGCAACCAAGGGGTGGCAGAACCAGAGCTCCTCCAAAGCCCCACCTGGGCCCAAACCTTCGTTTTGAAGGTGCGCCTGAGGGCGCGGTACCAGTTTCCCCCACGGATCCTTCCCCTCCGTTTTCCAACCGCCTTTCGTTTTTCCTCCAGGCGTGGACCCAAATAACATCCGACCGCTGGATCTTATGCACTGTGCAGACGGGATACTGTCTGCAGTTTACGTCTTTCCCTCCCTCCCGCCCCCCACCCTCGTCCCTCTGCAGGGACCCCTCTCACGAGCAATTCCTCCGCCAGGAGGTGCAGACGCTCCTCGACAAAGGAGCCATAAAGGCGGTTCCGGAGAACGAGAAGGGCAAGGGGTTTTATTCCCGCTACTTCCTGATCCCCAAGGCCAAGGGAGGCCTCAGACCTATCCTCGACCTGCGGGAACTCAACAAACATATGGTGAAGTTGAAGTTCTGCATGGTATCCCTGGGGACCATTATCCCATCTCTGGATCCTGGAGACTGGTACGCCGCCCTCGACATGCAGGACGCTTACTTTCATATCGCCATATTGCCACAACACAGACGTTTCCTTCGGTTCGTGGTTGACCGCCATCATTACCAATTTGCGGTCCTCCCGTTTGGCCTCTCCACGGCCCCGAGGGTATTCACCAAATGCATGGCTGTCATCGTCGCATATCTTCGGCGCAGTCGCATTCACGTGTTCCCTTACCTCGACGATTGGCTGATTCGGGGCACATCAGAACTGCAGGTCCGCAACCATGTCCACAGGATCAGCGGCCTCTTTACTACCTTGGGCTTCATTATCAACTTGGACAAGTCCGCTCTGCTCCCCACACAGAGGATAGAGTTCATCGGGGCCGTTCTGGACTCCACCTTGGCCAGGGCCCTTCTGCCGTTGCCCAGGTTCCAGTCGCTGTCAGCCATCATTCAGCGCTTGCAGGCAGCCCCCCTGACCTCTATAAGGACATGCCTAACCCTCTTAGGCCACATGGCGGCCTGCACATTTGTGACAGGGTATGCGCGGCTCCGCATGAGGCCCCTCCAATCTTGGCTCATCGCGCAGTACCGGCCGACCAGATATTCACTGGACACAGTTGTCAACATCCCCCGGGGGTATTGGATTCCCTCTGGTGGTGGCTAGACCAGTCCGTCGTGTGTGCAGGGCTCCCGTTTCATCCGCCCCAACCCTCGGTGTCCCTAACAACGGATGCCTCAGACCTGGGCTGGGGGGCCCACCGGGGAACCCTGAGGACACAGGGCCTGTGGTCCCCTCAGGAAGTGGATCTCCACATCAACATACGGGAGTTGAGAGCAGTCCGTCTTGCTTGTCAAGCATTCTCCCATCAGCTTCGAGGTCATTGTGTTGCGGTGTTCACCGACAACACGACGACCATGTACTATATCAACAAGCAGGGCGGCACGAGATCCTCTCCCCTATGTCAGGAGGCGATGCGGCTCTGGGACTTTTGTATAGCCCACTCCATTCACCCCGGAGTATGGAACACGCTGGCGGACCGCCTGAGCAGATCCTTCCTCTCACACGAGTGGTCCCTTCACCCGGACGTCGCCCTCTCACTCTTCCAGAGGTGGGGTTGTCCCCGCGTGGACCTCTTCGCGTCCAGGGGGAACAGGAAATGCCAGGCGTTCTACTCCTTTCAGGGCCGGGAACCCGGGTCAGTAGCGGACGCCTTCCTTATCCCGTGGACGACCCACTTGTTCTACACGTTCCCTCCATTCCCACTGATCCACAAGGTCCTTCTGAAGGTGCGCAGGGACAGGAACCACGTGATTGATAGCTCCAGCGTGGCCCAGGCAACATTGGTACCCCATGTTGCTGGACCTGGCCATAGCCAACCCAGTCCCCCTGCCCCTTCACCCGGACCTGATCACCCAGGACCACGGCAGACTCTGTCACCTGGACCTCCAGTCACTGCACCTTGCGGCGTGGCTCCTGCGTGGCTGACCAGATCCGAATTACGCTGCTCTACCCCGGCACGTGAAGTACTCCTGGGCAGCAGGAAGCCTTCCACCAGAGCGACGTACTCGGCCAAGTGGAAGTGTTTCTCGTGTTGGTGCACAGAGAGGGGTTTCCTCCCAATGGAGGTTTCTGTCGCCAATATTTTGGACTACATCTGGTCCCTCAAGCAACAGGGCCTGGCGATATCGTCCCTTCGGGTTCACCTGGCGGCTATCTCCACCTTTCATCTGGGTGGGGATGGCCGCTCGGTTTTCTCTCACCCGACGCTGACTAGATTCCTGAAGGGACTAGAACGTCTTTACCCCAACGTCCGACCCCCTGCCCCTACCTGGGATCTCAACCTGGTTCTGGCTCGGCTCATGGGGCCTCCTTTTGAGCCGTTAGCGACTTGTTCCCTGCTCTATCTTTCCTGGAAGACTGCCTTTCTAGTGGCCATCACCTCAGCTAGATGGGTGTTGGAACTCCGGGCCCTCACGGTAGATCCCCCGTATACGGTCTTCCATAAAGATAAGGTACAGCTGAGACCGCACCCTGCCTTTCTCCCCAAGGTGGTCTCAGCCTTTCACGTCAACCAGGAGATCTTCCTCCCTGTCTTTTTCCCGAAGCCTCATTCGTCACGCAGGGAGCAACAACTCCACTCGCTTGATGTCCGTCGGGCTCTCGCTTTTTATGTGGACAGAACCAAACCGTTCCGCAAATCCCCCCAGCTTTTCGTGGCAGTAGCGGACCGAATTAAGGGGCTTCCCATTTCCTTGCAGAGGTTATCCTCGTGAGTAACGTCCTATATCAGGACCTGCTATGACTTGGCTCACGTCCCTACGGGCCGTGTGACTGCGCACTCTACCAGGGCGCAGGCATTGTCCCTGGCTTTCCTCGCCCGCGTGCCCATCCAAGAGATCTGTCGGGCAGCGACCTGGTCATCGGTCCACACCTTTGCTTCCCACTACACCCTGGTCCATCAGTCCAGAGATGACGCGGCCTTCAGCTCTGCAGTGCTCCATGCCGCGACTTCTCACTCCGACCCCACCGCCTAGGTAAGGCTTGGGATTCACCTAACTGGAATGGATGTGAGCAATCACTCGAAGAAGAAAAGACGGTTACTCACCTTTGTAACTGTTATTCTTCGAGATGTGTTGCTCATATCCATTCCACACCCGCCCTCCTTCCCCACTGTCGGAGTAGCCGGCAAGAAGGAACTGAGGAGCGGGTGGGCCGGCAGGGGTATATATCAAGCACCATGGTGGCGCCACTCTAGGGGGGTGACCTGCTGGCCCACTGGAGTTGCTAGAGTAAAAAGTTTCCGATGAACGTGCACGCGCGGCGCGCACACCTAACTGGAATGGATATGAGCAACACATCTTGAAGAACAACAGTTACAAAGGTGAGTAACCGTCTTTTCTAAAAGGCCTGCTAAATTTAACAACGGGTTCCTGTGAACCTGTGCGAACTGGCTCAAGCTCACCACTGAGTGGGGGGAAATCATGGTCACTCTGGCTAAGTAACACTTGGGGCTAATGATTAGATTACATGGTTGAGCGCGACAAGGTGGTGAGGTAATATTTTTATTGGACCAACTTCTGCTGGTGAGAGAGACAAATTTTTGAGCTTACACAGAGGTCTTCTTCAGGTGCAGAAAACCTACTCAAAGTGTTACAGCTAAATGCAAGGTGGAACAGATTGTTTAGCATAAGTAGTTAACACCTATTTCAAGGGACCGTTCAAGGCAAAATGGTCCATTAACACCCTTCCAATCATAGGGGAAAAAGGAAGTGGGGGAAAGTTAGCTGGGGGTAGAGGGAGTTGTTAGTGGGTTACAAATTGTTGTAATAAACTATAAATCTAGTGTCTCTTTTCAAATCTGTGATTTTTAGTGTCTAGCAAAGTTATGAATTTAAGCTTTCAGGCTCATCTTCAGAAAGCTTTGTGCAGGTTTCCTTTGAGTGTGAGGACTGATAGGTCAGATATAGAGTGATGGGTTTGGGAAAAGAGTTCACCCACAGATAATGTGGTGTTTTTGTCTTTTATCATATTCCTGTGTGAGTTCATTTGAGAGCTTAGTGATTGTCTGGTTTCACCCACATAGTTGTTATTGGTACATTTAGTGCACTGGGTGAGGTACACAACATATTGTGATGGCAGGTGTAGGACCCATGGATCTTGAAAGGTGTGTTATGGGGGGTGTTGATCACTGCAGCAGTGGAAATATGTCTGCAGGTCTTGCATCTGTTGTTTCGACTGGGTCAGGTGCCACATTAAGTTGGTGGGTCCATGTCTGTGGAGAGCTTGCTTCTGATGATGAGTGTGGAGTGCTTAACAATCCCCAACTCTCTTCCTGTGAAGCACTGTCAAGCCACACAGTTAAGGCCACAGCAGTCAGGATGAGGGGAGGAGAGAGACTCTTCAGCAACCAAGCCTTCAGGGAATTTGGTCTTGGCCTACTGTTTTCAGCACCTGCAGTAACCCACACAGGCCCTGCAGAAGGATCTGCAGGTTGGAGGATAGGATAATCAAGTGGCTCAGAACTCTCATCCTTTATAACAATGTAGCTCCCTTATACATCTCTTCTACATCTGCCTGATCAGATTCCAGGTAGACTGGATGGGATTGGTCGCGTTGTGTTGGAATAAGTGGCTACATTTCTGTGTAACCATTAGTCAAGATTATTATTGTTATAAGAACTTGGTGGCATTTCTGTTGAAGCGGCTTCTATCTTAATACACCTTCACACTCACCCTTTACCAGCTCCTCAAATCACATCCTCAGTGTTGCTTCTTGTGTAACCTGAACTGTATGGGAGAACAGAGTCCTGTGATAGGATAGGATTAAAGGTCTTGAGAACATGACCTATGAAGGAAGGCTGAAAGAATTGGGTTTATTTAGTTTGGAAAAGAGAAGACTGAGAGGGGACATGATAGCAGTTTTCAGGTATCTAAAAGGGTGTCATCAGGAGGAGGGAGAAAACTTGTTCACCTTAGCCTCTAATGATAAAATAAGAAGCAATGGGCTTAAACTGCAGCAAGGGAGATTTAGGTTGGACATTAGGAAAAAGTTCCTAACTGTCAGGGTAGTTAAACACTGGAATAAATTGCCTAGGGAGATTGTGGAATCTCCATCTCTGGAGATATTTAAGAGTAGGTTAGATAAATGTCTGTCGGGGATGGTCTAGATAGTATTTGGTCCTGCCATGAGGGCAGGGGACTGGACTTGATAACCTCTCGAGGTCCCTTCCAGTCCTAGAGTCTATGAATCTATGAATAAGACAGCATATTAGCTCCACCGTGACTTTGAAACCACAGAAAAAGGATTTGGGTCTGCAAAATGCTCTGTTTGAAAGAAATTTGCATGCACAATATTGTTTTTCTCCTTTTTTAGTCTCCTACATGGAAACTGATTTAGTTATCTCTGCTACACTTTGATCTGAAATAATGTTGTCTAGACACAACACAATCTTACCCCATGCCCCCTACACGTGTTATTCCATGACCAATTTACTATATGGTATGATTAAAACAGAATATTAACCTTAGTGAAGTATGTCTTGGTAAAAAAATGGCAGAACGTTTTAAACTAGGGCAAGTTTTTTATAGAAGGATATTCTAAGAATCTTATGTATTAACATTTAGGCATCTGGTACAAATCACATTGATCTTACTCATAATTACATTTCTTTAATCAGAGAGGTCTCTTTTGAAACTTTATGCTTTTTAAGGGAATGCCTGCTTAGGGACACTTAAACAATAATTGTCAAACAGTTCACATTAATCACCTGTGGCTGATTTAAATAAAGCCTAATAGAAAAATAAGCACCAGCAAATGGCAGGCAAACCTAAATGAAAGCAATTGCACAAAAAACAAACAAGAAAGCCCCACCACCATCATCAACAAACACGTTATTGTTGTTTTTTCAGCTATAATTGGTCATTTTAGAATCTAGATATCCAGTGCACTGTAATGTGTCATATATTGGCTTCTAGTGTTTATAGGGAAAAATAAATGAAAATATAGTTCTGGGATGATAGCGATAGCCACAAGTTTCTTCTTAAATATATACAACACAATGGATTGTTAACAATAATTCCCTGAGAATAGTGCTTTTTTTGTTGGTTTTCTACCAGAGCTTACCCTTCACGCTGACAGAAAATGGCTTATTAATCTCCAAGGAATGACCAATTTCCAGCATAGTCATCCAGCTGAACTGCTGATGTTAATTTTTTTTAAGCATTGGGAGCACCACTAATAGCTTGCTGTGGTTTTTAATAGTGGTAATTCCCTTCAAATGGGACATTAACTCTCAAAAAGTCATTCACTTCAGTCCATATACCGTATTTAACATTCACCTTTCAGTAGGTATGTTTCATGTCTCCCTGTAAATGGCAAAGGCCATCATGTCACTGAAGATTTAGGACCTAAGGGTACATCTACACTGCAAGAAAAACCTGCGCCAGTGAGTCTCAGAGCCCAGGTCAATTGACTTGGGCTCATGGGGCTCAAGCTGCAGGGATAAAAATTGCAGTGTAGACATCAGGGCTTGCACTGGAGCCCAGGGTCTGAGACCCTTCCCCCTTGTGGGATTTCAGAGCCTGGGCTCCAGCCTGAGCTTGAATATCTGCACTGCAACTTTTAGCCCTGCAGCCTGAGCCATGCAGACATACCCTGTACTGTTTTCTTGCATCTGAGACCCCTGCCTGCAACTGGCTTGGCTGCCTCCCTGCTTGAGGCTATTCTGTAGAGATTCTTCGACTTTGCTCATTGTCATAGAATCTGAGTACTGTTGATGCAGTCTGGTGTATTCTAAAGGCAAAAAAATGTCCTCTTCAAAAGCTTGGTTGCCCATTGCTCAGTGGTAGCAGGGGGGACTTTTCAGTGGCAGCTTTCTGTTGATAGAGAAACTTTTGACATGAAGATGGTCACAAGTCTTGGTTGCTTTGCACAAAGATGGTAAAAATGCCAGCAAAATACATGCAGAAGTAATTCCTCTGGCAGAAATTCCAGCTAAGACTCCACTGCGTCCAGCCCTGTAGTCAGAAAGCAGAATCCTTTTCTGACCTGATGTTTCTCTTTCTATCCTCATTACAGAGCCGATGCAACCATTTAGGTGACCTAGGAGGTTGCCTAGGGCACTGAGATTTGGGGGGCGCCATTTTCTTTGGCAGTGACCACGGCGGCCAGACCTTTGGCCACCCTGGTTGCCGCTGGCATTTAGGCGGAGGGAGCTGGGGCAGGGGAGCTCAGGGAGGGCCGCCTGCAGCAAGTAAGGGGGGTCAGCATGCAGGGGAACCCCCTGCCCCAGCTCACCCCTGCCCTGCCTCCTCACCGAGCACGCCGTGGCTGCTTCACTTCTCCCGCCTCCCAGGCTTTCGGTGTCTAAGCTGATTGGCGCCGCAAGCCTGGGAGGTGGGAGAGGTGAAGCAGCCATGGTGTGCTTGAGGTGCTCATGCGCAGAGCGGGGTGAGCTGGGGTAGGGGGGGTGCCTCAGGGCGGAGGGTGGGGAGTGGGGAGCTGCTGCAAGGGGGGCGCCTCAGGGTGGAGGGAGGTAGCTGCCACGAGTGGGGTGCCTCAAGGGGGTAGCTGCCATGGGGGCGGTGAGCGCAAGGTGGAAGTTTTGCCTAGGGCGTGAAACATCCTTGCCTCGGCCCTGCCTCATTACACACTGTCGGTGCTTGTGTACTGCCCAGCGTTTATTTTATGTGGGAAACTAAGTAGTCCAAAGTTATAAGCTCTTCACTGCATGGAGCTCCTCATCAATGCTAGGCATACATTAGTTCAAGTTCCCTGAGTGTCAATCCTCTGTTTGTCCAGCTTGCAGCTGCTCCGCAACAAAAAGGAACTCTCACAACAGGCTTAATTATAAATAGCATCCACTGGAACCAAGTTATCTGTTTATGTCTATCCAGACTACAGCAAGTGTTGAACTCACAACTAACCCAACAACCACCCAGTTGCAGTTGCTTTAGCCACTTTTAATGGGGTCTAAATTTAATCTCTCTCTGTGAAGAATGCTATGCTACTTACTAGTCAGTCATTCATAACATACATTCCATTGCCAGCTTTGTCATAACAGTATCTTTGTAAATCAGAGATCAAATTACTAGATTATATTCTAGTTCAGGATTTCTCAGCCTGTGGGTCAGACCCAAACCTGGGTTGCCAGAAAGTTTCAAAGGGTTGTGTGGCAGCTCCTGTGGCTCCTGTCCCACGGGGCTGGCTGGGTTCGCCTCCCTGCACTATTTTCAGGCACTGCAATCTCTGGGGTGCCAGCGTCACTCAGGTTTAGCCCAGCCATCATGATGATGGGAGTCTGGGTAGGCTAAATTTGAGTGAGTGGCGCTGCAATTCCACGAGCCAGGTCACAACTCTACTCATGCAACGTCTAGTCAGGGGGACAGGGCTGAACATGAGAGGCACTACAACCCCGGAGAGGCACTGTAGCCTCAGAAATTGCAACTCCTGGAGCAGAGAGTTAAGCCCAGCCAGCCCCACAGCACAAGAGCTGCAGGTGCCGCCACTGTGGGGTGAGTGCTGGGCAGGACCCAACCTCCACTGGGGGCAGGATCCTACCAAACCACTGCAGGACCTCCACTCCCAGACTATTTACTAGGTGGTGACAGACCCTAAACATTTATAAGTGGGTCCTGAGCACAAAGATTGAGAACCATTGTTCTAGTTGATTTCTGCTTCGCTGAATTTGGGAGGAGGGTTTGACGTTTGTGACGATCAGAGCAGTTAGTTTTAACTGACATACTTGAAATAATGCAATGGAATTCTTTTCATTGTAAAATGAGGTGATTATATCATATGGACATCCAAAATTAAAAAAAAACAAAAACAAGGTGTGACCCTTTCCTGCTTTTCCTGGAGTTGTAAAGAGAGTGCATCTTTTTGTCGCTAGTGAATTAGAACAGTGGCATTGTCCACGTCGCCTACTAAATGAAAGCTTAGGAAGATAGGCACATATAGTTCATCCACATTCTTGGCATAAAGGCTTTTTAAGGTGAAAAATCTCTCTTCACTTAACTGATTTTCTAGTCCAATTAAGGCTGCAAACAGTCCTTTCTGTAAGTAATTGGAAATGTCCTTTACAATGAATTTTACTTTCTGGTCAAAGTGTCATTGTAATGCACAGGGTAACTTCTGTTAAAATTGGTGTAGTGTTTTTATGGCCTTGTTAATTATAATATAACACATGTAACAATGACCAAGTAAAGGCTTAAATACAACAAAAGCGACCTCTCCTAGCAAAATGGTCACAATTAATTAAATATGGGGGAATTAATAAATGCTGCTTTGTATTATAAAAAAAGGTCCCTAGGATGGAGATGCTAAATAATTATAGATATTTTACAGATTGGAAAATTAGAATACACAGAGATAGTTTACTATTTAGTATTATTTATACTGTATTACTGGACCATCTAGAGGTCACTAGCTGAGATCAGGGGCCCCCTTTGTGGAAGGCAATGTACAAAGACAGTTTTTGTCACGAAGAAGTTACATTCCTGCAGGACAAGACAGACATAGGGAGGCTTCAGCTGAAGTACTGTCAAGTATCAGAGGGGTAGCCGTGTTAGTCTGGATCTGTAAAAGCAGCAAAGGGTCCTGTGGCACCTTGTAGACTACCAGACATTTTGGAGCATGAGCTTTCGTGGGTGAATATCCACTTCGTCAGATGCATGCATGTATTCACCCACGAAAGCTCATGCCCCAAAACGTCTGGTAGTCTATAAGGTGCCACAGGACCCTTTGCTGCTGAAGTACTGTGTCCAATTCTGGGCACCACACTTTAGGAAAGATGTGATCAGTTGTTCCCCATGTCTGTTGAAAGTGAGACAAGCAGTAACCTGCTTAATCTGCTGCAAGGGAGATTTATGTTAGATATAAAGAAACACTTTCTAACTACAATAGACACTCGTTAGTAGTAATTTATCGGTGCCCTTTTGCCATGTTGCTCCTAAGTGGCTGTTGCTGTTATGGAGAGTATCTGACCCATTAACAATAAATAGGTGCCAAATATCGACAGAAGTATAGAATGGTAAAATATAAATAGTTAACACAATTGCAAAAGTTGAAAAGGGGACAACTTCTCCACTCAAATATGAAATCAAAATTATAATACTGTCTTTATCCTGTTTTGTTTGCTGATGTCTATATCTTTTGACTTGGCTATGCAAGCACTGCTGTACAAACCATTGTGGACAAGATTTAAAATATCTATATTTACAGAAATGTAGTTGTATGTATAAGGCTTAAGGGATCCATCACCATGATCCTGGGTGAGCTGCCAAGGCACTATGATTCAACTGTTTGTGATACTGTGATATTCGCTATTGCCACATATTTTCCTGACTCAGAGCTATATAGGATGATGGGGCAATAAGGGCAGAGTTAAGGTTGTTTGTCATCTAGTCAAAACTTGTAAAACTGGAAAAAACTACACTGAAAGGCATTTGAAGCTAAAAATCATGTGGCTGTTCATAGCGGTGTTTTCTGACAGAGGTCCTCAGTTCTGTAAATAAAATCTTCTTGGGATTATTTTCAGGTTATTTGTCTGGAGCTCATGCAAGGAAACTTTTATTTATTTTATAGATTTACATATAATTTCTCTAAAATAATCTTTTAAAATTGCCCAGTAGATTACATTAAGCCATAAAGGAAATATTAGTTTTGCTGCTTCTTTTTTCCTTTGTAAGAAAGGTACGTGTGACTTATTGTCTTTGGTAAATGAAGTAAAGTATTGTCAGTTTGAAAAAGAATGAAAAACTGAGAGGAATTTAGAAATGCATTATAGGGGTGTGGAGAAACTCGGAGAAGGTATGTCATGAATACCATGGTGTTTAGAACTCTAATGTCAGGATCTGAATGCTGCAGACACTTGAGTGAAAAGTGTGTGTCTGGGGGAAAGGGGGAGGAAGGAGAGAGAGAATTGCACCATTTTAACCATTTATTTTCCTCTAAAGCTCATTATCCCTAAGCACGCTGAACACTACTTTCTTTGGAGGAATCCATGCTAGTTGAGCCCAGTTGTAGTGGCCATCCATATTTTTGCCAATTTATTTTCATACTGGTCTGTGTAATGATACCCAGTACTGGAACAATAACAATATGTGGAATAGTCAAAGGGGTGGCTAGAGCATACCTTCATTCACTCCCATTGTCACTTCCTTTTTTTAATCCTTCTGCATAAAGTGAGGGGAGGCAACGAAAAGAGGGGCTGTCTGTGTACCTGCTGCTTGGCTCTGTGTCACTGAGTGAAGCTGAGAGATATCAAGCCAGCGAGACTGTTCCAATATTGCTTCTTAGTGCTCACTTTAAGGAATTTTCTTTTCTCCTAAGTGCACAGACAGCGCTAATGACTCTGATAGTGTTTTGACTGAATGTCAAGACCTTTCTATTTGGGAATTAAAATGAATTTTTCTCATCTTACAAGGAAATCATTATCCCACTCTCTCACCATGGCACCAACAGCAAAGGGGACTGTTGTTTAGTGCAACAGCAGTGGCAAAATAAGGATAATCAATTTATGGAGATCCTGTGATGACGTGATTACAGAACCATTATAGTTTGAGATTTCAGCGGCATAAGGTGCAAGTCTATGGAGGCTTTATTAACACGGAGCCATTAGGATGTGATAATAAAATGGCAAGTGTTTCAGGGGTCTGGGCAAAATGTTGCCCGTGTGGGTAAATAGGAGGGAATAGAAAATGTCATTTGGTCCCTTTCAAAGAAATTATATATGTGCAACCATTACAAAGCTGAATACAAAGTGGAGGGCTGTGGATCTGATGAGATGACAACAGGGGCCCTTGTGGAGTACAGACTGAACGTACTGTACTCTGTGAGTTGCTGAGAGAATCAGCTCCCATTGGTATTGATGGAATTTGAAGGTATACCGAACTCTTCAGGATTTGGCTGCGAGCTGACCAGAACTGGGATACATTAGGCTCCAGTGCAGCAAAAGCATGTGCTGAAGTCCATCCGAAGTCAGCAAAGAATTTGACAACATGAAGTCAATGTGATGTAAGCATTGCTTTAAAGCTAAGCATGTGCTTAAGTGCTTTGATGATGAGGAATGAACTTAAGCATGTGTTAAAATGTTTTGGTGAATCAGGTCCTAGCAGAGGTAAAGGCCCCCCCCTTTAAAAAAAATTCTCTATTTCTGTGGCTTATAGAGCCATGGTTTATTTTCATTACAAAAGGAGGGAATGTCGTTCAGGAGGCCATACTGTAAAGCCTCAGCCCCCTGAATCTAATGCTGAACTGAAATAAGTAAGGGTATGGCTTGTTCTTTCCTAACCTCTTGACTATATCATTAGGTCAATATTGTTATTTAAGACTAATGAAGGACGAGGAAATAGTTTCATTGCCAGCCGATGGAGACCCCATAACAATGCCACAATGACTGAGGCTATAATGATGTACTGTACGATTACAATGGCAAAAGGAATTCAGTGCTAGTCTATGACCCCATGATCATACCATTACAATACAGTCAGAAATGTGAAGTTATTATGGGAAAACTATTTCATAGCAAGTCTATAAGGACTTTTGATGATGCCATTATGAAGCCTTTACAATGTAAGGTTATGATGGCAAAATGGTTTAAATGAAACTGCATTATGGTTTAAAAACAGAATTAAATGGTGTCAGTGGAAGTTATTCCTCTTTTGAAAATCAAAGAAAATTAAACAGAACCCACTCTCTGTACACCAAAATTAGCAAACATTAAAATTACTCAAGCTTGACACCAGATCTGGATGAGGGAGGCAGGATCTTGATCTCTTGTCAACAAGCAGTTAAGGTTTCCACTCCAGTTATCTAATAGAAAAATGTGGTTGCACTAATTTCCAGGGTCTTATCACATTCTTAAGTGAAACAAAATGAAATGTTGCCACTGTGATAGTTTTACATTAAATAGCATCCCTCTGCATTCTTCTTGCTTTGTATTATGCCATGATTTCTTGCTTTTCTCATGTTTGTAGTGTGTCTGACTTTCACTTGCTCTGATAAGTGTAGCTTTTGTCTTCCTTTTAATAAAAATTAAAATTCTGTTGCCACTGCCAGTCTGAGATTGTGAGTGACAACTGAGACTGACTGCCTTGGTAAATAACATATTTTGAAATCAAGTGAAAATTCCAACAGCTGAGATTGACATTTCACCAGTAATATGGTTACTGTTCCCAGGTTACTGTTCATCTGGTTTGAAATGTAGGCCTGATCTGAACACATAGATTAGCACAAAAAAGTGCTATTAGTAGAGGAAAGTATAGAGAATAGAATAGAAACTAGCAAAGCACTACATTGCAACAGAACAATGGGAACAGTGGTTCCATGAGGGGTGCATCTACCCAACAAACATAGCAGCCTTAGCTATGTGGTAGGACAGCTGCACCTTGTGAAGCCTCATTGAATCTGTATATCCATTTTTCAGCATGGAGGCCATAGGCCCTAATTCTCCAAAGACTTTTACGCTGGTGCTTAAGTTTATGCACTATGAGTAGCAGTAAGTCAATGGGATTCCTTGCTGTGTGTAAAGTTAAGCATGTGTATAAGTCAGAGCCTTGGAGTGTAAGCTCCTCAAGGCAGACAGGTTGTCTTTTAATTGTCTATAATAGCCTGTGCACTTTTATCGTGCATATAAATAGTAGTGAGGTTGGCAGCATTTTCTAAAACTGCATAATATACTATATTTTGGACACCATATTTTTGGAACCAATTTAATTCAAAATAGTTGTAAGAATGTTTGCCTACAGGTATCTATCATAGCATCAGATATTTTGCTAATGTAATTTGATTTGCACAATGGGGTGAAATTTATGTCTCTGCTTATCATGCTGGCTGATATGGTATAAAATGGCACTTCGTCATCGTGGCAAGTAGCCTAGATGCTGTCATCTTCCTGTATATTCTTACATAATGTAATGAGCATATGTATGTTAACCTTTTCCCATGTTACAATCACTACTTAAAACAAGGGCTAGATCCTTAGCTGGTGTAAATCACCAGCTGAGGATTTGGCCCAATATTTGTATTGTCTTTTTTTTTTTTTTTCACTTTTTCAGGTGCATGAAGTTAATTATTCCCTGGAGAAAGGAATCTTCTGTCATTCATCAACACAATTATTTTTAAATCGTTTATCACACATTTCACTGCAGCCTGTAAGTTTCATATGCATTTCTTTGTTTGAGTTTGCAGTTAATCTACTAGAAGGCTAAAAAGACTATGATTGTTGGTTTAAAAAATCAGCAAATTAGAAATATTATCTATTCCTTTTGTTTGGAAATGAGATGAGGTGAACCATCCATGGCAAATTTTAAAAAGCCTAATGTGTGATGGTCAAAGGTCTCTGGTTAAATTGAGTATTTAAGGGAATTCAGAGATGAGTGATGAAAATGATTAGAGATATGGAAAAGTTCTCATGTAAAGAGAGATTGAAAAGATTGGGATTAATTACTTTAGGGAGGAGATGAGTAGAAGGGATCAGAGTATGCAAAATTATGAATGGTACTGTGAAGTTGGATTGAGAATGTCTGCTCTTCCTGTCTCATAACACAAGAGGTATAGGACATTCAATTAAATAGGAAGGAAACAAATTAAAAATGTATACCAGGATATATTTTTTTCACGCAATGCATAATTCGATTGTGGAACTCATTGCCACAGGCTAGCCAAAAACTTAGTAAGATTCAAAGCGGTATTGGGCTTTTATATGGATAACAAGAATTTCTACAGTAGTAATAGTAAATACTTAAAGAACAGTGAAAAAAGTTTGAGAAGTAATATAACATCTCATGCTTCAGAGCTTTAGCCAGCCTCTAACTATTGGGGTTTAGGAGTTGACTCCCCTAGGAGACAGATTATCTCACATCTACCTACTGCAGGGTTTCTTGACCTTCCTTAAGGATCTAGTTCTGGCCACGGCTGGAGACAGGATACTGGAGTAGGTGGACCATGAGTCTGATCCAGTATGACAATTCCTATGTTCCTACAGTCTTCTTAAGTGTGAGAGAGTGTAACATGGGGAGTCCAAGATTGCTGATATACTTAAACAATACACTACTTCTTCCCTTCCTGACTTTGCACCAACATTCAGACCCCCTGCCAATTTGGAACAACCTGTCACTCAACATTTTTCCAAGCACCATCCCTCCTGTCCTTCAAAAACATATACAAATCTACTTTTCCCCATAGCCTACCAATGATAATACCCATGTACCAGTCTGTGCCTGCTCACTTTATTGTTCAAGGTCTTGTTTGCGAATTATGGTTTCAGGTTGAAATTTGAGTTTCAGGCCATAATATCTTGAGGTAGGCCTAGTGTTCTGTCTTTAACAGTTTTTTGTGTGCAGCGCAACATGCCATGCACAGCTGTGGTGCTATATGAATAAGGCCCATAACAATAATGCCTCAGTTTGCCTAATTAGCGTTAATATATTTGACAATCATTCTCTTTGGCAATTTTTGAATATATTTTTCTATTTTTCAGAAGGTACCATAAAAAAATCAACCAATTCTCACTCCCCTACTCAGGGGTGACTCAAGGCATTCTGCCACCCCAAGCACGGCAGGCAGGCTGCCTTCGGCGGCTTGCCTGCAGAGGATCCGCTGGTCCCGTGGCTTCAGGGGACCTGCGGGAGGTCCTCCGAAGCCGCGGGACCAGCAGACCCTCTGCAGGCAAGCCGTGGAGGGCAGCCTGCCTGCCGCCCTCGTGGTGCTGGCAGAGTGCCTCCTGCAGCTTGCCGCCCCAAGCACGCGCTTGGCGTGCTGGGGCCTGGAGCCGACCCTACCCTTACTGGTTATGTTTGTTGAGAACTTGTCTTACCATTTCAATACAGCTGGTTGAAAATTTTCAAAATGTGCAGTTTTTATGACATTTTTAAGCAGTTTCCCCACAAAATTTAGCTGTAAGTGTTCAGTAACAATTTTTATAATACCTTCTTCCTTTTTTCAACCTGTTTCAGAGTTGGTAAAAACCATTCAGAATATAAGACTACATTTTGATGATCATTTTTGACCAGCTGCACAACTAATAATCTTTGAGTGGATGCAGCTGTGTGTTCTACTTCAGTGTGTGCGCGCCCAGTGCACTGGACCCAAAAAACTTTACCTAGCAGTATTTGTAGGGTGGCACTCATGACCTCCGGCACTAGCCCCTCCCTTGGCTATATAAGAGCCTCCCTCAGTTCCTTCTCACCCCCTGTGGCAACAGTCAGAGCTCTGTGTGGTGTTTTCACCTTACCCTTTCAGTGTCCGATTTCTGAGAATTTTCTCTTGTATTTGATAGTTAGTAGCACCTTAGGTTAAGTTTAGTGTTAGTATAGTATTAGCTAGAGGCTGCTGTGTGATGCCCTCACCACAAGCATTGTCCATTTTGTGGGGAGACCAGCCATGACAGTGATCCCCATCTGAGGAGCTTATTTTGTCTTGGTGAAGTACACATAAAAGAATAATGTTCCATCTGCAAGTTGTTCACTGTACAACAGCTCCTCAGTACCTCTCCAACATCAGCGAGAGCCTGTGCCATTGATTCCAGTTCTGTCCATGAAGTATGTCCTAAGTCCAGTATCGATGACAATGGTGCCAGCTCCAATTGTCTCCGTGTTAACAGCATAACTGGTGGATCAGACCTGCTTTGCCTTGAAGTTCTGGACTCTCAACTTTTTCAGTTTGGAGCATCCCAACCATTGACCTGTTCCCGCAAGAGACAAGAAGAAATGCCGCCCATTTTGTTCTGGAGGGGTCCAGGCTCTTTGACTGATGCTTTTCACCTGATCTGGAAATCAGCACTTCTGTTTGCTTATCCTCCAATTCTCATCATGCTGCAGGCCATTCTCAAGATGAAATTGGATCATGCTAGGCTCATTGTTCCAATGTGTCTGAGACAATTTTCGTTCTCTGACCTTGTCACATTATTGATTTGGCCTCCCATAACCCTTCCTCTTCATCCTGACATCCTCACTCAGCATCACAGTCAGGTTTTGCATCCAGAACTCAGCTCCCTGCATCTTCTAGCCTGGATACCATATGGTTAGATGAGGAAGAGGAGCGATGTGCAGAGGTGGTCTGGAAAATATTGCTTAATAGCAGGAATCCCTCCAGAGTGGCCTATTCAGTTAAGCAGAAGTGGTTCTTGATTGGATCACTATCCTCAGGAGTCTAACCAAAGCTTGGTTGCATCCAGGACATCTTAAGAGTACCTGTTAGACCTTCAGTCTTTTAGTCTTGTATTTAGTTCTTTGAGAGTCCAACTGGTGGTGATTTTGGCGTTTCATCCACCCATCCCTGGAAAGTTGGTGTTTTCAAACTCCATGGCAGTGAGATTCTTGAAAGGAGTTTTGTCTCCACCCACCAGCTGAAGAGCCAGTTCCTTTGTGGGACCTTAATACTGTCATAGCAGCTCTTATGGATCCTCTGTTCGAGCCTCTGGCAACTTCTTTCTCCCTTTGGTGCCAGAAAACTGCCTTCCTTGTGGCAATAATGTCTGCAAGGAGAGTGGGTGAGCTGCAGGCTTTGGTGGTGGCGCTACCTACACTCAATTTTCTAAAGACAAAGTAACCCCGAGGTTTCACTCTAAGTTTTAATCCAAAGTGGTTTGCCAGTTTCACTTGAACCAAGTTATATATTTACCAGTTGTAGTCTTCTCTAAGTCACATTCAGCCCCTGAGGAACAACATCTTCACACACTGGATGTCAGGTGACGTTTAGCTTTTTATCTAGAGAGGACCAAACCTTTCCATTCCTCATCTTATTTGTTTGTTTCATATGCAGACTGAATAAAGGGTCAAACAGTTGCTTCACAGATGATCTCCTGTGGATAACTTCCTGTATCCCGATAACATATGAAGTAGCCCAGGCTATGCCTTTTTCATGAGAGCCAAGGTGATGTTGATGGCATTTCTAAGTGACATTCCTGTATTGGACATTTTGCAGAAGAGCTGAAGAACTTCATACCAATTCCAAGTGGGAACTCTAAACATTAAAATCTCGGCTTAAAAAACGAAAAAACTGGAAAACAATAGGAAGTTGATGGTTAGAAATATGAGACTTCATCCTTTTTTGATGGATTTTGAAGATAGTTGGGATAGATACTTATCTTCAGCTATTCATAGCAGCATGTTGTAATACCACAAAGGCTTATCAAACTATACCCCATGAAGCGGTTGTGGAATGAACTTTAGCATAAATACATTTTTCAAATAATTTAATAATTTTAGCAACTGTTGCAATTCAGTTACAAATGTATGGTGGGATTGGTATTAAAAAAATTTAAATTGCGTCCAAAAAATGAAAGGAAGAGCACTAGCCTAGAATTACAATATAACTCTTTCTTACAACAATTTTCATGCAGTGAATCAAGAGAAATGCATTTATGAACTTCCTGTATAAATCTTAAGTTAGTTTTCAAGCTCTGGTACTCCAATTTTACCTACCCTGCTTTACTGTGGTGTTGAAACATAGGTTCGTCAGCTCAAGATTGAAAATAATATAGCCTTGATTTTTTCCACTTTATCTCCCTAGATTTCATAGTTCATATGCATCTCTGTTCCCTTCTCTCAAGCTCTCCCTTCCTCTCCCACTACAAATGTCTAGGTATGATTTGACTCCAAGAAGAGGTGACCTTCAAATGGCGGAACAGAACTCACAGGATTCAGCTACCATATATAGGAGATTTCCCTCAACATTTTTATTGCAAGTTTGTCATAAACAGATAGCTAAGGGTTAATGTTCTTTTACCTGTAAAGGGTTAACAAAGGGAACCAAACGCCTGACCAGAGGACCAATCAGGAAACAAGACTTTTTCAAATCTGGGTGGAGGGAAGTTTTGGGTGTGAGTTCTTTGTTCTTTGTCTTGGTTCGGTGACCCTCTCGGCTCTGAGAGTGATCTTTCTATCTCCAGGCTTTCTAATCTTCTGTTTCCAAGTTGTAAGTACAAGAATAGTAAGACACTAGGTTTATATTGTTTTTTTGTATTTACATGTGTGTAGTTGCTGGAATGTTTTAAATTGTATTCTTTTTGGATAAGGCTGTTTATTCATTTTGTCTTTTAAGCAATTGACCCTGTATATTGTCGCCTTGATACAGAGACCATTTTTATGTCTTTTTCTTCCTTTTTATATAAAGCTTTCTTTTTAAGACCTGTGGATTTTTTTTTTAGTGGAGGCTCAAGAGGATTGAGTCTGCAGCTCACCAGGGAATTGGTGGGAGGAAGAAGACAGGGGGGAAGACAGAATCTCTTTGTGTTAGATTTACTAAGCCTGACTTTGCATACCCTCTGGGTGAGAGGAGAGAGAGATTTGATCTCTCGGTACTTGTGTTTCAAGGACTTGAAGCAGGGAATCTCCTAGAGTACCCAGGGCGGGGAAATCTGGGAGGAGGTAAAGAGGGGGAAGGGAAGTGGGTTATTTCCCTTTGTAGTGAGACTCAGGGCATCTGAGTCTTGGGGGTCCGCCAGGGAAGGTTTTGGGGAGACCAGAGTGAGCCAGACACTGGAATTCTGGCTGGTGGCAGCAATATCAGATCCAAGCTGGTAATTAAGTTTGGAGGTTTCATGCTAGCTTCTCATGTTCTGAACTCTAAAGTTCAGATCTGAGTAGGAGAGTTATGACAAAGTTTAAATTTGCTTTCTCTTTGATTTAAGCCGTTGCATTTGGTTTTGAAATAGTAATGATATTGTAAAGTAGTATTAGGATCCATTTCAGCCATCATGTCTTTCCTACCCTGCTTGTACTGAAATGTATGGTTCATTCATGTAAGGGTATCCTAGAATCATAGAAATGTAGAGCTGGAAAGGACCTTGAGAAGTCATCTAGTCCAGCCCCCAGAACTGAGGCAGGACCAGGTAAACCTAGACTATCCCTGACAGGTATTTGTCCAATATGTTTTTATTAAAACCAATGATGGGGGTTCTACAACCTGCCTTGGAAGCCTATTCCAGTGCTTAACTACCCTTATAGAGAGAGAGTTTTTCCTAATATCTAACCTAAATCTCCCTTGTTGCAGATTAAGTCCATTACTTCCTGTTCTACTTTCAGTGCACATGGAGAACAATTGATCAGTCCTTTTAAAAACACACAACATATTTAAGGACCGATATCAGGTCTCCTCCTCGGTCTTCTTTTCTCAAGACTAAACATACCCAATTTTTTTAACCTTTCCTAATAGAGGTCATGTTTTTCTAAAGCTTTTATTATTTTTGTTGCTCTCCTCTGGACACTTTCCAATTTATCTACATCTTTCCTTAAGTGTGGCTCCCAAAATTGAACACAGTATTGTAGCTGAGGCCTCACCAGTAGGTTGAGTAGAGCAGGACAATTACTTCCCGTGTCTTGCAGACAACACTCCTGTTAATACCCCCAGAATTATATTAGCCTTTTGCATGACACTGTTGACTCATATTTAATTCGTGATCTACTATAACCCCCAAAAGCAACAATGAGTCCTGTGGCATCTTAAAGACTAACAGATGTATTGGTGCGTAAGCTTTCATGGGTAAATACCCACTTCGTCAGACACACAACTCATATTTTAATATCAGTAGTCTTAACTTTCTAATGCAATGGATGTGCCCTCTTTCCCCCACCACAGCAGCCCCTGAGCTGGGGTTGGGAAGGAGGGCCATATCTCCTCAGCAGCTGCAGTCCTGGAGCTGGGAAAAGTTGCCTCTTTCTCTGGCTGCCACAGCCCTTCATGTCCCAAATTCCTGCCACCCCTTCTTCTCACCCCACTGCCCCCTCCCACTACCCCCTATTCACCCCACGGCCACCACCTCATGTGTATCATCTCCAGGGTCCAGACACCTAATTAGTGGAGCCATATCTGCACAGCTCCACTAATTAGGTGAGTGGCCCTTCATTTTCTTGGGTGTGGCCACCCAGGTACGCACCTTAGTGGGAACTATCGGTGGACCACCTGAATGAAGCTCGTGCACCACTGGTGGTCCACGGACCATAGTTTGAGAACCTCTGGTTTGAAGTGCCTTATTCTCAGTTTCTTTCTCAGTATTCTTATTGTCTGTTTAGCTCTGATAATGTGTGGTCTATGCTGTACAATGTACACACAATAAAGACAAAACCTATCCTAAAGAATTTACTGTTTGAAAGTCAGACAGATGAAATCTAGAGTTAAGAATAAATTAAGATAGTTATAAAACTATTTCTTTCAATCGTCATGGGTCTTCAGGAGAGCTCTGAATGAGGGAGATAGTGGCAGCATGGGCTACCAGGACAGGGAAGGCATTCTGTGCATGGGGCAACATGGAAAATATTTAAAGATAGTAGCAAGAGAAGGAAAATAGTGGGTATCACTGGTGGGAGGTGTACGTTGGAAATAAATGGGAGTAAGGTCTGACGTATAGGTAGGGATAGAAATACACATGAAGATGAGAAGTTTAACTTGACACAGTATGCCAGGAGAACCAACAGAGAGAAGCATTCAGATGAATGGGTGGGGAAGAAAATGTTCGTTTATTGGATGGGCTGGTAGGAGTAATGCGGGTACCAGGAATACCAGAGATTAAGAAGTTGTAGTAAGGAAGATTCAAGGATGAGGGTGAGGTCAATCATTTTAACTGTCTGGATAGGAAAGGTCAGACTTTTAATGAGCTCTGAGAGAAGAAATGGCAATATTTGAACACTGCTTGTATATGAGAGCTGGACTAGTTGAGGTCATGAGCCTATATGACAAGGAGCATGGTGTTATCATCAGCAAGGAAGAGGATGGAGAAAGAATAGTTAGCAGAGAAAATAAAATGTTTGGCTTTAGCCATGTTAGGTTACAATTGTCAGCAAGTTATCCATGACAAAATTTGGAAGAACGAAGCTGATATGTAGGACTTTACATAGGGAATAGAGATCAGGTGGAGAAACAGATTTGCAGGTTACCAGCATAAAGTGACTAGCTGAGTCTGTGAGAGTAGATGAAGGTGCCCATGGAAATGAGTAGGTCAAGGAGAGAATCCTGTCAGTAAAATGGGATCAGCAATAATTAGCTACTAAACAACACTTGTAAAGTGTTAGAGCACCTATGTACACATCAATACAGTGATTTGGCGAGGCAGGGAGAATGGAACTTGGAACTTCCTGGCTCCCTGCTCTCTGCTAGATTTTGTTTTTTAAAAACTTTAGGTAGTGTAGCTGGAGATTTTTCCATTAGAGCTGGCGGAGATATTGGTTACTTTTTTCTTTCATTAAAATATACAGGCTTTTTTTATTTAAAAACTTTTTACAAAAAAAGTTGGTGTTTATACAATTTTTCGTATTTCTGTCATTTTTTTGATGGAATCATATGAAAAATGTCAGCGAAAATGTAACCTATTGGTTGTCAACTTTTTTTCACCCTATTTGTTATATTTCATTGTCACTGTATAACTTTTGCTGGTATTACCTCTTCTGTCCCAAATCAGAACTCCCATGATCCCGAAATAAATTTCAGATTATACAGATAATTCATTTTATTCATGAACATTCAGAACAAAATGCTGTTTGTACAAATGTTCATGTAAGCAACAAATATTGGATTTTTAAATGGGTCAGACTGAAAGGTGAACTGTCAGGCTGGAGGGACGTTACTGGTGGAGTTCCTCAGGGATTGGTTTTGGGACCAATCTTATTTAATTTTTTTATTACTGACCTTGGCACACAAATTGGGAATGTGCTAATAAAGTTTGCAGATGACACAAAGCTGGGAGGTATTGCCAATACAGAGAAGGACCAGGATATCATTCAGGAAGATCTGTATGACCTTGCAAACTGGAGTAAAAGTAAGAGGATGAAATTAAAAGTGAAAAGTGCAAGGTCATGCATTTAGGGATTAATAACAAGATTTTTTGTTATAAGTTGGGGACGCATCAGTTGGAAGTAACAGAGGAGGAGAAGGACCTCAGAATATTGGTTGACCACAGGATGACTGTGAGTCACCAATGTGATATGGCTGTGAAAAAAAGTGAATGCAGTCTTGGGATGCGTCAGGCGAGGTATTTCCAGTAGAGAGAAGGATGTGTTAGTACAGTTATACAAGGCACTGGTGAGATCTCATCTGGAATACTGTGTGCAGTTCTGGTCCCCCATATTTAAGAAGGATGAATTCAAACTGGAACAAGTACAGAGAAGGGCTACTAGGATGGTCTGAGGAATGGAAAACCTATCTTATGAAAGGAGACTTAAAGAGCTTGGCTTGTTTAGCCTAACCAAAAGAAGGCTGAGGGGAGATATGATTGCTCTCTATAAATATATCAGAGGGATAAATACCAGGGAGGGAGAGGAATTATTTAAGCTAAGTACTAATGTGGGCACAAGAACAAATGGATATAAACTGGCCATCTGGAAGTTTAGACTTGAAATTAGACCAAGGTTTCTAACTATCAGAGGAGTGAAGTTCTGAAACAGCCTTCCAAGGGGAGCAGTGGAGGCAAAAGACATATCTGGCTTCAAGACTAAGCTTGATAAGTTTATGGAGGGGATGGTATGATGGGATAGCCTAGTTTTGGCTCTTAATTGATCTTTGCCTATCAGCAGTAAATATGCCCAATGGCCTGTGATGGGATGTTAGATGGAGTGGGATCTGAGTTACTACAGAGAATTCTTTCCTGGATGTCTGGCTGGTGAGTCTTACCACATGCTCAGGGTTTAGCTGCTCGCCATATTTGGAATTGGGAAGGAATTTTCCTCCAGGGCAGATTGGCAGGGGCCCTGGGGTTTTTTCACCATCCTCTGCAGCTTGCGGCATGGGTCACTTGCTGGAGGATTCTCTGCACCTTGAAGTCTTTAAACCATGATTTGAGGTCTTAAATAGCTCAGACATAGGTTAGGGGTTTGTTACAGGAGTGGGTGGGTGAGTTTTGTAGCCTGCGTTGAGCAGGAAGTTGAACTAGACAATCATAATGGTCCCTTCTGACCTTAAAGTCTATGAGTCTATGAAAACAAAATTTGAGACTGAATTCAACAAATAGCTTTGCTTCAGTTCTTCCTGCTCTTTTTGACAGACAGTGACTCTTTGTGAATGATGCTCATGTTGTATCAATGATAAATGTATGAGCTTTCCTACTGTGCAACAGCCAGGATTTGTCTGGTTTGGTTCATGCTAAGAATATCCAAATATAATCATGACATCCTCCGTTTCAAGGGAAAGAAGTAGTTTTTTTTCCTCCAGTGAAAGCATCTTAGTTGGCTGTTGTGGAATAGAAAACCAAACAGAAAAAATCAGAAAGTAATTTTGCATATGTTATTAGATGAGAAACATAATTAGGTAATGATGTTCTGTAGGACAAGAGCTTTCAAGTCACGAGGCATATCCTCCTGGTGAAGCATGGAGATTTGGTAAATGAGACATGATACAAAACTAAAATATCTCTGAAATACATATTCATAGCTTCCTCTCCCTTTTTTCAGGTCCTGTAGAAGTGGCAGAATATGCCTCTAGGAGTTTCCTTCTGCTTCGCCATGTCCTGCACTAAGATCAGAAGTGGCAGGAGTGGCCACCTGGAGTCACCACATCCTCCTCCTTTTCTGCTCTAAAGTCCATGAAGGCCTGCAGCACTAATCACAGTGGAAGGGCAGCTGAGAGAAGTATGAACATGAAGGTGACAGCAAAGGTGGGGAGGGATAGCTCAGTGGTTTGAGCATTGGCCTGCTAAATCCAGGATTGTGAGTTCAGCCCTTGAGAGGGCCACTTAGGGGCAAAATCAGTACTTGGTCCTGCTAGTGAAGGCAGGGGGCTGGACTCAATGACCTTTCAGAGTCCCTTCCAGTTCTATGAGATAGGTGTCTCTCTATATATAAGGCAGTAGTGCAAGGAACAAGAGCCACAGAAATAAAATAGAGAAGGAAATGCTGAATAGGCAACACAGCCAGACACATGAATTTCCATGCTCTGAATATGAATCCAACAATCACAGTGTGTGTTGTGTTACCACATTTAGGCAAACGATGGCTTGAGACCATGGAATCTGAAGAGACATCTCATCTAAGCACCCAGGGTCTGGGGGGAGGGTGGAAGAGATTAGTTTGGCAGGAATAAGAAATGAAAAGGCAGCTGTAGCAGGGTGATTGCCCTGCTCCTGCGTTAAAGGGCTTAGAACAGTCCAGGAGAGGGCTGTGATTGGGAAAGTAGCCCCAGCTGAGGCCATGCCCCAAACAGAACACAGGTGCCACACAGAGCCAGGCACTCTGCAGCCTGTTCTACACTACAATTTTAGGTCAAATTTAGCAGCGTTACCTTGAATTAAGCCTGGACCCGTCCACACGACAAAACCCCTTTTTCCGACTTAAAAGGCTCTTTAAATCAATTTCTTTACTTCACCTCCAATGAGGGGATTAGCACTTAAATCAGACTTGCCAGGTCGAATTTGGGGTAGTGTGGATGCAATTTGATAGTATTGGCTTCCGGGAGCTATCCCAGAGTGCTCCATAGTGACCACTCTGGACAGCACTCTCAACTCAGATGCACTGGCCAGGTAGACAGGAAAAGGCCCACAAACTTTTGAATCTCATTTCCTGTTTGGCTAGCGTGGCAAGGTGCAGGTGAGTGCAGATCTTATCAGCAGAGGTGACCATGACGGAGTCCCAGGATTGCAAAAGAGCTCCAGCATGGACTGAACAGGAGGTAGGGGATCTGCTCGCCATACGGGGAGACGAATCTGTGCTAGCTGAATTCCGTTCCAGTAAATAAAATGTCAAAACATTAGAAAAAGTCTCCAAGGGCATGTAGAATAGAGGCCATAACAGGGATGCACAGCAGTGCCGCGTGAAAATTAAGGAGCTAAGGCAAGCCTACGTAAAAACCAGAGAGGCAAATGGCCACTCTGGATCAGAGCCCCGAACATGCTGCTTCTATGATGAACTGCATGCCATGCTAGGAGGTGCAGCCACCACTACCCCAACCCTGTGCTTTGACTCCGTCAATGGAGAATTATGCAACACGGAAGCGGGTTTTGGGGACGAGGAAGATGGTGATGAAGAGATTGAAGATAGCTCACAGCAAGGAAGCAGAGAAACCGATTTCCCCAACAGCCAAGATATGTTTTTCAACCTGGATCTGAAACCAATAACCCCCAAACCCACTCAAGGTGTGCTCCCAGACC
Source organism: Gopherus flavomarginatus (assembly GCF_025201925.1). NCBI lineage: Eukaryota > Metazoa > Chordata > Testudines > Testudinidae > Gopherus > Gopherus flavomarginatus. The sequence goes on along the minus strand of NC_066620.1, from coordinate 181,980,258 downwards.
CTGAAGGTGGAGAAGGGACCTCTGGTGAGTGTACCTTTGTAAATATTACACATGGTTTAAAAGCAAGCGTGTTTAATGATTAATTTGCCCTGGCATTCGAGGCCAGTACAGTTACTGGAAAAGTCTGTTAATGTGTATGGGTATGGAGTGGAAATCCTCCAGGGATATCTCCATAAAGCTCTCCTGGATGTACTCCCAAAGCCTTTGCAAAAGGTTTCTGGGGAAGGCAGCCTTATTCCATCCGCCATGGTAGGATACTTTGCCACACCAGGCCAGTAGCACGTAGTCTGGAATTATTGCATAACAAAGCATGGCAGTGTATGGTCCCGATGTTTGCTGGCATTCAAACAAATCCGTTCTTTATCTCTCTCTGTTATCCTCAGGAGAGTGATATCATTCATGGTCACCTGGTTGAAATAGGGTGCTTTATTAAGGGGACATTCAGAGGTGCCTGTTCCTGCTCGGTTGTTTGGCTGGGGCTGAACAGAAATGTTCCCCGCTGCTAGCCACGTGGTGCGGGAAGAGGTGAAGCATGAGTGATCTCTCACACTAAACCGGCAGGCCCTCAATACAAGAGGCAAAATGCAACCTTGTAACGAAAGCATATGTGCTGTGTAATGTGAACAGCAAGGTTTAACATGAAAGAGTGTACCCATTTTTCTCTAAAATGTATCTTTTTAACCACTCTCCCTTTTCCTCCACCAGCTACAAATGTTTCTCCTTCACAGAGACTAGTGAAGATTAGATAGTGAAAAAAACGCACTTGGGGTGAAATGTTCTCTGAGCTCCTGCTGTCCTCCGACACTGACAGAGCACAGCAGAATGCTTGGAGGCAGACAATGTCAGAGGGCAGGAAAGCACAATATGAACACAAGGAGAGGTGGTGGGCTGAAGAGAGTAAGTGGCAGGCTGAAGATGATAGGTGGCGTCAGCTTGCTGACAGAAGGCAAAAGTCGGTGCTCAGGCTGCTGGAAGATCAAACTCATATGCTCCAGCGTATGGTTGAGCTGCAGGAAAGGCAGCAGGCGCACAGACCGCCGTTACAGCCCCTGTGTAACCAACAGCCCTCCTCCCCAAGTTCCATTGCCTCCTCATCCAGATGCCCAAGAACGCGGTGGGGGGCCTCTGGCCACCCAGCCACTCCACCCCAGAGGATTGCCCAAGCAACAGAAGGCTGGCCTTCAATAAGTTTTAAAGTTTTAAAGTGCAGTGTGGCCTTGTCTTTCCAGCCTCCCCAATCCCACCTGGTGCTTCCCTCCTCCTTCACCCCTCCCGGGATACCTATTTGTTATCCCCCTATTTGTGTGATGAATTAATAAAGAATGCATGAATGTGAAGCAACAATGAATTTATTGCCTCTGCAAGCGGTGATCGAAGGGGGTAGGGGATGGTGGCTAGCTTACATGGAAGTAGAGTGGACCGGAGGACGGGGGAGAGGGTTTCATCATGGAGAAACAAACAGAACTTTCACACCGTAGCCTGGCCAGTCATAAAACTGGTTTTCAAAGCTTCTCTGATGTGCACCATGCTCTCCTGCACTCTTCTAACTGTCCTGGTGTCTGGCTGCACGTAATCAGTGGCCAGGAGATTTGCCTCAACATCCCACCCTGTCATAAATGTCTCCCCCTTACTCTCGCAGATGTTGTGGAGTCCACAGAAAGCAGTTATAACAATGGGAATATTGGTTTTGCTGGGGTCTATCAGAGTCAGTAAACTGTGCCAGCGAGCTTTTAAACATCCAAATGCACATTCTACCACCATTCTGCACTTGCTCAGCCTACAGTTGAACAGCTCCTGACTACTGTCCAGGCTGCCTGTGTATGGCTTTATGAGCCATGGCATTAAGGGGTAGGCTGGGTCCCCAAGGATAACTATAGGCATTTCAACATCCCCAACAGTTATTTTTTTGTCTGGGAAGAAAGTCCCTTCCTGCAACTTTTGAAACAGACCAGAGTTCCTGAAGACATGAGTGTCATATACCTTTCCTGGCCATCCCACGCTGATGTTGGTGAAACGTCCCTTGTGATCCACCAGTGCTTGCAGAAGCATTGAAAAGTATTCCTTGAGGTTTATGTACTCGCTGGTTTGGTTCTCCACTGCCAAGATTGGGATATGGGTTCTGTCTAGTGCCCCACCACAGTTAGGGAATCCCATTGCAGCAAAGCCATCCACTATGACCTTCACATTTCCCAGAGTCACTACCCTTGATAGCAGCAGCTTTTTGATTGCGTTGGCTACTTGGATCACAGCAGCCCCCACAGTAGATTAGCCCACTCCACATTGATGCCCCTCTGACTGGTAGCTGTTTGGCAATGCAAGCTTCCACAGGGCTATCGCCACTCATTTCTCAACTGTGAGGGCTGCACTCATCTTGGTATTCTGGTGCTTCAGGGCAGGGGAAAGCAAGTCACAAAGTTCCATGAAAGTGCCCTTTCGCATGCAAAAATTTTGCAGCCACTGGGAATCATCCCAGACCTGCAACACTATGCAGTCTCCCCAGTCTGTGCTTGTTTCCCAGGCCCAGAATCGGACAGAATGAACTTGCCCCATTAACACCATGATATGCACATTGCTGGGGCCCGTACTTTGTGAGAAGTCTGTGTCCATGTCTATGTCCTTATCACTCTTGTCACCGCGCTGCTGTCACCTCCTTGCCTGGTTTTGCTTTGACAGATTCTGGTTCTCCATATACTCCAGGATAATGTGTGTGGTGTTTACAGTGCTCATAATTGCTGCGGTGATCTGAGTGGGCTCCATAATCCCAGTGCTATGGCATCTGCGCTGAAAAAAGGCGCGAAACGATTGTCTGCTCTGACGAAGGGAGGGGAGACTGAGGACATGGCTTACAGGGAATTCAAGTCCACAAAGTGGGTGGCATTGCATCAAGGAGAAACACAAACAACTGTCACACAGCATGGTCCCCTCAAGGATCGAACTCAAAACCCTAGGCTTAGCAGGCCGTTGATTTCACAGAGGGAGGGAGGAAGCAAATGAATACAAAACAAATCAGGTCTATTTTTTGTTTTGATTCACTCCATCTATCTTTTACATCTTTAGGGTGGCAGCAGACGGTGCAGTTCGACTGCTAGCCATCATCATCTCATTCGTGCTCAGCTGAAGATACTGCATTATGACTGCTAACCATCGTCATCTCCTGGGTGCTTGGCAGAAGATAGGAATGACCTGGCTAAGTCACTCCCATGTCTGCCCAGGCGCCCCTGACTGAACTCACCAAGGTCGGTTAAAAGAGCACCCAGGAATATGACGACGACGGCTACCAGTCGTAACACACTATCTGCTTCCATGAGCTGCTGCTGTGTAGCAATGCAGTCCCATGTCTGCCAGCACCCAGGAGGCTTACGGTGATGGTCAGCTGTGCGGGCTCCATGCTTGCCGTGGTATGGCGTCTGCACAGGTAACCCAGGAAAAAAGGCATGAAACAATTGTCTGCTGTTGCTTTCACGGAGGTGGGGAGGGAAGGGGAGCCTGACAAATATACCCAAAATCACCTGCGACACTGTTTTTGCCCCATGAGGCACTGGGATCTCAACGCAGAATTCCAATGGGCAGTGGAGACTGCAGGAACTGTGGGATAGCTACCCACAGCTACTCACAGTGCAAGGCTTTGGAAGTCGACACTAGCCTCGGTACTGTGGACACATCCACCGACTTAATGCGCTTAGAGCATTTTTTGTGGGGACGCACACAATCTACTGTATAAAAACAATTTGTGAAAAACTTACATCTATAAATTTGACCTAATTTCATAGTGTAGACATACCCTGAGACTCTCTCACTGCCTTTAGAGGGAGAAGGGCCTGGCTGCTAGGGAGTGTACCTGGGTACCTAAGGTGGAGCAGAGCTGGGGGAAGGCAATAGGAGCTGGGGAGCTCCAGCCAGGAAACTCCCCAGGCTGTCAGCTTGCTACAAGGCCAAAATATACTGGTGTTGCAGAGGGCAGTCCACAGGTAGGCAGAGGCAGCAGGCCCAAACCCTCCTTGCCAATGATAAGTGGCAATCATACTGCAGTCTGCCCCAGTAAGTGGAGGCTAGATGGGGACTGGCAGTAGCCAAGACTGAGGCCAGGTGGGGATAGAGGGTGGGGGTTCCCCAGGTAGGGGAGACCCACCGAGACTGCAGGGGTACTGCAAGGGGCAGATACCCAGTGGAAAGGGGCACTGGGGTCCAGGAGGGACATAGGGGCCTAGCAGGCAAGATGGGGCCTGCAGAGGGCGCTCCAAGGCTGTGAAAGAGCTAACTCCCAGAACGACAGCAGGAGGCGCCGCAGCAGTGAGTCTCAGATCGTTACAGATGGAAAGTTATTTCCAAAAAAGTCATATTAAATAAAAATACACTTAGGGTGTCATGTGCCTTCGTGTTACAGATTGCTGAAAACAAAATTGCTCAGATATTAATGAATCTCTAATTGTTTCATGAAGCTGTGGGAAATGTATGAAATAATGATAGGGAAGTTTGGAGCGAACAAGTTGAAAACAAACCCATTATCAAAGGACACTGGCCTTCATAGAACTGAAGACCTTGCAGACCATGTATGGAAATAGTTTGTGAATATTAAAGAAAATCTTTTATTTTCATAATAGTTGGAAGTAGTTCTTGGATGCATAAACAGAAGAATCTCAAGTAGGAGTAAAGAGGTTATTTTACTTCTATGTTTGGTACTGGTATGACCACTACTGGAATGCTGTGTCCAGGCTTGGTGTCCACAATTCAAGAAGGATGTTATAAATTGGAGAAGGCTTAGAGAAGAGTCATGAGAATGAATAAAGGATTAGAAAACATGCCTTAGAGTGATAGACTCAAAGAATTCAATTTACTTAGCTTAACAGAGAGAAGATTAAAGAGGTGACTTGATCACAGTTGTAAATACCCACATGGGGAATAAATATTTAATAATGGGCTCTTCAAACTCTTAGTCAAAGATATAACATGATTCAATGACTGGAAGTTGAAGTTAGACAAATTCAGACTGGAAACAAGAGGTGTAAATTTTTTACAGAGCAGGTATTTAACCATCGGAACAGTCTACCAAGGCTCGTGGTGGATTCTCCATCCCTGGCAATTTTTAAATCAAGATTGGATGTTTTCCTGAAATAATATTCAGGAATTATTTTGGAGAAGTTTTGTGACCTCTGTTATACAGGAAATCAGACTAGATGATCTCAGTAGTCCCTTCTGGCCTTGGAATCCTGGAATCTACTTAGATATCTAATTTAGCAGAGCTGTGTTTCTGTGCGTCTTAGATAAAATAAGGAAAGATGGATGAAGAGTTATTTCTTTTGGAAAGAAACTGCAACTCAAATTGTTTAAGGCCTGGCACCCCTTGCACAATGATTGGTGGCCATGGCCAGTGCTGGGAAGGGGACTTGCATATTTAACCTACAATGGAGGTATAAGCACCAAATCTCAATGTGCTCCTTCAGTTTTCCTGTGAAGGCATTCTGCTGGCCTCTGGACTCTGCAGGCTAAATGCCCCTGGTTGTGGCCAGTGGTGATGTGCACCTCCTTACTCCTATAGGCCAGTAGCAAATTTTAGCCCCCTGGAGGATATTGTGGTTCTTTCCACCATAATTCTTTCCTTCGGATACCCCTTGCATGGGACAGCTACATACTGGCCCTTACTAGATTGTGAACTTATTGGAGCAGCCTTCCTGAGCAGGCACCACTATAAATAAATAAATAAAACACTATGAGCTATGTCCTTTTGACACATCCTAGCCCATATCTATTTATTTGTCCAGCAGATACAAACACTGACCCCTTCCTCTTTCATTAAATTATAATTTACATTTAGGCTGCTTTAAAAAAAACCAGGGAACACTTTTAGCATTCTGTAGCTGAGCTGTCTGATGTAATGTGTTAGAGGGTGTAGGTGCCAGTAGTGAGCAGAGAGCTTGAAAAATGACCAGACAGTGCCAAGACCACAGTGCATGTTGTCAGGAGGGCTAACAGTATAATAAATCAACCTGTCTGGTGTCAAGGGTGAGCTAATTTGATGTTTAAAGCCATTTGGCCAATCTAATCTGCCCAAGCACGTTCTATTCCTTTTTAAATTCTTAGCGTCATTATGAGGCTAGAATTACTCTAAAGATGTGCTGCCTAACCCTGTAGCTCTCTGGACTTTAAAACAAGGAATCTGGAAGGAAAAATATGTATGTGGAAAGGTTTGGAGAAGGGCAAGGCTAGATATCAGTTCTTAGTGAATTTTTTATTTTTTTATTAAAACAAATCAGTTTTGGGTAGAGTTTAGAAAGTGTGAGTGTTCAGAGGGAGTCTTTCCTATGGCTTTAGTGTATGGAACTGAGAAAGCGTCTTACATGCTGCTTATCTTAGTGTGTGTGTGTGTGTGTGTGTGTGTGTGTGTGTGTGTGTAGATATGAAATTTCAAATATGATCCACCCAGGGCTGGTGCAACCATTTAGGCAACCTAGGCGGTTGCCTAGGGCATTGGGATTTGGGAGGCACCATTTTCTTCGGCAGCGACCGCAGCGGCCGGACCTTTGGCCACCCTGGTTGCCGCTGGCATTTAAGCGGAGGGAGCTGGGGCAGGGGAGTTCAGGGAGGGACGCCTGCAGCAAGTAAGGGAGGGGCAGCATGCAGGGGAACCCCCTGCCCCAGCTCACCCCTGCCCCACCGCCTCACCGAGCACGCCATGGCTGCTTCACTTCTCCCGCCTCCCAGGCTTTCGGCGCCTAAGCTGATTGGCGCCGCAAGCCTGGGAGGCGGGAGAAGTGAAGCAGCCATGGCGTGCTCGGGGTGCTCGTGCGTGAAGCAGGGGTGAGCTGGGGTGGGGTGGGTACCTCAGGGCGGAGGGTAGGGGGTGGGGAGCTGCCGCAAGGGGGGCGTCTCAGGGTGGAGGGGGGTAGGTGCCATGGGAGAGGTGCCTTGGGGGCGGTAGCTGCCGCTGGGGGGGGAGCGCAAGGTGGAGGTTTTGCCTTGGGCATGAAACATCCTTGCCCCGGCCCTGGATCCACCCCTCTTCTGCCGTTCTCTGCAAATCCAGACAGAGTGACAACCTCCCCACTTAACTAGCTACAGCCACCCTCCTTATTCCCAATGCCAGGTCACAAGCCCCAGTACTCCCTGCCCCATACAGCTCTCAGCAGGAGTGATACTGGGACTGGCTCTGGTTTGCCCCTTCTCAGGTGATTGTTTCCTTGCATGGTGCTTCTCCTGCTTCTTATCCTGGGACATCCCCTGTCAGATACTCTGTCCTTCCTGGGCTTTGGGCTGGTTCTTGGCTGCTTCACTATGTGAGGGCTTGCTCATTGTAGGCCTTCTTGTCTGGAGCTACAGACACCCCCTCACCCCGTCTCTCTCCCTTTCTCCATTCTCCTTTCCCCAGAACAACCAGCACTTCTTCTGAAGACAAGGGGCCAAGGTCTCTATACCCCAGGAGGATTACACCCATATATTAGAGACACAGACAGACACTGTGAGTAGATATTTTCTGGGAGGAGGTGGGATGGGTAGGGGAGAGTGGGTTTGTGGTGGAAGACTGAATGAAGGTCAGGGCTATGGACAGAGAGAGCACCCCCAAACTCACTCAGGAGAAAAGAAGCCAACACCACCCACGACATCCAGAATAACTGGTGTTTTCCATTCTCTGTTTCTAGATTACATGGTGTATGTAAACCTAGTCTGAGGTTGTCAAAGGCGCCAGTGGGAGTTGGGCACACAATTTTAATGGGATTTTGACATCTAAATCCCAGCCATTATGTTCAGGTTTTATTGTTTGCTATTTATTTTCAGTGTTTTATTATTTCTGGACTAGAAGAATGAAAACTGGCATTAGTACAAGACGGTTGGGTGAACTATAATCATGTATCTAGGGCAATGGTTCTCAAACTGTGGGTCGGAACCCAAAAGTGAGTCTCTCAATCCCATCTTAATGGAGTTGCCAGGGCTGGCATTAGACTTGCTGGGGCCAAAGTCTGAGGCCTATCGCCCGGGGCCAAAGCCTGAGCCTTACCGCCTGGGGCTGAAGCCCAAATCCCACTACCCATGTTTGGCTTTGGCCTCCCAACCTGGGGCAGGGAAGCTTGGGTGGGCTCAGGATTCGGTCCCCCTTTCTGGTGTTTTAATGCATTACTTAAAACTTACTTTGATCAGTGTTTTAATCTTACTTTACTTACTTTACTCACTTAAATGCATTATTTAAATCTTACTTTGATCAGTGTTTGAATGCATTACTTAAACTTTAGTGAGCAAAAAGTGACACTTAGCTCGGTCCTAAAGCATGCTGTCACCTGCCAACAGCGGTCAGTCAGAAGCCACTAGATTTGAATTTACGTATGTCAAAAACAGGTGGGTTAGAGTACTCGGTGATGGTCCCAGTTCCTCTCCCTTGATGTAAGCAGGGGTCTGATGTTATGGGGAGTACATGCCAGGCCAGCCCCTCTCCTAGTACTGTCCATATCATTGGAGTCCCCAGCGACGACAATGGAGAAGAGCACCAAGCACTCTTAAGTCAGACTGATGTAAATGTTGTGGATGATGTTAGCCCCTTTATTAGGGGCTGCTCTTCCTCTGTCCATAGCCCTGACTTTCTTTCAGTCTTCCTCCCATATAAAATAGCAGAGAAAACCAGCAAAACTCCCCAGGGAGGAGAGAATGAACTCTAGGAGGGAAAGAACTCCTTTCTTACCTTTCCCCATACCCTCATCCTCTCCTCCACACCTATAAAATCAATACTTATCCCTAGTGCACCACACATTACATCTGTCGCACAAATAGTAATTCTGTCAGTCTCTCCAATAAACAGCACCCAAGTTGCATGCTCCATGCAGTCCTGATTAAGTCTCTTAGCCTACACATAGCCCCCACTAGTTAATTATATATGTTCCAACTGTTCCTCCAAATAACATTGCTTCCCCCAGCACAGAGTCCCCAGTAAATTCTATACACTCTATAGGCAGGTCTCCTAATTAATCCTGTTTCTGACTCCCAATTAATTCTGTTATCCACACAGCCCATCACTAATCCTGTCCCCTGTCCTCTGGAATACCCTGCCCTGCCCCCATCCATACCTATTTGCAGGGTGGGTGCTAGTCCTGCTCCATTCCTGGCCCCTGTCTCTCAGCTCTGCTGGGCTGCTTTGCCTCTCACTGTCTCTCCTCTGCTGCTGGAGCAGCTCCAGCTGCTCTCCTCCAGATGTTGGGAGAAGTGGATGAGAAGCCGGAGACCTTTGTCCCCTCACCCAGTCTGGGAGAAGGCAGCATTAGTGGCCTCTTACCCTTCTACCCCAGGAGATTTGGACAGGATGAGTGGAGGGAAATTAGTGGTGGAAACTACAGAGCTAGCAAGGAGCTGCTTCTCTCCAACTCGCTTTCAGCCTGATGTTTGTGTAAGTGCGGCAATGGTCCCACTACTGTGGGAAACTTTCCTGGCTTATGCACTACCCTGGCGGACTTGGCTAGTGAAAGGATCTGAGTCCTTACTCCCACTTCCTTTATCCAGAGGCCTGTCTGAAGGCTGCCCTTCCACTCTCCTGTATGGCAGGGCTGGGCCCAGGATTCCTGGAGGGTTCGACTCCCAACCTTGTCATAGTTACTTAGGACAGGGGCTAGGGTGTTTCCACGCCGGGGTGCTCTCCACACTGGATGCTTCCCTGACCCACTGATCATTACATACAGTTCAAAGCAAATACAATTTATTAAACAGCAATCAATTAAAAAAATAAGGAAAAAATGGGAAACGTTACAGGAAAACACATCACCCCGCTCTGTGGCATGGGGACATCATGAACAGCCATCTCTGGAATGTAAGGAAAGTTCACAGTCTGTTCCTCCTTCTCAGGCCCTGGCCTTGCTGCAGGGGTGCTGCAGGTCAGACACTTGCTCTGGCAGTGGACACATGCTTTCAGCTCTAGGTGGCAGGACCCTTCTTCCCAGCATCAGCCCCCCCGCCCCCCCGTTCAGAGTTATGATCCCCCTCCAAGTCTGGCCTGCAAGGCCTCTTGGCTGGGGCTTCTCCTTGCATGTGCCAGCTGCCCAGGGTCCCCAGTCACTCTTCCCAGCTGCTCACCACACCTGGCTCAGGAGTGCTTCAGGCCCAGCTCCACTCTGCCTCAGCACTGATGCTGCTCTGCCTCCAGCCCCCTGGGCTGCTTTTTCTGGCCCCTAGCATTACCAACTTTCTGACTGCAGAAAAATTGAACACCCTTATCCCCCCTAACCCCACCCCTGCCTCACCCCTTCTCTGAGGCCCTGCCCCCACTCACTCCATCCCTCCTCCCTTCCTCCCTCCCTCGCTTGCTCTTAGCCACCCTCACTCATTTTCACTGGACTGGGGCAGAGGGTGAGGGCTCTGGTTGGGGGAGCGAGCTCTGGGGTGGGGCCAGGGATGAGGGCTTTAGGGTGTGGGAGGAGGCTCAGGGCTGGGGTATGGGAGGGGATGTGGGGTGTGGTCTTCAGGCAGCACATACATCAGGTGGCTCCTGGAAGTGGCTGGCATGTCCCTGCGGCCCCTAGGGGGAGGCACGGCTAGACGACTCTGCGTGCTTCCCCCCTGGCCACAGGTGCCACCCCTACAGCAGAGCTGGCGCTCAAGGTAGGGGCAGCGCGCAGAGCCTCCCTGGCTAACCCTGCGCTTTGGTGTGCAGGGACATACTGGCTGCTTCTGGGAGCCGCACAGAGCCAGGACAGGCAAGGAGTCTGCCTTAGCCCTGCTGCGCTGCTGATTGGACTTTTAACGGCCCGGTCAGCAGTGCTGATGGGAGCTGCCAGGGTCCCTTTTCGACCAGGTGTTCCGGTCAGAAACTGAGTGCATGGCAACCCTCTTGGTCCCTCTGGCTCTGGTTGCTGCAGCTCTCCTCCCAGCACAGGTCAGCTCTCTAGGCTGCTTCTGTGGCTCTGCTACCAGCACTGACCTGCTTCCTGGGCTGCTTCTCTGGCTTTTTGCCTCTCTGGCTGGCACAGCTCTGCTCCCTAGCTCAGCTCAGGCTCTTGCTCTCTCCTTAGCTCAGCCCCACTCTGTCTGACCCAGGCCATTCCAGCTCACACAGAGGATGGGATCCATCCTGGCCTCCTGACTCCCTTATTAGTCTGCCTGCCCTGTCAGTCAGGCTGGCCTGGAGCATTGGCCTCTCCCCATTGTTCCAGGGGACTGTCAGTCTAGGGTCCTGATTTCCCATTGATCCTTCCTTTTGGTAGGGGGAGCTAGCCAACCAAAACACCCCCACTGAGTTTTAGTAAGGGGCCAACAGTCTGCTTACATTTGGGGAGGCAAAGGAGCACTGGCTACTGAAAATGTTAAGTGCCAACTGACTGCTCACCACATGCAGCTCCTAAAACTGACTTCCCCTTCCCCAGCAGGTGGGATGATGGTGAAGTCAGCAAATCAGAAGGTATTTCCATTTAGGCTGGGCCTGGGGCATTCCATAGAAGGGTCAGAAGCTCCATAGTATATGGGGAAAGCACATACACATGGCAGGTCTGCATGTGCAAATTTAAAATATTTCCATATGTTCCATAAGCCTCATATTCAGTAACTTTATTAATACTCCTGCTTTCCACTGACCCTGGATGGAACTCTTGGCAAGTCTGCAGTGCTGCCGAATTCTGTGCATCACACATGACAATCATGCATTTGGCAGCTCTGTCCTGTCTGCTCACAGCTCAGTCTGAATGTCATATAGCCCAGCTGGACTGAGAGCAGAAACTTCAGTTCCTCCTGAATCCTCTCACTGCTGCTCAATGAAGCTCAGCACTTCAGGGCAGCACTCTGCCTTCCCTCCAGATGCTCCCAGTACTGGATTCAGCTGAGAAAGGAGCAGCAGCATAGTGACTTGGCTGCAGCAGGTGGCAGGTTGTCTGGGAAGAAAGATTATGTAACCTAAATAACAGCCCCCGGCTCCCGCAGCCAGACCCCAGCAAAACCTGAGACCGCTGCTTCCCTAACCAGCCCCTCAGAAATTCTCTCCAGGCCCCTGGCCCCCCAGACAGAGTAACCATACCTGCCCTCTTTGGGGACCAGAGCCCATCTCCCATCCAGCCCCTGACTATCCCAGCACTCCCAGACATCTCAGCATGCAGCACTTGTACCACTTACTCCAGACACCCCCTGTCAGCACACAGCCACACCAACCCCCACAGTTACCCAAAAGCACTCAGTGACGTAGACACCCTAGTATGAATGCACATAACCAGCAACCCCAGATAACCTCCAGAATCCTCCTCCTAATCACCTACCCTCCCACCTACTAACCCCTTATCTGGCCTTGCCTCACAACAGCCAAATTTTAGGCAGCTATGTGTCCTACTCCCACCACTGCTTGGGAGGGAGCATTTAGGTAGTGGCCTTAAGCTGAAATTTATGCTGCTATGTAAATTAGTTCATTAAATAATTTGGATAGAATTTCACACATGGAGCTGCACAAAACTGGCAGCTATGAGACTACTTCTACATTTAATTCCAACTATCATAAGTGTGTTGAAGTTAGTAAGAAACATGAGGAGGACTTTACAGAGAAACACTAAACTTAGAAAAGCAATTGAATGAGGTGATGGAATGAATACAGGATGGCTGGCAGTTTCAGTGAGAACCTGGCTTTGTCCAATAAACAGCAAAGAACTACACAAGCACAAAGCTCTAAAATAATTCAGTGTAATCAGTATCTAAAGGACAGAGTCAAAGGAGAGGTAGGCCTGATTCATTAGTAGAGTGGAAACTTGATTATTGAGTTCTTGTGTTTTACTTACAGAATTGAAAGCTTCTGTTTTCATAGAATCATAGACTATCAGGGGTGGAAGGGACCTCAGGAGGTCATCTAGTCCAACCCCCTGCTCAAAACAGGACCAATCCCCAACTAAATCATCCCAGCCAGGGCTTTGTCAAGCCTGATCTTAAAAACCTCTAAGGAAGGAGATTCCATCACCTCCCTAGGTAACCCATTCCAGTGCTTCCCCACCCTCCTAGTGAAAAAGTTTTTCCTAATATCCAACCTAAACCTCCCCCACTGCAACTTGAGACCATTGCTCCTTGTTCTGTCATCTAGTACCACTGAGAACAGTCTAGATCCATCCTCTTTGGAACCCCCTTTCAGGTAGTTGAAAGCAGCTATCAAATCCCTCCTCATCCTTCTCTTCTGCAGACTAAACAATCCCAGTTCCCTCAGCCTCTCCTCATAAGTCATGTGTTCCAGCCCCCTAATCATTTTTGTTGCCCTCCGCTGGAGTCTTTTCAATTTTTCCACATCCTTCTTGTAGTGCGGGGCCCCAGACTGGATACAGTACTCCAGATGAGGCCTCACCAATGTCGACTAGAGGGGAATGATCATGTCCCTCGATCTGCTGGCAATGCCCCTACTTATACAGCCCAAAATGCCATTAGTCTTCTTGGCAACAAGGGCACACTATTGACTCATATCCAGCTTCTCGTCCACTGTAACCCCTAGGTCCTTTTCTGCAGAACTGCTGCTTAGCCATTTGGTCCCTAGTCTGTAGCAGTGCATCAGATTCTTCTGTCCTAAGTGCAGGACTCTGCACTTGTTCTCGTTGAACCTCATCAGATTTCTTTGGCCCAATCCTCTAATTTGTCTCGATCCCTCAGTATCCTATCCCTACCCTTCAGCATATCTACCACTCCTCTCAGTTTAGTGTCATCTGCAAACTTGCTGAGGGTGCAGTCCACACTATCCTCTAGATCATTAGTGAAGATATTGAACAAAACCGGCCCCAGGACCGACCCTTGGGGCACTCCACTTGATACCGGCTGCCAACTAGACATGGAGCCATTGATCACTACCCATTGAGCCCGATGATCTAGCCAGCTTTCTAGCCACCTAATAGTCCCTTCATCCAGCCCATACCTCTTTAACTTGCTGGCAAGAATACTGTGGGAGACTGTATCAAAAGCTTTGCTAAAGTCAAGGAATAACACATCCACTGCTCTCCCCATATCCACAGAGCCAGTTATCTCATCATAGAAGGCAATTAGGTTAGTCTTGCCCTTGTTGAAGCCATGCTGACTGTTCCTGATCACTTTCCTCTCCTCTAAGTGCTTCAGAATTGATTCCTTGAAGACCTGCTCCATGATTTTTCCAGGGACTGAGGTGAGGCTGACTGGCCTGTAGTTCCTCAGATCTTCCTTCTTCCCTTTTTAAAACATGGACACTACATGAGACTTTTTCCAGTGATCCAGGACCTCCCCTGATCGCCATGAGTTTTCAAAGATAATGGCCAATGGCTCTATAATCACATCAGCCAGCTCCTTTTATAAATCAGCCTCTCCCTTTGTAAATCACAACTCCTCTCAGTTGATTGGCACAACCAGGTCCTGTTAAGATCTTTACAGATTAAGACCAACACTTTGACACGACTTCTGAAGTTAATAGGGAGCCAGCAGAATGTACAAAGCTCAGGTATATTGTGTTCCCATTTATCTTTATAGTTTATGAGGTGCATTGCTGCGTACTACACCAACCTCAGTTATCTTGGGTCAGTTCTGCACAGTCTCAGGTGGAATGAGTTGTAATAGTCTAATCTGGAGGTGCTGAAAGCATAGATTTGTAATGGTTAGGGTTCTCATCTAAGGAGGGAATGGAGTTTTCTTGCCAGGCAATGATGTAGGAAGGCACTTCCTACTACTGTGGCAGGTTACTTCTCCTGCAGTAGTGGTTAGAACACAGGACAGGGTTTGAGGAGGTTCAGAATGTGGTCCAGTGTCTGTCATTGACACATTGTGTAACCAAGTCAACTGTCATCTTCTCAATTTCCACATTCGCTGAATGAGGATGATCATGTTTAGTCACCTTTATAAACTGCTGTGAGATCTGCAAAAAAAAGCATCATACCATGGTTATGCAAATTATTATTAATAGGTTGGGTAAACAGTCAAAAAACGAAAATTAGAAGGAACAAGAGTACAATAGTTTCACACATGTGACCACATTTGTGTGTGTCAAAATGAGATTTTCTCAGCATTAACACTGTAATGAAAGCAGGGCTGAGTGCTTTTGAAAATCCCACTCAAAATAGCCAATATGAAATTATTTAAAGAACAGGCCAATAGGAGAGGGAGCACAGATGGCTATGCAGTAATTTTCAAACAGTCTAAAAATACAGTTAAAACACCGTAATGTACTGAAGAGTACAAAGACGGACAGTGATGGCAGAGGGCAGTAAGGACTGTGTGAAGGACAAATAAAACATATTCACTAGTGAGAGCAATTCATTTGGTGCTCTGGATAGCAATGGAGACTGATGAGGCCAAATTGAATTAATAGGAGAGAGTAGTAATGTCAAATGGGGGAGGGTGGGGTTTACTGAGGAAGATGAAGTCTGAAGAAATTAAGAGGAAACAGGGTGATCCACTGGTTAAGACACAAATCTGTGCTTTGGGAGCCCTAAGTTTGAGTCCTTGCTCTACCACAGACTTCCTGTGTGACCTTGGGCAAGTCACTTAGGTTAGGATATGTAAAGGGATCTAGGCATAGCAGCACTGAGTGTCATGGTGCTTAGAAAATTCCAGGAGCAACGGTGCAATCCACAAAGCCCAAGTTAGTTACCTAGACTCCCTATATAATGAATGAGGAGAGATGGGTACCAATACTATCCACAAAAGAGTAGCATACTAGGCAGGGAACCACCTAAGCTAGGTAGCTGTGGGAGAGACTGACAATAAGTGTGTGTGTGTGCGCGCGCTAAGCGTCACGCTGCTTTTGGAGATAGATGTCTTAAATTGAGACAGAGGGGGCTATCGCTCCTTGGCAATCCTCAAACAGGAACCTATCGCCTCTTCCTTCAGCTGGATTTTGAATGGGACCCAATCCGTTAGGTGCCCCCTGAGCCTGCTGAATTAGGCCCTGCTTGTGACTTAGGTGGGCAAAAGACCATCTTCCCTGGTTTGTGACTCATTCTGAGGCTTAGGCAGGAGACAGGCATCGGGTTGCCTAGAGGGAATGGACAAGCCAAAAGGCTGAAATGTAGGGGCCTAGAGAATATTTGCTTAGAAAACCGTAGGCACCAAGTGATTTTAGGTGTCTATTTTAGGTTCAGCAGGATTGTTGTGGAGCCTAAAACTGGGACTTAGACACATAAGTCTGGGGTTTATGCTCCTAAGTACCTTTGTGGATCTGGGCCCTGGTCTCTCTGTGCTACAGTTCCCCATCTGTACAATGGGGATAACAACACACTCAAAGGGATGTTGTGAGGATAAATACTTTAAAGATTGGGAAGTGCTCAGATATGATGGTGATGGGGGTGCCATGTGACGACAACAGATAGAAGGAAGACCCACCCCCCAAAAAGGATAGAATATTGTTTATCACGGCATGTAAACTGAGACACTTTGGAGTGCGTACTCCTTACATAGAACTGCAAGTTTTGTTATGAAATGTAAGAATTAGCAACCTTCCAACCAGTTAGTCCCATCCAAGAAGTCCATATTTTCAGCTTTTGGGGTCTGATCCAGTGCCCATTGAAGTCAAAGGAAGAATTGCCATTAATTAAAGCAAATGTTGGATCAGGCCTTTGATTTGTAACTAGAGAACACATTGTCATTGAAACCACCAATATGTGAGAGATTTTTGTGTCCTCTGAGGAAAATGCTTTTCTGCTGACTAGCTCATCTCCTGCATTCAGTGTTGTAGTGATAACTAGATGAGTCTCAGCTACAGTTGTGTTGAACATCAAATAGTCACTGTTCAATTCTACACACCAATAATGGAAAAATATCCCATAGATATATCTTATTCCGCCAGTTTGTTGTTGGTTTTTTTGGTTTATTACCATGGGTAGTGTATATTCAAGCTGACATAGAATCTTATTTTAATGTTGGCTGAGGGGCAGTTAAAATGAGGGGAAGTTTGGCTGACCAGATAATCTGAACTATGATTGCATTTGAGCAGGTCTAATATTTCCACTAAACCCTATCTTTCTGTGAATCAATGTATTGCTTTTGTTTATAGTATTCATTTTAAGTGATTCTAAGAGTTACAGTGATAATATTGGTTATGTGTTAAGTATTCTTATTACTGGTAATTAGGTAATGCATGGTGTTCTATAGATGTATAAGAAGCCAGGGTTCTGCACCAAAGACCTTAAAATTAAGCCCTGATTCCGCAACATCTTGCATGTGAGCAGGCTGAGATCAGTGAGGCCATGTGTGGTAGACCACCCACACATAAGAAGTCGCAGGATTGGGCCACCGTGAAGATGATAAAACGATAGTAAAAGTGGTTTAAAATGCAATTAAAAGAGCTGCTCTTTTTGTCCAATCAGTTTGGCTTCTTGCTGTGTTTGTTTATTGTTTTATTTAAGTATTTTAATTTAGTTTTTTATCTTTAGTTTTTTAGTTTTCCTAATACTTTCATGATCAGGTGCTGAGCAGTGGGGAGCATTTGGAGAATATTTGTGGACTGCTAGCCTGGAGGAGTGAGTTTTAACAAGGCATCTGTTATGTTTCTCCAGTGTGTTAACAGCAGGAGGACCCTGTATGCTTGCATACTGAAGGGTGGAGTAAATCAGAACTGGGCTTTAAATGCCCATAGGCAACTATGTGGGTAGCGCACTTATATTGCCCATCTAAAGATAAAAGCTTTTTTCTTTTCTCTCTAAACATTGTTTTTCTTTACCAAATTGTTCAGAAAACCTTCTGCTCAAATGTCTTGTCTCCTTGTGTTATGTGAGGCATCCCAAGTGATTGTGTTACATATTTATTTATGTGATGCAAAAGGAGAGGATGCTTTTCAGCATGATACGTTAGCTGGGGAAATGTGAAGAGACGTTTTCCAAGTCAAAGAAAAAACATGCTTATAGAATCTAAAAATAAAAATGTTTTAACCTTCCCTGCTCCACCCCCCATGAGCAAAGTCCTCTCTAATCTGGAAGGAAATTTTCTGTGTGTGCAGGGCTTTTTTGTGAGTAATATAAGCCGAGTGAGCTGTAAATGCCCATGGCACCCAAGTGCTTCGCAAACAGCTTGTCTTTTTACTCAATCTTGGTTTAAAGGGAAATACTTAATAATACATTTTAAATCCCATTTAATATTTTATATTAAAAAAATCAAACATATTTGGAATGGTGCCTGAACAACATTGCTCAATTAGCATAAGTGGCACTAGAAAATGAAGTTGTGAGAATATCCACTTCTAACTCTATCCTGTTTGGTTGCCTGATAACACAAGAGCAGTATCTGTCAGGCACAAAAATTGACTCATTTGAATAAGAATGTCACTTCTGATGGATTTGTCACCTCTCAGAAGATCTCTCTAGTGTTAGAAACTCTGAACTATGCATATAACTGAGAATCAAATCCTGCAAGCAGTTATGTGGGTGTGGTGGTTTGCTTGAAGCAGCAGTGTCTAACACTGGGTGATGCACAAAGTGCAGGTATTGGATAATCTAAAATGAAAAATAAGTATTTTTTTTGTAATGGGTAAGTTTTCCAGAAAACAAAAATATAAACAGTTCCCATAGGATATGTTTCTGGTGAAGGGTTCAAGGGTTCAATGGATGGTCTTGTTGTGGCATTGCTAAACGTTCAACCTTCCATATACAAAAGTGATAGACCCATCTTCTAGATGGGAAAGTAAAAGCTCTCCTCTGTCTGAAGATGAGAGTCTGGAAACAGTTGATTCTACGGGCCTTAAAGGCCTATTGAAACAGATGGTATTAGAAAGAAGTAGGAGATAATCATTGCAGTAGTTGGGCAATGATCAATATGATTATGAAGTAAAACTGAAATGATACTAGTAGCCAGTGAAGTGGCTTAAGAACAACTCTGTATTACCAGGGACAATCCTGGCATTTCGAATAAGGCCCAATGTTCATATTGTGAAAACTAGAGAATGCATACATTAATAATATTATAGAAGATTCCAGGGGAGAAATAAAAAGTCAAGCAAATAAAAAATAATATATACACATTGCGAAGATGCAGTTTCACTCTAAGACTTCTGAGATGATGAAAAGCAAACTTGGTGACCAGATAATAGAACTCTATTTTCATTCCAAGGCTTCTAACTCTGGTAGCCTATATATGATACTCTTTGGCGAAAGATCCCTCAAATGCAAGGTGATGCATACTTCAGCAATAAAATCATAGAAAAGAAGGGCTGGAAGTGAACTCAAGAGGTCGTCTAGTCCACCCCCTTCACTGAGTCAGTATGATATATAGATAGATTAGATTGCCTAGAAAACAACTACTTAGTAAAAACAGAAGATTTGCAAAAAGCAAATACATATTATCTCAGTTCAGTTTCAAATAATTTATAACCATCACAGATCATGCTTTGGTAAAACACGTAGACATGGGCAAAACTGCTACAAGAGACATAAGAATGGCCATACTGGGTCCATTTAGCCCAGTATCCTGTCTTACAACAGGAGCCAGTGCCAGGTGCTTCTGAGGGACTGAACAGAACAATTAATCATCAAGTGATCCATTCCCTTGTTGCCCATTCCCAGCTTCCGGCAAACAGAGGATAGGGACACCATCCATGCCCACCCTAACTAATAGCCATTGATGGACCTATTCTCCGTGAACTTATCTATGTATTTTTTGAATCTTGTTATAGTCTTGACCTTCACAGCATCCTCTGGCAAAGAGTTCCACAGGTTGACTGTGCATTGTGCGAAGAAATACTTCCTTTTGTTTATTTTAAACTTGTTGCCTATTAATTTAATTTGGTGACCCTCAGTTCTTGTGTTATGAGGAGTAAATAAAAATTCCTT
This sequence comes from Gopherus flavomarginatus, assembly GCF_025201925.1. Classification (NCBI taxonomy): domain Eukaryota; kingdom Metazoa; phylum Chordata; order Testudines; family Testudinidae; genus Gopherus; species Gopherus flavomarginatus. The sequence continues at coordinate 181,960,564 of NC_066620.1, read as the reverse complement.
ACTGACTTTCTCTTCACCAGTCATGATTTTATAGATCTCAATCATATCCCCCCTTAGCTGTCTCTTTATCAAGCTGAAAAGTCCCAATCTTATTATCTCTCCCTATACAGCAGCTGTTTCATACCCCTAATCATTTTTGTTGCCGAAAACTGTAAAAGACAAATGCATATTGTTTGTGTTCTAATTAAAATAAACATTATGCTGCTAGAGAATTTTGTCCACATCTGCAGCAAATAAAAGGAGAGAATTATAGGATATTATATTCTGGAGAGTAATGGAGCCAGCGTGGGAAAATTTGATCCACAATTGCCCAGTTACAAACTGATAACGTCCTATAAATGGTGAATGACATCAAGCCAGGACAGTTCTTCATAATCTAAGCATTTCCTTCAAATGACTCAATAGTATTCCAAGATCTACTGTACAGAAAGCAGCAGAAAGATTTATCAGAAGGAGTAGTGTAATTTAACTTGAATAATCAGCTAGTAATAAATCATTTGTGCTGCTAAGTAAAGCAATCCCAGTACTGTTCTCCCTGAAGCCAGACTGAAACCTCTCATATAATCCATTCCCAGGCAAAATTTGCCTTTAGTTAAAGGACAACCATCTTTTCCAATCTCTCCCTTCCCGCTATCCAAAATAGGAGTTTTAGTAAGGGATCAGTTGTAGGATAGAAATCTGAAAGATACAAGGGGGAAAGCTTTGGCTTCTTTCTACTAACAATGAACAGTTACAGATAATGAACACACTCAGAAAGCAAAGACTCATTAACCATATTAGCTAATGTAGCAAAGCACCAAAACACTGTCCATGAGCAGCCATATGGGCCAAAAGTCAAAACAAGAAGTAATGGAGCATGATTGCTTTCCCAACTATGGCCATGTCTACACTTCAAACTTAGGTTGTGTGAAAGTAGAATGAATTAAATTGTAAAAATAAGAATGGATTAAAGAAATGTTGTATGTACCTTTAAGTAGAAATAAGAAATGTTGAAATACAGGTGCCAGGAGAAGAAACATTAGGCATAAACAACGTTGCTAATGGTGAAACATTAACAGAGGATCGGTAATAGTTAGTAAGGAAATAAGATATGCATGCCTAGCCCAGGTAAACTTATCAGATTCTGCTTCCTTTGTTACCTTGTTAAGTGCTCGCCCTTTTATCTGTATAAATAAGATAGTTTGTGCCTTGCATGGTGCTCATATTATCTGGGTGTTATTAGCAGAGCGCTGTGCTAATAAAACAGAGTGGTCTGACAAACTGTGAGTCCTGAGTCTAACTTTGATAGTTGACACAAGCCACATTAAGTCAATCTAGTAATGTATGTGACTACACTACCGAGTACCTTCTGCTGACCTAAGTGGCCTGTAAAGTCAACTTCTGTACTCTACCTACGCGAGAGATGTAGCGCTTGATTTAACATCTATGGTTCAACATGGGGATAGTGTAGACACTGTGCTGTGTAATTTGAATGAATTGGCCTCCAGGAGGTGTCTCACAGTGCTCCTCTGTGAACGCTCTGGAGAGCACTTTCAACACCACTGCAAGTCAGCCAGGTACACAGGGAACAGCCACTCCCTGTTAAAGCCCCGGGAACATTTGAATTTTCATTTCTTGTTTGATCAGTGTGGAGAGCTCACCAGCATAGCTGATCATGGAGGCTGAAGACAGCAAACGCGCTCCAGCATGGAGTACACAGGAGGTGGGGGATCTAACTGTTGCATGGGGAGAAGAGTCTGTGCAGGCAGAGCTCTGATCCAGCAAAAGAGATGCTGACATCTATGCCAAGATCATGCAAGGCATGGGGGAGAAGGGCTACACCAGGGACACACAGCCGTGCTGCATGAAAATAAAAGAATTTAGGGAAACATACCAGAAGACAAGGGAGGTAAACAGTCATTCTGGTTCTGCTCCACAAATGAGCTGCATGCGATTCTCGGTGGCATCCTAAATTTCCTTTAAGCTGCGCAGGAGGCTATTAAGGACCACACAGGCAGGGGAGGCACCTCTCCCAGCCTGGGAGCTGAGAGCCATGGCTGGGAAGAGGAACCTCTCCCCCAACCCCAGTCCCAAAGCTGCTGAGGTCAGGGAGAAATGCTTCTCCCCCGACCCGGGTCCTGGAGCTGCCCTGGCCGGGGAGAGGTGCCTCTCCCCTGGCCCCAGAACTACCATGGCTGGGGAGGGGCACCTGTCTCCTGGTACCACACCAGAGCCCACACCCACAGCTGGAGCACTTACCCCCACATTCCAACCCTCTGCTCCAGTCCTGAGCCCCCTCCTGTACCCCAAACCCCTCATTCTCCAGTAGGGGAGGGATAGCTTAGTGGTTTGAGTGTTGGCTTGCCAAACCCAGGGGTATGAGTTCAGCCCTTGAGGGGGCCACTTAGGGATCTGGGACAAAAGCAGTACTTGATCTTGCTAGTAAAGGCAGGGGGCTGAGCTCCCTAATCTTTAGGGGTCCCTTCCAGTTTTATGAGATAGGTATATCTCCATATATTTTCATTTTATTTTATCTCTAGCCAGAGCCCACACCTCAACCTTCTGCCCCAGCCCTGATCCCCCTCTCATACACCAACCCCTCATCCCCAGCCCCACCCCAGAGCCAGCACCCCCAGTCAGAGCCCTCACCCCCTGCACACCAACCCTCTGTCCCAGCTATGTGCCTCCTCCCGCACCTCAAACCCCTCATCCCCAGCCTCACCCCTCATCACCTCCATATTGCTGCACATAACAAAATTTATTCCACACATAGACAAAAAAAATTAGAGGGAACATTGGTGGGGACCCCACCACTATTGCAAAATGCTCTATGCATACCTCCCAGGAACCCCAGGTGACCTCAAGCAACAATGAGGAGGACATTGTTGACAAGGAAAAGAAGGAGAATGTGAGGCAGGCAAGTGGAGGATCCATTTGCCCCGACAGCCAATTACTGTTTTTAACTCTGGAGCCCATCCCTTCACAAGACCAGCTGGAAGCAGAGTGTGATGCTGGGGAAGGCACCTCTGGTGAGTACACATTGTGACATTGCACTCTATATGATTTTATGAAAATATGCTAATGAACGTGAATATAATGTAACTAAAATATGCTTCATTCAAAAGGACTTTTGTAAGATATCATTACAGAGCTTATAACCTTCTGAGTGTGGTCATCCTATTTGTACAAATGCATCATTCTTGTATCTGAAACTAGAAATATGAAATATAACTCTGAGGGCTTATTGTAATTATGCAAAGTGTGGGCCATTAATGGTGGTTTGGAATCTTGATGGCTTCCATCAACCAGAACAATTGACTATGGACGTGTCTGTTTGCAGGCAAGCCTTCCTGTGAGGAATGAAGGCTTGAAGGCTTTCAGTGACGTGATCATGTCACCTGAACTAGAATCCATCTTTAACCTGGTGCTTTTCCATTGAGAAGGAGGGGTGGGAACCAAGAGAGGGACAAATGATTCCCGCCTTATGCAAAAGATATATAAGTGGGTGGAACATAACAAATCCCTTAGCTACCACCGAAGCTGGAACAAGGGCGGTACCAGGGGAAAAGATTGTGCCCAGACTAGGAAGGCTTCCAGTCTGTACCCCAAACAAAAGAAACTTATTGAAACATCTCTGAGGGTGAGATTTTGTCTGTATTCATTTTTCTTACTGTTTTAGACTCAGACTTGCATGTTTTTGTTTTATTTTACTTGGTAATTCACTTTGTTCTATTTGTTACTATTTGGAACCACTTAAATCCTACTTTCTGTAGTTAACTAAATCACTTTTTACTTATTAATGAACCCAGAGTATGTATTAATACCTGGGGGGTGGAGCAAACAGCTGTGCATATCTCTCTATCAGTGTTATAGAGGGCGAACAATTTATGAGTTTGCCCTGTATAAACTTTATACAGGGTAAAATGGATTTATTTGGGGTTTGGACTCCATTGGGAGTTGAGCATCTGAGTGTTAAAGACAGGAACACTTCTTAAGTTGCTTTCAGATAAGTCTGCAGTTTTGGGGTATGTGGTTCTGACTCTGGGTCTGTGTTGGAACAGGCTGGTGTGTCTGGTTCAACAAAACAGGATGCTGGAGTCCCAAGCTGGCAGGGAAAGCAGGGGCAGAAGTAGTCTTGGCACATCAGTTGGCAGACCCAAGGGGGTTTCTGTGATCCAACCTGTCACACACATATCCAATCAAATTGTAGGGGTTACATGCTATTATTTTTTGATGTTTTTAATCTGAACAAAAAAGTAGGTGTAGTGGGTATTGGTGGCCACTTGAGCTATGCAGAAGGTGCTCTCTGAAAAAGACTGTTTATGTGCATGGGGATGGCCTGGGAATCCTCCGTACAGAACTCTTGGAATCTTTCATGGAAATACACTGCAGTCCTTTGCAGGAGGTGTCTGGAAAGGGCTACCTTATTTTGTTCACCATGGTAGGACACTTTCCCATGCCACTCCAGTATTAACTTTGCTGGCATCATTGCAGCACACAGCATTACGGCATAAGGACCAGGTCTGTACACAGAGGCTTGCAGCATCTGCTCCTTTGCCACCTCTGTTACTCTCAGGAGAATGATATTGCATAGGGTCACCTAGGAGAAATGGGGGAAGTTTTCAGTGCTAGCCCTTAAGCTGCTAACAATTCAACAAGTAATCCATGGTGAAATCTGAGTCACATAACCACGCTTTCCTAAATGTGCCATGGTTGTGGTTGGAAGGGATCACTATGTATTGCAAGCAGCATTGAAAAAGAGGGGAGTGGCTTCCTGTTTGTCTCCCTTTCCCCTCCCCCCCCAACCCAGTGCCACTTTGTAAAAAAACAAATTATTTGAAGGGCTTTACATTGGTGCCTGTCCTCAAGAACTATCCAGGTTGCTAGGGGAGGACAGGAGAGCCTGCAGGGAACAAGAGCGTGTCACACAGGATGAGAAGCTGTAGATTTTGAAGGAGCAATCAGACATGTTGAAGTGTCTGGTTGAGGTTCAGGAGAGGCAGCTGGACGCTAGAGTTCCTCTGCAGCTTATGGTGAACTTGCTGCCATCATCACCCAGTTCTACATCCTCCTCCCCTAAATGTCCTATGAGGTGGAGGAAGCGAAGGTGTGGGTGGGAAAGTTCAGTATTCCTTGCACTCAACACCAGGGGGGGAGAGTACAAGGACCAGAAGGCACCCATTTCCACACCTGTGATTGTTATTGCAGTGCATCTCTAAGCAAGCTTTCTTGTTCTCCTCCCATAGTGTTATCAGTCCCTTTGCCCCAGATTATTTTACTTTTCTTTGCAGTCTCTGTTTGTTTGTGTGCATCATAAAATGTAACAGATTAAGGAGAAAAAGCTCTTTATTCATTCAACACATGGCAATTGGTGGGGGTGGAGAGAAAATGCAAAGGAGAGAAAATGCAAAGAAGGGGCCAGTTTGGTAAGGAACAACATAGATAAGTGTCACATTACTCTGGCTCATTGTTGAAACTGGTTTTCAAAGCCTAACGGAGATGCAGAACCCCTTGATATGCTTTTCTTATTGTCCTGGTGTCTGGCTGCTCAATACTGGCTGCCAGGTGATCTGCCTAAACTCCCCACTCCCCACCGCAATGGAAACTTTTTTCCCTTTGTTTCACAGATATTATGGAACATACAGCAGGGAGCAATAACAATGGGGATATTCCTTTCACTGAGGTCTTGCCTAGTAAGCAAACAACACCAGCAACCTTTTAAATGACCAAAGGCATATTCCACAACCATTCTGTACTTGCTCAGTCTGTGGTTGAACAGGTTCTTACTGCTGTCCCTGCTGCCGGTGTACGGCGGCATGAGCCATGGGAGCAAGGGGTAGGCTGGGTCTCCCAGGATCAGGACTGGCATGTCAACATCACCAGTGGATATTTTGCAGTCTGAAAAGAAAGTCACTGCTTGCACTAAAGATGCGCACTTCATGCACCTTTTCTGACCATCCCATGTTGAAGTCGGTGAAATGGCCCCTGTGATCCACCAGCGCTTGCAGCACCATTGAGAAGTTCCCTTTTCAGGTTCTGTACTCTTTGGCAAGGTGGTCTGGTGCCAATATAGAGATACGCATTCCATCTATTGTCCCACTGTAGTTAGGGAACCCCATCGTGGCAAAACCATCCATTATATCCTGCACATTGCCCAGAGTCACTATCCTTCTTAGCAGAAGTCTGTCAATGGCCCTGAAAACTTGGATCACAACAGATTTCACAGTAGATTTACCCATTCCAAACTGATGCCCCACTGAATGGTAGCAGTGTGGCTTTGCAAACTTCCACAGTGCTATTGCCACTCTCTTCTCCAGTCTCTGAGCAGCTCTCATTTTAATATTGCTATGCTTCAGGGCTGGGGAAAGCTTTTCACACAGTTCTTGGAAAGTGGCCTTCTGCATATGAAAGTTCTGCAGCCACTGCTCATCATCCCATAGCAGCATAATGATGTGGTCCCACCAGTCAGTGCTTGTTTCCTGGGCCCGGAAAAAGCACTCAGCCATGTCAAGGTGATGCGTGACTGTTGCCAACAACTGCAAATTGCTCTGCTCTGTGGCTTCTAGCAGGGCTACGTGCATGGCATCGCATTATTCTGCACGGCAGCCCCTTTATTGGCTGTGTAAATACAGCAGGAGGTGTTTGTAATGCTATATCAGCTGTGTAAATACATTACAAGGTGTTTGTAATGCTCACAGCAGAGTACAGCTGAGTGGGGTCCATGGTTATCGTGTTATGTCGTCCATGCGGGTAACCCAGGCTTACAAAAAAGGCATGAAACAGGCTTGGTTTGTTTTTCATTGATTTCAGGGAGGGAGGGAGATAACACTATGTTCCCATAACCACCCATGCCAATATTTTGGTCCCATAAGGCATTGAAAACTCAACCCAAAATTCCAATTAGCTATGTACACTGTAGGATAGCTACCCACAGTGCAGTGCTCTGTGTGTCGATGCAAGCCCTGCTAGTGAGGATGCACTCCACCAACACATTGAGTGTAGTGTGGACATGGAAGATTGATTTACTTAAATCAGAGGCTTGATGTTGACTTACATAAAGTCAACTTAACTTTGTAGTGTAGACATAGCCTATATGAGCTCAGCATGGAACAAAGAAAAACTGTCAGACTTGCACTGGTGTTATAATTACGAGAAGCAGGGCTGAACAGTGGCAGCTGATTAGAAATTCACTCTGTTCTTGCTGAATTCCTCACAGGAGGTAGTTGAAGGGTTGTGCACAACAAGTAATTTGTGGTTCAAAATGTGATCAATAGTACAAAATAAGGCTTCAGGTCTGTACTTCTCATTAGCAATGGGAGGAGAAAAAGTAGACCTGGTTGAAACAAAAGCAATATGATAAGACTGTACATGAGCTTTGTGCATCAAGAGGTTAATTTCAAGACAAGACACACTTTGAAGTTGCTTTCAGTCATGAGATGCCATCTTCACCCCAGTCAAGTTTGTATCTGGCTAGGGGGCCAAAGACAAAAGATTGGAAATGATTCAATAATTGTACAGACAGATAAGTTTTCTAAAGAAAATACCCTAACAAAGATAAGGTAGATAATAAATGGTAAGAGATTAATAAAATAACTTAGTCTTCACGTATTTTGGAAGAATTTAGTGAATTGATGGCAATAATAAATAATCTCAGTGATGGAGGGTTGTATTTAGAGATGCATGACATACTGAAAATATTGGGTCTGATCAATCAGGTTAGCAAAATAAAGATAGCTCCAGTGCTATTTTACTGCAGTGCAACCACTATAAGACCTTTCTAGTGCACACATTTCTACCTCTCGCTTTTCCAGCAATTCCTTTGGTACACAGTTACACCCAGTCTAGTCAGGGCTGGCTCCAGGGTTTTTGATACCCCAAGCAGCAAAAAGAAAAAAAAAAGCCACAATCTGCAGCTCTACCACCACCATTTCAGTTTTTGACGGCAATTTGGTGGCTAGTCCTTTGCTCCGAGAGGGAGTGGGGGACCCACCGGCTAATTGCCACCGAAGAGCCAGACATGCCACTCCTCTCCGTTGGCCTCCCCAAGCTCCTGCTGGCTGGGCTGGTGTCTGGAGCTGGCCCTGAATCTAGTGCTCTAGCAAGGAATGACAGTTTCCCAGGTTAAATATAACAGAAACAGCAAAGTCCTAGAGAATTAAAAAAAAATAAGTCAAAAACTGAAATCAGTGATGACACATGGAGTATATCTAAAATATAAACTTTTAATTATCTGTGCCCATATCTGACTCCTGGGGGAATTGTGAACCAAAAAATTAAAAATTCTGCACACAATATTTTAAAATTCTGCACATTTTATTTGTCAAAATACCACAATATAATCAGGTCAGTTTAAATAATTTTGGTAATTTATTTCAAAATATCCATCAGCAAGTATGTCTGTAACAATACAGACACACACACACAAAATTCAGGTAGTGCTTTTTGACAAACAGATTCCATACTAGGCATATTAATATGGAACTTTGAGTAATTCATTTAAACTACAATACAGAAACATATTTCCTGCACCTCTCAGAAGCAGTGCAAAGGCTTGGAGGAGTCAGAGGTAACAGAGGAGCTAAGGGAGAGGGAAGGAGCCTGAAAGTGAACTTGGAGGGTAGTTGGGTGAGAATGGGAGAAGTATGGAACAGGTTTTCTGGGGTGAAGGGAAAGAGAAGGAGAGGGATTGTTAGGGATTTGGGGAGCTTCTCCCATGCAGACCCTGGTTGACCTTAAGCCTCTCCCATTCATCCTGGTATAGCTGTCCCTGTCCCCATGTGGCCCTGCACCCCCTCTCCCCCATCCCCATATGGCCTTGCAGCTCCCCTCCCATTCAGCCCTTGGCTTAATGCTGTCACCACAATAGCTCCTGAGCCTGCACCCCAGCGTGTCCTCCCAACTAGCCCTTCTGAACCCCAGTCTGTGACCCCCCCCCCCCTCCAGCAACCCCATGTCTATCTGTCCTAACCAGGCTCCATGGGCAGGGTGCTGTGATGAATGTAGCTGGCTGAGAGCTGTTCTGACACCATGGCAGCCTCTGGTGGGTGAAAGGCAGAACAACAGCACATCTCAGGCAGAATATATTTTCAGTGGAGAAAAAATTCTGTGCCAGACATGAATTCTGCACATGCACAGTGGCGCAGAATTTCCCCAGGAGTAATATCTTGTAGCACATTGCTAGTGCTTAATAAATAATGATGATGATAATCTGCCTTTACTAAGCACATGGAACTTCGCATAATATCAATATAAATTCTGTGTGCAGAGTACTCCTGTGACATTAGAACAAAATGGGTAGTTACAAAATGGGTTGCGTCTGTCTCAGCCAGTAGGTTTCTCAGAAACAATAGACATTACTTGGGGGGTCATTAAAAGAGGCCTATCTGGGATGCTTGAAAGGAAACTGGGAAGGGAAAGAAGAATTGCTAGGAGTCTTGGATGGAAATAAAACCAGTTTGATTGATGATGTGAAAATGTTGAGACAGAAAAACACCATATAATTATGTAAAAAGTTGAGCATGCATCATTGGTAATTTGTAAATTATTTCTTTTCTATTTGGGGTGGATCATACAGTCTGTCATCATTTTGGACTCTACAGAGAAAATGGGTGGAGCTGAGAATGGGAGTGTTGTTATGCAGAGTGTTCACAATCACACCACCTTGATGAAGCCGTTGGGCATGACAGCTACCCTCCCTGTGGACTAACTGAGGGAACAATCAAATGCTCCTTTGTTCAGTGACAGCTGAAACAATGGAAAATCAGTGCCCAAGGATGAGATCATGTGCAAGTCTGAGTAGTGGCTAGACCATGCAATCCAAGAAGTTTCCTGAGGATCTAATAACAAACACAAGAATGGAGCTTTGATTTGATTGCAACTGTGTGAAAGAAAGAAAAACTCACAAAGAAGTTAGCAAGGAAACAAGAGACAGCCAGAGAAACACTTGTACCATGACCCCGAGAAAGCAACTGAATGAAAGAGAGCTTTTGGGTAGAGTTCTGGCTAGGACCTGTGAGTAAAGAAACTATTTCCTGCTGTTTGCTTCCTATTCTGCTCAGGGAAACAGGACTTCATATACTTTATTTATAAACAAACAAGATTGCATCAAAGAAATACCTGATTCCACCATCAATTTCTTCTCCTAAGGGAAATGATTTGCAAGATTCCATATTTTGACTAATTGTTCGGAACAAATGATGACAGTACCATTATCTAAGAATATCCCTGAAAAAATTGTGAACTGAAAAAATAGAAAAAACATATTCAAGAGTAGAAAATGGAGCTGTTAGATGGACTTGCTAGAAATCCAAGTTAAATATACATTTGGCCAGGAGGGTATAAGAACTGTTCCAAACTTTATTGTAGTTACTCTTCACAAGAAAACAAAAATGATCTCTCTAATATCTGATTAAAAGGATGTAGAAAATAATGACTTTCTAGCTAAGTTGTTTGTTCAGCAGTGTTAGTTTAGGTAAACAATCAGGACCACAAAGAGTTTTGCAAACTATGAGCAGGAGAGTGAGAACATTATCAAGGAACAGCACATCTTGCTGTTCTCTCACTTTCTTATCCTTTGTGGTCTTATCTAAGAATAATTTACAGTCTATGGCCAAGATTTTCAAAAGTGACTAGAGGTTTGGGATGATAAAATTTTTGAGTGCCCAGCTTTGAGACCCCTATAGGCATAGGTGCAAGAACTAGTAGTGCTACTGCACCCCCTGGCTTGCCATGGTTTGCATCATACACAGGGTTTACAGTTTGGTTCAATGGCTCTCAGTGCCCCCACTATACAAACTGTTCCAGCACCCTTGCCTACAGGGAGTCATTTTCAGAGGATGGGTCTTAGCACTTTCTAAAAATCAGACTCCTTTCAGGTTTCACAAGTTGGCCACCCAAAATCACTAGCCATTTTTAAAAACTGTGGCCTGGATTTTCATCAGTAAATGTAGATAGGAAATTTTTGTTTTGCTTCAGAAATATTTTTAGTTTTGCATTTGCACTAATAGGTGATCCTGTTTTAGTCTTATTTTTTTTAATTCTTATTTTATCTTTTACTTTGTACAGTATAAAGAATATAAATATTTCTAGGGCCACTTAGTGCAAATGCAAATCTAAAAGCATTTGAAGCCAAAGTAGAATCTGCTAGCATCACTTCCTGGTGATAATTTGGTGAATTTATTCTTGCATAATACCATTGTGACATTCTGTACCTTGGGGAGCGCCCTGTAACCCCCATATTCCTCATTTTTATATAATCATGAATTGCATATAGAGCATGCCTTGTAAGGTATCAGGGGAAAGGTTATGATCTGCTGAAAGACATTGTTCTATCTAAATATGTGTATCATCAGTGCATCTGAAATTATAAGACTCGTGTTGTATGATTTTCACTAAAATATGCTGTGGGTTAGGGAGGCACCCAGTTACTAGCTATACAGAGATAATGACAAGGGAGGTAACCAGCACCCGGGTGGGTGCTGTTGAACAGACATCACCAGCCATTGTCCAGCAAGGGGGCTACAATGCAATGACTCACCTGCATGAGGCCACACCAGGGGAATTGCTCAACCTTGCCTGGAGACACAGCAACGCTCCCCAGACATGCCTGGACTTGTGCTCCCCATCCTAAGAACATGGGACTAAGGTTATAAAACAGAACACAGTGGCCGCATGCTGGTCCTTTCTCCTGCCCCCACCTACGCTGCAAGCAACAAAGACACCAAAAAGAAGACTGAAGACTCCAACAGAGAAGCCTGGTCCAGATTTAAGGGACAAATCTATATATTAAGGACTGCAATATCCAGTAGGGTGAGAAAAACTGCATAGTCTAGTTGTTGCCCAGTCTAATAAGGTTGAGAGTTTAGACTGTGTGCTTATATTTTGTTTCTTTGGGTAACTAACTCTGACTTTTTGCCTAACACTTAAAATGTATCTTTTGTAGTCAATACATTTGTTTAACTGTTTATCTTTATCAATGAGTTTGCCTGAAGTGTGTGACAAATGTGCTCAGGTTTGCAAATGCTGGTGTATATCCACTTTCCATTGACGAAGTGGTGAACTGATTAATAAATTTGCACGGCTCATCTTGAACAGGGTAAGACGGTACATTCCTGAGGTACAGTGCTGGGAGCTGGCATGGATGTGTGGGGATTTTGCTCTGGTGACTTTCTCTGTATGATTCATGAGTAGCTCTGGGAGTATTCATGCAATCTAGCTGGATGTGGGGCTCCATGTGCTGTTGTGCTGAGTGATCACAGTGCCTGGAGGGGCTTGCTGCTGGTCACTAGCAAGGCATTGTAAGAGAGAGACAAGTCTAGAGAGAGTTCAGGGGGGCATCCCGGGGATCCCTTCACAACAATACACAGCACTGATGTAGGAAATAAGCTAGTAATTTTCTAATGCTTGCTTTGAATATTTTAAGATAAGATGTTTGTAAACTTGTAATTTCATGTTAGACTTTTTATTTAAGGTGTGTTTTGGATAAGTTTATTATATGGAAAACCAGTCACTGTTGCATGCAAAGCACTAGAAGAAGTTAGGATTTGAATGTAATAGCATTTAAAGTAAACAGTAACACTTTTTTTTAAACCTTAGTTCATTAAGCTGTTTTCTGGAGGTTGTGAAATTTTATACAGAAAGTAAGCTGTAGTTATTCTGGAGCAAAGTTTTGGAATGTAAATATTTACTGTAACTAAGTATACTGAACATATAGAGAATTTGGGAATATACAACTCATTAAATTTTCTGTGAGGATGTATAGATTATAGTTTTCTAATGTGAAATTTAAAAATGTGTATGCATTTAATACCAATGCCTAGCTTGGCCACATATGGAATAATGAACTAGAGAAAGCAAAAGCAGCAAAGAGTCCTGTGGCACCTTATAGGCTAACAGACGTTTTGGAGCATGAGCTTTCGTGGGTGAATACCCACTTCGTCAGATGCATGAGAAAGCAAGTTAAGTTACAGAATTGGTGCATGAGAGATGTATGACGCTGAAAGAACATAAACAATTCTGAGATAGGGTCACAAAGGATTGTAAAGTTGTTTAAGAAAAAGCAGGTGTTTTTTCAGTATCAGAAAGAAAAAGACGGGTAGTTTGTGAGGTGCAGAATGCACCAGCTCAAACAGAAGGTGGGTACCTTCTTTCCTAGGCAAACACTGTATTGAAAAGTAGCTTAGGATCTTGATGACTTGCATCTCTGTAAATTTTTTTGTTCTATGGTTGTTTGCGTGGATTGAGTCTTAATAAATATTTTGAAAGGATGGTTATTATTTAGGACTATTTCTTTTGAATCCCGGAAAGGCCTCATGAGAATTGTCAATCTATTTCCTAACAATAGGAAGAAGAGACTTAGGAGTGGAATGATACCATTTTGAAAAGGTTTAAGGGCTTAAATTCAGCTCTCATTGAAGATAATGGAAAAACTCATGTGGGTAGTGTAAACTGGCATAGCTCCATTGAACAGTCATTGACTCAGTCTGAATTGGATTAAGTGCTAAATGAAGATAGACCCTTTGGGGTGAGATTCTGATCTCAGTTGCACAAGCATTCATTCAGAGTAACTCCACTGATTACAGTAGTTACTCCAGATTTACTTCAGTGTAAGTGAGATCAGAACCTGGTCCTGGAAAAGAAGAATAAAGAGAGCACTGGACCTTTTAATATATAACACTTGCATAATGCTTTGAGGTCTTAATTACACCTCACATCAAACACTTCACTCTTCTATTATTAGGGCCAGATTATGCCTTTCTCAGTGGTGAGGAATTATTCTCCCTAGGAATCCTGTTGATTTCTGCAGCACTACTTGGGTGATCAGCTTCCCCACCGATGTGAATAAGAGCACCTCTCTGCCCACCACCTGTTGCAATGAATCTTTATCCCTCTAATAGGTGCTTTACCTGTGAGGTCCCTACCCCGGAGGGAGCTCTAGAGAACATCCATTTGCATATGTGGAAGCAGAGTTGGGACCGATATTAGAACATTAGAAACTCAGAGACCTTCTTCCATTTCTTTCTCATACATCTTTTCATTGGTTGTTTGGTTATTATTAATTGCAAATAGTGACTGTCAATTGAATTGCTTTCCCTACATCTATATGATATTCTTAAACTCCTTAAGAGTTGTATCTATACTTACACTAACAAATAAAAGCCATGCTATCCTCCATTTAATTTTTCTTTTAAAAATAGGTAAAGATAATTGGATACTTAAATATTTCTAAGTACTGCAGCCATTTAGAGAAAAAAAAATTCTGAGTCAGACCAGCTCTTAGGAAGGACATAGCTGGATTTCTGCAGCCATGCCAAATGTACACGTCTTTTGCCACTCCCCATTCTCTGGCAACCAGAAAGTGGACAGCTACACTAGCTCTACAGAGCCCAGGGATTCCCCCATGCCAGGAGGACTCTTGGGAAGCTGGTTAAAGTGGCTTTGCAGTGGTTTGCACCAAGGGATTGTACCAAGGACAGATATTTAGCCCTATATGTGTACCTACCAGGCCATAAAGGTGAGATTTTTACCCTTGTTCTTTATTCCAGGTAAAAGGGCTGGAGTGGTGAGAAGGGGCTCTAAAAGCCATGGATCCAGCCAGGGGGGAATTTTCCAGTGCAGGAACTGAACAGGTTGTCTTCCAAGGACCAGCTCACAAGTCGTGGTGTAAGGGGCGTACTGGGTGCAGGGCTGGGGATGGGACTCGTGTGTTGGGAGTGGAGCCACAGTGCATAATGATGCTGAGATTCTGATTCTGGGTGTCACACCAACCTATAGGAAGCAGGGCTTAAATCCATCTTAGCCACCCTTGCTCCCTGAGCTGCAAGTGTCTAATGAGACACTTTCTGAGTTTTGGGGTAAATGGGATTTCCTGGAGACAAAATATGTTTTCACTGGCATGTTGTGTGGACCATCTGATTTCACTCCTGTGATCCCCACAGACATTTTAAGGACCACTGTATAAAAGTGTAAAATAACATTTTAAGTTTATTTTCCTGGTTTTGTTGTTATAAAAGCTCATTATAAACTCTTTTACTAGAAAATCTTATAAATTCTGGGTTGCAATAGTAGCTTTCATTGCAACTATAATACATTATTGAAATAGCTGCCTAAATATATACTTCATCTGCTCTTTCCATTTTAATTCTAATTTAAATATTTCATATAGTTTTCCTATAGATTCTTCATTGGCGACTAAGAATTGCACTATCAGAACGAATACAGCTTTGCTTTGAAAGGTGCTTTGGGAACCTACCGGTTATGTTAATAATTTAAGGTAAAAGAACGAGTTAAGATTGTCTGTCTTCAACACTACAACAGGATGGAAGGGAAATGGATTCTGCACCAGCGCAGCATATTGTGCCTCATTGTATATTTGATCTTAGTCCCATTACTTCAGAGGCCTAAGCTAGTGTTGGGCCTGAACAGAACTTTGAGTATGAACATCCAGTCTTACTTTTTTCTGAAATATGAATCTTAACTTTTTTGTTTAAGTGGCTGAACCAAACTGAATCAGAATAGAAGTTGAACTGTGATTGCTCTCCATGCTTCCAGAAACAGAAGACAAAACTTCCTTATCACAGTGTATTACTATACTCCTTTCTCTCTCCTTGTCCTTTGCTTTAGTTTTTTTGACCATCCTTTCACATCTGCTTTCAAACCTCTCCTTTTTCATCTTTTTACTATCCTCCTTTGTGAGCAACTTTATAAGTCTTTTATGGTGAATTTAGAGCTCATGAAAAGTTCCAGATTAGTAGCCATGGAGATTTGAAAGCCTGTTTATCCACAGAACAGCTATAGAATGTATGTAATTATATCTTAAGGGTGGGCAGGTAGTTCAGTCTCATTGTTGATTCAATCTTTGGTCTTGTTGCTGAAACTGTCAACAAAAACGCCAATTCATGCCAGTTTTTTGTGATGTGGATGCTGTGCTAGACATTGTACAAGCACTATAATAGACAGATGGAAAGGAGGAAGAAGGATGAGGGTGGAATGACTAGATCCATAAAATATGGAATGTGTTAACTTTACTATGTATATCAATGATAGTGATATGCCAGAAACTTATAGGAAGCAAAGAGAAGCTGTTTTCTGTGTTTCAGAGAAGATGGGGTTTTGGAAACAGACGCAACTAGCCTACTATCAACAAACTCCTAGAGAATTTATGATTGAGGAACATACATTTTCCTTTTTGTGGGTTGGTTTAAACTGAAATACAGAATAAAGGCTTACTCTTAGATATGGAATTGTCAAATCCATTTGATGAGAAATCAAACTTATGTAAAGAAATGGATGGTTAATCTATAAAGAAGCTGTAATGCATACAGAAAGAAATTCTGGATAGAACACCTTGAATGACAAGAGTCACCTTGAGGAAGTTCTGGTGTTATAAGATCTTTTCAACAAAGGGGAGTCATAATAATATGCCTTTCCATTTTAAATAGGAGCGATTAGAGCACGAATGAATGTTGATTAATCAGCAAAGGCATCAAAAGATCTGCTTACAAGAAAAACCAGGAAAAACATTTAACTATATATTAGAGTGTGCTATGCGTGTGTTCAGGCATGCATTTGGTTAGCTATGCATGATCATTATCTGAGAACCGAATTGCTATTTTAATAATTAAGTGATTGTTTAATTTCAGAAATAGAATTGCTTTTGTTGAACAGTCAAGTGACAGTCTAGTAACTTTTGACTATTACACAGCTTAGCTGGTAAATTGATAAAGACTTGTGTTAAGGACCCATAGCTCCATATTGGTATAAAAATCCAGTATACAGGATGGTAAAGTGTTGGATAAGTTTACCACTATGTGATAACACTTTAATTAAAAAAATTGATTTATTACTTCGTAATAAGTTTTAACCATTAGATTATATATTGATTAATAAAACTCATAATTGAAATTCAACACATTCATGGGAAATAGTCTATGGGTCATTATTTGTTAGTAATTATTAAAGTAATTTTAATTATTACTATATGTACCTTAAGAAAGGTAATTCATATAGCATTTGCTATATGTATGTACCTTTATTAATGCATTTCTGGCTTGTCAGAAAAAACAAAATCCCAATAAAGTTGCACACAGTCATTTAATGTTGATTCAGCTTCCCTTCACTTTAAATCAGGCTTTTACTATGTCCTGCATTCTTTGGTATTTGTAGGTTCAGCTCCAAAGTTGGATGATGCATTTTTTGTGAGGGTTTTTATAACTGATAAATTATTATGCTGACCTGAACCACTGAAGGTATTTACAGACAAACTTGTGAAGGTATGACAGCACTTAACTACAAAAGCAAAACTGCTGCAAATGCAACAAATAAAATAAAGATCCAGTGATTAACATGACGTTGATGAAAGGATTTGATGATAAAATCAAAGGAAAAGAAGTATTTTTGTTTCATTTGGATAGACATGTTTGTCCTAATCAAATGCAAATAATGGTAAGAAGGAAGCACTGTAGTTTTTGTTTTTAAATTGTTATTTGTAGTGTACTGTCTAAAGCTGAGAAATAGCTCTTTTATTTTGACAAGGGATGATAGCTAATCTAGACAGATGTTGCTCTTTCTCTACATGCTGTATGGATTCTAATTCAGAGGACACTGAGGCCAAGACTGGAGGAGGGTTTCTTGAAAAATAGATAATCAGGAATTCAGTCTGGAAAGAGTCTTTGTTTTTTCTACAAGATATCAGACATACACAGGAAAGCTCCTGTGCTTACACCTTATATTATACATATTATATATATGCTACTTTAAAAAGCACTTGCACAGTCGGGTAACCTTTTTAAAAAGGGCATTTTCTTAAATAGCAATTTACTTTCAGCTTTACCATAACTCCACTGCAGGTCAAGAGAAGTTGGAGTTGCAAGGGAGTAAACACTTGTTTAAACATGAAAAGATCAAGTGAATGTTTAACCCTTGTTTAAACATAACAAGAGCAAGTGAAACATTTTAATCAGGTTTACATTTCACTGTGATATATCTTCAAGGTTTTCCTAGTGCGATGACCCCTGTTTAAGTAACAATAATACTTAACAATTGTATAGCAGTTTACATCTTTTAAGTGCATTAAATAAATAGCTCCCTTCCCTATGCGGTGGACATGATATTAAATATCAAATGAAAGAACAAAACAGCCAAGCTCCTCTCAACATTTTCCATGACACCAGTTTCCTTACTTACCTCTGACCTAAAAAGCACCCAGCCATCCCCATCAACCTCCTCCATCAAGCTAAAAGACAGTTGAATCAAAGCACAGGCAGGCAGCTCAGCTGACCATAAGCTGATGCCCCATAAGCACCTGGGTGAGAGTTGTTTATAGATTTCAGATTGGAATCTGATAGTTTCTTGACTTTTCTCGTGTTCCCAGCACCTCCAATTAATGACAGTGCTGAACAGCAAAAAAATACAGCTAAGAGTATCATCACCAAATGAAAAACAGGAAAGCCTTTTTTCCTGTACTTCAAACACCTTCATTGTTTATGCTTAGATTCTTAGATTATATGACCATAAGGGACAATTATGATCATCTTGTCTCTTCTGTGAACCCTCTCAAAGTTTTCAACCTCTTTTTTGAATTGTGGATGCCAGAACTGGAGACAGTATACAATTTATAAGAAGAACGTGTATTTAGCGTTATCGTTCACAGTTCTGTGTTCATTCATCTAATCTGCTATCTACTTCATTCTCCAGAGTGAGCCTCTGCCTCCCTGTCCTGGCATCTGGTCCAGTCTCTGGCCAACTGTGTGTTCATGCTCAGTTTAGGTACCAAAGGGGCAACTCAGATGCCTAAGAAACTTTAACAGCCCTAGGCCAGGATCTAGATTAAAGAAAATCAGCTAAATGTTGTGTAGAAGTTTGTTTTTCCATCAATTTGAAAATATCTTGGATTTTCTGACTAGATTCTTCTATTCCCCTTCTCTTTCCCCTTCTCCTGACCATATTCTTCTTTGTAGTTTTTCTCTTCTCCACTGTCAATCTCAAAAATGAAACTTGTGTGTTCAAGTGAAAGAGCTTTTCCAGTGACTGGTCTGCTAATCTGGCACTTGCTTCCAGAAGTGATCAGGATGATCATGAGTTTTGGGGTCTTCAGAGCAAAATGAAAAACCTGCTTCTCCTCCCTAACCTTTCCTGCTGATTCAGGGAGAGACTGAGAGAGACCTATATATGTATACTTAATAATTTTTTGGAAGCACTCAAATATCAGAGTGATGGGCACCATTTAAAACAGATAGATGGACAGATAGGCGTCGCCTGGGAGATTTGTCAAGTCTGAGGCTGGTGGCTGACAGGAAAAAATATAGAAGTGGAAGTTAACTGTCCCTATTCTCCAAATTCAATTTATATTCATGGCTCAAAGCGGTTTGCTGAGAAGGAAATCTTAGCTGGTGATAATGTAGTACTATGTTTTATTTTCTGAGACAACCTCAGCTATGCACTGGGCAGACACAAGTTCATGAGTCATTCATTGAAATCAGAGCTCTTCCTTACAAGCGTATTCCTACATTTAAAACGCTGCAGCAGCACAGCTGCATTGCTGCTGGACTACTTCAGTGAAGATGCTACTATGCTGATGCGACAGCTTCTCCCACAGGCATAGTTGATCCACCTCCACAAGAAGTGGTTGCTATGCTGATGGGATAAAACCTCCTGTCAACATAGTAGTGTCTACACTGAGGGTTAGGTTGGTATAACTGGGTCACTCAGGCCTGTGGATGTTTCACACCAGGAGTGACATAGTTACACTGATGCAAGTTTATAGTGTAGACCTGGTGTCAGTCTGGGAGGTCTGCTGACAGAGAGGGAGAGAGAATAGCATACGGAAACTTGATGGGTTCACTCTTGATTGCTCTGCAACAAAAGTCTTCCACCCACAGAAATCAAATGCTGCAAGCCACAGGCAGTCCTCATAGTTTAACTAGTTCACAGTACAGGTCACACAGTTGTTTCAGAAATTCCCAGAGACCAGGTGGTTTTCTCTGGCACTTTAAGTAGATGGTACTATGTTTTGATTATGGTCAACCAACATTATCAACTATGAGAACATAAGAACATAAGAACGGCCATACGGGGTCAGACCAAAGGTCCATCTAGCCCAGTATCTGTCTACCGACAGTGGCCAATGCCAGGTGCCCCAGAGGGAGTGAAGCTAACAGGCAATGATCAAGTGATCTCTCTCCTGCCATTCATCTCCATCCTCTGATGAACAGAGGCTAGGGACACCATTCTTTACCCTTCCTGGCTAATAGCCATTTATGGACTTAGCCACCATGAATTTATCCAGTTCCCTTTTAAACATTGTTATAGTCCCAGCCTTCACAACCTCCTCAGGTAAGGAGTTCCACAAGTTGACTGTGCGCTGTGTGAAGAAGAACTTCCTTTTATTTGTTTTAAACCTGCTACCTATTAATTTCATTTGGTGACCCCTAGTTCTTGTATTATGGGAATAAGTAAATAACTTTTCCTTATCCACTATAGTCCACTTCCAAGCACTGACATGTCAGGAATGTCCAGCAAGAAGGAGTTTGGGAAAATATGGGGTGTGAAGAGAGAGAGGGAGGCAGGAATCTCACAAAGTAGCCAGTTTGTAATGTAAGCAAACCAGTTTCTTCAAGTACCTGTTAGTTTCAATTCTTATCAAATTCTGTAATTTGTTGTTTTTTTCTGGGTGGGCTCCTTTTTGTTATGGGACCAAAAGTTTTAGTGTTACCTGTTCTCTCTGTATACAAATTATTTGTTATTACAGTAGTTTGCCAGTGTCCAGGAATTTTCTTTCTAAGGGCCATATTCACACTTAGTAGTATTTTACTCCACAAATAGTTCCATTGCTTTCAACAGAATACTCATGTGAGGTACTAGTCAACACGAAGAAAGACTCACAATCTGGCCTCTGGGTAGCAGAGTCTCTAACTTCAAGATTGTCTTGAAAATAATTTATCTGCTGTTGATTACTAACTTTTCTCATCTTGTTTCTTCCTGTTTCTTTCCCACTGTTGCCTTTCATTTTTATTTTCTATACATTTTCTTTAACTTCCTTCTTTCTCGCTTTTATATTATTCCCAGATTTTCTTTCTTTCCTTATCTTTTTCTTCTCCACTTGCCAGAAATAGTTTGATACCATTCTGATCTATCTTAGTGATACTAAATGTAGAGGTAGGATTCCCAGATATTTCTTAAACCTGTATTTTCAGGTTTAGCAGAACAAGATTGCTACTTCTGTTGGTACTATACCACCAGGTAATCCAGAACAATATTCTGTACAAAGGAGCAAAGCCTGGATGAATTACCATTAACAGGTAGTGTCAGAATAAACTGCACCAAGACCGATTGGTGCCAGCAGTAACAACGGCTTTATTAGAACATACTAGTGTGACATAAACATATTAATGAGAGCTCTGTGAATAAATTTGATAAAAGATTTACCTAGGAATTTAGTTTTTTTTCTTTTTTGTTTACAGAATATTCCTGAGCATATTACAATTTCTTTATTGGTTACCTGTAATTTGTCAGAGAAATCACACAGTATTTTTAGTTCTTTTGATGGAGTGAGTTCACAAAAATGTTCAGAGTGACTATTCAAGACTGAATCTAGAGTTTTCTGTTTCCTACACATCCATCTTTGAAATTTACTTTTATGACTATCTGGGTCAGTAGTATGAATGGTCCCTGGAAGTGAACCCAAATAGTGTGAAAGCATAGCTGAGGCAAATTCTTTAACTAGGGGATGCTTTATTGTTTGATCTGTGCTTCAAGAGTTATAGATTCTCTTTGTCATCTTCTTAAGGAAGTGTGTGTGTGCTGTCTTTGCTGGAAAGCTATAAAGCTTAAGCAGGCTGGTGGTATTGATTGACTGATGCACGATATACACATCTGCAAATTATTTAGTAAGAGGTCAGTGTCTGTCTAAAGTCATGATTATCAGACTGAATCTATGAATTTATTCAGGGGATGTTATCAAGTGGTAAGCATACATAACTGAGAGTCAGGCTACCTAGCGTCTTTATTTCTAGCTAGGTCATTGACTTGCTGGTTGACCTTTAGCAAATTCCTTAACCTTTTTTTGCCTCACTTTCAGATTAGAAAAAATAATAATTTTCTATCTCACAGGGATCTTGTGAGGCATAATTTATTAGTGTTTGTAAAGCACTTGCTGATCTTGAGAATAAGGTCACTTGACAAATGTAGAGTATCTTTGCTACTTAGAAAAAATTGGAGATAAAACAGAATACTGCAGAATGTTTTCCTGAAAAATATATTGGTTCTGCCCCACCCAAATAACTTAAGTATGGTGAGTCTGCTTCTAAAAAGAATGAGAAACAGCAACAAATAGAGGGAGAAATAGTTTCAAGTACTTCCATATATTAGCACAGAAGTAAATACATTAAAGTTAGCTAGTACATACATTATGATGGGAACCAAACTGAGTGTAACTAAGTGAATACCTTATTTTATTCTATTCTGTACTATATAGATTCTTACACTGCACTCATCACCACAGTATCTTATCGAAATCTTCAGGCAATGTTACCATCTGGGTAGTTATCTATTGAGATGAGAACTTTTGGGTAATAGGTGTACTTTCTACTACATCACAATATATGTGTATTTTATTTCCTGCATTGTTAAGGTCACTGTGACTTAAAACACCCCTGTATTCACACCTTACACATTTTTGTGATAATCTTTATGCAAAATATGGCTTGTGAGGTACCACTTAAAGACTAAGGCCATGGCTACACTTACAGTTCTGCAGCGCTGGTAGTTACAGCTGTGTTCGTACAGCTGTGTAGGGCCAGCGCTGCAGTGTGGCCACACTGACAGCTACCAGCGCTGCAGTGTGGCCACATTTGCAGCATTTGCAGCGCTGTAGGGAGTGGTGCATTGTGGGCAGCTATCCCAGCATTCAAGTGGCTGCAACGTGCTTTTCAAAAGAGGAGGATGTGGTGGAATGTGACAGGGAGCGTGGAGGAGACAGAGAGATTGGATTTTTGAAGCTGATACTGTTCTCAGCTCCCTGCCTTGCAAGTTCTAAGGACTGGAAGACACACAGTGCCTACCTTCAATCATTTTAAGAGTTCTGACCCCTTCCCCCACCCCTCTCTCATTCACTAAATGCAAATTATGCACTCCTAAATAGCCATCAGACCAGATAAGCATCTGCTCAACATGGACTTCCCCCTCCCCCTCTGCCGTG
The DNA here is from genome assembly GCF_025201925.1 of Gopherus flavomarginatus. Lineage (NCBI taxonomy): Eukaryota > Metazoa > Chordata > Testudines > Testudinidae > Gopherus > Gopherus flavomarginatus. Next base: position 181,937,391 of record NC_066620.1, on the reverse strand, counting down.
TGAGCGTGCTGTTTCTCTCTTCAAGCAAACAGCTGTGAACATTCCAAAGTAATTCCCCTGCCTGCCTCCGCTCGCTCAGCAAACAGGAGCTGTGTTTGTTTTTTAAATAAGCAGTTTGGCTGAACTCAGAGCTCCCCCTTTCTTCCGGTTTGTTGTGGACAGGAATTCTGGGATATCTCCTTATACCCTGGAGGTCAATAAAAGCGCTGGTGGGGTCCACACTTGCTGACCAGCGCTGGATCACCAGCGCTGGAATCGCTACACCCGAGGCTTGACCGGGTGTACAGCCAGCGCTGCAATCAGGGAGTTGCAGTGCTGGCCATGCTTTGCAAGTGTGGCCACATCCTAAGTTGCAGCTCTGTAACCCCCTCACCAGCGCTGCAATTCTCTCATGTAGCCATGGTCTAATAACACATTGATCTTCAGTATTCTTGGGTTCTGTAGTACAAAATGTGTATTAAGAGTTTATGAACATAAGCTGAAATTATGACTATAATAGGTTTACCAGAGAAGTGTGAGGGGGGATAAACTGGTTTCTCAAAGGTGAAGAGCAAGCTGATGCCTCTAGCCAGGTGTCATCAAAGCTGATTGGCAATCACCTGTCAAGTAGTCATTCTTTAGTAGTGAAGAGAGACAGGGACAGATCAATCTGCATTTTAGCAGACTCCATGTCTCCTTCTCACAGCTGGAAGGAACTTTATCTAGGATAACCCTCAGGAAAATGAATTTCAAAGGGTGATTGGACTATAAAAGTGAATGGCAAAAACACCCCAGGTGTTCTCTCTCTCTCTCTCATATACATCTAAGAAGACACAGGAACCAGCCCTTTGACTTTGGGGGGAGATCCTGACTTGAGAATTTGATCAGCCCTGTTGCTGGGAACATCTGTTAAGGACTTTATCTTGAATCACATCTCGCTTGTTAAGTTTTATCTTTATTTTCCTTGTAACCATTTCTGACTGTGATACTGTGATGTTCTGTACCTTGGGGGAACACCCAGCACCCCCATGTTCATCCTTATAATATGATTGTGTGGTATCCAATGCAAAGTTTGTCATGTCGGGTGTCTTCGGATGGCTCTTGATGTTCTGAGCATTGTTGTTATGGTAATGTTATAGGTTGTAATTTCATGTATATACTTATGAGGCTGAAAATGTGTCCTCAAGGCTTAAAGCAAGACCGGTCAAAAACTCTCCAGAAGCAGAGGGGCAGTTCACGCCTCACCAGGGAATGAATGGGACAAACCCAGTCCAGCCTCACAGGAACAAAGGCCACTGGCCTAGGCAACAACAAAGGATCTGTTGGACTCTCGAGTAAGTCACTTGTCTTCCTTTGGTCAGTTTGGGACTGCACTGAGGTAATGCTCATCTGACTCTGAAGAGGGGGAGGCAAAGCCAGGAGGGAAGAAAGAACATGATAAAAGGGAGAGATGTTTGCCATGCTTTTCCTCTTTCTTCCCCCTACATTTACAGACACCACATCAAGTGATTGAAGCACTGATCAAAGGGGAGAGCCTGGCTGAAGAGCAACCAGCTAGCCTGTGGTGAGAAGCATCTAAATTTGTAAGGGCATTGAAAGTCTTAAGATTAGCTTAGAATGCATTTTGCTTTTACTTCATTTGACTAAATCTGACTTGTTATGCTTTGACTTATAATCACTTAAAATCTATCTTTCATAGTTAATAAATCTGTTTGTTTATTCTACTTGAAGCAGTGCATTTGGTTTGAAGCATGTCAGAGATTCCTCTTGGGATAACAAGCCTGGTACATATCAATTTTTTTTATTAAATTGATGAACTCATATAAGCTTGCCCCTTCCAGTGGGCATAAGGGGACACTGCAAGACAGAGGTTCCTAGGGTTGAAGTCTGGAACTGGAGATATCAGCTAGTGTCATTCTGTTGCAAGTAGCTGGGAGCAGCTTACATGCCAGAGGTTGTGCGTGAACAACCCAGGACTTGGGGTTCTCACAGAAGTGCAGTGCAAGGCTTGCTCCCAGAGTCAAGGACTGGAGTGACCTAGCAGATCACAGGTCCAGATAATGCCAGAGGGGAATGTCACAAATACCTTATACTTGTACTCAACTTAAAATCTATCTCTCTGTATTTAAATAAACTTGTTTTATTTTTAATCTAAATTAATCTAATGTGTTAAACTGAACTGTTTGCAACTGGAGTTAACAAACTGTTGAATATTGACCCTGTAGAGGGGCAACAGACCTCTAATATATGAACTGTCCAAGAAAGGGCTGGACAGCGCAGAACATATGTTTTTTGGGGAAAATTCAGGACCAGGAGTGTGTTGGGGTCACCTTGCAGGTAGTAACCAAAGTAGGTGGAAGTCAGAGTCTGACTGGAGTGTTGTTGGCAGACTGCTGGGGTCAGAGTTGCTAGACCAGGGCCGTGGCTATATACAGACTCTCAAGGTCTGACTTGCATGTTTGTGAGCAGCCCTGGCTGGAGCTACAACAGCAAAGCATTGTGAGACACCCAAGATTGTGTGACACAACCCCTCATTGGTCTGGACTGCACCCCAGAATGTGACAGTCATCGAGGTTGTTTAAGCATCTTTTCAAACTGTAGTTAATAACACATTTGGATAGGGACTACATAAGCATTATAGAAGCATCATATTGTGAGCCAGGGAGATCTTTAGATCTTGCCTCACCACAACCACATTAAAGTTCTTCAAGAACTGTGTTTGAGCTGTCACTCAAGTTGGTGTACCTCAGCCACCTCGGGACCAATGAAGCTGGGTTTGTCTGAGGGTACAGTAGTTGTGTCTCCTGCCTTTTTTATCTTCATCTACAGCCATTGTGCAATGGACAAAGAATGGACTAAAATGACCTTCACTCTCAAACATAAGGTCTTAGATGTCTTCTGTTATCAGCTCGTTAAGTTTAAAATAATCTATTGCCCTCTCCATTTAACCCAATTCATTACTGAGGCTGTAACGTAACAAAAATGTATATGTAATTTCCTTCCTGCCTTTAATACAATATCCTTCTTGGGGACCAATGAAAATTTGACCATGCCTTTCTTACTGACCCTTTTAAAGAACCACAAGGGCTGCACAAAACTGTTGCATCTTCAGTTAAAAAGAATGGTACCTAGTGGATCTTCTCACTAGAACATCAAAAAGACTAAGTAAGATACCTGCTACTGTTAGTGTTTGAATTATTGAGGAGCTGGACAGGAGGCCATAAAATACAGCTGATTAGTGACAGAGACTTACAAGTGATTAGACTTGGGTGATTTTAGTTCCTACCTTTTGTTTCTGATTCATGGAATTAACAGCTGAAAGGTTAATATATCAGCACTCCAACTGTTCTCTAAGCCAGTCAACTCAGGGTGAAGTTTTGTTCTTGGATTCAGAGTTGTGCTGGGATGGCAGGTAAGCAGATAACCTACATGTAATCTAGGGGCTGGTGCGAATCAAACCGGGCAAGGTGGGGGTTAGAGGCAAACCAGGCGGCCAATCTTTCTAAGCTTTGCTGTGCTGAAGTGCTCCATACCTCTCGATTGCGTTTGGAAGAGATCGGTGCTTGTAAGGCTTCTAAGTCAGGAGTTAGCTTTGCCGGGAGAAAGTGGCAGTGATAATTGAGGATACCTAATAACTGCTGAAGCTCTTTTTTATGTTGAGGAGGGGTTTCCACCCAGGGATCCAACACACCAGCCGGGGCTTGAGTATAGGTGGTGGGGGTGAAATGGAAGCCCAAAAATGAAAAGCGCTGGGAGGCCTGTAGGTGGCTTTTTGCCGTATTAATTTGCCACCCGTCGGCCTCTAATGCATTGACAACCATTTGGGTGGTGTTTTGGACTGCCTGAGAATGGGACCCACACACGATAATATCATCTACATAGGGTAGTACACTTACACCTGGTGTGGGCTTCACCTTTTGCAAGGTGATGTTGAGATGGGACGCTGCCAGTGCTGGGGAGTTACAGAACCCCTGCGGGCAAACTTTCCATTTCTATTGAACGCCTTTAAAAGAGAAGTTTAAGATTTCTTGTGCGTCCTGTAGTGGAATTTGATAAAATATATCTTTTAAATCAAGAGTACATGCCCACTGATTACGTGCATCGCTTAGTTGCCGCTGGATTTCGGGGATGGTGACCGCACTGGCGAACGCGATATGCTTGACACGGCTGTTAGCCTGTCTATAGTCAATGACAAGACGATATTTAGAGGGGTCGCCAGGCTTGGGAATGCCCCAGCCCGGGGACAGAAAAGTCGATGCAGCGGCCCTTTCAATTTTTCTTTCTTTTAAGAGTTGAACGAGTAACTCTTCAATGAGGGGGAGCCCTTCAGGTTTAGTGGGAATGGGGGAAAATTTCCAAGGCTGGAAGTTGATAACTTCGGGGATATAGGGGGAATGACTGCCTACTGCTATGGGGAGGGCTTGCAAAACAGAGGCCTGCAGTTTAAATCTCTTAATGTCTGAAACCTCTAACAAATTTTGTGCTCCCACCAAGGCTTTTACTTTTCTCATATATTTTCCGTGGGCGATTGTAACCCAAACTACAGGTTTTTCTTCTACACTATTAAGACCTTGAACGAACATAAATGAGCCTGTGGGGGTGTGGGGAACCTCGGACTTAATTACACTAATTTGGGCGCAGTTGTCCAACAAAAAGGCAATGGGGAGGCGGCTATCAACCAACAAAGTTGCATAGGGCCGTTTGTCGGTGGGGTCTTGGTTTGGGCCGGGGCGCACCCGGCCATTACTCGTTTTTTGACTTGACATAGTCGTCCCAATCTTTCCAGCCTAGTTGCTTTGCAACTGTCTGCTATTCGGTGTTAGACATTTTACGCAACGCCTCTTTGGGGATTCCCTTGTGAAGGAGGAACCTGAAGAGTGCCCTTTCGGCTTTGGTGCGCTCAGGATAATTTTTCGGGGCTTGGTTGTCCCCTCGAGCCGCCGCGGCAGGGAGTACTGAGGGAGGCGGCGTTTTCGGAAATCGAATCTTGCTAACAGCCTCGTACAATGTAACCACGGGGCGCCCTATGGCGGCATGTAACATGAGCGTTGCCCCGGTGTCAAGTTGGGGACCCCCTTCCAAAGCTAAAGTAAGAGCGTCCATTGGCACCGGAATTTGGGAAGGATCGGCCACAAAAATGAACGGCAAATTACTTTGTTGTTGCTGCTGGTTAAGATGTAGCGGAAATTGATTCGGGTCCCAAAGTACTATGGAGGCGCCGGCAATGCCCCATATTAAGTCATGGGGCGTTTTAAGGCTGCCTGGGGGAATATACATGCCTTTAAAGCTTCCTCTCATAGCGAGGATGGCTGCCGCCGGGGTAGTAACCGGCCAAGTTCCGTTGTTTAATAGAGCGTGACCAGGGAACCCCTTTGACCAATTGGCCGTTTTAGCCAAGACGGCGGCCTCCTCCCTATCTACTGCTTCTGCCCTGTGGTCCAGGGCCACACGGCCTAGCCACGTCAGGGGTGGCTCATTCTCCCTATGCTGGGTTTCCCTCATATAGTCTTTTAACTCGGCTTTAGACCGGGTGCGATATTCGGTCGTGGTGATGGTCTGACCCGTGTTAGAGTCTACCTTGCTCTTAGTCACAGCAACGGGCATGGCTTCTACTCTAATCCCTTCCTCTACTGCCGGGGAGGCCGTGGGCAGAGCGGGGTATAGAGAATGCTGAGACGCCTCATAAGGCAGGGGGAAAAAATCGCTGTCGCTGCCGGCGGGGGTTTTCTTTACCTCCCCTTCCTCGCTTGCCTCGCTTTTGCTACCCGTGAAGGAATCCGAGGCTGCTTGCTTTGCTGCAAACATAGTACTTCCGTGAAGCACAGCACAGAGATCTAACGCTTTATTTAACAGACAGAACAGAACAGTGGAAACATCCTCTGACTTATATTCGTCTGGTCTGAGTTTTTTAGGCTTTTTGACCTTTCCTAGCTCTTCTAACAGATGGGTTAATAGTTTGTGAGCCGGATCGCCGCCTTGTACCCGCTGTGGGGGAATAAGTTTGGATATGGCGCCTCCTGATTTTTTGACTATGCGACTGCACTCTCTCCAAATTTGGGAGGAGGCTTCGGTCTGATTGTTCTCTGCGACTCCCGTGCACTGAGGCTGCAGGGAATTATCGGCCGGCTGACACCTGAACATCGGGTGACAGTGGAGGAGGCACCCTACCGCAGTCAAGGTTAATGGTGTCGTATAATTCTTGGACCCGGGGCCCGACTCAATAGAGAAGACCCAATCTAATTTAGGTTGTTCCGATTGTCGGCTGGCCACTTGATGAAATTGCAAATGCTGAAATTGCTCGAGCTCAGATTGTTTGCAGTCCACAGTGTGCCATGAACATGGTCCATCCTCGAAACATCCTGTTCGTGACGCCATGTTAGTCACCCGATAGTATGCGAGGACCCAAGTAGTCAGATGCACACCTGTTATCTACCAGGTTGCAGGGGTGACCGAACGATAAAGGTTCGTTTTTGGATGTTTAGAGGGGGAACAGTTGTGGCGCAGTGTTGGGAGCGAGCAGGCACTGAGACGTATGGCTTTACCTTAATGGTTTATTAGTGATACAGAAACAATATTGACTAACAACTCTATTTATACAAGGAAACACACAACATACTCATACAAAGAAAGACACAATATACAGTTAACCCAAAAAGAAAATCTTGTTAACTTCCAAAAATAATTAATTACAAAGCATACTTACTAATACAAACCAATGCAAAAACATTATGGCCGGCAGACGCGTAAGCTCCACTGAAACACGAGAGCTGAGAGAGGCTTCGAGGTGATCAGGCTCGGTTACGGGTGCACTCAAGGTGCAAGTGACTCAGGTGCGCTCTCCTCTCTGCCTGCCAAACTGTGGGCAGGACAGATATACCCAAAGTGACGCCTCCCAAGATCTAGTGTGGAAATTGCTGATAGGTATATGGGGCTTCTCGTCTACCAAATAAGGTTAAATAAACTATAGATAGGGTTTCACCGAGTTTCCCCGAAGAGGCAGGGGATATTCTGTTGCAAGCTGTTTGCAAAATATCTGTAAAGTTGCAACAGAGCGGTCAAACTTCAGCCTCAGCCTTTACTGGAAGCTGTTTGCAAAAATATCTGTAAAGTTGCAACAGAGCGGTCAAACTTCAGCCTCAGCCTTTACTGGAACGGTCAACCCTCAGCCTTTACTGGCAAAGACAATAACAGGAAACAGCTCGGTGTACGTGCTGGCTTTGTATCTAAGCATGGAGGCCAGGGCAGACATGCAGAAGCAGGCCTGGTGTTACAACAGGTGAAGTTTTGTTCTTGGATTCAGAGTTGTGCTGGGATGGCAGGTAAACAGATAAGCTACATGTAATCTACCATAGTGTAACTGATTAGAGAAAGTGTGAGGAGAGAGGGGGAACATAATATCTTTGAGAAGGGCTGGAAGCCTTATTTTATATCAGCTGGGAGTGTACAAAGGTGTAAGCTTGATTTCAGTTTTCTTGCAGTAAAACATATAGGTACATGTTCATCCATTAGGAAGACTCATCTGTCTGACAAATAACATCAGTATCCAATTTGAGCCTGTCATTGTAACGCTGTTAAAAGAAGTTTGTAAAGTCAGTATAGAGAAGAGACCTTTGTAAACATGCTGCCTTCATATCTGTGCCTTTCCAGTCTGAGTTTCTCCTGTTGCATTTATATTCATATGTCTGCTATATTGCTAATGCATTTTCTTCTATAAAATGACCCTGACTGCTGCTGTAATATCTAGTTTAAATGAAGTGTAGCTTTCAGACTGGGCATACCATTAAAATATTAAAATATATACTGAATCATATTAAGCTGAATCTCTTTGGTCTTTCATGGCTACATTTTTTATAAGATTGCCTTTTAAGAATACATTTATGGCCCAAGCTAGCAGCCATTCCTCACATAGAATTCACATTGGACCTTATTCCCCTCTTTTCGGCATCTTGTAGTTGGGGTCCACGTGTGCAAAGTGACTGTAAAATGGTGCCATTATAATCTGGGAGCATCTGACACTCAGTTTGTATGGGTGTAAATGACTACACAAGGTGCAAGAGAGACAAGGTGGGTCAAATACTTTCTATTATTGGACCAATTTCTGTTGATGAAAGAAACAAGCTTTTGAGCTACACAGAGCTCCGCTGCTGCTGCTGTTTCTTTATCGTCTTCTTCTTCTGTAGAGAATTAGGCCCATTGACTGCAGTGTGAGTTATAAAATGGAAGAGCTGCAGAAATAAATCACCATTCCATGTATGACTGTGTGCACAAATAATTGGAAATAATTTTATAAGAGGAAAGCAGGCTACTGGTCTAACTGAAAATAGGATATATTTTTACATGCACTTATGTGATCAAAAGCACAAACATATGCAAATACGATTGGATTGTTATGCCAAAGTCTTTGTGTGACCAACTGTTGCTGATCAGTGCTGTCATTATGATCATACATAGGGCTACAATAATGTCACAGAGGTCATGAAAGTCATGGAATCCGTGTCTTCCATTGACCTCCATGACATTTTCTGCCCCAGGGCTGGAGCTCCAAGCTCCCCCACCCTGCATCTCCCAGCCCTGCCCTGGTGGGAGGACTCTGCAGCTGCCCAGACACAGTGGGCAACAAGCCACCCCTGCAGCTGCCCTGTTGTGGCGGGCAGTGGGTGCACACTGCAGCTGCCCAGCCAGGGTGGGAGGTGGGGTCCCCTGGAGGTTCCACTCACTGCAGGTAATGGGGAACCCCCCAAAGCTCCCTGCTGCTGCAGGTAGCTAGCCCCCTCAGAGCTGCTCAGCCACCATGTGGGGTGGGTGGATGAACCCAGAACCCCAGCAGCAGTGGGTGCTGAGATGAACCCTCCTCCTTATTTTGTCAAGGATATTGTTCGTGAAAGTCAGGGACAAGTCACGGACTTCTGTGAATTTATTTTTTATTGCGTGTGACCTGTCCATGGCTGTTACTAAAAATATCAGTGACCAAATCTTAGCCTTAATCATACACAAATCATTGTGTTTGCATGCTGATATAGGGAACTTATATTGGAGTGCAGTTATCCTATAGGTTAACACACTATAGTATTTAAATTGTATATTGATAGATGCCCTTTTCCCTTCTATTTAAACACTAGTCTGTGTAACTCAAATGAATATCAGCATAACTGAAAGCTGCTTTTACTGATGTTGAGAGAAAACGGTTCATCGTATTAAATATGTACGCTTAGTTTTTACAAATCCTGGTAAACTACTCATAGATACTAAGTACCATACAAGTTGTTTGAGGAACTGTGACCAGATGCCTCAGGGGAATAGTAATGGATTACGGAGCTTTCCTCCTCTAGTTTTCCAATTTAAATTTAGGCTTTTGATGACTGTTTAGTGGCTTGTGTAAAATGAGCTAGAGGTCTCATCATAGTTCCTAGGGAACAGGTTAATATAACAAAACCGTCACTAGCTAGTTGTCTGTTTCAATAGCGGGGTCGATTCAAGACTTACTGTAGTCAATGGAAAAACTCCCATTGAGTTTTCAATGTGCATTGGACTGGGTCTTAATAATTATGGAGAATGAACCCTTCTCACTCTCAGAGGTAGTCCTTTAGAGCAAGGATGAAGCACACTGGGGAGATGTATCTGGGAAACTTATACTGTCACTACCTATAACGAACTGGTTCTAGGGAACTGCCAGATGACTCAGCTGTGCTTATCCTTTGCTATGTGACTGTACCACTATCTACAAGATGGCTCAGCATTTGGATAAGATCAGTGCATGTATGAAGAGCAGCTGCATGAAGCTGACACCGAGATGGGGGGAAAGTACTTTGAAGAATTCTCAGCCTTTGAAGAGTTCTCAGTCCAGTCTCCTTTGGTGAGGATGCAGACCCACAATTGGTCAAATCAGTCTGTAGCTCTAGAGTTCTCCTGGATTCATCACTGACACTAAGGTCTCATGTAACAGCAAGTGTGAGTAATGGTTGCTCTGTTTAGAGTACACTCCATCCTATCATTAGATGGGATGACCTGGCTTCAGCTACACACACTTTGTCACCTTTCAGCTGGACTATAACAATGCAGAGGTGATTGAGAGCTGGCTTGATTACAGTGTATAAGTACTTTCATGGGAAAAAATATCAGGTACTGTAGGGCTCTTTAATTTAGCAGAGAAAGGCATAACAAGAACCAATGGCTGGAAAGTAAAGTCAGTCAAATTCAAGTTAGAAATAAGGCACACCATTTTAATAGTGAGAGTGATTAAAAATTGAAAAAACTGCCAAGAAAAGTGGAGGATTTTCCATCTCTTGATGTCTTCAGATCAAGACTGGACCTCTGGTCTGGAAGGTATGTTTAGTCAAACACTAGTTAATGGGCTCAACTCAGGGGTAACTGGGTGAGATTCTATGGGCTGTGTTATACAGAAGATCAGACTAGATGATGTAATGATCCTTTCTGATCTGAAAATCTGTGATTCTATGAATGCAAGATGGCTGATCATGAAGCAGTCAGCCCTCAGGAAATTCCAGCTATACAGAACACAGTAGCATGTCTCCTCAGCAGCACAGACTACATGAGTTTTCCATAGAATATTCTGTCAAGTTCAAGGGTCTTGATCCTTCTCTTCAAGGCACTCAATGATCTGGGCGAGGAGACCCAAAAGATCACTTGATGAACCAGTATGAGGATCTTGGTTGATAATTCAACTCATCTCCTCAAACAAAATAGAGCTGTCCAGTGCACGGGTGAATCTTGTCTATGCCTTCCCAAAGACTGGTCCAAGATTGTGAAACAAAATCCCAAAGGAATCCAGAACCAGCCCAGTCATCACTGCCTGGTGCTCCAAGTGCAAGGTACACTTCTTTGACTTGCCTTCTACAATATAACGGCATAGCACAGTATACGTAACATTTATAAAAAACAAAATCAAATAAAAGAAACTCAACAAAACACTACACTGTACACACAGTTTCCTCCCTGGGAGAGAAGGAATGAACCACACATGACAGATGTTAGTCATGTAACTTAATGCATTACTGGAAGGCATTCAGATTCTCTGATGTTGTGGGCAGTATAAGAAACGGAATAGAATAGATATTTGGCTCCCAAGGCTGTCAATATGGATATCTGTATTATTTCAATCCTGCAGTTATATACATCTGTATCTGTTCCTCAGAAAGAGTTAAATTGGGCTCTCTGGGGACAGATTTTCAAAAGCACATATGCATAAGTGCACATAGATGTTTCTGACAGCCATATGCACAAACATTGATGTGCAGCCTTAAACACTGATTGACATACACACATACATTATGCCTGAACAAATAAGGATTTGCAAGTACAACAGCTGAGGGATTACAAGTGCATGAGCACATGTTTGAAAATCTAGACCTTGGCTGTGTACCCAGTAGCGGGTTAAAACATGGTTTGTCTTCTCTCTCTCTCTCTCTTTCTCTTTTTGTCCCCCCAACAAAATGAAAGCTGGAGACTTTTGTGCTTAGGTGTAATGCATAGTTCTTTAATTTACTGCATTGTGAAAATACAAGTCAAATATACATTCCAGTGAGTTTGAACATTAACTTTGGCAATTCTAAATTTAATGTCATAGTTCAGGTTTGTATCAATGTCATTTTAAATGTGCTTGTCTCTGTTTGTTTATCTGTAGTTATTTAGTGATAGATCGAAAAATAAAAACATTCTCAGAAGGATGATGTGTACAATTTACCTGAAATAGACTAGAACACCTCTGGTCTCTTTGGTTAAACATGGCTTTTTGTATACACGAAGGCAGATTTTAAGATCACCTAGCTAAAATATATATGTAGATATTTTTCAAACTCATACTGCAGAACATTTATCTCATTAACCATAGTGCTGTCAGTTAAATTTTTTTTGACTCCTGCAGCATGTTTTATGGGAATCTGTAGGGGTTGTAGGGATTTATAGCTGCAAAGACACATGATATGTGACACATGTGATATGAATTTCTGATATTTGCATATGTTGATCATGTTCTTTAGTAGATAATACTGAATATTGTAGCATGTTTACAGCATAAAGCAGTTTTCTTTAGGAGGGTAGATTACATCCCCTTTTAGAAACAATTTAGAATAGTTTTACATATGGGAATAATTTAAGCCTACCATTGTTTTCTTAAATAAATACCATGAAGATGAACCTTCTCCCTTGCATGCATTCCTTTTTCCGAGTACTCCAAGTCCAGGTTCAAGTTTTTCAATAACTCCAGAGTGGTATATTAAAATACATCTGGACTGGCAGCAGACAAAAAATTAAAGTCAATCTACTTTCTAGAAAAAAAATAAATGTTGGTTTGGCACTTTTAAGCTTAACTCTTTACTATTTGACTCTGTTAGTTGACTGATGCACAAATGATCCCCCAAGAGCACTGAATCTCTCTGGAACAATCACATGTCCTGGCTATTTCACTGGAATATATCCCCTTTCATGCTCTAACATACTTATCCTGTTTAGGGTTATGTACTTAAGAGTTACCAAGGTTTCTAAAATATCTTCAAGATCAATTCTAAGAGTTTTTTCAGAGCCATTAAGGCTTCTTGGAGGCTGCATATAAAATATGTACAATTGATTTGATGAAAAAAATCTGTCTCTGTAGAGCTAGGCAAAAAAAATTTTTGATAAAAAATGCAGATTCAGGTCAACTAAAGCATCCTGGTCTTTTTATTTTAAATTGTTTTTTTGTTTCAAATTTTACTTTAGTTTTATTAACAAAAGGCTAAAAAACCTTGAAAACAGCACTTTTTTATTTTATTGGGTTTTTTTTTCAGTTCAGCCAAGAACCCCAAAATCAGATATTCACAGGTCTGTGTCTGTGGCAAGGGAAGGTAGGAGGCTGCATGAATTCCACTCGGGGCATTGTTGTGCAAATCTAATACTATGGGAAACTCTCAAATGTATGGTGCTAAGTGCTAGTACAAAACCATAGAATAGTTTATATCCGTTCAGAAAGCTACTGAAATTGGATAAGAATAACTTAAAAAGCAATAGAGGTTTTTGCTTGTACCCTGGAAAACAAAGCATAATATGTTCATTTTAAAATTGGCTTAATTGATTAAAATGAACACATTATGCTGTGAATGGCTTGCCAATTACAGAACCAGTTTCTCCTCTCTTGGTTTTCACACCTCAACTGCTAGAACAGGGCCTCATCCTCCCTGATTGAACTGACCTCGTTATCTCTAGCTTGCTTGCTAGCACACATATATATACCTGCCCCTGGATATTTCCATTACATGCATCTGAGGAAGTGGGTATTCACCCACGAAAGCTCATGCTCCAAAACGTCTGTTAGTCTATAAGGTGCCACAGGATTCTTTGCTGCTTTTACAGATCCAGACTAACACGGCTACCCTCTGATACTTGACATTATGCTTCGTTTCCCATGATGTGGGCAAGGACATCTATTGCTTTTTAAATGATCTATCTCTATATATGGATAAATATGCTCTATGCATTTGTAATTGCTGAAACGGCACAATCTGAAAAAGCATGCTGTCTGATCCCGCAGCTCTTATTCATCTGAATATTTCCATTGTTTTCAGTGGGACTACTCAGCTGAGTCAGGGCAGCATGATTGGACCTATGTTAAATATTTGGAAACATGAATGACGTAAAGTGGGAAGTTTGTCTTAATGGAGGAATAACCTGCCGCAGCTGCATGTTTTAACTGTATATTCACATACACCAATACAGACAATCAATATCAGATCATAAATTAACCTACATCCAAGAGAGTCAATAAATAATGCATCCTTGAGCATCACTGAATTCTGCTAAGCAGAGTGTGGGGAGAATCAGAGATGTACAGCACCTGTCTAATGTACCGTCATTTCTTTGGAAACCAATGGAGTGAATGAACATGCCTCATTTCTTTTAATAGTGGCCAGTTCTCTCTAGAAAACTGAATACATAACAGAAGACGAGCAGCATGGAGTTCACTTTTTCTTCATAGTTGAGCATATTGGAAGTTGATGCCTGGTGAATGTCTCAATGAAAAAGGACCAACTCTGTATTATTTGCAGTATCAATCCCTCAAACCTTCAAAGAGTTTTGTGGAACTGTACACCTGAGTTTGAGCTTTCTGCTTAAGCTTCAGACACCAACGTGTACTAGAGCTAAGCTGTACTTTGGATAGTGTTTTTATTCAGATGGAATTTGTCAGGTCTGTAGGAAAAAATCCCCCACTATCTATATAACTAGTATTAGCATTCCTGTCAAAGACAGTCCAGATACTCTGAAAATTCAATATGCCCAAAATTAGGACAGAAGAAATTTCATAATAAGAAAACAGCCATGATATAAAATTGTAACGTTTCATGAAATTGTAGCTAAACTCACTCATTCTATGGTGTGGCCTCTGAGCGAGATGTTTTTATAGCTAACATATAAGCCCTTACTTACATGAGTTGTCCTACTGAAACAGATGGGTCTGGTTGTATGCAAAAGAATTTGCCAGGTCAGGCTTCACATTAGTAATTTAAGAATTCAAATAGAATGATTTAAATAGTGAAAAAGGAGGTTTGTGTATGAACCAGCCAGTTTAGATCTGCTGCTATCTGTAGGATCATATAAAAATATCTCCCCTGGGGGGAAGAATGGAAAGTAACCCCACACAACTGATGTTAGTCACTTTGTTTATTTTTTTTTAAATTCCAGATGGCATTCAAATATTATGGTGTAAAAACCTGAGTAGAATGGAATATAGTATTTTTGTTCATCTTCAGAGATCCCCTGGTTATTTGGAACAGTTTCACAAACTTTAGTACGAACAATTATTAATCTGAATATGAACACTGGAAGTGTGTCGCTTTCTTTGTTGTTTGTCATTCTTCTGTTTAAAAAAATATCATCTAGGAAGTGAGTGGAAACAATCCCACGTGACCAATCGTACATCACAAATAGTAAACAGCAAAGAGTTTAAATGACCAGTTCACAAACAACCCAGAGTTTGAAACTTCCCACAATCTATTTTTTGAATATTTGATAGTCACAGAAATCTAGACTGTTTTGCATATGGAAAAAAGAGCTAACTTCAACAAGCTCTACATTCAAATATCTGTGATGGGGGGAGGAGAGAGAAAATGAGAATATATGCACAAGATAATCTTTTTCTGTGAGCCATAAGGAAGTGTCACTGCCTAAAATATTATGGGAGCTCATCTTTAAAAGCTCTCTTTCTTTAAAAAACCAATCCCAATATTCTAGAGTAATAGTCTTCAAACGCTCTGGATAGACACTATTACAAGATATAGCATTTGGTCTTTAATATATTGTGGTTTTTTTCCCTAAAACCAGGGACTCTGTCAACCTTTAAATCATGTTTTCAGTTTCATTTTTACTTAGCCTTTTTTCCCAATAAGTTTTTTGAAAACTTCCCTCCTTGAGCATCTCCTGAAATTCCCTGCTCCAGTTAAGACTCTTCCTTCAAAATATCTCAGTCCAATTCCTTTTGTATATGTTCCTGTCTTTGGAGCAAAACCCATGTCCACTTGCTCTTCCTTCTGAACAAGGCTCTTCTGATGAAGTGAATAGGTGTAAGAGGCATTAGGTTGATTCATTTTGAAGTAATCCATTTGTTCAGTTGTGCAAATAGTCATATATTTGCCTACATCCAGGAGGTTTTGGTTTGTGGCAACTTGAAGTAAGGGGCATTTGTGTCCCACAGGCTTTGTCTTCAGTGTTAGTCTGGGACCTGAGAAACCTAAGTTCACTTCCCAGCTTTACCAGAGACTTCCTATGTGACCGTAGACAGATCACTTAGTTTTTCTGAGTGTCAGTTCCCCATCTGTAAAATGAGGATAATAGTATTACTGTACCTCTCATCTTGCGAGGAGAAATACATTAAAGATTGTGGGGTGCTCAGATGCTACAGTACTTGGAGGGACATAAGTATATAAGGCAGTATGTGTTTTTAGCAATGTCTACCTTGACCTGCTATGTGTTAAAACTTATCACTGTCTTGTCCACACTAGGATTTTACCATGAGCTGGCTAACAGTCAAAAACCCATGTTTTTCCCAGTGTGGACACATCCAAAGAGGTATCTGTCAGACTGTGCAAGTGATCATATCCGCACATAAAACCTGTGTATATTTTACAAACTACATTGGGCAATTTGGGTTGATCAGTAAGATTAACATTTTTAAATTGATACTGTGGAAAAAAAATGTTTACAATATTGTCTTCAAGAAAGGGTTTTAGAAAGATTCAGGGAAATAAATTAAATATTTTTAGGGTAGGAACATTGTGGGGCTCACTGAGCTCTATTGTGTTCCTTTAAGTACGGCATGTATAATTACTTGCTCTCATTTAATGCTTTCAGGAGGCTGTTGTTGACATGCAAGGAATTTATGTGCATAACTAATATGAACATTGAGGAAAAAATAGACCCCTTTAGTCCCTTCCTGTCTGTGTAAATCTTCAGATGTTCTGAGCTGACTTTTGATATTTTCCAGAAGTGTAGATGGAGCATGGTTGAGGATTTAAGTGTGATAATCCCATGTTGCTAGTAATATTATAAGTAATATTAAATGTCAGAAGGTAACAAATGAGACTGCCTTATTTTTCTCTTCCAGCTAGAGAATTAGAAGAGCTATTCATGTTATTCATAGCAATAGTATATTTCCTAGACTGTAGTGGAAATCTAGCATTAGTGCTTTACCATTTCTTTTTATAATACAGTCAGATTTAGAATTAAGTGCTAACCAGCCTCATGACATGTACTGTGACAGAAGATATTACAGGTCATAGAATCCAGAGTTACTGACCACCTGCTATGTTGCTCTGATTATATTGAAAACTCGTAGGAAAACTGTTACTGTCGCCAACACATTGCAGAGAGACTCAGTAGTAGCTGTCACTCTAGGTATAGTCGAGTTGTACTATAACACTGGTCTACAGTTTTTGAGAAGTCGTCTGCTTCAGAGATAAAATGTGATATTTATTGTGTATTTTGATGTACTGAATTCAAATATGACAATTAAAACAACTGATTGGTTACTGTTTCTAAGATATTTAAGTTTTTACATTTTATGTCTATGTATATTGTGTAGATAGTAGAGTTTTAATCATAAATTGTAAACCTAGGTCTTTTCATGTGTTTATGGTTGCTTTACATGATAATATTTCACCTGTCCTGTTTATGCAACACTTTAAAAATCAGCAAAAGGGTTATATAAATACAACTGAGTATGAAACAAAAGGCAAAAAACTACTATGTACATAGTTTAGTCCTATTCAGTGTCTACTCGGCGCTTCTTGGCTTGTCTCTTGTATTCATGAAATGGAGCATCTCTTGTCACTGTCCAGCAATAGTCTGCAAGCACTGATGGGCTCCATTTGCCCTGATAGCCTGCCAGGAGATTCCACTGCTGTAGTGTGGAGCCCAACAGCTCTGCCTTACTCTTGGGTAGTTCCAAATCCCTGACAAGGTCATTCAGTTCACTTTGTGTTATGAGGTGTGGTTCAGAGGAGGAGGAGGAGGATGGGAGAAAATGTGGGTCCTGTGACATTGATGGTTCAGGACCAGAAGTTTCATCCTCTTCCTCTTCCTTGTCTGACTCAAGTGAGAATGATTCTGGTGCATCAGGAACCGGTAGTCCTTCTCCGTGGGGTATGGGGCATATAGCTGATGGAATGTTTGGATAATGCAGTCCACTTTTTCTTCTTTGACACACCTTTCCCAACTGGAGGCACCATGCAGAAGTAACAATTGTAGGTATGATCTGTTGGCTCTCTCCAAATCATTGGCACTGCAAAAGGTATAGATTTCCTTTTCCTGTTCAACCACTGGCGAAGATTTGTTGCACAAGTGTTGCAGCATATGTGTGGGGCCCACCTCTTGTCCTGATCTCCAATTTTGCAGCCAAAATAAAGGTGATAGGCTTTCTTAACCATAGTGGTTATACTGCGCTTTTGTGATGCAAAAGTCACTTCACCACAAACATTGCAGAAGTTATCTGCACTGTTCACACAACTATGAGGCATCTCTGCTCACTTTGGCTAAACAGAAATGTGTCCCTTTGCAAAATCAAACACTGACAAATAAAAGAGCAGGACACTGCATGATTTCTAGAGCTGATATAGGGCAATTTGTTCAGCAGAGTGATGTAAGCTTCATTATGATTGCATCATCCATGACTTCTAGGAATAACATGATGCAATACCAGCTTCAGATTGCATCATTCATTGTTTTGCCTAAAAAGCAAGTACTGTCCAAACCCAGTCATAGATTTATTCATAGATCCAGTCAAAGATGTATTTTAGTCATTTCTGGTTTAAATTGAGATCCCTTCCCTTTATAACTCACTTCTCCTCCGCCATTCCCAAGTCAAGGGTTGTATATACTGACCCAATAGCATATCTTGAAAACTAGAGCCAATCAACAATTTTAAGAATCATTTTCGTTCTCAGTGACCCAGAATTAGTAAAGTTGGACTACATTTATTTCAGAAGCATTTTGGCTGTAGAGTAGTGTAATTAACAAAAAATACAAATAAGAAATAAGCTTCTAAATGACCTGATGCTAGATCTGTTTCTAAAAGACTCTTATCTACACAGACATTGTGAGTTCAGTGTTCTGTAATATAACCAAAGTTTTTGAGCTACGTGTTTCTTTACAAATGCGGTCTGTTTATAGCTGGCAGTGGGTAGCGCAGTAAATGTGAGTGACAGTTAGCTCATCTTACTAGCTGGCCACCTGCAGAAAGGATGAGCAGGGATGTATGAAGAGTTCACGTTGAGTAAAGGTTTTCATTTCAAGCAAGGATTTAACCTCTTTGTTCTGTTGGAAATATATATAGTAGTAGGGAGCGGCATGAAGATAAGTGAGCAGTGAAAAGTATTCAGGAGCTGGATGGGATGGGGAGCTGACAAAACACGGGATCTATTCTGGCTAGATCTGTTTCTTAAATTTACCATTGCCACAGGTGTTGTTGTAATGCACTGCATATTGTAACTGACTCCACTACATGGTGTCATTGCAATTGTTGTGGTGCTCCAGCTGCTCTAGATACTTGGTAGTGTGCTCTGTATAGCTCCAGCATGGATGCAAATGCTGAAGGATCTCCAGGCACTATACTCTACAGCATCTAGCCCTTGGTGGGTTCCCATAAACACTTCCACACTTCAGCAACTCATGACTGTTTTTAGGGCCGGCTTTATGACCCGCGGGGCCCGATTCGAATACCCGGCAGTGGTCCAGGGCTTCGGTGGCACTTTGGTGGCAGGAGGTCTGCTCTGGGTCCTCTGCGGCACCGAAGGACCCCCGCCACCAAAATGCTGCTGAAGACCCCACCCCCTGCTGCTGGGTGAGTAAAAATATTTAAAAAATTAAAAAGACACCTAAGGCAAGGGGCCTTCTTAGGCGTGGGGCCCGATTCTGGGAAATCAGGAGAATCAGCTTAAAGCCGGCCCTGACTGTTTTTGTAACCTGCTCAGCGTGGTACCCCTTCTACTTCTGGCTGCACCACAAACTGAGGTTGATGAGCTTGCAATAGCCTTAATTAATATAGCCAAATCTCTTAGCCCAGGAAGTAGAAGCTTATTCCTTAAGATTCAGATGGGTCAATCCCTACTGCTGATGGCCCACCCAGGTGTGTAACATTACTTTTTGCTAGGAGTGATTTACAAAATAAAAGATGCAAATACACTAAGCAGAATTTTTAAGTTACAGTAATGATCCTAACCCAGCCCCTAGAGTATTCTGGTACAGAGATATAAAGATAAGGCCTGGTCTACACTACACATTAAACCAAATTAACCCTGCACCCGTCCACACAACGAAGACCTTTATATCGATATAAATGGCTCTTTAAACTGATATCTGTACTCCTCCTCAACGAGAGGAGTAGCGCTGAAATCGGTATTGCCATGTTGAATTGGAGTTAGTGTGGCCACAATTGGACTGTATTGGCTTCCGGGCACTATCCCACAGTGCACCATTGTGACTGCTCTGGAAAGCAATCTGAACTTGGATACAATGGCCAGGTAGACAGGAAAAGCCCCGTAAACTTTTGAATTTCATTTCCTGTTTGCCCAGCCTGGAGCTCTGATCAGCACGAGTGGTGATGCAGTCCCAAATCCAAAAAGAGCTCCAGCATGGACCATACGGAAGATACTGGATCTGGTCACTGTATAGGGAAACAAATCTGTTCTATCAGAGCTCCGTTACAGAAGATGAAATGACAAAGCATTTGAAAAAATCTCCAGGCTATGATAGACAGAGTACACAGCAGAGACTCAGCACAGTGCTGCTTGACAAGCGTAATGGAAAGCCAAAGAATCAAATGGATGCTCATGGAGGGAGGGAGAGGGTATTGAGGACTCCAGCTATCCCACAGTCCCCGCAGTCTCCGAAAAGCATTTGCATTCTTGGCTGAGCTCCCAATGCCTGAAGGGTCAAAAACATTGTCCCAGGTGGTTCAGAGTATATGTCATCAATTTACACCCTTCCCCCCCACCCGAAAGAAAAGGGGAAAAAATAGTTTCTCGCCTTTTTTCAATGTCAGCCTATATCTACTGCATGCTGCTAGTAGACAGGGTGCTGCAGTGCTGAACACCAGCATCCCCTTCCCCGTGGCAGACGGTGAAAAATGACTGGTATCCATCATCATCATCAGCCTGTGAGTGCTCCTGGCTGGCCTTGATGAGGTCGGCTAGGGACGCCTGGGTAAAAATGGGAATCACTCCCGGTCATTCCCAGCAGACGGTACAGAAGGCTTGGTAACCGTCCTCATCATAGCAGCTGGAGGATGAGCTCCATCAGCCCCCCCTTTCATGTCTAAAGAAGATTCTGTACTCCCTGGATTATCATAGCAGCTGGAGGCTGCCTCCCCCTCATTTTATCTCACTAAGAAGTCAGTGTTTCTTATTCCTGCATTCTTTATTACTTCATCACATAAATGGTGGGACACTGCCATGGTAACCCAGGAGGTTTGGGGGAGGAGGGAAGCAACTGGTGGGGTTGTTGCAGGGGCACCCCCTAGAATGGCATGCAGCTTATCGTTTCTACGGGATCTCTGGGGTTCTGACCCAGAGCAGCTGTGCTGTTTGGTTCTCTAGTACACTTGCCCCATATTCTAGGCAGGACTGACTCTATTTTTAGACAAAACATAAAGAAGGGAATGACCCAGGGTGTCATTCTCATTTTTGTCCATGCGCCCCTGGCCGACCTCAGCAAGGCCAGCCAGGAACACCCATGACAGCAGCAGATGGTACAAAAGGATTGATAACCGTCATCGCCAATTTCCAAATGCAAACTGTGCAAAATGACTGCTAACCATCATCTCATCGCCAATTTACAATGGCAGACGGTGCAATAGGGATGGTAAACGTCTCTGCTACCTTGCAAAGGCAAATGAATGCTGCTGTGTAGCACTGCAGTACCGCGTCTGTCAGCAGCATCCAGTACACATACAGTGACAGTGACAAAAGGCGAAACAGGCTCCACAGTTGCCACGCTATGAAGTCTGCCAGGGCAATCCAGGGAAAAAGGGGCGTGAAATGATTGTCTGCTGTTGCTTTCACGGAGGAAGAATTGAGTGACGACATTTACCCAGAATCACCCACAACACTGTTTTTTCCCCATCATGCTTTGGGATCTCAACCCTGAATTCCAACGGGCGAGGGAGACTGCTGGAACTATGGGATAGCTATGGGATAGCTACCCACAGTGCAACGCTCTGGAAATCGATGCTAGCCTTGGTACATGGACACACACCGCCGAATTAATGTGCTTAGTGTGGCCGCGTGCACTCAACTTTATACAATCTGTTTTACAAAACCGGTTTCTGCAAAATTGGAATAATCCCCTATTGTAGACATACTCTAAGTCTTGCTGGGATCCCTCCATGCTGTTATGCCAGCAGGGCTGGGCACTGTGGTTGCTGCTGCCTCGCTGGATGTCTCTGTCCAGCTCTCAGCCTTTCAGTCCTAGCTCCTAAGCTGGTTGCTGCTCAGCCTTCTTCCCAGCGCCATCATCTCTGGCTTGCTGCTGCAAGGAGCCTCTGGCTCCTCGCTGAGCCTGGTCCCCTCCAAACCCAACATACTACTTTTTTTACCTGTACTGGCTGGATGCTGAACTAGGTATTACAGTAATGAGCTAGTAGCAGGTTTATTCACAATGCTATATAAATGCTCTTCTTTCTCCAGTATTCGGGGTTGCCAGTTACCACGTCCACTCATGCAGCCATGTCATGCCAGCCTGCAGCTCAGCCTCAATGTCATGTATCCAGCTGAGCTGTGGATAGGAGCTGCAGGTTTGTGGAAAGTACCTCATCTAAATACTCACTGCAAAATCCAGTGAGACAGGCTCACCTTACCTTAGTTACAGAGAAAAGGAAAGAAAATCTGACATTTCTAGAAATCAAGTTTCTCTCTGGCCACGCTGGAAGGCTCTCCCTCTCTGTCTCTCACCTTACCTGCTTATCATGTCTCAGTTGTTAGAGTTCATGGTCATATCCTGGGGAGTTCACAGCAACATTTCCACAGAGAAGTGTTTGATCGTGCACACTGTTTTTGCCCCTCATATAAGGATTATTTTTCTCAAGCTACCTCTGGGATGTTCCTCCCCTTTCTGTCTCTAAATCTAGTGTTTCATAAGTTGCTTTGCTCTTCTCTTTCTCAGGCCATGTCTATCTACAAACTTTTGCTGCCACAAGTTATGGCGGCATAAAGCCACTGCAGTTAATGTAACACTTATGTATGTGCATACTTGGCTTCTTGTGTCAGCACTGGGTGCATGCACCAGGAGTGCTTGTGTCAATGCATAGTGCAGTGCACCATGAGTAGGTATCCCACTGTGCAACCCATCACCTTCCAGTGCACCATGTTTTGGGAAGTTTTGGCAATTCATGGTGGGGCAGAAATGAGTTGGGAAGGGTGACAGGGAGCAAGGAGTCAACTTCCCAGGCTGCAACAGTGTCCGTCTCATAATGTAATCTATATCCCATAATTTTCATGCCTTTTTTAAAAAAAAATATCCCACACAGCCCTCCTTGCTGTTGCCCATTTCTGACAGATGCATGGAGCCTGCACAGCTCTGCACTGTTGCCATAAGTGTTACAAGCACAGGAAGCACACTCCTCCGGTATTTGCAGAGCCAAAAGAAGAACTGAATCTGTGTGAAACATGACAGTTTCTTGGAGGACAGATTGCTTTGGGACATAGCAAGATGCTATTCAAATTTGTTGGTGGCATTCATGGAGCAGCTGGAGATGGTGGAATACAGCTTCTGGGCCTGAGAAACGAACACCGACTGGTGGGATTGCATTGTTAGGTAGGTTTGGGATGATGAGCAGTGGCTGCAGAACTTTTGGATGCAAAGGCCACATTCTGAAACTGTGTGCCAAGACCTCCAGCACAGGGACACCGTAATGAGAGCTGCATTGACAGTGGAGAAGTGAGTGGCAAATCACACTGTGGAAACTTGCAATGCAGGATTACTATTGGTTAGTGGGAAATCATTCTGGAGTTGGAAAATCCACTGTGGGGGCCATTGTAATGTAAATGTGCAGGGCTATTAATTTCCTTCTGCTACTCAGGACTGATTCTCAGCACTTTGCAGGATACAGTGAATGGACTTGCAGCAAAGGGGTTCCCAAACTGTTGTGGAGCAATAGACGGCATGCAGATCCCTATTTTGGCACCAGACTCTTTTGCCACAAAATACACGAAACAGAAAGGGCCATTTTTCTATGATAATGCAAGTGCTGGTGGATCACCAGGGATACTTTACCAACATTAGTATTGGCTGGTCACTGAAGGTACATGACACTTGTATCTTTATGAATGGAGGCCTCTTCAGAAAACTACAAGTAGGGACTTGCTTTCCTGAACCGTGGATTACTATTACTGAGTTTGAAATGCCAGTAGTAATCCTGGAGGACACAGCCTACCCTTTGCCCCAGTGGCTCATGAAGCCCTATGCTGGCACCTTGCCTGCACCAAGAAAAGATTCAGATACTGGCTTAGCAGATGCAGAATGACAGTTGAATGAAGTTTAAGTAGATTGAATGGACACTGGTGGTGTTTCCTTACAAGATTAGATCTCAGTGAAAAAAATATCCCAAGAGTTATAGCTGCTGCTGTATCTTGCGCAACATTTGTGAAGCAATCGGGGAAAAGTTGCTGCTGGAGTGGAGGGCGGAAGTGGAATGGCTGTCTGCTGAGTTTGAGCAGCCAGACACAGGGCTATTAGAAGAGCTCAGTACAGAGCTATATGGCTCAGGAAGGCAGTGAAAGAGCACTTTACAGTGAGCCACAGCAATGCATTGTGGGACAATGTATGATACCTGGTCCTGCTGTTTTGGGGCCAGTTATGAATTGTGTGGTACTTGGTTTACATGTATGAATATAGCTGTCAATGCGCCTATTAATGTTGTGGTTTTTCCTGTACATCTATGAGTGTTTGTCACTGATCCTATGAGTTATCACACTGTAAAATAGAAAGTAAGTGGGGGCTTTCAGTAGCAGTAGGCACTCTGCAGCATATGTTGTGAACTAATAAAGAGAAATTATTTTTCAAATGATAGAACTTTATTGAGTAACAAAACCAGTGCAAGGAAAAATCTGTGCAATTTAAAAGCAAATACATAAAAAACTTAATAAATTAATGGAATAGAACTTAACCATGGGAAAGAACATTCATGTTCCTTTTACCTACACATCCAGGAACTGTGGCTTTCACAGGGCAATGTATATGTTGCTGTGGTTAGGGAAGAGATGTGACCACTTATGTCATGTGAAATATTCATGGGGGGAGTGTAGGGAGGTGCTGTAATGGAGTTCTCTGTGGACTGCAAAGGGAGATGAACCGATAATTGTGGAACCTGTAGGTCAAGAAGAGCCTGCAAAATTTTGTTTGTGTTTGCGTTTGTTGCTAGAGAAGCCCCATTATGTCCTAGTGCATCTTCCTCTCCTTTTCCTGCTGGGACTCCTGGATCTTTCTCCTGTCTGCTCTATCCTTCTCAAGGCTGTCTGCAATATTCATCTTCCAGGCCCTGTGCTCACGGTCAGATGCAGAGCTGGCTTACAGGATCTCATTGACCATGTCATCACAAATCCCTTTCTTTCTCCTCATCTGGCTCAGACATTCCATGGGTGTGGAGGGAGAACCCCTCAAGGACACTATGGCAGGAGCTGCAGATAAAACACACAGAGCTACCATTGTCAGTACAGTCACAAAGGAATGTGAGTTAAGATTCTCTGAGAAGTATGGCATGCAGCTCTTTGTAAAAACAGCAGGTCTGCAGGTTGGCACCTGATCAATGATTGGCTTCCCTGGCCTTCTGCTATGCCTCTTGCAGTTCCTTGTCTTTCATGTAGCGGTGCTGCTGGTCCCTGTCATGCCCTTTTTCCTGTATCCCTAATGCAATCTGCTCATAGATGCCCATGTTTCTATGACTGCTAGCACAGTCTCTTCTCTTCACAGGCCCAGGAGATCCAATATCTTTTGTCTACTACAAGCTGGAGCACATCTGGACCATGTAGCCAGCATGGTTAGCTGGGCAGTTGTACACAAGACTGGAGAGCTGCTAGGTATGCTTGCCAAGCTGGACAATCAGGAAAAGACATTTCAAACATTTGTGGGCCTCGAAAGGGGAGGGGGAATTCCAGTCTCTGTTAGACCTGGGCAGTGGAGTTAACAATTGTGACCAGATAAGTCTGTGTCGGGCATTGTGGAACCACTTCTGAGGACTATTAGGATTAACATAAGTAATGCAGTGTCTACACTTACATTGCGTTGTCCTCAGTACATCGACCATGGCTCAATGCTGCTCAGAGATGTATTGTTACTTCTTTGCAGTAAGGGGGCACTTACGTTGGTGGGAGACAAATATAAGTGTAGACAAATGTGCAACTAAGTCAAAGAGAGGCTGCTGACATTGACCTAACTTTGTAGTATAGACCAGGCCTTAGGCATCCCTCCCTAGTCAAGGTGATTGACTCTTGATTTGCATGTTCTACATTCTTGGCTCTTGGAATTAGACCATGACCTCATGCCTGTTATAAAATCTGCTATCAGTTTTCTCTTGCCATGAAATATAAATTGACAGACCCCAAGTCCTCTGTCATGCCAAATACTTAAAGGTTTTTTTTTTTTAAAAAACAGTGAAAGTAGACATTACATTAGTTATTCTATTCCGCAATATAAGTGTGTTAGATTTATTGCTGTTACTTCAGATCCCAGAGCAAGGTAGGTGGTTTTTGTTTTTTGTGTTTGTTTTATTATTATTAGTTTTGGTTTACAAATACAGAGACGTGTCCATAAATCCCTTCACACATCACAATTTGACTTGAGGATATAAGATCTCATGTTTCTTTCTACCCATTTGTGCAGAGGGAGCCTGCTATTTTGGATCCCAGCTTGGGGACTCAGAAGAGGGTCTTCTCTCCACAGGTCCCCTCTTCCCCTGCCACCCCCCCAAAGCTGCACAGTGGAAATCACTTTAGGAAAGTCTACCTTTGAATTTCCATCACGTTCTACCATGATTGTAAATGCTAGTGGGGATACTACATAGATATTTGGTGCAGCCTAGTGTTAAACATCACTGGCAACAAACGTTTGTGTCCCATCCACATTAGAATTTACAAATAAGAATGATTAAACATTCAAATGCAGGTGTACCCTTCAGGAAGGTGCAATTGGGATTTAGCTCCTTGATTTTAAATATCAAGTTGTCAGGGCTTGGATGTCAGGCCTGGGTTCCCCCCAAACCTCCCAACTCCTGATCAGACACAGGAGGAGTTGACCCAGACTGTGGGGAAGATCACTGAGGTGAGCAAAACTGCCAATAAGCGCAGGGCCCCCAAGGTAGAGGAGGAACTTTGTCACAACTGATGACAGAGGTGGGATTAGGTGTGCACAGCGCGGCAGAAGAAGGAGGGTGATTTAAAAAAAAAAGGTAAAGGGTTTATTTTTTTTTTCACCACAATGGATGACTTAGTACAGGCACTGATACAAGCTATGGCAGCCCAACAGGAGGTTACCAGTGTCCAGGGAGCTGCCCAACAGGAGGCAGTGCGGCTGCAGCAAGAGACTAATCACCTGCTGATGGACCAGGCTTCTCAAAACCGAGCTATGTTGCGGGAACTGGTAAACCAGGTAAAGACCCTTACAGAGCTGAACCGCAGCCATGATGGGACGCAGATAATGGGCCAGACATTGGCTGCAGAAAATGACGTGGGAGGCTGATGTAAAAGCATATCTTCTGGCCTTTGAGAGGACAGCCCTATGGGAGGCCTGGCCTCGAGATCAGTGATCTGGCATCCTTGCCCCATTCCTGTGTGGGAAGGCCCAGAAGGCTTACTATGATCTACCTGAAATATCCCCAGCTTTATTTTCCATTCCCAGACAGGATAGAAAGTCGAAAAGGAAAAGGAGGGCAGCTAAAGCCTTGGGAACCCGAATACTGACTCAAAGCCAGAGGGTCACTCTCGTAGGTAGGTGGACCCGAGCAGCTGAAAAGGAGGCCACCCAGGAGGGAGAAGCACCCGAGTCTGTCCTGCACCCTAACGCTTCTGAACCAGTAGAGGCAACAGAGACTGTCCCCCTAGATCTTGGGCAGATTAGCCCAGGGAGAGGAAATTTTGGATGGGACTAGGTTGAAGACCCAAGGTACGACAACATTAGGAAGCAGGTGACTGAAATAGATGGGGTTCCCCATGGAAGGGAAAACCCAAAGACCAGGACCCTACTTCATAATGAAGAAGAATCTCTTATACCGGGTTGCACCAGTACAGGGGCAGAAGGTACAGCAGATCCTAGTACCTCAAAAACACCAGGACGCTCTATTAAGTCTTGCTCATAGTCATCTTTCTGGGGGGCATTTGGGTGTAGAGAAGACCCTGGCACGAGTCCTACGACGGTTCTTCATGAAGAAGTGCGGAGGTACTGTGCGTCCTACCCAGAGTGTCATATGCACAGTCCCCATCCCCACCTGAGGGCACTTTTAGTACTCCTTCCCATCATAAAAGTCCCCTTTGAGCTAATAGCCGTGGACCTAGTGGGACCCCTGGAGAAGACGGCTTGAGGCCACCAATATATACTTGTTGTTTTGGACTATGCTACTCGCTACCCAGAAGTCGTCCCCCTGCTGAACACAGCCTCTAAAACGATAGCCAAAGAGCTGGTGGAGATCTTTGCCTGAGTGGGGCTACCAAAGGAGATATTAACAGACCAAGGAACTCCATTTATGTCAAA
The DNA here is from genome assembly GCF_025201925.1 of Gopherus flavomarginatus. Lineage (NCBI taxonomy): Eukaryota > Metazoa > Chordata > Testudines > Testudinidae > Gopherus > Gopherus flavomarginatus. The sequence continues at coordinate 181,909,197 of NC_066620.1, read as the reverse complement.
GCTAATGAAGGACTTCTGTACACTGGTCCATATACATACCCTGAGAACTTCAGTCTACCATCCAGAGATTTATGGGTTGGTAGAAAGGTTTAACCAAACCCTCAAGGCTATAATAAGGAAGGTGGTAAGTCGAGAAGAGAAGGATTGGGACACCCTACCTTATGTTCACTATGCGGGAGGTACCTCAGGTCTCAACTGGGTTTTTCCTCTTTGAGTTATTACATGGGCGTCACCCCCGTGGCATACTAGACATTGTCAAAGAGATCTGGGAAGAGGAATCAAGTGAGGGGAGAAATATAATAGAACATGTAATACAGATGCGAGACCAGATAGCCCATGTCACCCTATTGTATGGGAACATTTCGAAAAGGCATAGGAGGCCCAGAGAACCCATTACAATCACCAGGCAAAAGTCCGACAGCTCCAACCAGGGGATCGGGTGATGGTGTTGGTACCCATGGCAGAAAGTAAGCTTCTGGCCCAATGGCAGGGGCCCTATTAGTTGGTTCAACCCATGGGGGAAGTAACCTACAAGGTGCGGCAGCCAGGACGCCAAAAACAAGAACAGATTTATCACATCAAACTTCTGAAACCCTCGCATGCACAAGAGGCGTGCATAACTGTCCAAACAGACCTAACCCAGGAAAACAAGCCTTCCAAACAGGTGAGAGTGTCTCTCAATTTAACACCAGACCAGAAGAATGAGGTGTCTGAGATGATGTTCGGGAACCAAGATGTGTTCTCGACAAAACCGGCTCGAACAACCGAGACTTATCACCACATCGTCACGAACCCTGGGGCCAGAATAACAATGAGGTCCTATCGGGTTCCAGCAGCCAAAAGGGAGGAAATAAAAGCAGAAGTAAAAAAAAAATACTGGAGTTGGGAATCATTGAAGAATCCCACGGTCAGTGGTCCAGCCCATTCATGCTGGTGCCCAAACCTGATGGCACCACAAGGTTTTGCAACAACTTCCGGCAACTAAATGAAGTATCCCAGTTCGACGCATACCCCATACCTCACATAGATGAGCTAGTGGACCATCTGGGTAATGCCTGGTACTTGACTACTCTAGACTTGACAAAGGGGTACTGGCAGATTCCCCTTGCGGAAGACGCAAAGGAAAAGACTGCGTTCTCTACATCAGAGGGTCTTTTTCAATATACTGTCCTCCCTTTTGGACTACATGGGGCCCCAGCTACTTTCCAGCACCTCATGGACAAGCTATTACGCCCACATAACTATTATGCTGCTGCCTACTTGGACGATGTGGTCATTCATACCCCGGACTGGGAAACCTACCTAGAGAAGGTGGAGGCAATCCTTGATACCTTCAGGTGAGCTGGCCTTCCAGCAAACCCTGACAAGTGCGCTGTAGGGTTTACAGAAGCCAAATATCTTGGCTACGTTGTGGGAAAAAGTCTGCTAAAACCCCCAGTAAACAAGTTGGAGGCCATCCAAAATTGGCCTCGACCACGTTGCAAGAAACATGTCCGGGCATTCGTAGGTGTAGTGGGGTATTACCGGCGATTTATCCCCCATTTTGCCACAAGGGCAAGCCCCCTGACAGACCTAATGAAAGCCCGTGGACCTGATCTGGTGAGATGGTCTGAAGCAGCAGAAGAAGCATTCGCAGACCTATGGACTGCCTTCTGCAGTAACCCTGGACTGATAGCCCCTGATTTCACAAAGGAATTTATCCTGCAGACAGACGCATTGGAAGTAGGGTTGGGGGCCGTTCTATTACAGATGGTCAGGGAGGAGGAACACCCAATTCTCTACCTCAGTAGGAAACTCCTTCCGAGGGAACAAAAATATGCAGTGGTGGAGAGAGAATACCTCGCTGTAAAATGGGCCATGGAAGCATTGAGCTATTACTTGCTCAGGTGCAGATTTGTCCTCGTGACCGACCATGCCTCTCTTCAGTGGATGCAGCGGAACAAGGAGAAGAACACAAGGGTGACCAGGTGGTTCTTATCCCTCCAACCTTTCCAGTTCCGTGTGCAACACAGAGCAGGAGCCGTCACGGCAATGATGATGGCTTGTCATGTGTCCACAGTCTGGTATCCCAAGCTGCCCAACCCCTTGGTGTTGAGCAGGGGGGAGGGATATGCGACAGATCCAAACCAGTGGGGTACAGGACTCTAGTAGAGGGCAAATATACTGGTCACTGGATGAGTAGTTTTCTGTTCCCTGAGTGACCAGAGCAGGAGTTACACTAGAGTAATCAGGAACCTGCTAGAACCAATTAAGGCAGACATGCTGATTAGAACACCTGCAGCCAATCAAGGCAGGCTAATCAAGGGACCTGGGTTTAAAGGAGCTCACTCCAGTCAGGGAGGGGAGAGCTAGAGGAGAGGAAGTGTGTGTGAGGAGCTGGGAGCAAGAGGCACAAGGAGCTGAGAGTGAGAGGGTGTGCTGCTGGAGGACTACGGAGTACAAGCGTTATCAGATACCAGGAGGAAGTTCCTGTGGTAGGATAAAGAAGGTGTTTGGAGAGGGCCATGGGGAAGTAGCCCAGGGAGTTGTAGCTGTCATGCAGTTGTTACAGAAGGCACTATAGACAGCTGCAATCCACAGGGCCCTGGGCTGGAACCTGGAGTAGAGGGTGGGCCCGGGTTCCCCTAAACCTTCCAAGTCCTGATCAGACACAGGAGGAGTTGACCCAGACTGTGGGGAAGATCACTGAGGTGAGCAAAACTGCCAATAAGTGCAGGGCCCACTAAGGTAGAGGAGGAACTTTGTCACACCTGTTATAAAGCAAATGCCTGCTTGCAGGTTCACTGTCTAATACATGAACTTGGCAAGAACAGGGATGGTGTTTCAAAAATAAAAGCTAAAGGGTGGTAACTAATCATGTCAGCGGGGCAATATGTAACTTATCTGTATACGTATATAAAAGAGGGGTCTCAGAGGGAGTGTCCTTGTCCAGCAGCAAGGGGAATGGAAAGTCTTGCCTGTCACTGAGCTGTGTCCATTGTGCTAGTGTAACCGTGGGCATTGATCCAGGGAGCTAGTACTGTGCTTCATTGACAATAAACCTTCACTACAGAAACAGGTCTGTGGTCTTTTGGGCAGTTTGATCAAGGTTTGCTGTGTCAGCTATCTGCACAGAACTGGAACAGTGCACAGAAAAAAACACATGCAGCCAACAACTAAGAACACCGGTCTCTTGTTCTAAGTAGTAGTTCCTCTTTATAATCAGTCTTGCTTCCCTTTGGTATGTGAAGTACTTGTGGCACCTTAGAGACTAACAAATTTATTTGGGCATAAGCTTTCATGGGCTAAAGCCCACTTCATCAGATGCATGGAGTGGAAAATACAGTAGGAAGATATATATATATATGCACAGAGAACATGAAAAAATGGGTGTTGCCATACTAACTCTAACGAGACTCTCTTGTAGTAGGTGACTTCTGGGTATTCTTCTGGCTCTGTCAATCTTTTTCTTCACTTCAGCAGGTGGGTATTGTAGTTTTAAGAACGCTTTATAGAGATCTTGTAGGTGTTTGTCTCTGTCTGAGGGATTGGAGCAAATGCAGTTCTATCTTAGAGCTTGGCTGTAGACAATGGATCGTGGTCAATCAATTAAGGTGGGCTATAGTGATAACCAGGATGGTTATCAAACAGTTGACAAGAAGGTGTAAGTAACAGTAGGGGGAAAATTAGCGTGGGGAATTAGTTTTTGCTTTGTGTAATGACCCATCAACTCCCAGTCCTTATTCAGGTCTACTTTAAAGGTGTCCAGTTTGCAAATTAATTCCAGTTCTGCAGTTCCTCATTGGAGTCTGTTTTTGCAGTTTTTTTGTTGAAGAATTGTGACTTTTAGGTCTGCAACTGAGTTACCAGGGAGGTTGAAGTGTTCTCTGACTGGTTTTTGAATGTTATAGTTATTGATGTCTGATTTGTGTCCATTTATTCTTTTGCATAGAGACTGTACACTTTGGCCAATGTACATGGCAGAGGGACATTGCTGTCACGTGATGGCATATATCACATTGATAAATGTGCAGGTGAATGAGCCTCTGATGGTGTGGCTGATGTAATTAGGCCCTTGATAATGATGAGGATGATTGATACTTGATGATGCATTGGAGAGATTTTAGTTGAGGGCTAAAGGTGACGGCTAGTGGCATTCTATTACTTCCTTTGTTGGGCCTGGGGACCTTTTGTGTGACTGTGTGTAATGAACTGTAATCAGTTGGGGTTCTTGGGGCAGTGGGCCTTTATATGCCCCAGCTTATTACATTTAAAACATCGCCCTACTAAGGTATCACCAGGCCAAGGTGGGTTACTGGAGACTGCTGTGATGGGACAATAAGGGGTTTACCTTGGAATGTAGGTGGGGCCTTGGGCTGCCCCCAGTGGTAGGGTGTGGTTTGAGGGTTTCCCTTCTGATTTCCACTTGAACTGCGACCTGGGTTGTTTCTCTCTGCTCCCTCCACCCGTTTTGTGTCGACTTTCCCCACCTCGCTAGCAGCCTGGGACTGTTCGTATTGATCAGTGTAAGAAGCAAGACTTTCGATTGAGTCTATTTTCTTATCCCATAACCACTGCTTTATGTGGTCCTTGGTCATATTCAGGAATTGTTCCTGAGTCATTAAATCAATCATTCATTCAAAGGTAATTATACCCCTGCCGTCAGCTCATTTCTTTAACAGAGCCTTTATTTGGTGTGCATAAGCCACATTACTTAGTCCGAGCCCTCTCTGAAGGGTTTTAAATTGACTCTGTAAGTGTAAGGTGTAACTTGAAATTGTTTCAAAACCAAATCCTTAAATTTACCATAGTCAGAAGCCTCCCCAATAGGCATCTTGTTGAATTTGTCCAGAGCCCTTCCAGTCAATTTTGCTACCAATGTGGTCATCTTTTGTTCTTCAGGCATGGTATGGAGGGTGCATAGTCTCTCAAAGGTGAGGAAATATTCAGCAATATCACTGGATTCATCATACTGTGGACATAATCACTCCCATTTGTGGAGGATTGTTAGGATTGTTTGATGTATTCTGCTGAATCCTTGCTAACTCCACTGCATGCTTCTGTGACTCCCTCTGGATTTCCATAGCCCTCTGATGGTCAGCCTCTTTGGCTCGCTCTTCTTTTTCTTTCTCCTTCATAGCTCTTTTGTGGGCAGCCTCATCTCTGGCCATATCTGTCTGTCATGTTCTTTTTGGTTTTCCTCAGCCTGTAATCTGGTTAATTCTATTTCCTTTTGCATAGTTTTGTTTTTCCCCTTGCCTGACATTCCCCTCTCACCCCCCTGCCTAACTTAACTATCCTAGGGAAAAAAATAGCCTGTAAATTCTTTGTTACTGTAACTTGAACCCTCAGAATAAGAAGGAACAAAGAAAACTGGTTTTGTGACTTGACTTCTGCAACCTGTTAATTACTCTCCAGCTAAGCCCAGCTGGAAACCATTCTAGCAAAGCCTTGTTAAAAAAAATTTAATCTGTTTGCCTTCAGCACTGATTACACTGAAGCTTTACAGAGCTGTATCTTGCAGCGCTCAAGGGGGTGTTTTTTCACACCCCTGAGCGCTAAAGTTGCAGCCCTGTAAAGTGCCAGTGTAGCCATGGCCGTCGAGCTTGGCTGTAGACAATGGATCATGTGATGTGGTCTAGATGAAAGCTGGAGGCATGCAGGTAAGTATAGCAGTCAGTAGACTTCCGGTATAGGGTGGTGTTTATGTGACCGTCGCTTATTAGCACTGTAGTGTCCAGGAAGTCGATCTCTTGTGTGGACTGGTCCAGGCTGAGGTTGATGGTGGGATAGAAATTGTTGCAATCATGGTGGAATTCCTCAAGGACTTCTTTTCCATGGGTCCAGACGATGAAGATGTCATCAATGTAACGCAAGTAGAGTAGGGGCGGTAGGGGATGAGAGCTGAGGAAGCTGTTGTTCTAAGTCAGCCATAAAAACGTTGGCATACTGTGGGGCCATGCAGGTACCCATAGCAGTGCCGCTGACTTGAACATATACATTGTCCCAAATGTGAAATAGTTGTGGGTGAGGACAAAGGTTTTGTCCCGGGTTTGCTGTGACATTATCCAGGATAATGTTCCTGATGGCTTGTAGTCCATCTCTGTGTGGAATGTTGGTATAGAGGGCTTCTACATCTCTAGTGGCCAGGATGGTATTTTCTGGAAGATCACCAATGGATTGTAGTTTCTTCAGGAAGTCAGTGGTGTCTCGAAAATAGCTGGGAGTGCTGGTAGCGTAGGACCTGAGGAGAGAGTCTACATAGCCAGACAATCCTGCTGTCAGGGTGCTAATGCCTTAGATGATGGGTCCAGGATTTCCAGGTTTATGGATATTGGGTAGCAGATAGAATACTCCTGGTTGGGTTTCTAGGGGTGTGTCTGCAGATTTGTTCCTGTGCTTTGTCAGGGAGTTTCTTGAGCAAATGATGTATTTTCTTTTGGCAACCCTCAGTGGGATCAGAGGGTAATGGCCTGTAGAATGTGGTGTTAGAGAGACTCCAGTGAGAAACTGCAGAACTGGAATTAATTTGCAAACTGGACACCTTTAAATTGGGCTTGAATAAGGACTGGGAGTGGATGGGTCAAAGTTTTTTTTCTCCTGCTGATAATAGCCCACCTTAATTGATTAGTCTCATTAGAATTGATATGGCAACACCCATTTTTTCATGTTCTTTGAGCAAATAATGTTCTTTGTAGTTCTCCCACCTGATTTTTTTCTGTCCTGAGCCGCTGTGAAAGCCAGATATACAACATTAGATTCAGCAGTGCTGTCATTTACAGTGAGCTCACCTAGTTTTCCTTTGTTACGTTTTAAGCATAATCTTCATTTGGCTCATCTTCATTTTTTGGCTTCCTTCGTTTAAGTCCTTTTTCAGCTACAATAACTTGTGCTTGTTATCCTTCACAGGACAACATTGTCTGTGAATCCAAAGTAGCTCAAGCACTCCACATTTATGGTAAATTGATAGCTTTCCTAGTTGAGTGCCTGAGAGACATATTCAGTGCAAACCTGGCAGCTGGCACTATAGTATTCTTTATTTGTAAGTTCCAGTTTTCTTACTGGAGACCCTATTTTAACACAATTGTAATTCCATTAACGTCAGTGTAGTAACTCTTAAATTATACTGGTGTTAGAGCAGAATTCATCCCAGTCTGGAGACTGCAAAGGTTGTTCCTTCTCGTGTTCCCTCTAATTTTTCCCACCCATGTGCAGAATGAATTTTGTTATGTGTGAAACATCACCTTCATATTGGTGCACATAACAAAATTCATGTGGTGGGGGTGGCACCAAAGGGTTCAGCGTGTGGGAGGGGACTCAGGGTTGGGGTGCCAGGGGTGTGAGGCCTCCAGCTGGAGGTGGTGGCTCTGGGGTGGGACCTAGAATGACGGGCTTGGTTTGCAGGAGGGGGCTATGGTGGGGAGAGAGGACTCCCCCCAACTCTCTCTCCCTGCAGCAGCACCTAGGCTGAGGAGGGGAGGTGCCTCTCCTCGCTATGGCAGCTCCTGGACTGGGGCTGCAAAATACTTGCCCCTTTCCCAGCCCCAGCAGGTCTGAGTTTGGGATAGAGGAGGGGTGCCCTGGCTGTGGCAGGTCTGCGCTACCACATCCTCTGCAGGTTGGGAGCCAGGCTAGGTTGGGCTGGGGGAGGGGCTCCCCTCCCCAGCAGGTCACTGGCCACAGCAGGTCCCCACCTGGGGAGATTCCCCACGCAGTGGTAAATAGGCCACACAGTTTATAGGGAACTTAGTTTACCGCCAGTCTCATCACAGCTATATTGGACAAACAGACTGATTTGTGGCTGACATGTCCTTGCCTGAAGACCCAAAAAGCATCATGCAGGAGGTGCAGAATCGGCTTTCACAGGTATATCTTTAGCAAGTAGTGGAGAATTTCCAACCTAGGCCAGTTATATGCTACAAACTTTTGCTGGCATAGCTATGTTGGTTATGAGTGTGAAAAAAATTACACCTCTACTGACACAGTTATGCCCACAAACCCTCCTGTGTAGACTCAGCTTATGCCGGCAGGAGTCCTTTTGCAAACATACATTGCATCTCCACTAGGTGGCTTTACTGGTACATCTATACCAATATAGACATTCAGAGAGCATTCTACAGTGTTTGTTGGACTTTTGTGCCCTGTGCTGATTGGTTGCTTGTGCCAACCTTTGCCTCCCACCTCTGTTACAGTCTCTTCACTTCAGCTTCATTTCATAGCTTCACCTACCCTCTTCTGCCCCATCTCCTCTCCTCTTTCAGGATCCCATTTCCCTTTACTTTTCTTTTAGTTTAAATGATCCCCTTCTAACCAAACCTACCCCCCACAAAAATCATGCAACACACACAACATTTGCTGCCATCACAGTGTTGTGTATTCGACCTCCTCCTCAACCCTGTGTCTGTCTTGTCTATTTAGACTGTAAACTCTGAGTGAGGGATCATCTACAGCTCTGTGTTTGTACAGCACCAAGTACAACACATACAGATGACATGAGATTCCACAACTTTCCTAGGCACAAACTGTTCTGAGGGATGAAGCCAAGGCCTTCAAGTTTCCCCATAAAGTTCCCAAAATCACAATTATTACAAATTCTCATTTTCATATATGTTTCTTAGGAACATTAATAATATAATAAAATCTTAACATAACATGGCCTCCTTCACCCTGAAGGGGGCCTATATTTGGAACTGGTGTGACCGCTGCTGGAATACTGTGTCCAGTTCTGGACTTCACAATTCAAAAAGGATGTTGATAAATTGGAGAGGGTTCAGAGAAGAGCCTCGAGAATGATTAAAGGATTAGAAAACATGCCTCAATGAGCTCAATCTCTTTACCTTAACAAAGAGAAGGTTAAGGAGTGATCTGATTACATTCTATCTACATGAGGAACACATTTTTAATAATTGGCTCTTCAATCTAACAGAGAAATATAGAACATTATCCAATGTCTTGAAGGTGAAGCTAGACAAATTCAGATTGGAAATAGGCATAATCCTTTTATTGATGAGAGTAATTAACTGTTGGAACAATTTACCAAAGGTCATGGTGGGTTCTCCATCACTGACCATTTTTAAATCAAGATTGAATGTTTTTTCTAAAGATCTTGTCTAGGAATTATTTTGGGGAAGTTCTATGGCCTATGCTATACAGAAGGTCAGACTAAATGATCACAGGGGTTCCTTCTGGCCTTGGAATCTATGAACCTATAAAAGGGCTCTACAAACAATAAACAGGAATCACTTAATCCAGTGCAGAGAAGCAGTCATCTGTAGACTGAAACACAGCAGTAACTTAGTGACACACAGCAATGCAATATATGTTTTGGATAGAAAGTTAAAAGGGATGCCACATCCAATTGAACTGCAAGGAGAATTTAAGTTTGCAGAATGTAAATACCCAATTGGAATTTGGCCAGGACAATAGAACTAACATTCTTGCTACTAAAAAAAGTACCAGGGGTCTTTAATGTTCAGGATCTCAGTTTTGTTAACTCACCCAAAAAGCTGCATTTTCAGAAGGATTGCATTTGGTCAGCACTGACTAAGAGAGAAGATTGCCACCTATTGGGTTACTTGTGTCCGGCATCATCCTGGAATTTCATTGTAAGTCTTCAGTCCATACACAGTGACCAGACTCAACCCATCTAGGTTGTGAGATCTGATGAGATCATAGCCTGAAGTGATCTAGGGAGAGGCAAGGCTGACCCTATGATTTGTCATACTCCCTTTCAAAGCCAGACCTGCAGCTCTTCATCCATCTCCTTCACCTGTGATCAGTCCTCCTCTCCCCTGCAGCTCAGGACATTCAAAACATTCCCTGTCTTCCCATGACCTCTGACTGCACCATTTTCTGTGGTGCTTTGCAGGCTGGGAGAGAACACAAAAAGAATTAGAGAAGACTGACCACCTTGGCAGAGAGAAGGGGTAGAGACAAGGGCTAAACAGCAAAGTATTTATTTAGAAAAAATAAAATGAATAATACTTACACTCTGATTGTGACAAAGTAAAGGGGAAAATGGGAATGGGACAAAAGTGGCAGTGGATATGAAGCAGCCAGACTCTGACTTGTCTGCTCTGAACTCCTCACATTAAATCAGGTGGTCTGGAATTTTCTACAACTGGGAAACAACACATCAACTTGTTCTAAGGTGTGGGCTAGTATCATGACATCATCTTTTGCTTCAGGAGCTCCTGGCGTGCTGGCTTTTCCACACCAGCAGCCTTTTTGCTTGCAATTGTCAATCCCAGGTATCACATAAATTCTGCTGGTGTTTACAAACTGGCCAGCTGGTTTGAAAGCCAGGAAGCACAGGTGAAGTGAAGCTTATGAAGCAGAGAAGGACACTAGTGCAAGCTGGGAATTTATTCTGGGCCATAAACTGCTGCCTCTGGATAGATTGGATGCCCAGACAGATAATCAGAGATTGTGCTTTGGGAACCAAGAGATCAATGGTGGCTAAATGGTAGGCCAGGGTCTACATGCAGTGCTGTGTCCTGGAAATGGAGGGCTCTATGCAGATAGACTGTATAGGCACTGATTGTTGGTGTAATTCATTTGTATTTTACCTTTGCAGAGTTTTTTAAATTTTTTAATACCGAACTCTTTTCAATTAGCCTAAAACCTCTCTTGCTGACAAGGAATATTAGACTCAGTGGATAATTATACTAATTTATTTTCAATAATTTTCAAATTAAAATGATCTACTGTGGAGAAACATGATTGGGAAATCTCGCTGTTCTGTTGCTTGGTTGAAAACTTGTGTTTCAATTAGTCAAGCTGTTCAGAGACCCAGGGAAATACATATATAGATATATATTTAGACTGCAAAAATAAGGTTATTTCTGCAGTTCCGTGGGGAAGCCTCTGGTTACTTTTTCATGTAGAATAATAGGCTTTCAAATACAGAGGTTATATGTTAGTGTGCTGTACCTCTTGTTTTTGCCCTACAGTGTATTGCTCTGTCTCATTCGAGCAGTATTTATACTAACTCTACTCCCTTTTTACTGGGCTCCTATGTCACCTTACTAACCTAGTCCATAAAGAATCCCAAGTTAAGTTTAAGGCAGAGATTTTCCTAGGCATAAATGTTAGTTGGATGTCTAACTCTATTGAAAGTCTATGGGAGTTGGGTGCTTAACTGTCAGTTGCATCTTTAAAAATCTCCCCCATATTATTATTTATTTATATTGGGACAACGCCTCAAGGTCTCTACCAGAACAGGCCTCCTGTGTACAAACATATAGTCAGTGACAGTGCCTGGCTCCAAAATCTTTTCATCTATAAACAAGAAGAAAATAGGAAAGTGAGAAACACATACTTACGGGGAATGGAGGATAATAATAATAATAATTAATAATGCTAGGATGTATCGGCATAGGCTAGCTGGATACAAAATTCATATGCGTAACAAGATAATCAATAGTAGCTAGCATAATAATCACAATTTGCCACCATTTAACTATTAGAGACAATGTTAAGATCGCACTCAGATTTACTTTACATGTCAAAATGTGACAATATGTGATCACTTATAAATTATATTTTTGAAGTTGGATGAATGCACACTTCTAGCCTTAATGCTAGAAATTGTTGTCTTATGGCATACCAAACAACAGGGGGAAGATGGATATGTTCTCCAACAAACAAACTACACTGTGGGAGGACAGACCTTCCAAGACCACAGAATGAATTCATCCAGGTAAATGAATACAACTATTAAGACACAATGGTTCAGTTATGCAGGCAATAGTCCCAGCTGTCACCAGGGCCATTCACTTTGGTTTGGTCTACACTGCAGATCTATACTGGTACAACTTCGTGGCTCAAGGGTGTGAAAAATCCATATCCCTGAGTGCTGTAGTTATATCAACCTAACTCCCACACATAAACAGCACTATCTCAGGGAGGTGGATTAACTGAGCTGATGGGAGAGCTTTCCTTCCAATGCAGTGTTTTAAGTATAGACTTGCTCTTTGTTGGCTTGGTCCAGAACTGCTCAGATTTAGACAAACTGCCATTGAGGTGGTGAGATGAGCTAGCAGGATCTCTCCTGAGGCACAGAAAGTGTGGGAGGAAATATGTTAAATTCCGACCTGGAGTAGCAGGAAGCTTGTTCTACTCTTAAGTAGACATTGGGTACATCTACACTTAAACCACTACAGTGGCACAGCTGCTATGCTGCAGTTGCACACAGCAGTGCTTTGGTGCAGACACTTCATGCGACAACAGGAGAGGTAATTCACTTTCTTGAGAGGTGGTAGCTAGGTTGATGGAAGAATTCTTCCATTGACTGAGTGCTGTCTACACTGGGGGTTAGGTCAGCACAGCTACAGCTCTCAGTGGTAGATCGAGGCTCTGTCTTCACTAGAAACACTGCAGCGCTTCAAGGCAGACACTCAGTACAGCAATGGGAGTGGTAGTCACATTGCTGTAATTAATCCACCTCCTCAGCAGGTGGTAGCTAGGCCGATGGAAGAATTCTTCCATCGACCTAGCCCTGTCTATACTGGGCGTTAGGTTGGCTTAACTATGTCACTCAGGGATGTGAATTTTTCTCACTCCTGAGCATAAGAACGACCGTACCGGTTCAGACCAAAGGTCCATCTAGCCCAGTATCTGTCTACCGACAGTGGCCAATGCCAGGCGCCCCAGAGGGAGTGAACTTAACAGGCAATGCTCAAGTGATCTCTCTCCTGCCATCCATCTACATCCTCTGACAGACAGACACCATTCCTTACCCATCCTGGCTAACAGCCATTTATGGACTTAACCACCATGAATTTATCCAGTTCTCTTTTAAACGCTGTTATAGTCTTAGCCTTCACAACCTCCTCAGGTAAGGAGTTCCACAAGTTGACTTCTTCACGCAGCGCACAGAACTTCCTTTTATTTATTTTAAACCTGCTGCCTATTAAATGCTAGAAGAGCAACATAGCTGAGTCAGTCTGATTCATAGCTGGAACTTGAACCTGGGTCTTCCACATCCCAAGTGAATGCTCTAAACACTGGTCTATAGAATCAGGGTAGGTCTACTCTAGAAATGCTATAGTGACATAGCTGCAAAGCTGCAGTTGTGCTACTGTAGTACACATACTATGGCCATAGAAGGGGTTCTTCTATCACTGTAGTCAATTCACCTGTCCAAGAGACAATAGCTTGATAGCTGGAAGACTGGGGCTTAGGTCAGCTTAACTATGTCTCTGGGGTGTGTGTATGTGTGTGAATATTTCACACCTCTGAACAATGTAGCTAGGTCAAACTAACTTTCTAGTGTAGATCATCCCGCAGTCTCCCTCCCTTTAGCCCAAATATAGTTCATTATTTGTACGAAGAGGAATGGTTCCAAGAGAAGAGATTGTGAAAGACTGACTGTATATCCCTGTGGTTAAGACATCCCCACATCCAGTTGAGTGTGGTAACCACTGGGCTATAGGTTCTTCTGGGCTGGATCACTCTCTTTCTCTCTCATTTTTTCATGAAAAAATTCAGTCTAATTTTCATTCTGCAGCAGAATGGAAACAAAGGAGATAATTGCCCAGGGGATTGGGTGATTTAAATTTAAATAGCCAGGCAGGCTGCAGGCCTCCTGGATGCGTGTGGGGTGGTGACCGCTCCAGGCCCCACACTTTGGGGGACTCTGCAGGCTGGTGAGTTGGCCAGTGTGCTCAGTCCTGGAAGTGACTGATTCGTCACTTCTTCCCCGGGCCCCACATCCCCCTAGGGACGGCCCCAGGGCCCAGAATTGCTGTTGGCAGGCCTAGTTGTGAGAGTGGGTAACTGATGAAGGGAGGTTCTGAGAGACTAACATGCGGTGAGAGGTACAGGTGATCTAAAGTTCATAGTCCATATTTGGGCTACTAACACTGGGTTACTAACACTGAGAATATTCAGAACTCACTAGGGTTTGTGTTATTCAACTTGGAAGTTGGAGCCAGGCTGGCCTGTGTAGTCAGTTTTAAATGAATGAGCGATACTGTCTGCTCTTTGGTTTTAACAGCATTACAGGGCAATGGTTAAATAAATACCTAATAGTACTCTTGGGTTTGTTGTAATTCTCGAGCCTACAGATTTGCCTTAATTGTAAGCTCACTTGTAAAAAGTGAGTGGAAGTTTGTGAAGTGTCACAATAACTTACAGTAATAAATATTGATAGGAAAGGTGCAAAAGCAAGACAGACTGAATTAGTCCAAATGAAAAGTCCTCCGGATGTAATTCCAGGACTATGTTAAGATCATGCCTGGTAAACAAGAAAATGTGGGATTTGAAATTAATGAACCAAAATTGGTGTGTCCAAAACTAGTCCTAACAGGTGGACAAAATAATGAAGGGATAGACTATTCCATTCATCACTCCTTTTGGGTGTCCTCGAAAAAGAGACTTTGTGGAGGAAAGCTGGCAACTGAAATGTTGGCTGACTGAAAGATGAGAAAAGGGTAAGAAGAGAACTTCACCATCATGGCTGCCACTCCCACCATCACCTGAGATCCTGGACCTTCTTCAGCCTAATTCTGAAAGAAGTCCTGGCCAGACCAAGCCAGAGAGATGGAACCTGATGACATCGCCACCTCGATCAGCTTCAGCTAAATCCTGAATACCATCTTTTTGCCCTACACAACTTTGTGTGTTCTTTTCTTTCCCAATGTTATTTCTTTTCTTTCCCAGACATCTATTTTTTCTTCTGTCTACAAAGAGTTTGGTTAGCTGGCCATGGCTGCATATTTGCAAAATTGCTATAAGCCTGTTGCTAGAAAGAGGCAGATAAAAGCAATGCCCTAAGCAGCCCAATGCTGGTACAAGTTTGCCAGGTTTTGGAGTGGCTGATCAGACCATTTGCTGAGCCTGAGTTTTTCAGCAATGAGGCTATCAGTGAAAGTCAGCATCAAATACAGAAGCTGCATTTTCTATTCTTGCTTTTCTTTTCTCTCCACTTTTGTATGTGTCTGTTTTTGTCTTCTTAGGAAACAGGACCAGACTTTAAAGACAACAGAAACAACAACAGCTCCAGCCCATCTCAGCTAACTTCTCTTTTCCCCAAAAAGAACAGCGATTACCATCTTTGATACCACCTAAAAGGCTGTCAGACAAAGTGGTTTTTTTTCCTTCTAAAAACTCTGTCCTGCTGAAGGGAAAGGGAGCAAAGGATGAAGTTAAAATGAAAGCCTTACCAAATACTTCACTTTACAGATGTTTTAACTCTTTTCTCCTCTATTCTATATCTTTAGTAGAAGGTTAAAAGGGTTCTTAATGGCATATTTGCTATGGTGCTAAGCTGGCTGAGGTCTCTGTGTACCAAACCCCATACCTTGTTTTAAACTGTTTGATGTAGGACAGTGACTGGTTTTAACACCTTTGGCCTATGCATTCCACCAACATGAATACAACAGATCTCAGCTATACATGGCAGTATCCACTTCAATAGATGAGCATATTTAGGTCCCTCAGTGCTGCCCAAGAGGCTTTCAGGGGAAAGAGACTGATTGAGCAGATTATAAAGAGACAATACCCTACTTATCAAATCCATTAGAAGAGGAATATTCATCCCTGGAAACCGGGACACACCAAGGGTCATAATTTTTCTATTGTCCTTCTATGGTCCTGTAAACAGGTTGGGACTCACCAGCTGGCGCCTCCTGCTGGTAACTCTGGGAATTAGCTCGATTCCAGTTGAGCGCCCCCTTCTGGTGGTGTCCCGTCCGTTGTTCTGCCCTCCGCTGCTGTTGCTGGACCCACGTTGCTCCCTGCTCGGAGGCGTCCTCTTCGAGGCCACTGCCCTCCAGTAGTGTCTCTTAGTCCATCTGGACCCCCTTCCGGGGGTCAATGATCAGCAGTCCAACATTCCAGCCACCATATGCAACCACACACCCCAAAGTCTAATCCCTCTTGTCAGGGATCAGGCATAGTCTATAATGGCCACTCTCTATGGCTAATGGCTGGGTGTACTGTAAAGAGGAAGGGGGGGGGACCCAGGCCCACCCTCTACTCTGGGTCCTGGCTCAGGGACCCTCTGGCATCAGCCTCGCTGTCCTCTTTCTTTCCCCTCCTCTGTCTGTTCCCCTGGGCCGCTTCCCCTACGGTCCCTTGCACCCGCTAGGCCCTTCCCTTCCGGGCCAGCAGCCTGGCAGCTATGGGTTAGAGCCTTCTAGCCTCCCTGAGCCTGCCCAGCACTGTGCTGTCCACAGTGCTAATCTCTCCCTTGGAGACTGACCTTCCCCTGTTAAAGGCCTAGGACTGACTGACTGCTCTTGCTCTGGGCAGCCTTTATATATATGTGTGAGCCTGGCCCTGATTGGTTCCCTCCAATCGGGGCCCTGATTGGCTCCTCATAAGCCCTTTTCTGACTGACTCCCTGGCAGCGCAGGCTCCCTGGCCTGCCACAGCCCATCCTCCCAGGGAGTGGGGCAGTCTGCCCCACTACAGGTCCCCAGTCTGTCCTTTCATTTCATTGTATTACTCCCACCAGATTGCTTAGTGGATGGGACAGCAGAATAAGTAGAGCAGTTGCAGGACAACATGGTGGCAGTGGGAACTGGTGTATAGCACCCATACCTGGATGGAAGCATTAGACAGGCACTTAAAGGCTTGAGCTGGAACTGTAGAATCAGGTTCTATGGGGATGTAACAGTCAGTGATAAAAGCTGACAGGTCCTGGCTGAAGCAGGATAGACAGGGATCAGGAGGGCAGAGCTGATAGAAGTGGATGCTTTGAAGGACATGCAGGAGGTGCAGATTTTAAGGGGATAAGGAGCAATATAGTAGAGTCCTCGGGGAATAGAACAGCTGGACGCAGGTATCTCATGGAGTTAGATCTTGAGACAATGCTTATAGTCATTTGTGGTGCATTTCTCTTTAGTTGCTGAGTATATTACCAGTAAAGTCAGTTCCAGATGAATCTCTTGCAGAATCCCTTTTTTAGGGGCAGAGTGACTATTTACAGGTTATATTCATCCAAGAGGACAAAAATTTCATGTTGTCAAAACATTATGTGCTGAATTTTGATAAGTATTTGTGATAAAATTTTGTATAATTAATGACAATTGTAGCACTCAGTATGCTATTCAATTACAAGGACACCTTCCACACGCTTTAATATTTGTTGGCTGTAAGTACATGCACATTCCAAATTTTAAACACATGTATGCAACTTTTCAGTGTGTGAGGTCCATCCATCTATTTGTTTTAAGGCCCATGTGTATCTTTTCATGATTTGCTAACCAAGGCACTACAGCTAAACCCAGAGGTTTACCTCTTAGCATATTTTTCCTTGTTATGTGGCTCTTCTGATGGGGAATTCCCCCAGCTCCTCCCAAGAAGGAAATATGAGTTATCATTCTATATTTTGTAGTTTCCTCACTCATTTCAGGCCTGATTCTGTCACACTGACTAATTTGGAACATTACTTTATTCCACCAGGAGTCCCACTGGTTTCAATGAATAAGGTATGACATGAGTAAGGGTGACAGAATCAGGCCATTTGTTTGCTTAATATTTTCTATCATATTAATGTAAAGTTCTACCAATAGGAAAACACGCACAGCTAATCTATATTTGCTATTGTAACTCAATATTTGAAAATTAGATCAGAGTTTGGGTGCTTGTCCCGATAAGAAAATAAATGGTTGATTACTACAATTAAGTAAAAGCCAAATGCCTCAAAAGAGTTTGGAATTTTGTTATCTCACTTTACAAAATGGTTAGAGAAATCAAGCAATCTCATTGGCTCCCAGACAAGTGATGATCATATCACATGGGTCACTATTTGTTTGCCTAGTCACTTTATAGATATTAATATACACATAAAAATAACAAGTTTGACAATCTGTTTTATGGAAAAAATAACATTTTAATGTCTTGGAATGTTCTCTATTTTTTTTGGTTGAGCTGTCTGTAAACACGTTTCATAAAGCATTTCAGTCATCGGTTTCAAATGGAAGTCAGATATTGGTCCCACTTAAATACTGTGACCCTTCCACTTCCACTAATATGGTTCAAGTGTCTCAGCTCTGGACAAGTTGGAGAAATGGTCTGAGGTAAACAGGATGAAGTTCAATAAAGATAAATGCAAAGTGCTCCACTTAGGAAGGAACAATCAGTTTCACACATACAGAATGGGAAGAGACTGTCTAGGAAGGAGTATGGCAGAAAGAAATCTAGGGGTCATAGTGGACCACAAGCTTAATATGAGTCAACAGTGTGATACTGTTGCAAAAAAAGCAAACATGATTCTGGGATGCATTAACAGGTGTGTTGTAAACAAGACACGAGAAGTCATTCTTCCACTTTACTCTGCGCTGGTTAGGCCTCAACTGGAGTATTGTGTCCAGTTCTGGGCACCGCATTTCAAGAAAGATGTGGAGAAATTGGAGAGGGTCCAGAGAAGAGCAACAAGAATGATTAAAGGTCTTGAGAACATGACCTATGAAGGAAGGCTGAAGGAATTGGGTTTGTTTAGTTTGGAAAAGAGAAGACTGAGAGGGGACATGATAGCAGTTTTCAGGTATCTAAAAGGGTGTCGTCAGGAGGAGGGAGAAAACTTGTTCACCTTAGCCTCCAATGATAGAACAAGAAGCAATGGGCTTAAACTGCAGCAAGGGAGCTTTAGGTTGGACATTAGGAAAAAGTTCCTAACTGTCAGGGTAGTTAAACACTGGAATAGATTGCCTAGGGAAGTTGTGGAATCTCCATCTCTGGAGATATTTAAGAGTAGGTTAGATAAATGTCTATTAGGGATGGTCTAGACAGTATTTGGTCCTGCCATGAGGGCAGGGGACTGGACTCGATGACCTCCCGAGGTCCCTTCCAGCCCTAGAGTCTATGAGTCTATGCCCCCCCCATCTTGACCATCAAAATCAGAGTAAGAAGCATAGTAATCATCACAATTATAAGCCTATTTACTTTATTTTTGTGTGTGTTTTGAAAGGTTGATAGAGAATATCAACCTTGAAGGATAAGTGCATGCAGGGAGCGGGACAGCAAGAGTATAATCAGAGTATAATAAAATTTTCAAAGCCTTGCAACACCCTGATTGCCCACATGAGGTTGTGACCTATCAGCTGAGAAATATTGACTTAGTTGCATCCAGCGAAGTGGGTATTCACCCACGAAAGCTCATTCTCCAAAAAGTCTGTTAGTCGATAAGGTGCCACAAGACTCTTTGCTGCTTTTTCCTTGGGATAGATATCAAACTGTCTTGTTTGGTATAGTGGCATGCATACAGATGATGAAAATAAACAAGTAACATTACAATGAAAGAAAAATGAGAAGTATTGAATTAGGAGAGAGTCCGGTGAGGGGAATATGAGAATTGGCTCCACAAACTTTTTAGTGCTCCTACTGTAGTGAACATAACTTCACTCTGTATTTGTGGGTTTTTTAAGTGCCCATTTTAAATATGGGAATAAATTTGATTTCAGCCCCAATTTTAAAGTTAAACAAAAAAAAGTTAGAAACCATTTTTTAAATTTCTGTACAATGAGGATCTGTCTCTTCAGATTGAATCTTTTCGTGGATTGGTTTGTCCATTCTTCAGCTTTGCTAAGAAGTGGGTAGATGACTTCCCATGTGATGCACAGTTACATCTCTAAAGGAGAGGGGGAGCTGAAGGGGAAGTGGCACATTGCACCAGCTACAACAAGCCTTCCTGATCTCATTCTTACCAACTTGCAAATGCTGTGCAGAGGTTGCAAAAGACATAAGGAAGATGTTTGGGTATCAAGAGGAAAAATTTGGAAAAAATACAATTAACTATTAATTAATTTGTTTATACTCTGGCTTCTGTGTCCACTGTTCTATTTTGCCAAAGCAATTTTAGCAGTATTTTCTTTGTTTAGGTGAGGCCAAAAGAGAGAAACTTTGAGGCATTTTGACATTTCATATTTCAGAGAGACAATTCAGTTGAAACAAGAAATGGAAAACAACAGCTGAAAGATGCTCATCATAGGACTAATTCAATCCAATTATTATTTATTTTATAAGACCGACAGTGAGGTAGATGTTTTAACAGGTATGTAAGCAAGGTTGCCCCCAAGAACTCAAAATCTAAGTAATTGGAAGGAAAGATGGGAGAATTATCATCCAGCCTTACAAATAGTAGGTTTTTTTCTGTTAAGAGGCAGCAGCATAGGGAAAAGTAAAGCCAGTGCACCAAAGAAAAAAATATAGCACACGTCCTGGAGTGCTGAAAGAAGTAACTGTACATGCAAGAATTTAACAGCAGCATGTTATGCCCGCTATCCCCTGTTTTGACTCTACAACACAGCAGAAGCACCTGAATGCCTATGGGAACTCTCCTTTGCATCAGGCCCTAAGGTTGTTTCCAGTGATATTATGTTCTGAGCTTTCCCCTAATTTTTTAAACAATAAGTTAGAGAGGGCATAAAGAGGCAAACAGCTCACATACTGGATGAAGTTGCTGATTCAAGGTTAGAAAGACATGATCCTGACAAAGGACTAAATTTTATCTTTAGTTATACTCATGCAATCCCCAATAAAGTAAATGGGGAATGGTGTAACTAAAATAACTGAAACAGAGGTAACTGCGGCCAGAATTTTTCCCACAATGCAAAAATTCAGGGCTCACTTGATGAAATTAATAAGCAGTAGATTTAATGCAATAAAGATGTACTTTTTCACACAGCGCACAATTAACCTGTGGAACTCATTGTCATGGGATGTTGTGATGGCTAAAAGCATAACTGGATTCAAAAAAGAACTAGATGATGGCTATTAGCCACGATGGTCAGGGATGCAACCCCATCCTCTGGGTGTCCCTAAACCGCTGACTACCAGAAGCCAGGAGTGGAAGGTTGAGATAGATCACTCCAAAATTGTTCTGTATACTCTCCCTGAAACTCTGGTACTGGCCACTGCTGGAAGACAGGGTACTTGACTAGATGGACCATTGGTCTGACACAGTATGGCAGCTCTTATGTTCTCAATAACACTGGAGAGTTTTAACACTGAAAATGGTTGTGCCAGTAAAGCAGGCCAACCAGATGATTTCTATGTAGCTCACCAGACCGCTTGAGAAGTTGATTAATTGTGTCACACCCTAGGCTTGTTAATAAGGCTATAATTATTTTACATTACATACACATTGCTTTCCTTCTAGTTAGGAAAGAACTAAGAAGCCTCAAGAAATCTTTGGCATCTGTGACCATTATTGAAGAGAATTACAGTGACACAAGAATTGTGCAAGTAGAAAAACTACTGGTGTGCATGTCTGTGTACATGACAGCAACAGGATCACAGCACACTGTTCCAAGACGCTATGGGTGAAACAGAAGGAAGCTAAACATGAGTTTTTGAGGGAGTAGCTACAGACACTGTGCTTTGAAGTAGTGGGGCTTGGTGAGTGATGTTTGGTTCATCTGTGTTCAGTCTCCATGTACAGGCTGTGTAGCTGGGCCATGGCCCCTGAGTAAGCCCTTGAAGCTTTGTTTTGCTAAAGGCATTGCCTTGCGAAAGGTTGCAAAGCTCTAGCCCTTACAGCTTTGATCAGTCCAGTTTTGATCAGTCCAGCTGTTTGAAGTCTTTGGGTGGTGAGGGGTGGAGCTGAGTTGAGCTGAGCTAAGCAGGGAAGACTTGGTATAAAAAGTCACTTGCTAGGTGAACTCAAGAGCCATGAACAGAACCAGCTAACAGGAGAATTTCAGAGGGAGATGAGAGAGGGGGTGTGAGTGGTTTTCCTTTCAGGTTCAGCACTTAGTGTGGGACCATGATGGCCAGTGATTGAACAGTGGTAGTGACTTGCAAAAGATGTTCCATATTCTCTTTCCTGACTGAAGACGAAAGGGATTTCCTGTGCATGAAGTGCAAGTTGGTGGCTGTGCTGAAGGAAAAGATTTTTGGATTGGAGGGGCAACTTGAGATGCTACTAAGAATCAGAATTCCTAGACAACCAGATTCGGCAACCAGATTCAGCAAACCTATTCCAGGTTTAAGGAAGAATAGAGCTGGCCACAAAGGAATTGGTGAGAGAGGAAGTCAGAGAAGAGGCCTGGCAGTTCATAACCACCAGAGACCAGGGTACACATCAGCATTCTGCAAAGTTGGAGACAGATAAGAATAGGCAGACTCAGGCCACCAGACAGAAGAAAAAGCAGGAGGAATTTCACACAACTAGAAATTTCAAATCTATACCATGTCCTCAGTATGAAAACTATGGAAGATACCTCTCAATATCAAGCATGTCCAAAGGAACGAAGAGATGAATGGGACTCATCTGTGAATTGCAGCTCAGACCAGTCTATAAGAAAATAAAATATCTTACCTGCAAAGAGTTCACCAAACTGTCCAGGGAAGACAGACAATGCTTGTTGGAGATTCAATACTCAGAAGAATCAAAAGAACATTCTGCAATGGACAGGTGGACAACAGGACAGTATGCCACCTTACTGGAGACAAAATGTAGGATTAGATAGGCTTCTCGAGTCTATAGGCAAGGATCAATTGCTGTTGTTTCATATTGGCACTAATGACACAACATTGTGGGATTTTTGCAGGTAGTAGTTGTCTTCATGGAAATTGGAAGTGTGTTGAAGACAAAGAATGTCCAAGCAATCTTCTCTGAGATCCTTCATCACCCATGAGCAAAAAAGAAGGCAGAAGATTCTGGAATTTCTGGCTAGATAAGTGGTGTAGAGAGTAGGGCTTTGGTTTTATGGAACATTGGTCCACCTTCTATGGGAAGAGGGATGGTTTGGATATCCTCCATCTTAGTAGAAGGAAGAATCAATGTTCTTGGAGACAGGCTGGCTAGAGTAGTCAGGAGGGGTTACACTAATAACAAAAGGGGAGGGTAAAAAGAGGGAAGGTTTAAACACTTAGTTAACACAAAATCAAGATATTGAGGAAAAAAATAATCAGGGCACCAAAGGAAATTCTTGAATTGCCTATACACTAATGTTAGGAGTCTGGAAATCAAGCAAGAGGGATTGGAATTGCTCATTTATGAGGATATATTTGATCTAGCTGGTAATACTGAAACCTGGTGGAATGATTTACACAATTGGAATGTTAAAATCAATGGTTATAACCTATTTAGGAAGGATCGAGTGGACAAAAGGGTAGTGGGAGTGACACTTAGTCAAAAATGGCATTACCTGTTTCTGAGTCACAGATAACTCAGGAGAAAATGATCTTGAGTGCTTATGAATCAATTTCCTAACAGATAAAGTACAAGATGGGCTATTATTTGGGATGCCTACTACAGACTACAAAAGCAAACTGGGGAACAGGATGATTACCTCCTTACACACCTATCTATAATGTGTAGAGAAAAACTGTGCTAATAGGGGACATCAATCTGAGTGACATATGCTGAAAGTTTCATCTTGTCAGTACTAAAACATTCTTGGAATTTATAAATATTATTGATGACACCTTCCTAACTCAAAGAGTATTACAGTCAACATGGGAGAATTCTGTGTTAGACCTTGTTCTAGCAGATAAAGAGGAACTGGTAATGGTAGCTTACTTACAAGTGATCAAGACTTGATCCGCTTTATAATGTACAAGCAGAATAAGGTCCAGATCAGTAATATATATGCTTGGTGCTTTAATAGGGGGCAATTTCACAAAGCTGGAAACAATTATGAGCCAAATTAGCTGGGGGGAAGAATTTAATTAAAAAAGTGACTGATAATGGGGAGTCACTTAAGAACACTTTACTAGATCTCCCAAAAGTCACAAAAGAAGAAG
Source organism: Gopherus flavomarginatus (assembly GCF_025201925.1). Taxonomy (NCBI): domain Eukaryota; kingdom Metazoa; phylum Chordata; order Testudines; family Testudinidae; genus Gopherus; species Gopherus flavomarginatus. The sequence goes on along the minus strand of NC_066620.1, from coordinate 181,885,518 downwards.
GCTGTTTTGGTTAAAAAAAATGAACTTGGTTTAGAGGGGAAGTGAAGGCAATTGTAAAATATATATAGAAGAAAGGGGAAGTTGACAGTAATGAATATAAAAAATGTAGGAACTGTAGAAAATTGATAAGGGAAGCCAAGGGACTCAAGGAGAAATCTATGGCCAGCAGATTTAAGGACAATCTTGTCAATGATATTGGTCCATTACCAAATGAAAATGGCAGAAGTATCAATAGCAATGCAAAAAAGGCAAAAGAGTTCAATAAATGTTTCTGTTCTATATCTGGGGAAAAACAAATGATTCAGTCTCATCATATGGTGACAACACTTTTTCTATTCCAATAATATCTGGAGGATGTTAAACAGAAGCTATGAAAGTTAGGCATTTTTAAATCTGCAGGTCCAGATAACTTGCATCTAGGAGTTTCAAAAGAGCTGGCTGAGGTGCTTGCTAGACCATTAATTTTGATTTTCAATAAGTCTTGGAGCATTAGGGAAGTTCCAGAAGACAAGATGAAAGCTAATGTGCCTTTTTTGAAAAAGGTAAAAGGGATGACCCGGGTAATTATAAATCTGTTGGTCTGACATTTTTCCTGGGCATGATAATGGAGCAGCTGATATGGGACTTGATTTATAAAGAATTAAAGGAGGGTAATGTCATCAATGCAAATCAACATGGGTTTATGGAAAACAGATCTTGTTAAACTTTTTTCATGAGATTACAAGTTTGATTGATAAAGGTAATAGTGTTGATGTAATATACTTTGACTTCTGTAAGGTATTTGACTTGGTACTGAACTACATTTTAGTTAAACTAAAATTATATAAAGTTAATATGGCATACAATAAGTGGATTTAAAACTGGCTAACTGGTAGGTCTAAAATGTAACTGAAAATGGTGAATTGTCATAGAGTGGATCTGTTTTCAGTTGAATCCTGTAGGAATTGGTTCTTGGCCCTACACTATTTAACATCCTTATCAATGACCTAGAAGAAAACATAAAATCATCAGTGATAAAGTTTGCAGATGACATAAAAATTGGGGGATTGGGGAATAATGAAGAAGACAGGTCACAGATTCAGAGCAATCTAGATCACTTGGTAAACTGTGCAAAAGTAAACAATATGCATTTTAATATAGTTAAATGTAAAAATACACATCTAGGAACAAAGCAGGTAGGCCATACTTATAGGATGGGGAACTCTATCTTGGGAAGCAGTGATCCTGAAAAAGATTTTGGAGCCATGGCGGTTAGTCAGCTGAACATGAGCTCCCAGTGTGATGCTGTGGGCAAAAGAACTAATGTGATCCTGAGATGCATAAGCAGGGGAATCTTGAGTGGAGTAGAGATGTTATTTTATCTCTGTATTTGGCAGTGGTGTGATTGCTGCTAGAATACTGTGTGCAGTTCTGGTGCCCATAATTCAAGAAGGATGGTGATAATTTGGAGAGGGTTCAGAGAAGAGCCATGAGAAAGATTAAAGGATTAGAAAACCCATGCCTTATAGTGATAGACTCAAGGAGCTCTATCTATTCAGCTTAACAAATAGAAGGTGAAGGGGTGACTTGATTACAGTCTCGAAATACCTACATGGGGAACAAATAGTTAATGATGGGCTCTTCAGTCTGGCAGAGAAAGATATAACATGATCTAATGGCTGGAAGTGGAAGCTAGACAAATTCAGACTGGGAATAAGGCAAACATTTTCATTGGTGAGAGTAATTAACTGTTGAAAAAAATTTACCAAAGTTGTGGTGGATTCTCCATCACTGACAATGTTTTAATTAAAATTGGATGTTCTCCTAAAAGATTTGCTCTAGGAATTATGGCCTGTGTTATACAGGAGATCAGGCTAGATGATCACAATTGTCCCTTCTGGCCTTAGAATCTATGAAAAATCATAGCTGCACTGAAGTGAAAGGGAATTTCATCCTATATTTTCAATATTACTTTATGTTGCCTGTTGAAAGATAACACTTTCTTTTAATTTCTGCTTATTTTTATAGTTGTACTTTTGAAATGTTGATGTAAATTATTATAACAACCAATAAAACTTCACTTGAAGAACCACAAAGTAGCTAAGCGACACTGTACTACTGCTTCATCATTTACAAGAGGTAAGCCCTGAAAAGCAAGGAAATGAGTTGCTAAGTACACTTTCCACATAATAAACACACACATTATTTCTATCAAGGTCAAAGACATTTATCTTTCATCGCAACACAATAACACTGACCTGTGAGTTGTAGGATTTTAAATGTATTTTTTATTAATTGTAGCATCTGAATATTTTCTTTTAAGTGACACATAAGTAGGAAATATCAGTTAAAATATTTATCAATTGAATAAACACTTTTTTGTAAAGTATTGATGTTCTTTGAGAATAATTTTGTATATTGGATTTATTAAGATAAAGATAATATTGTTGATTTATGGTAAATTATGTATATAGGAGGACCTACATCTGAAACTGATCACAAATGTGCAATTTAGCATGGCAGTGTGGCGTCCCTCCAAGCTGGAGAGAGAGGGACCAATATACTTTCCCTGGTGGGTAGAGCCAATCTGCCCCACCTCCTCGGCCAGAAGTACCAGTGAGGGACAGGGAGTATAAAAAGAGAACCTGGAGCTCAGTTGGTGGTAGGCCATGGGAGGGAGCAGAGTCCTTTGCAGGATTCCACCTCAGCCTCTGAGTGGATTGAGGTCTTGTGGTTGGAGAAAACAGAATACTCTGAGGAGAGATTGTAATGGCTGCTGCCTGACTGTGAAGTGAGGAGACTGAGCCCTCACTTGATGAAATCCCAGTGAGTTTCCCCCTGTAACAGTGGTCCCCAAACTTTTCATGTTCATGCCCCTCCCTTGCCCCTGTCCATGCTCCCCGGGGCCTAGAGTGGGGCCGCAGCTCCAGGGCTGGGGGGAATGCAGACAGGAGTAAGAGGCCTGAGGCTGGGGCTGGTGACAGGGTGGGGCTGGGAGTGGAGCCCCAGCTAGGGGCAAGGAACAGGGCCAATAGCCAGGGGACAGGGGCAGGAGTAGAGCTGGTGGTGCTCCACCACAGTTTGGGGACCTCTGCCCTATGGACTGTTTTTAATTTCTGCCTATAGTGAGGCTGAATGGCCTCCCGCCGAACTAGAGAGCGAAGAACCACTACATGCACATATATAATTTTTATGTTGCTTGTATTTATATTTTGAGATGATTCATAAAACAATACTATTTAATTGGGACAGAGTTAAGGTGGTTGGTCCAGATACTTAAAGGTGTTTGGGTGCCTATATCCCATTGAAAGCAGTGGGAATTAAGTGCCTAAATATCTGTAGGAATCTGTGCCATTGTGATTAAATACAAGTTGCTTTGTACATGATAAAAACCAAAGGATCAGATCCTCAGCTGGTGAAGGCAAGTGTTCAATAGATGAAATCTCCCATTATTACTGAGTTTTTTTTATTTTTATGGCCTCTCTAATCTTCCTGAGCATTTCATTGTTGGTTAGGTGGTTGGTATTATATCCCTACTAAACTGTGGAACTCATTGCCACTTGATACCATTGAGGCCAAAAGCTTAGTAAGATTTGAAAAGGGAAGTGACATTTGTATGGCTAAAGGGAAAATTCAGTTACATTAGACACCATGACATTAAAAAAAAAATTCTATTAGAAGGAATATAAACCTGGATGCTTCAGGACATAACTTCTAACTGAACCACTGACAGATGAGGATTAAGAAAAATCTTCCCATGGGGCAGGTTATTACATAATTGTGCATGATGCCTTTTTTTGAAAATTGTTCTGAAGCATCAGCAACTGTCTACTATCAAAGACTGCATTAGCTTGTGAGGCAGATAGAGCTCTGTACCTGAAAATTGAACCCAAAACTATAGTTTTCAACAGTAAAAGACATTTTACTTTGAAAGTGCTTAAATGTAACCTCTCACCCAGATTTTGTGTCAAAAGTGACATTTAAAATCTTAAGGTGGCCATCCTACAGCAAAAAAACTTCAGGACCAGACTTCAAAGAGAAACTGTTGAGCTGCAGTTCATCTGCAAATTTGGCACCATCAGCTCAGGATTAAACAAAGACTGTGAATGGCTTGCCAACTACAAAACCAGTTTCTCCTCCCTTGGTTTTCACACCTCAACTGCTAGAAGAGGGCCTCATCCTCCCTGATTGAACTAACCTCGTTATCTCTAGCCTGCTTCTTGCTTGCATATATATACACCTGCCCCTGGAAATTTCCACTACATGCATCCAACGAAGTGGGTATTCACCCACGAAAGCTCATGCTCCAAAATGTCTGTTAGTCCATAAGGTGCCACAGGACTCTTTGTTGGTTTTACAGATCCAGGCTAACACGGCTACCCCTCTGATATTTAAAATTGAACTATCAATAGCTACTGAGTACCAAAAGAAAAGCTGAACATATGAATGGTCTGACCCAATAAGCCAAATGGTCCATCCAAACCAGTGTCTTGTCTTCTAACAGTGACCAGTGCCGGATGCTTCAGAGGGAATGAACAGAATGAGAGCTCCATCCCTTGTTGTTCAGTCCCAGCTTCTGGCAGTAGGAAGTTTAGGGACTCTGAGCTCATGGGGTTGCATTCATGACCATCTTGGCTAATAGCCATTGATGGACATATCCTCTATGAATTTAGCTAATTCTTTTTTGAATCCAGGGATAGTTTTGTCCTTCATGACTTCACCTCACAATGACTTGCTGGGTTTCTGGACTAGCTGCTCCAAGGAGCAGTCATTAATAGTTTTCTCTGCCTCTCATCTTGAGGTGACGTTCCCAGTCAATATCCCTATCATAACCTTAGTCCCAGATTTGGACCTTAGCGTCCAAAATATGGGGGTTAGCATGAAAACCTCCAAGCTTAGTTACCAGCTTGGACCTGGTACTTGCTGCCACCACCCAAAAAATTAGAGTGTTTTGGGGCACTCTGGTCCCCCTGAAAAACCTTCCCTGGGGACCCCAAGACCCAAATCCCTTGAGTCTCACAACAAAGGGAAATAATCCTTTTTCCCTTCCCCTCTCCAGGTGCTCCTGGAGAGATACACAGACACAAGCTCTGTGAATCCAAACAGAGTGACTCCCCCTCTCCGTTCCCAGTCCTGGAAACAAAAAGCACTTTCCTCTTCACCCAGAGGAAATGCAAAATCAGGCTAGCAATCCAACACACAGATCTCCCCTTGATTTCTTCCTCCCACCAATTCCCTGGTGAGTACAGACTCAATTTCCCTGAAGTAAAGAAAAACTCCAACAGGTCTTAAAAGAAAGCTTTATATAAAAAAGAAAGAAAAAATACATACAAATGGTCTCTCTGTATTAAGGTGACGAAATACAGGGTCAATTGCTTAAAAGAATATTGAATAAACAGCCTTATTCAAAAAGAATACAAATCAAAGCACTCCAGCACTTATATTCATGCAAATACCAAAGAAAAGAAACCATATAACTTACTATCTGATCTCTTTGTCCTTACACTTAGAAACAGAAGATTAGAAAGCAGAACTACTTCTCCAAAGCTCAGAGAAAGCAGGCAGACAGACAAAGACTCAGACACAAACTTCCCTCCACCCAGAGTTGAAAAAATCCGGTTTCCTGATTGGTTCTCTGGTCAGGTGCTTCAGGTGAAAGAGACATTAACCCTTAGCTATCTGTTTATGACAGTCCCTTATTATTGTTGTGTTTTCTTTTTTAGTAGCCTACATAATCTCCCTGAGCATTTCACAATCACCATCACCATCCTGGACCAGTAGTCAGTAGTATATTCCTACTACCATACTTCTATTATTGAAGCATGGAATTTCTATTCATACAGAACTGTTTGATATATTTAAGATTTTTACTATATTTATCTCCATAATTTCTTTCACAAATAGTTCCACTCTCCTTCCAGTGTGACCAACTCTGTCATTCCTATCTACAAAACTGATCTATCTTCAAAACTGTAAAATAACTGCTTAGTCTTAAAATAAGGGCCTTTCCTTTGTGTACATGACTAAGTGAGTGAGAGATTGTTTTCCATGATTTCATTTCCTACTTTTTGCTATTTTTGTGTGATATTTATTTATTTATTTATAGTGGGGTTTTGGTTGGAATTTTTTTAGGATGGTTGATAGAGCTCATGAGCAAGAGAAGCTGATATTGTCTTCCCAAATTTACAGACTCTGGTTGTCCAAAACTCTTAATATATTTTGCTGACTTTCCAGGCTGAAAGAGGGTATGTCTACACTACGGGATTATTCTGATTTTACATAAACCGGTTTTGTAAAACAGATTGTATAAAGTCGAGTGCACGGGGCCACACAAAGCACAATAATTTGGCGGTGTGTGTCCATGTACCAAGGTTAGCGTCAATTTCTGGAGCGTTGCACTGTGGGTAGCTATCCCGTAGCTATCCCATAGTTCCCGCAGTCTCCCCCACCCATTGGAATTCTGGGTTGAGATCCCAATGCATGATGGTGCAAAAAAGTGTCTCGGGTGATTCTGAGTAAATGTCATCACTCATTCCTTCCTCCGTGAAAGCAATGGCAGACAATCATTTCACGCCCTTTTTCCCTGGATTGCCCTGGCAGATGCCATAGCATGGCAACCATGGAGCCCGTTTTGCCTTTTGTCACTGTCACCGTATGTGTACAGGATGCTGCTGACAAAGGCAGTACTGAAGTGCTACAGAGCAGCATTAATTTCCCTTTGCAAGGTAGCAGAGACGGTTACCATCCCTATTGTACCGTCTGCCATGCCATTGTAAATTGGTGATGAGTTGACGGTTATCAGTCGTTCTGTACCGTCTGCTGCTGTCATGGGTTCTCCTGGCTGGCCTTCGCTGAGGCCGGCAGGGAGCACAAAGACAAAAAGGGAATGACTCCCCGGGTCATTCCCTCCTTTATGTTTTATCTAAAAATAGAGTCAGTCCTGCCTAGAATATGGGGCAAGTGTACTAGAGAACCAGTGTACCAGAGAACCAGAGAGCACAGCCACTCCGTGTCAGATCCCACAGAAATGATGAGCTGCATGCCATTCTAGGGGGTGCCCCTGCAACAACACCACCCATTGCTTCCCTCCTCCCCCAACCCTCCTGGGCTACCATTGCAGTGTCCCTCCCATTTGTGTGATGAAGTAATAAAGAATGCAGGAATAAGAAACACTGACTTTTTAGTGAGATAAAATGAGAGGGAGGCAGCCTCCAGCTGCTATGATAGTCCAGGCAGGACATTAAACGGTGGCGGGGGAGAGGAGCCCAGCCTCCCACTGCTATGATAGTCCAGGCAATACAGAATCTTTTCTTTAGACATGAAAGGGGGGGTGCTGATGGAGCTCCATTCTGTACCGTCTGCCGGGAATGACCAGGAGTCATTCCTATTTTTACCCAGGCTCCCCCAGCAGACCTCACCGAGGCCAGCCAGGAGCACTCACAGGATGATGAGGACGGCTATCAGTCTTTTTGTACTGTACTGTCTGCCATCCGGGATGGGAGGGGAGAGGATGCTGCTGTTCAGTGCCACAGCACCACGTCTACCAGCAGCATGCAGTAGACATACAGTGACATTGAAAAAAGTCAAGAAAAGATTTTTTTTCCCTTTTCTTTCACGGGGGGTGAAGGGGGGGTAAATTGACGAGATATACCCCGAACCACTCTGGACAATGTGTTTGACCCTACAGGCATTGGGAGCTCAGCCAAGAATGCAAATGCTTTTCGGAGACTGCAGGGACTGTGGGATAGATGGAGTCCTTAGTACCCCCTCCCTCCCTCCATGAGCATTCATTTGATTCTTTGGCTTTCCGTTACGCTCGTCACACAGCACTGTGCTGTGGACTCTGTTCATAGCCTGGAGATTTTTTCAAATGCTTTGTCATTTTGTCTTCTGTAATGGAGCTGTGATAGAACAGATTTGTCTCCCCATACAGTGATCAGATTCAGTATCTCCCGTACGGTCCATGCTGGAGCTCTTTTTGGATTTGGGACTGCATCGTCACACGTGCTGATCAGAGCTCCACATTGGGCAAACAGGAAATGAATTTCAAAAGTTTGCGAGGCTTTTTCTGTCTACCTGGCCAGTGCATCTGAGTTCAGATTGCTTTCCAGAGCGGTCACAATGGTGCATTGTGAGATACCGCCTGGAGGCCAATACCGTCGATTTGCGGCCACACTAACTCTAATCCGACATGGCAATACCAATTTCAGCGCTACTCCTCTCGTCGTGGAGGAGTACAGAAATCAGTTTAAAGAGCCCTTTACATTGATATAAAGGGCCTCGTTGTGTGGACGGGTGCAAGGTTAAATCGGTTTAATGCTGATAAATTCCGTTTAAACGTGTACTGTAGACCAGGCCAGAGATGATCTTGGTTTGTCTCACATGATTTAATCAAACCCCATTGATGCTGCCACTGACTTCAGAAGGGAAGTATCCATATTTTGAAAAAACCAAAATTGAAGATTAGGATTAGGGTTAATTTTCAAAAACTAGTCTTAGTAAAGTTTGGTTTTAGTAAAAAAAAATTTCAGTTTTTGAAAAGCAAAGTTCAAAATATTTTACCAAAAACTGAACCTAAGTGGAAAAAATGTAATAGAACTCCCCTGAAAATAGCAATTTTAGCCAAAATAAAAATGTTCCAAAAAAAAAAAAAATTCTACAACAAGCAAAATGAAAATTGTTCTGATGATGCAATTTCAACTAGTTCTGTTATTAATTTAGTCAACACATAGCTTCATTGAAAGGGATTGTTTGTGGTATAAGGTTCTATTTGAGGTAAAAGTCTCATAGCTTGGCCCTGCGTTAGGCAGTATTCACAAAACTCTGTGCATGATTTTGCAATGAAATTTTAACAAGGATTTTATTTCTTCTGTAAATATGGTGGGTGCAACATACTTGTTTACAGTGAAGCCACCATGATAACTCCTTACTAGTCATTACTCAGACACGTGCACAGAGGACTCTTATTTCAGATAAGCCCTCAGTAGAAATAGAGTAAAAAAAGAAATGAATACTTAATAAAACTTTTCCAACAAACAAATGAGGTGACATCCTTGAGGTTAAATTCATTTGGTTTGTGTTTATTTACTGGCAATATTCGCTAAAAGATTTCTGAAGAGAAAATTGGTAACATCTTGGAAAAAATGTGTGATTGGTTATGACAGTATGTAGAAGAGAAGATTTTGCCTAAAGCGGGAATTGGGGAACAATTTAAGAAAAGAATAAAGCATAATCTGGGGAAATCTTTTGGCATCCCAAAGCACTTGAATTATCTGTTCATTGTCTTGTTCATAAGTTGATTATTATATGGAAGATAATTATTGGATCAGACACTGATTATTATATGGAAGATAATTATTGGATCAGACACTGGAGTATCTGATCTTTTCCTGCATTGCAGCCATTTACTGTAAGTAACATGAAAAATGGTGTTGGGGAGAAATCAAACCATAGGAAAAACCTGGGTTTTCACTGTTGTAGTGAATTGCTCTAATAATCATAGTCCTTGTTTTATCCTTAAGATTAAGTATAAACATCACCTTGTTCCTGAAAGGGTAACCACCACCAGGGCTGCTATTATACCTGATGTTTGTGTATATATGTGTGGTTTTGTTAACACACCTGAAAAGGAGGGTAAAATTGGTTCGAAGCTAGAGCGAGTTATGTACAGCATGGAGACATTATACTCCCTTGTCCTTAATCTTTCACCTTTTGACTGATATTTCATTAATGCAACAGGAATCGAATGATGGTGCATATTATGCTATAAGAACATCATTTTGAATAGTTTAAATGGCAGGGCAACATTACATTTATCTTTCTCTATCATTTATTTAAATTTTGAGGACCCTGTTTGCTTTCTGGGAACATTAAGGACCTCTAGGACTATGCTGTACAAGCAAGGATTTTGGTCCTTGGCCAAAATTTCCCCTTCCCATTACTGTGTATGCTGGTCTGTTGTTGCTCTCTGCCTCAGAGATAACTGCATTACAGTGGTGCTGTATGTACAACATATAATATGTACAGCACTTTGGGATCCCTTGGAATTAAAGGTGGTTATATAACAGTAAAATATTACTTCATATAAGAGAGAAACAATTATGATGTGGAGGTTCCACCAAATCTATATACTATATTTATAATATTTCACTTTACTCATTTAGCCAGATGGTTTAACAACCCCCCAAGGATTTCATAGCTCCACCCTAAGATGGAGAGAACTGGAATGAGATTTAGTATTCTCTTTTATTCCTTGAAATTATTATCTTATTCTTATTTTCTTAAACAGAGTTTGATTTTTTCAGTAGCACTTGGTACAGAAATGCACTATCAACATTGCCAATTCAGTGCCAGAGGATTCCCCTTTGGCATAACTACACTTTTAAAATAATTGGAAATCCTTTCCTTAATACAGAAAACAAAAATCAGCAGCAGAGGTGCTGATTAACAAATCTCTAAGACCAATGGAATAATAATATAGACAAAGGAATGTGGACAAACAGAAATATAATTACAAAACTTGGCATTTATGTAAGGTACGGCTCCAGAACTTTGGTTTCAAACATTCTGGCCAACGCAGACATCACCAATAATTTTAATGCTTCCAAATTATTTTTCTAGACTAAGCTCATGAAGGTATAGAATTTAGGAGTCTCAGAGAAGACAATGTATTATGCAATGCAAACAAGAGTGTAAAACAGACTTTTCTTTGTGTGTTGCAAACCGTAGACCCAAAATAGCCTTAACACCTACAAGTTTTCAGGAGTTCTCTAAACTTCTGGGGACTGGCACCCTACTTTGTGGTTTGTCTTCACTAACTACCTTGGAATCAGCCCTAATCTCCCTGAGAACGGAGAGATTAGGACAATGAGCAGTTTAGCCCCCTGGAATCCCAAACAGAAGCTGTGAGTGGAGATATCTCCCTAAGACTGTGATTTAGTTAGCTGGGGTAGTATATTAAAAATGTTGTGAATGTTGCTGAATGTCAGCTTTGTTCTCAGGCATAGACTGATGCTCAATCAGTAACAAGGAATTGGGTAAAGGATCTGCACTCACCAGCAAATCTCCCAAAACAATATCAACTAAGAAGTACTTTGGTAACCAGAAGGAACCCCCACACAACACATTTGGGAGGCTGAAGTATCCCACAACCAGAAGAGTTTTACCCTACCTCTTTCCCCCAGATGTTTATTTTTCTTTTAATATTCTCTGCTCTTACCTGTGTGGGAACCAGCCAATCTTTCCCTGGGGACAAGCCAAGAGACAGTCGCAGCTGACAGGAATCACAGAAACAGTTTACCTGTGCCCATTACCCCAAATTCCTCCTCAACTTTCTTGTCCATGGCATTAGTTTCTTATAAGCCTTTTGTGGTGGACCTGGGGATAAACTGGCCAGCTGTTGAGCCAATGTGCTTTGGAGTTCCATAACATGCGTGACTCAGAAAGCTTGGCTATTTCCCACTGGATTGGGTGCACTGAATTTAAGAATGAAATTCTTCCACAACTTTGACTGCAAACCATGCAAGAGAGAACTTTTGGTTTCTACAGAAGCATGTTCCCAAGTTTCCAGTTCATTCTCACAGTTTAGACACTAGCACTGAAGCTCGTTGCAAACCCAAATCATTATAGCAATTGCTGGTCCTCAGTGTAATTAAATATGTCAAACTCTTTACAAGATCAATAATGCTAGGTACATAATAGCAATGTATGTCATATGGCTACATGTAATAATCCTGAGAGACAAGGTGAGTGAGGATCTTCTTCAAGTCTGTGAAAGCTTGTCTCTCTCACCAACAGATCCAATAAAAGATATTAGCTCACTCACCTTGTCTCTCTAGTATCCTGGGATCAACACAGGTACAACAACACTGCAAATAATTATCCTGTCATTAGTTACACCAGTAGTATGTCAGAAAAAAAGTGGTGATGTTTCCTTGTAGTATAGAGTACTGGAATAGTAAAACAGTTCTGAGTGTGAATTTTGGATTTAACTTGCCCTGTTGGTAGCAACTGGGTGATGTGACCAATATTCTAACAGCACTTGGTGTTTCCCTTGCAAAGTTTGTAGCTGTCTCTTGCAACTTCCTATCAAAGGCAGATGGACTAAAGAGCTAATTTAGCAATAGTGATTTTAGGGAACCTACAATTACCCCCTCTCCAGCAGTTCACAACTAGCTATGAGACACTTCACAGATGTAATGAGATTTTTAAAGAAAGGGTAATCCCAGTAATAACAAGAGGATGGATGATGATGATAATTTGCTGTGATATTAATCTCTCTCTATATATTTTGCTTTCTGTAATCATAATAGAATAATAAGTTTGTGTAATAGCTACAATAGTGCAGAAGATGTAGGGAAATTTGAGAACTGATGTGATTTTTAAGGGATTTTTTTTAAGCTACTCTGTTCTGCAGTTTGCATTTTAAGGAGCCTGCCTGAATGTTTGTGCATGGTCCACAATCCCTGCAGGATAAGTGGGTGACTATCGATAGACTGGTGAAAACGCTGTGTGAGTTGGCAGGATGGAACTCTGCCCTCAAGTTTATGACTACCTGTCACTTCTAATGACTTCTTTTTTAGATACTTTCTGTGTATGAGCAGAATGGCCTGCAGGTGGCCTAGTAGCTAGCAGTTTTTGAAACTGCTGGAATGCTGCTTGTGTGACCTGAATAACAGCTCTTCATCTGTAGACCTTATGCTTTACATGCAGTGTGCGTAAGCAAGAAGCACAGAACAGCCCTGCTGATATGGCTGTTGTATAGCAGTTATTGCTTCAACACATTTAGACACTGCACCTCTGTAATTTGTCTCGACGTGATATCATCTTTTGTCTCAGCAAACTGACCCTTTTATCTGTCTTAGTTCTGCTTTCTTTAGCTCTTTCAGTTTCATGCCAGCACTGACAAGGGACAATGGCACAGGAGAAAAAATAAAAAATTCAGATGGTGATATCAAGAAAAAATAATTGTCTTCAAAGTTATTTACTGTTCTGGGGAGGCTGTTTTTATTTTGTTTTTAACTGAAGCATGTGTGTGCAAGAGAGAAAGATTTTGTGTGTGGACATGTCTACATATATTATATAATTGTTCACATTTGCTTATTTTAAATTTGCTTTGGACCATGCTTGTAGAATGAGACGAAAAACATAACACTCATTTTTAAAATATAATTTTACACAGAAACATGATGTTAAAGTATTTTTATTTATCATCGCGATGATCAGCTGTTTTTCAAGTCATATTAGGTGTCTATAGTTCTGAGAGGAATTAGTTTCTTTTTAACTGAATTTCCTCAATGTAACATTTTTGTGTTTTCATTAGTTTGATACCTGGATTGGGATTAGAGCTATTTTTGCCTTTCCCTAACGGGAGAGTGATCTGAGACCAGCACAGACAAAGCCTGTGATACCAGGGACTCTCACATAGAGGAATTACACTCTCATAGAATGGAGGGTTTGTTGATGCCATGACACAGTGTGAAAATGATGCAAAAACAAGACACGCTCAAGTAATCTCTGCTTTCCCAAAAAATAATGTGAGGGCAGAAGGTCTTGGAGGAACTGAAGAATAATAACAATTGTATAGTGAATCTTCACTAGGTTTTTTTCCACCATAAATTGTAGATTTCAAATAGAATTTTAAAACAGGTAGTAGGAGCTTACATGGCAAATTCTTCCTTTTTTTTTTTACTGAAGGCTTATGAGACATGGCAGAGCAGTTATCAGCAGGTTTACAGTGGTGTCTGGGGGATTGCTTTGAATATTTTCCCCTTGAAATTTTTTACACAAGCTTCCATCAAAATTGAAACTGAAAATATTGAAAATGATTCACAATAAAGATCATGTTTGTAAACACATGGAGGGTTACTGATATAGGAAAATAGACTAAATACTCCGTCATGTAGGAAACAGTGAAGGGGAGCATCTTTCAAGGAAGTGTGGGGTTTTTTTCCACTGTTGCTTCCATTATGTCAGTCATTTGTTTTTCCATAGTTAGGGCTAGATAGCCTTTAAAGGCCACAGTTTGCAATCAGGGAATTAAGTTCCAGTTATAAAGATTTTGTCTGAATTACAGCAAGCATGTGGGGCTTTCAGAGTCTGGGGGTGAAGTGCTGCACAAAACTTGAACAAAATCATGTTAGTTGCCTTATAAGAACGCAGCTTTCTATCCCAGGAAGCTATATATTCATAGAAAAGGCACTGCCAGTTATAAGTTTTTAATCTGACTTAATTGCATGCATGATCACTTGAATAGGTTGAGGTAAATGAGGCTGGGGAAGGAAAAACAACAGAGGTAATTTGGGATCAGAGAACTGCAAAAGCAAATGAGCTGCTGATGGTTAGAGTTCAATAACAAAAGCGTGTGTGCCCTACAGCCTCTGTCTTGCCCTTCCATCAAGCAGAGTTTGGCTAGTGTGTTCCATTGTTCAGTGCAGGGAGTCAGCACTCCTGACTTGCATTCAACGTCCAAAACTGCTGATGTTACTAGGGTTCTGAAACTGTGAAGGTGTCACCCCACTGGTACTTCCAGAAGGTGAAGGGGCTGAAGGGACAATGCGTCACCAAAGTCCTGACAGTGCAAGAGGATGGGGCAGAAGCTAAGCTAGACCCTCTCCCAACCCCTGGTGGTACAGGCAGCTGCTGTTCCTGACATTCTCCTTTCTGAAGGATTCCCAAGAATTCCTACATAGCCATTCTTCTCGGGAAATTCCAGCCTACACACAGATCTGGGAGGGGAAGGGGCTTCCAGGGCCAAGTGTCCTCAAACTTGTGGCTCATTGTAAGGAGCCTGTGCTGTATATACAGAACATATGATGGCATGATGTGGTGTGAAGGTTTTATCAGCACTTGCTGGGGATAATCTGCATAACTGTATATTTTGGGGAAGTTTCTGGCTTTTGTTATCCAGGAGTTCAGACTAGATGATCATAATGGTCCCTTCTGGCCTTAGAATCAATATATGGGGGGAGGGATAGCTCAGTGGTTTGAGCATTGGCCTGCTAAACCCAGAGTTGTGAGTTCAATCCTTGAGGGGGCCATTTGGGGATTGGTTCTGCTTTGAGCAGGGGGTTGGACTAGATGATCTCTTGAGGTCCCTTCCAACCCTAATAATCTATGATTCTATGAATAACTGACTTGTGGCTTGGCCGCCTGTCAATAATGCCACTATCTGCAATTCATGCCATCCAAACCTTTATGCCTAATGTGAAAAACCACACTGTGTCATCTCCAGCTCCCTTAGCCTTCCCCCAGCCCTGCTCCACTCCAGGTACCTTCTCTAGCTTCCCCAGCAGCCAGGCCCATCTCCCTTTACAGCTAGAGAAGACTGTGTCTGCTCCTGGCCTTTATAGGGCCAGTTGGGTCTGTTGGGGTGTGGAGACAAAGCAAGTTGCAGTTTTAGCCAGTTAGCTGGTTGACGTTGACCCTGGACTCCCCGTTAGCAATTACCCCAACTAGCTAACACATATTAAAACTACAGTTGCCTTGTCTACACTAGGATTTTAACGCATAAACCCTTTCCCTGTTGTAGACACGGCTTAAATTGATTTAATAAACAGTTGTTATTTAAAGTAGTGTATCTTCTGTGTGTTGACAAGACCTCTGTAGAACTGCAATTATTTTTTTTTCCAGTTGCAAAGGTTCTTGCCAATATAGACTGATGCATATTTGTTGTCAAGTCTGCAGACAGACCGATTGAAACAATAACACCAAAAAGAGGTGTCCTTAAAGTCTTTTGGTTCTTTGATGTTTAGAAGTGGCCTGAAAATATTTTTTTTAAATAAAAAAATATATCCAATGCTGCTCAACCATGCAGACTCTAGTGATACCACAAGGTATGACCTGGAGCAGATAAGAAGAGACTATAGGCCCTTGAAGTGAGGGCGAAGGAGTTGGGGCGTGCAGATGTTCTCATCGATCCTTCCAGTCAAGAGTAGCGGCCCAGGCAGAGAGAGAGACACATCCTGGAGGTGTGCTTGGCTGCGCAGATGATGTCACCAGGAGGGCTTCGGCTTCCTCATCCATGGATGCTGTTCTGAGAAGGACTGCTGAGCAGAGATGGAGTCTACCTATCGAGGAAAGTGAAGAGCATCTTTGGATACAGACTGGCTAACCTACTGATGTGGACTTTTAAACTAGGTTCAATGGGGACAGGAGATAAAAGCCCACAGATAAGGCCAAAACATGGAACCTGGGTGAAAGGTTGGAATTTGAGGGAAACATGGGCAATTGCAGCAGGGACAAGGAGAGACAAGAGGGAATGTAGAGGGGAAATCTAATGAACGTCTTAGATTTCTGTATACTAATGAGAAAAATATGGGGACTAAAGAGGAATAAATAGAAATACCATTGGATAATCACAATTATAATGTAACTGGCATCACAGAATCTTGATGGGATAATTTACATGACTGGAATATTGATATTGAAGCATACAGCTTGTTCAGGAACAACAAGTGGGGGGAAAAAGAGATGAGGTGTTGTCTTGTAGATCAGTACACTTGTACTGAGATTGAGATAGAAGAGGAAGGCAGACCTGTTGAAAGTAGCTGAGTAAAGATAAATGGGCTAAAAACAAGGAAGATGTCGTGGTAGGTATCTACTACAGAACACCTAACCAGGAAGAAGAGATGCATGCAGCTTTTTTAAAATGACTAACACAATTCTCCAAAACACAGGATTTGGTGGTGATGAGGGACTTCAATTACTCAGACATCTGTTGGGGGGAAAAATAACACAGCAGGGCACAGATTATCCAACAAGTTCTTGGAATGCACTGGAGACAGCTTTTTATTACAGAAGGTGGAGAAAGCAAATAGGGGAGAGGCTCGTCTAGATTTGATTCTAACAGGAAGGAACTGGTTTTGAATGTGAAGATGGAAGGCAGCTTGAGTGAAAGTGATCATGACATGATACAGTTTATAATTCTAAGGAATGGTGGGAGAGAAAGCAGCAGAATAAAGACAATGGACTTTAAGATGGCAGACTTTAGGAAACTCAGAGAATTGGTAAGTAAGATCCCATGGGAAGCAAATCTATGGAAAAAAGGTTCAGGGCAGTTGGCAGTTTTTAAAGAAGACTTATTAAGGATGAAAGAGGAAACTATCCTAATGTCTAGGAAACACAGGTAATATGGTAAGAGACCACACTGACTTAACCAGTAGATCTTCAGTGACCTAAAACTCAAAAAGGAGTCATACAAAAAGTGGAAATTAGGTCAGATTATGAAGGATGACTATAAATAAAAGAAAACAAGCATGTAGGGACAAAATTAGAAAGGCCAAGCCAAAAAATGAGATTAAAATAGCTAGAGACATAAAAGATAACAAGAAAACATTTTACAAATACATAAGAAGCAAGAGATCAAGGACAGGATTGGCCCATTATTCAATGAGGAGGAAAAGACAATAAATGTTAAATGCGTTTTTGTTTCAGTTTTTACCAAAAAAGTTAGCAGTGATTGGATGACTTACATAGTGAATAACAATATAAATAGGATAGGGTCTGAGGTTAAAATAGGAAAGGAAAAGGTTAAGAATTACTTATGGCAGGTCTACACTTAAAACATTGCATTGGCACAGGTGTACGGATGCAGCTGTGCTGCTGTAGAGCTGTAATGAAGATGTTCTATGCCCGTGGTTGGCAACATGTGGTTGCACACAGCCCATCAGGGCAATCCACCGGCGGGTCGTGAGACAGTTTGTTTACATTGAACATCTGCAGGCACTGTGGCCAGCACATTCCCAGGGGGCGCTTCCAACAGCTCCCATTGGCTGGGAATGGCTAACCATGGCCACTGGGAGCTGTGGGTGGCCATGCCTGCAGATGGTCAATGTAAACAAACTGTCTCACGGCCTGCCAGCGGATTACCCTGATGGGCCACATGCAGCCCGTGGGCCTCAGGTTGCCCACCACTGCTCTGTGCTGATGAGAGAGAGCTCTCCTATCAGCATAGTTAGTCCACCTCTGTGAGGGGTGGTAGCTATGTTGGTGGAAGAAGCTCTCTGTCTACACTGGCACATAGGTCAGCATAACTATGTTGCTCAAGTGTGTGGATTTTTCACATCTCTGAGTGATGTAGTTATACCGAGGTAATTGTATTGTGTAGACCTGCCTTAGACAAGTTAGATGTCTTCAAGTTGGCAGGGCCTGATGAAGTACATCCTAGAATACTTAAGGAATTTGCTTAGGATATCTCTGAGCCATTAGCAATTATCTCTGAGAACTCATGGAGGACAGGTAAGATCCCGGAGGACTGGAAAAGAGTAAATATAATATCTATCTATAAAAAGAGGAATAAGGATAACCCAGGAAATTTTAGATTAGTCAGCTTAACTTCAGAACCCAGAAAGATAATGGAGCAAATAGTCAGTTTGTAACCACTGCTCCACTAGATTCCCTCCCAGCTTCTGCTGAATCTTGCTCTACTTCTACAGATGTGGCAAGGGGAAGATTTAACAAGACAAAGTTTTTTATTCCTACCTCTATACTGCCCCAGCCAGTGTCAGCTATGGTGTTTTGATAGACTGTGGAGAAGCCAGATACCTGATAGCCCTTCTGTGCTGCTACTGTCAGATCCTTACAAATGTGTGAATATAGCATGAGATCACAAAAATATGCATGCTACATTTGTCTGTGCTAAACTGAATCTTGTGTCTTCATAAAGAGAGACCTGAATTCTAGACTTTGTGATTGTGGGCTAAGGCCGCGTGTGTAAGCATTCCAAAATCACTGATAGAATTAGCAATGACTTGCTATGGATTTGCAAAGGGTACTTCAGCATCTCATCTCATATACTGCCTTCAGAAGCTGGCTATCACAGCGGAGCAATTTATACAGTTCTGCATAGTAAAGATGAAATGATAGAGTAGGTGATTTTTTTTTTGTATTTAAAAAGGGTAACTCAACAATGGAAGACAGAAATCCTCTTTGCAACAGCTTTCCACAGCTGGGAAACTGAAGAAAATTGAATTTAAACCTTCTGTGAATGACGTCCCTGGTGAAAGTATTGCATACAAATGCAATCCTCTGCAATATTTATCTCTTGGAATATTTAATAAACTGTAGCCAGATCTACATAATGGGAGCCATCCCTTCCTATTGGTATAAAAGAAAAAGGTGGCTTTTGTTCCTTTATGATTTTTTCAGAGAGAATTTCAAGAGCAAGGAAATTCCAGTGCTTAGTTTAGCACTAGCTATTGGTGTAAAAATTTCAAGGAATAACTGTTTAGGCTGTTCGTTATTTGTCAGACATGGAAGAAGTCAGAGACAGTGTCATAAACAGATAGCTAAGGGTTAATGTTCTTTTACCTGTAAAGGGGTAACAAAGGAAACCAAACACCTGACCAGAGGACCAATCAGGAAACAAGACTTTTTCAAATCTGGGTGGAGGGAAGTTTTGGGTGTGAGTTCTTTGTTCTTTGTCTTGATTTGGTGACCCTCTCGGCTCTGAGAGTGATCTTTCTATCTCCTGGCTTTCTAATCTTCTGTTTCCAAGTTGTAAGTACAAGGATAGTAAGACAATAGGTTTATATTGTTTTCTTTTGTATTTACATGTGTGTAGTTGCTGGAATGTTTTAAATTGTATTCTTTTTGGATAAGGCTGTATATTCATTTTTTTTCTTAAGCGATTGACCCTGTATATTGTCACCTAAATACAGAGACTATTTTTAATGTCTTTTTCTTTCTTTTTTATATAAAGCTTTCTTTTTAAGACCTGTTGGAGTTTTTCTTTAGTGGGGACTCCAGGGAATTGAGTCTGCAGCTCACCAGGGAATTGGTGGGAGGAAGAAGTTAGGGGGAAAATCTCTTTGTGTTAGATTTACTAAGCCTGACTTTGCATACCCTCTGGGTGATGGGGAAGACAGATTAGATCTCTTGGTACTTGTATTTCCAGGACTGGAAACAGGGAATCTCCTAGGGTCGTCCAGGGAGGGGAGCCTGGGAGGAAGCAACAAGGAAAGAAGGGGAGGGGGTTATTTCCCTTTGTTGTAAGGCATCTGAGTCTGGGGGTCCCCCAGGGAAGGTTTTGGGGAGACCACAGTGAGCTAGGCACTGTATAATTCCTAGCTGGTGGCAGCGATACCAGGTCCAAGCTGGTAACTAAGCTTGGAGGTTTTCATGCTAACCCCCATATTTTGGACGCTAAGGTCCAGATCTGGGAAGAAATATTATGACAGACAGATACACTGCCTTTACCACAACTATCACTCAGGTGCTGATCCATCTAAATGTCTAGGGAATACTTACGCCATTCCATCTAAGAGATCACAAGCTGTCTATTAAGGTAAATTAAAGTTTTGACTAGAGTTGGTCGAAATTTTTCTACGGAACAGCATCCATCAGAAAATGCTGATTCAACTTGTTTTGTGGGCATATATCTATTTAGCTGGAAATTTTGTGGGAAATTATTGAAATGTTTTATTAAGGTTGAAACATTTTGTTTGGACTTTAGTCATTTCATTTTGACATTATCATTTTGATTCTGATTGTAATTTATGGCATAATATAAAAGTCAAAAGCATAAAGGCAAGCAAAACATTTCAAATTTATCCAAAAAACCCCACAAACCATTACTGAATATCTGTTTTTGTAAAAATTCTGAGATTTCTACTTTTCATCCTGATTTAGGGCGAAATCAAATGTCAAAATCTAAAAATTTCCTGCAAGACAGAAATTGAGTTTATTTCAGCTTGCTCTATTTGTTGGACTTCTGTTCAAAGATGGAGGTCTTGGTTCTTTCTGAGAATGACTGAGAAATGGTGATGTAATAATTGATGTCTATGGGTGCCAGTGACCTCTACTAAATGGTATGTCAGACTTACTGAAATATGTATCCTAAACCCTAATATTCCTTGTCAAAGTTTTGGCATAACTGCATGTGACATACCAACGTACAATCCAGACTAATGAATTAAATACAATAGTCTCAAGCTAGGCCTGTGTTTGTCCTATCTGTCACTCTGCTGTGGCAACATTAGTTCAAATGCCCAGGGTGATGCCTTCTGTCATGCTGCCTCTGAGGCCTGAAAATCTTTTCATGACTCCAACCACCAGATTTCGTCACCTCATTCTTAAAACTCTTCAGATATCAAATGCAAATATACAATAAATAACACTAATGCAGCTTTAAGGTTGCAAAATTAAATTCTGATATTCCAAAAGTTGAGGTTTCTTCTACATCAATAATTTGGCCAGAGTCTTTAAAATTTGTAAGATTGAGTGACTATAGAAAATGCAGAAGTTATACCATTTTATCCTTATAAGATTATATTGTATCTTACCAAAAATAGCCTTGTAAACACACAGTTTAGAGAAAATGAAGGAAATTATGTTAATCACATTCCACAAAAGCACTCAGACAAATGGCATTTATTGAAAATGTTGACATTAAGTGAAATAAAAAAGAACTTTTAGGACGATAATTTCTTTAATGCTTTCTTTGAAGTCTCTCATAGAATACAGTGACACTTTCTGGTATGCATTTGTGATATGGCTTTGTTCAACTCTATTATTACTATTACTTTGAAATGGGGTTTATTTAAAAAAATCTGTACCATTCTGTGTACCAAGTAACCTTATGTTGATTCACAGATTTTTAAGGTCAAAAGGGTCCATGGATCATCTACTCCGTCTTTCTGCATTACTCAGGTCATGAGATGTCACTAAATTAATTTCTGCGTCTGATGCATAACTTCTGTTTGAGCTATAGCATATCTTTTAGAAAGACACTCAGTCCTGATTTAAAGGCAGAGTTATATGGTAGAGCAAATTTGGACTCCACAAAGCACTGTCAACTTCACTAAGACACAGGCAAATTTTCAAAAGCGGATGATCACCTCTATATGGAGCTAAGGAGCACCTAAGACAGAAGGAGAGAGTGACTGGCTTCCCAAATGGGCATTTAAGTGCATAACACAGGTTTTTGTGCATCTAGACACTCAGTTGATGGTCTAAATTCAAGATTTGGTCACCCCGTTCTTGCCACCAGTTACAAAACCTTTCCCTGCAAGGGAAACTGATCGTTGTCAGCAATAAGCTAAAATAGCTCAGCTGCCACAAAAATTGGTGGCACAGAAGAAATTATTTCCCTCTCTTTCCTCTCCTTGTCTCCACTTCGGTAAAGCATCCTCTGTTCAGCAAAACACTTGTGAATCCCATTCAATTCAATGGGTTTAAGCACATGCTTAAAATTAGGCACATGCTAAGGGCTTTGCTGAATAGGGGTACACTTAAGTACTTGTACAAATATTTTCCTGAATGGGAGGCCTATATCTTTTAAACAGACACGTTAGTTGATTTTGACTAACACATTCAATTTAACAAGGTCATTTACACTTTCCCCCACATCACTCTTCCAATTTGAGCCCCACATTTAAGAAGAAAATGCCATCCCCAAATACAGAAATATTTGCCTCTATTCACTGCATTAACCTGATGTTACTACAGGCAAAGTTGCATATCTATTTTAACTCTTTTAAATTGTGACTTTATAATAATATGATGACAGAATCTCTCATCGCGAACGACATTCCTTTTCTGAGGGTCAGCGTGCTGCAGTTTTTATTTGAAATAGCACAAGAGTTACAGCTAAAGGCATGGACATGAAAAATGACTGGATATCTTACAATCAACATCAGGATCCTCTGTAAAGGAACAATAGCAGTCGTAGCAAACTCAGCCAGCTTTGAACTCTGTAGGATCACACTGAACTTTACGTGCATATGCCTCTAAATAAATACTCACTCTTCTGCTTTCAGTGATACCATCAGTCTACATGTCCCAATGATAAAAGTGTTGTTAGGCATTGCCATGCTGGGTCAGAGACCTTGTTCTGTGCTATGTATCTGATAGAAGCCAGTACAGATGTTTCAGAGGAAGGTGCAAGATACAAGTATGGAATAACCTGAACTTAAGGTAGCATTTCCCAGTTTTGAAAGTGGAGCCACCTTTCAGGAAAATGAAGGGAGGGGGGTTACAAATTGTGCCCCCCTTCAAACCTACTCTATCTAGATCTTTATAATACAGTAATAACTTTCCTTTCTTACATGTTTTGAGCAGTGAAGAGGCTTTAAATGTCAACATTGCTAACTGTCTTCACTAGTATCTGTTACAATTTAGCAAAATAAATATGGTAGTTACTTCTCAGAGCTAGTGTTTCAGGCTGTCTGCACACTCTGGCAGAAATATCTGCATCCTTTACACTCAGGTCACTTTCTGAAGGTTTTTTTTTAAAGCCAATCACTCATTTTTTCTAAGACTCTGGAGACTAAGTGAGAGATCTTATTTGATAAATGTCAAATAAAAGAGTAATTGTATTCTGAATGTTACTAAAGAGCTGTCAAACAAAATGTTAGCCCATGCTAATGAGTTCCACAGGTGAAAGAACATTGTGTAAAAAGTATTTATTTTAAACTATTTAAAATTGTTTGCCTTTCTGTGTGAGTTGTCTTACTACTGTTGCTTGATCCTTTTTAATGGTTAATAATAATTATATTGATTGCTGAGTCACACTGATTAATGAGCAGGGGGTAATAGGGTTCTTGTCCCAGAATCAGGTTCCACACAACTAAAACTGACAAGTTTAATATTTTGTCGGGAACCTTGGGGTGTATGGCAAGGACACACACTGAGAGCAAAGCAAAGCCTTGGTAATTTTTATTTGAGCAAGTAATAAAGAGACAAAAGCTCCAAACCACATAAACAGATAGGAGTAATGTAATATTGGGTATATCTGTGGTATCATTCTTGCATATGCTCTGTGACTTGTATACTCACACCCTGCCTTGAGGATCTGGTGGTGAGAGACAAAGAATCAGTTTGGCACATTGAATGAGTCTGATGGTCCAAGTTCTCCAATGCCCAGAGATTGGAGGTAGATAACAATAGAGCTGAAGGTCAAACAATGGAAAACTACCCCCCTCCTTATGGTGATTTGGCCTACTATATTGCTCAGGTCCTATTGTGAATATACATTTTGATGCCAAGCCTTCCATGTCCAAATCTAACCTCCTCACCCTCATAATATTGGGGCACACTTATCTTATGGGTTAACATATTCATACCATTTAACTCATTACCCTATATGTCATCTATTGCTCAAGCAAATTTGTGGTTAGACATCTGCCAATGATTCTGTCCTAAAATATCCAAGCCCAGTATCACTTCAGCATTCCTGCGATTGCCTGGTACCGTTATGTTCCCATTCCTGCTATTGAGCAAGCTATTCTTAGTTTCCTAAAGTCTAAGGGTAACTATCAGGACATTTATCTATTCCAAGGGTCTGCCCAGGCCTACTCTGCTCAGTTATACTTATATTAACTTGCTTAAGCTAAGGTCTTGCAGGATACAGGCCTGTAGGTTCTTTGTGTTGCTGCTAAGTATAATAAAAGGCTAAACTAGCTCTCTTTTAGGCACCTCTATTGTTAACCTTTTGCCCTGGTGAAAATTAGTCATTTGGTCCTATTCTTTGTTTTCTGTGTTTCAGGGTATGGGTAGACTAGGGATATTTGATCCTATTTTAGCTTTAGTTAAATGATTGCCAGTTACCTTGAGTTTGTTAACACTCTTATAAAAGCTGATCCAGAAACTTCTCAGACAGTTGTCCCAGGACACAAGCATTTGTGGTTTCCCCTTGGCTGAGCAGGATAAATAATTTTAGACTTCTTGTATGTCTTAATTCTTCATTAGGCAAGATCACAATGCACATTGGCAAATATAATCCTAACTATGCTTACAAAATGATGTGATCTAAATTAGCTGTTGCCACTCAAGAAAGAGATCTCAGTGTCATTGTGAGTAGTTCTCAGAAAACATCTGCTCAATTTGCAGAGGCAATCAAAAATCACAGGGCAAATTGGTGGAGGGGAGGGGGGCAGGGGGGCCATTTGGCCTGGGCCTCAAGCTCAAAGGGGACTTCAAATGTAGACACTTGTTAATTTTTTAACATTTGATAAGTTTCACAACTTGTTTTTATGTGCCTCCCTATCAGACCAAAATGTAACACACTCGCTCAACTTAGAATTGCAAATTTAAGCAAATAAGAAATACGATTTGGTAAAAGACATAATTTTTTTGTTAACTGATATAGATTTTGTCATATTAAAGAGTTAAAAATGTTCATAAATAGTAATAAAAATATATCGGTTCTGATGGCACAAGATTAGATCGTGATGAAAGTATCCTTTACGATCAGCTGATTCTATAAACAAATGACCACTAGTGGCTGGTGCTGGATCAAGTGCATGTTGAAAGGTAGAGGATTGTTACATTTTAGTGTCTGAATCGTTTTATATCTCGTTGACTAAGGAATTATTTATGTGTGAGAATTCCTTATTATTATCTTCATATGGTAGCCAAAAGAGGTGGCTGATTGGTTGGTTGAGGCCTAGCTTGGTAGCTTGGCCATCATCATAGGTTTTCGTAGTCTATAGGCCCAGATTCAAGGTGAAAATTTGTGAGGACAATCTTTTGCAGTGAGTTTCTTGAGAACACATATTTAAAAATTTTGAACATTATTCTCCTGTCTGTATCCATGTCTGTGTTTACTATATATATGTCTTCCCTTTGTCTTCAGCTCAGCCTGTTATATTATACCTTGTGTGCTTGAGTTTTGATTTAGTGATAAGGATAATAACCTGCATGACTGTTTCATTTTATGTTCTTAATTAGTACTCCTTCATTTTAAGTCTTTTCAGCATTTGTGTACCATTCAGCATTTGTGTGCATGTTTACAGTAGAAGATTTCAAGTGTAGATAAGCTACTTATTTACAGCAGAATATCTGAAGTGTGGATAGGCTACATATTTTCTTTCTAACATTTCAGGTGTAAATAGGCTACTTATTTACAGCAGAACATTTCAAGTTGTAAAGGCTGCTTATTAACACTAGAACATTTTAAACTGTGAATATGCTACTTATTTATAGCAGAACATTTCAAATATCGTTGAGTACATGTTGCGTATTTTTGTCAATTTGCCTGCATCAGTGGCTTCAGGTGAATGCACCTTCAACATGTTGAAACAGGTAAAGAACTATTACCGTTCAACTATGGGACAAGAGCATTTGAATGGGCTCACCATGCTTAATAACAACTGTGACATTGCATGAAAGCTAGGTTTTTCCTCCATAATTAGTGCATTTGCACAGAAAAAGGCTAGAAAAGCATTTGTTAAATAAAAAAAATTCAAACTATGTCTCACTCTTTTTTTCTGGTGCCTTATTTTGTTTTCATATGTCGTCATTTTTTATTTGTATTATGGCTAGGGGCGTCAAAAGCTGGAAGTGACCTGGGCCTCTCCAGACGGCTGAGAGGACCTGAAATATCATAATGCATCTAAATAAATCCATGGTATGCCCACATCTGGAATACTGGTGAAGATCTTGTTGCCCCTTCTCAAAAAAGATATGTTGGAACTGGAAAAGGTACAGAGAATGGCAACAAAAATGATTAGGTTTATGGAAAAACTTCCATATGAGAAGATGTTAAAAAGACTGGGACCTTTTAGCTTGGAAAAGAGATGACTAAGGGAAGTTATAATAGAGGTCTATGAAATCTTGACTGGTGTACAGAAAGTAAATAAGGAAATGTTATTTATTCCTTCACATAATGCAAAAACTAGGGGTCACCCAATGAAGTTAATAAACAGCAGGTTTAAAACAAACAAAAGGAAGTACTTCTTCAGACAATGCACAGTCAACCCATTGAGCTCATTGACATGGGATGCTGTAAAGGCCAAAACTGTAAAAGGGATGAAAAATAACTAGATAAATTCATGGAGGCTAGTTCAATCACTCTCTAGTAGCCAGGATGTGCGGGCTGCAACCCAACGCAATGAGTATCCCTAGTCTCCATTTGTCAGAAGCTGGGAGTGGATGACAAGGGATGGATCACTTGATTACCTGTTCTGTTCATTCCCTCTGAAGCACCTTGCATTGGCCACTGTTGGAAGACAGGTACTGGGCTATATGGACCATTTGTCTGAGCTAGTATGGCTGTTTTTATGTTCTTATGATGGGTGGACACAAACCCAAGATAATTTCTCCTAGTCTTCTTTATTTAGAATATGCTTGTCATTCATGTTACTGTTCCTATCTTGTTCAAAGATAGATGAACAGCTGTGTTTGTCCTCTTTAAGCCAGCACCCAGTGGTTTTGTGGTCTGAATAACTACTCTGAATCGAAGACACCGCTCTCAAAAATTGCTTTTCTTTTCGGTGTTAACTCCCCCATCCTTAACGCATTATTATCCTATTCCATGAACATCTATTTTATGTTGCAATTGGCTATCAGTCAGTCTGCTTCCATAATGTAGCCAATCAGATAGCATACAGATGAAGTTGTCTCCTATTGGTTTCTCCACAGGATAAAGAGATCACCTCATTGGGTAACATGAAAGAACTTGGTAAGTCTTTTTTTATTAGTAACTTTTGTATATTTTGAAAGTATTTTAACCCCAGCAAGTTCCAGAATTCAAGGGGTATAAGGAGGCCCCGTAGAATAACATCAACTACATTTTAAACCTGGTGTATTTAAGTTTTAGTTTCTTTCTGTCTCTTGTAAGTTTTATTTTCTCTTGTAGTTTTCTTTTTGGTGAATCAGAGCACTGTGTAAATAGTCGAGTTTTTCACAAGAATGACTACAGCCCCAGTAGAGAAACTGAATCCGTGCCTCTCAGCCAATAAAGCTCCAAGATGATATAATATTTGTGAAGAATGTGGGAGATATTTCCAATATTTTTATGGCTATTAGTTTGTTTGGCTATTGTGTTGCTTGTTGAAAAATAAATAGGGATTAAATCAGTTTTAGGGCTTGGCTACATGGGAAAACAGATCAAAATAGCTAATCCACACTAGCTTCTCATGTGGACACTTTTATTCTGCACCAAGGTCTGGTTTACACTAGCAAACTATTTCACTTGGGGGGAGATATGGAAAATCCACATTTCTAAGTGGTGTAGTTAAGTCGACCTAACCCACAGTGTAGGCAGGACTAGATTAACGGAAGAATTCTTCCATCAAACTAGCTACCACCTTTCAGGTAGGTGGATTACCTAGGGCAATGGGAGTACCCTCTGCATTTTTGTAGGTAGTGTCCACACTGAAGTGCTAGAGTGGCCCACTTGCAAAGATGCAGTTGTGCCACCATAGCATTTCAAGCGTAGACAAGCTCTGAGAGTGTCTTTGTACAGTTTACCTTAACCTACTTTGGAAGTGGATTTAGGTGGCTTTCACATCTGCAGTAACCAAAGTCAATGACTTCAGATAACCCAGTCACTAGTATTTAACAAACAATATTGAGGCCGATTCCTTTGAAATTTTATCCCTACCGTGCTCTGATCAACAAGCTGGCTGGTAACTCTGGAAGGGAGAATCTAAATGGAGAGAATGAAACAATGAACTTTGGAGCTTCAGTGCTGAAGCTGAGGGTATGTCTACACTATAAAATTAGGTCAATTTAATAGAAGTCGATTTTTTAGAAATCTATTTGATACAGTCGATTGTGTGTGTTCCCATTAAGCACATTAAGTCAGCTTTGTGCATCCACAGCACCAAGGCTAGCATTGACTTTCGGAGCATTGCGCTGTGGTAGCTATCCCATAGTTCCTGCAGTCTCCACCCCACATTGGAATTCTGCGTTGAGCTCCCAATGCCTGATGGGGCAAAAACATTGTCGTGGGTGGTTCTGGGTACATGTTATCAGGCTTACCTCCCTCCTTCCCTGCCTCTGTGAAAGCAATGGCAAAAAATCATTTCTCACCTTTTTTCCTGGGTTACCTATGCAGATGGCATACCATGGCAAGCATGGAGCCCGCTCAGCTCACCCTCACTGTACGTCTCCTGGGTGCTGTTGGCAGACGTGGTGCTGCAGTGCTACACAGCAACATCCCCTGCTTTGGCTTGTCTTGCAGACAGTGCAATATGACTGCTAACCGTTGTCGTCCCATGGGTGCTTCTGGCCGACCTCGGTTAGGTTGGTCAGGGACGCCTGGATAAAAATGGAAATGATTCCAGGTCATTCTCTTCTTTAATTTTTGACTAATGGAGATTCAGTCCTACCCGGAATGTCATGCCAGCTGGAGGCTTCTGCCTCAGGCTGCTCTCCCAGTCGGCAGCACCAGGCGGTCGCACCTATCCCAGCCTACCCCTTGCTCTCATGGCTCATGAAGCCTGGACAGTAGTAAGGACCAGTTCAACTATAGGCTGAGCAAGTGCAGAATCGTGGTAGAATGTGCCTTTGGACTTTAACAGCTCACTGGAGCAGTTAACTGACTCGATTAGACCTCAGTGAAACCAATATTCCAATTGTTATTACTGCTTTCTGTGTGCTCCACAATATCTGTGAGAATAAGGGGGAGATGTTTATGGTGGGGTAGGAGGTTGAGGCAACTCACCTGGCCACTGATTACACACAGCCAGACACAGAGTGGTTAGAAGAGTGCAGGAGGGCGTGGTGTGCATCAGAGAAGCTTTGAAAACCAGTTTCATGACTGGCCGGGCTACGGTGTAAAAGTTCTGTTTGTTTCTCCTTGATGAAAACCTGCCCCCTTGGTTCACTCTACTTCTCTGTAAGCCAACTGCCTTCCCCTCCCCTTTTTGATCTCTGCTTGCAGAGGCAATAAAGTCATTGTTGTTTCAAATTCATGCATGCTTTATTAATTCATCACACAAATGGGGAGATAACTGCCAAGATAGCCCAGGAGGGGTGAGGGAGGAGGGAAGTACAGGGTGGAGTAGTTGGCATGCAGCTCATCATAGAAGCAGCATGTCTCGGGCTCTGACTCGGAGCGGCCGTTTGCTGCTCTAGTTCTTTGGGAGGCTTGCCTGAGCTACTTAAGTTTCACGTGGCACTCCTGCAGATCCCGGTTATAACCTCTGTCCTTCAGGCCCTTGGAGATTTTTTCAAATATTCTGCCATTTTGTTTTTTGGAACGGCGTTCGGATAGCATGGATTCATCTCCACATACAGCGATCAGATGCAGTACTTCCTGTTCAGTCCATGCTGGAACTCTTTTGTGATTCTGGGACTACATGGTCACCTGTGCTGATCAGCTCGCCACGCTGGCCAAACAGGAAATGAAATTTAAAAGTTTGCATGGCTTTTCCTGTGTACCTGGCCGGTGCATCTGAGTTGAGAGTGCTGTCGAGAGCGGTCACAATGGAGCACTCTGGGATAGCTCCCGGAGGCCAATACCATCAAATTATATCCACACTACCCCAAATTTGACCCAGCAGGGTCAATTTCAGCGCTAATCCCCTCATCAGGCAGGAGTACAGAAATTGATTTTAAGAGCCCTTTAAGTTGACAAAAATGACTTCGTCGTGTGGATGGGCACAGGGTTAAATCGATCTAATGCTGCTAAATTCAACCTAAACTCCTAGTGTAGACCAGGGATGAGAAGGAGACAGAAGGAGGAAGTGACTTATGGGGAGCAGACTAACCCACCTTTCCCAGTCTCTGGGACACGTTATACCTACCCAAACTTTTGGCAAAACAAATGTGTGTAAGCTGCTTGTTGTTTTAGCCCTTAGTTTTGAAGAAGTTCCTTTGAGTCGCTGTATCACCTACTGGTCACAGCTCCTGAAGGGAAGTCTCTTGCAGGTGCCAAACTCAGCTGGACTTGCTGAGGAAACACATTGGTAAACAAAGGTGTTTTAGCCCAGGGACCCAAATTGTATTTGCCTAGTTTATCGATAAGAATATCATGCGAGACCATATCAAATGCCTTACTAAAATCTAGGTATACCACATCCACCGCTTCTCCCTTTATCCACAAGACTTGTTATCCTATCAAAGAAAGCTATCAGATTGGTTTGACATGATTTATTCTTTACAAATCATGTTGGCTATTCCCTATCACTTTACCACCTTGCAAGTGTTTGCAGATGATTTCCTTAATTACTTGCTCCATTATCTTCCCTGGCACAGAAGTTAAACTAACTGGTCTGTAGTTTCCTGGGTTGTTTTTATTTCCCTTTTTATAGATGGGCACTATATTTGCCCTTTTCTAGTCTTCTGGAATCTCTCCCGTCTCCCATGATTTTCCAAAGATAATAGCTAGAGGCTCAGATACCTCCTCTATTAGCTCCTTGAGTATTCTAAGATGCATTTCATTGGGCCCTGATACAGGCCATTGTCATAAACAGATAGCTAAGGGTTAACGTCTCTTTCACCTGGAAATAAGTATCTGAAGCACCTGACCAGAGGACCAATCAGGAAACTGGATTTTTTCAACTCTGGGTGGAGGGAAGTTTGTGTGTGAGTCCTTTGTTCTTGGTCTTCTGCCTGTATGCTCTCTCGGATGAGAAGTGATTTCTGTTTCCTGCTTTCTAATCTTCTGTTTCCCAGTTGTAAGTACCAAAGATCAGATAGGGATTTATATGTTCTTTTGTATTTACATGTCTATAGTTGCTGGAGTGCTTTAAATTGTATTCTTTTTGAATAAGGCTGTTTATTCATATTTCTTTTAAGCAATTGACCCTGTATTTGTCACCTTAATACAGAGAGACCATTTGTATGTATTTTTCTTTCTTTTTTTACATAAAGCTTTCTTTTAAGACCTGTTGGAGTTTTTCTTTAGTGAGGAACTCCAGGGAATTGAGTCTGCAGCTCACCAGGGAATTGGTGGGAGGAAGAAGTCAGGGGAAAATCTGTGTGTGTTAGATTTACTAGCCTGACTTTGCATTCCCTCTGGGTGAAGAGGGAAGTGCTTTTGTTTCAAGGACTGGAATTAGAGAGGGTGGACTCCCTCTGCTTAGATTCACGGAGGTTGCTTCTGTGTATCTCTCCAGGAGCACCTGGAGGGGGGAAGGGAAAAGGTTTATTTCCCTTTGCTGTGAGACTCAAGGGATTTGGGTCTTGGGGTCCCCAGGGAAGGTTTTTGGGGGGACCAGAGTGCCCCAAAACACTCTAATTTTTTGGGTGGTGGCAGCTTACCAGGTCCAAGCTGGTAACTAAGCTTGGAGGTTTTCATGCTAACCCCCATATTTTGGACGCTAAGGTCCAAATCTGGGACTAGGTTTTAACAGCCATTCTGTATCCCTTTGTCAGAGCTATAGTATCAATACATTCTAGTTTGCAGATGGCACTTTTAATTCAAGATCCTTCTCTGCAATCTGTCCTCAGCACCAAGGATAGTGACATAAATAATCTAGAGTGGGTGTCAAGATTACAGGAGGAATAAGAAACTTTTTTTGCAATGATTTTATTCATTTTCCTCTGTCAGGTTTCCTAAGAAACTCCTGTTTTTTGAGTCATTTGGAAGCACATTTTAAAAATTAATTTAGATCAGATGTACATGATCCTCCTTTAATTATTAGTTAATTTTTTATCATCAAATAAGCTCTGATATTCAAATAATGGAATGCTTCTGATTGGTTAGAAGATTTTTTAAAATTCCAGCTGTTCCTCCATCAGTCAGTGGATTAATGATTACAATGTTGGACCAAAAATGTGAGCAATGGCATAATAAAATATAAATCTTTTCTTATCAGGTCATCTCTCATTTTCAGTATCATGCCCCTGAGGGTTCCAGATTTTAGATTTCTTAGTATAAACCCAAATCTCTGAAAGCTTGAGTACAGTACCAGTACTTCAATTGATGCCACAGAAGTAGGTTTTAAATAGTACAAAAGAAAAAGAGTTTAGCATAGCTGATCTTATGGACCAAGTTAAGTCCATTTTATATGCACTCCCCAATTCCCTTCTCATTTACAATAATTTAATACTGCTATACTGTGTATAAAGAGGTTCACAATGGTAATGGTCTAAATTTGATGCCACATATATCAAAAATGCAAAATGCTGCAAATGCTAAATGCCCTGTACACTCCCACCCAAAACACAAAGAAATAAAAATCATGTATAGATCCCCAGGGAATGAGGAGAGAGCAAACACTGGTTTAATTTATTCTGTCTACTTAGATACCAAGATGCTTATAAATACCTGAGTTAGAGACAAAATAGTCACTGTAAAGAATTAGAGGGGTAGCTGTGTTAGTTTTACTGTAAAGAATATTTTTATATCAGTACTGGTATAGTGAACCTATCGAAGTCGGAGACTATTTACTTAACTATTTGCAGATATGTTTTTTCTCTTCAGATGTACTAGTAAACTCTTGGAAGTATCTCTTTGTAAACCTCTGGATATTTGGAGCAAAGCCAGCCCCATGCCTAGAGGACCAAGTGCTTCCATTCATCTTCTTGATCATATACAGAGCTGGCCAGAGAATAACAATTCCATTTTGCAACAACTTCAAAGTTTCAAATGTTGCCTTTGTTCCACACTGGATGTGTTTTCAAAATGGAAATGTGTTGAAAATGTCCATTTTCTAACTGGAAATGTCCATTTTCTGATCAAAATTGTCAGGTTTTTGACTCAGGCACACACTCTCCCACCGCCGTCCCTCTAGCAGTGACTGGAGAGTGACTGGTTGGATCACAGAAACCCTCTTGGGAACTGCCAACTGATGTGCCAAGACTAGTTCTGCCCCTGCTTTCCTGCCCTGGCAGCTTAGGACTCCAGCACCCTGTTTTGTTGAGCTAGACACACTCGTCTGCTCCAACCCAGACCCAGGCTCTGAACCACATGCCTCAAAGCTGCAGACTTACCTGAAAGCAACTTACAAAAATGTTCCTGTCTTTAGCACTCAGATGTCCAACTCCCAATGGGGTCTAAAACCCAAATAAATCTGTTTTACCCTGTAAAAAGCTTATATAGGGTAAACTCATAAATTATTTGCCCTCTATAACACTGATAGAGAGATATGCACAGCTGTTTCCCCCCCCAGGTATTAATACATACTCCGAGTTAATAAATAAGTAAAAAGTGATTTTATTAAATACAGAAAGTAGGATTTAAGTGGTTACAAGTAGTTATAGACACAACAAAGTGAATTACGAAGTGAAATAAAATAAAATATGCAAATCTAAGTCTAATACTGTAATACAACAAAGTACAGATAAAATCTCACCCTGAGAGATGTTTCAATAAGTTTCTTTCACAGACTGGATGCCTTCCTAGTCTGGGCACAGTCCTCTCCCCTGGTACAGCCCTTGTTCCAGCTCAGGTGGTAGCTAGGGGATTCCTCATGTTGGCTGCCCTCTTTTCTCTGTTCCACACACTTATATATCTTTTGCATAAGGTGGGAGTCCTTTGTCCCTCTGGGTCCCCCTCCCCCAATGGAAAAGCACTAGGTTAAAGATGGATTCCAGTTCAGGTGACATGATCACATGTCACTGTAAGACTTCATTTCCCACTTGTCAGCACACACATATACAGGAAGACTTACAGGTAAAACAGAGCCATCTGCAGTTAATTGTCCTAGTTAATGGGAGTCATCAAGATTCCAAACCACCATTAATGCCCCCACTTTGCATAATTACAATAGGCCCTCAGAATTGTATTTCATATTTCTAGTTTCAGATACAAGAGTGATGCATTTATACAAATAGGATGACCACACTCAGTATATTATGAGCTTACAAGAAACCTTTTGCATGATGCATATTCCAGTTACAGTATATTTAAACTCATTAGCATATTTTCATAAAATCATATAGAGTACAACGTCACACCACACTTCCCATTGAAAACTCTGTTGCAATAGACACATGTCTGTAAAATATTAAGGCTTTTATGAGATGGGATCTTTCTATGATGAAATGTTTTATAGAAAATATGCTGACTGACTTTAGTCACACATGTTGTCTTTATCAGATATTTTTTACCTAGAGTTGATTGCCAGTTATCTCGAGAGAGTTTACTCCAATTTAAAGCTAGCCTGGATACCTCCCAAACAACTGTTCCAGGATACAAATATTTACAGTTTACCCCATGCTCATTCCGTGGGCAAACCACAAATGTTTGTAATCTGGAACAAATGTTTGGGGAGCCTCTAGACTAGCCTGGTGTGAACTACCTCGAGTTAGCTCACACTCAATTAACTCTAGGCAAACCCCTCTGTGGGTATGTCAATATTACAGAATTTTTTCCAGTGATTCAGCCTCAAGTCAATTCCCTTGAGTCAGACTGGCATAGCAGAGTGCAACCACATGACAAAATAACAATAGAGTTCCACAGGATTCCTCTAATGGTTTGTACCCACACTGGCACAGTACTCAGTTGTGTGTGACACAAAGGAATGGTCTATGCTACAATCTTATGTCAGTTTAACTACATTGCTCAGGACTGTGACAAACTTCACATCCTGTGAGATGTAGTTAAGCTGATCTAAACCCCTGTATAGAAAGCTCTAGGTCAATGGAAGAATTCTTTCATTAACCTAGCTGCCACCTCTTGAAGAGGTGGATTAACTACAGCAATCATAGAATCATAGAACTGGAAGGGATCGCAAACGGTCATCTAGTCCAGTCCCCTGCACTCAAGGCAGGTCTAAGTATTATCTAGATCATCCCTGACAGGTGTTTGTCCAGCCTGCTCTTAAAAATCCCCAATGATGGAGATTCCACAACCTCCTTAGGCAATTTATTCCAGTGTATAACCACTCTGAAAGTTAGGAAGTTTTTCCTAATGTCCAACCTAAACTGCCCTTGCTGCAATTTAAGCCCATTGCTTCTTGTCCTATCCTCAGAGGTTAAGAAGAAGAATTTTTCTCTCTCCTCCTTGTAAGAACCTTTCATTGCTGTAGCAAGTGTCTACACTACAGCACTACACTGCTGTAGCATTTCTAGTGTAGAAATAATCAAAGACTTCCAGGCGCATGTCCCAAGGTTTGTAGCACCAGCATATCACTCAATGAATGTTTTCATAGGGTATTGCGGGAGAACTTGTCTGTTCCTTTGGGGGACTGTGGGCAGAAATAGTATGAGCCTGACAATTAACAAAATTATACTAGTTCCACATAACCATTTTTGTCCACAGCCTACATCTTAACTGATCAAAGTATAGATCCTGCCCTACACTGATTATTGACACTAGCACAACTGTCATTTTGGCAGGAGGATACAGAAGCAGGTGTCACAAGGATGGGTGATCATTTCAGCTGTGGCTTGCTGAAATACCCTACAATGAAAAGCTTATGAACTCATTGTCTGTCAAATCTTTCCAAGTGTCCTTTAATAATGAGTATATATACCCTCTCCACAAGGGACATTCTGAATTTCTTGTTGAGTAAGCTTAATGAATTTTATTACATTGGAAAAATTTTGGAGGAGGAGGTTAACTGGCATTGATGATGAATTTTTATTTCTGTAAGACCAAAGTTTATTCTCTTATTACTATTTAAATAGAATGGATGTTCCATCTGAATGCTTCAGAGAACAAAACTCAAGCTGGATACATTTATCTATCAGTATTAGTTCCTTATCTTTACCATAACCAGAGAAACTGCTATTGTGAATATAGATACTCCATCTGTGATTGATTTTTGTAAGGAGAAGAGTACCTCCTGTGAGATCAGCACCTTGTGGGACTGGGCCCTTAGAGAGCTGAAAAAGCTGAGTAACTTACATATGCTACTTGTTTATAAAAAGTTCAATGGGTTTAATTTCTGGAAAGGTTTTATTTAGTAGCAATGTTCTTTACATGGTATGCTGTATTTAGAAGGCAATCAATAAAATACACAGTATATTACATTCATGAAAGCTACTTTAAAAGAACATTAGTAATGTTGGAAAGTCAAGCTTTCAAAAGTCAAGAAATGCCAGAATTAGAGTTGCCTGTACAGCTTTAATTTGCCCCCTCTCACTTAAACACATGTATCATGATAAAGTTTGGTAAGATTAGATTTTTTTTCTGTGAATGTTGGTAAACATCAATTTCATCATCCACACAAACTGATGAAAAAAGATTTCCATTTATAATCTAAATTTACAGCTGGGCAAAAAAAGAAAAATGCAACTTCAGAATGAGTTTGGTTTCAAGATATTTATTTTGTATATTTTGACATGTGATGTTGACAATTTGTGTTTTAGTGGTTACAAAGCTTTCACTTCTTTAATGTCAGCATCTTCTGTCATTAAATAAATGTTGATTGACCTTCTCCATAATTTCTCACTAATGTAAAAATTTAAATAGATAAAAAATGAAAAAAATACTTAAAACAAACAACAATATTATCAATTGAAATTATAAATAAAATTGAATTCTGCCAATCCTAATCATGATACAGCCTTTAAATACATTCCCACACGAGCTGACCAGGAATATTTCAATAATGTGTTTTTCACTGGAAAACACCAAAAACATCTGCAGGAAGGAAAATTTGATAAATTGCCAGTTTTGACTTTTTTTTAGAAATTGTTGGAATAGGCTATCTTGACATATTTTGAAACAAAAAAGTTCCAATTTTGGGGTTGAAATGACTTTTTGTTTAGAAATTTAAGTTAATTTATAGTAAAAAAAGGTCTAAATCAAAACATAACATTTTGATCCAATCTGAATTTTTTGGGGTCCAGGAAGGAGGATTTTTGATTTGCAAAATTGTTTGAGATTTTGATGTTTCAAGATGGGAAAATGTTTTGAAATCTTAAATTCTTACAGGATGGGAAGTCTGTTTCATGTTACTAATGATCACATACTATTATTTCCATAGGATCTCTGCCTCATTCAATGTACAGAAAGTACAGTGCTCATTTAGTAAGTAACTATTCAATATTTTAGTTTTTCCCCATTGTTCAATGAGTGGCCCAATGAACTTCCAGTGAGATGCTGTGGAGAAAAAAAAGGGCTAATTTGATCATTGGCTCTATAAACGGGGGAGTAATGAGTAAGAACAGAGAGGTTATTTTACCTCTGTGTACAGCATTGGTGATACCAAAACTGGAATGCTCCATCCAGTTCCAGTGTCCATATTTTTAAAAGGCTGTGGAAAAACTGGAGAGGGTGCAGAGAAGAGCCACCTAAATGATTCAAAGGCTGGAGAAATTGCCTTTCAGATAGGCACTTATGATAAACAAATTGATCTTTTTATCAGAAGATTGAGAGATGACTTGATCATAGTGTGTATGTACCTTCACAAGAAGAAAATGCGAGGTACGGAAGGGCTCTTTTTAATCCAGTGAAGAAAAGGATAACAAGGTCCAATGGCTGGAAGTTAAAACCAAACTACCAAGTTATACTTCAGTCAAGCACAAGTTATTGGGTCCATTATAGGAGTAATGGTGAAATATAATGGCTTGTGTTGTACAGGAGCTCATCCTAGGTGACATAATAGTCCTTTCTGGCCTTAAACTCTATGAATCTATGAACTTTAATAGTGCTTTTATGTGTGTGCATAATTTATAGTAGTTTTCTTTTTTTTTAAAAGCAAACTGAAATAAACAGAAATTCCAACACATGGCATCATATTGACACCCACATAATCATCAGCGAAGCTGGAACCTTTAAATGCATTGCACAATCACTGTCCCTGCTTTAATTTCCCTTTCTGGCTCTCCTCATTCTCCTTGTCCAGCCAGTCCCAACATCCTCCTTGTTGCTCCATCTTAGGGTATGTCTACACTACGGGATTATTCCGGTTTTACAGAAACCATTTTTTAAAACAGATTGTATAAAGTCGAGTGCACACGTCCACACTAAGCACATTAACTTGGCAGTGTGCGTCCATGTACCTAGGCTAGTGTCGATTTCCGGAGTGTTGCACTGTGGGTAGCTATCCCATAGCGATCCCATAGTTCTCAGTCTCCTCCACCCATTGGAATTCTGGGTTGAGATCCCAGTGCCTGATAGGGCAAAAAACATTGTCGTGGGTGTTTCTGGGTACAGCCTCACCCCTCCCTCCGTGAAGTAGCAGACAACTGTTTTGCACCTTTTTTCCTGGGTGAACTGTGCACACACACATAGCACGGCAAGCATGGACCCTGCTCAGTTCAAGACAGAAGTCATGGACGTTGTAAACACCTCGTGCATTCTCATGCAGTCTATGCTGAACCAGGACTTGCAAAACCAGGTGAGGAGGAGGTGGCTACGGCAGCGTGGCGACGAGAGTGATGAGGACATGGACACAGAATTCTCTCAAACCGCGGGCCTCTGCGCTTTCGAGATCATGCTGGCAATGGGGCAGGTTCTAGCCATGGAATGCCG
Source organism: Gopherus flavomarginatus (assembly GCF_025201925.1). Taxonomy (NCBI): domain Eukaryota; kingdom Metazoa; phylum Chordata; order Testudines; family Testudinidae; genus Gopherus; species Gopherus flavomarginatus. The sequence continues at coordinate 181,846,499 of NC_066620.1, read as the reverse complement.
ATTTTGGGCCTGGGAAACATGCACAGACTGGTGGGATCGCACAGTGTTGAAGGTGTGGGATGATTCCCAGTGGCTGCGAAACTTTCGCATGCATAAGGGCACTTTCATGGAACTTTTGTGACTTGCTTTCCCCTGCCCTGACATGCCAGAATACCAAGATGAGAGCAGCCCTCACAGTTGAGAAGCCTGTGGAAGCTTGCAATGCCAGACAGCTACCGGTCAGTCGGGAATCAATTTGGAGTGGGCAAATCTACTGCGGGGGCTGCTGTGATGCAAGTAGCCAAAGCAATCATTAAGCTGCTGCTACGAAAGTTTGTCACTCTGGAAAATGTACAGGTCATAGTGGATGGCTTTGCTGCAATGGGATTCCCTAATTGTGGTGGGGCGATAGATGGAACCCATATCCCTATCTTGGCACCAGAGCACCAGGGCACCCAGTACATAAACCACAAGGGGTATTTTTCCATGGTGCTGCAAACACTGGTGGATCACAAAGGATGTTTCACTAACATTCGTGTGGGATGGCCAGGAAGGTTTCATGACACTTGTGTCTTTAGGAACACTAAACATTTAAACTCTGTTTAAATGGCTGCAGTAAGGGAATTATTTCCCAGACCAGAAATTAAGAGTTGGGGATGTTGAAATGCCTGTAGTTATCCTGGGGGACTCAGCCTACCCCTTGATGCCATGGCTCGTGAAGCCATACACAGGTAGCCTGGACAGCAGTCAGGAGTTGTTCAACTACAGGCTGAGCAAGTGTAGAATGGTGGTAGAATGTGCATTTGGCCGTTTAAAGGCGCACTGGCGCACATTACTGACTTGCTCAGACCTCAGCCAAACCAATGTCCCCATTGTTATTGCTGCTTGCTGTGTGCTCCACAGTCTCTGTGAGAGTAAGGGGGAGACCTTTATGGAGGGGTGGGAGGCTGAGGCAAATGACCTGGCAGCTGATTCCGCGCAGCCAGACACCAGGGCGATTAGAAGAGCACACCCGGAAGCGATACGCATCAGGGAAGCTTTGAAAACCAGTTTCATCATGGGCCAGGGTATGGTGTGACTGTTGTGTTTGTTTCTCCTTGATGATACCCCCCACCCCCTTGATTGACACTTTCCCTGTAAGCCACCCACCCACCCCCTTCGATTACTGCTTGCTTCCTAAGGAAATAGTCACTCTCATTTGAAAATCATGTATTCTTTATTAATTAATTATAAAAAGAGGGCGAGAATTGACAAGGTAGCCCGGGTGGGGTTTGAGAGGAGGATAGGAGGGAAGGAAAAGACAGCAAAAATTTTTTCAAAATAATGACAGCCTTTTGGTTGGACTGTCCACTGGGGTGGAATGGGAGGGTGCACGGAGCCTCCCCCCACGCGTTCTTAGTCATCTGGTGGGTGAGGAGGCTAAGGAACATGGTGAGGGGGGAGAGTGGTTATACAGGGGCTGCAGCGGCACTCTGTAATCCTGCTGCCGTTCCTGAAGCTCCACCAGACGCCGGAGCATGTCTGTTTGATCATGCAGCAGCCCCAGAGTTGCATCCCGACACCTCAGATCTTCCTGCCGCCACCTCTCATCTCAAGCGTCTCTCCTCTCCTCATGTTATGCCTCCTATACTCATGTTGGTCCCTCCTGTCCTCATGGTCAGTGGCATCTTTCCTATACTTTGATACCACGTCCTTCCACTCATTCAGATGAGTTCTTTCATTGCGGGTCACTTCCATGATTTCCAAAAACATTTCGTCTTGCTTCTATTTTTTCCGCCGTCTTATCTGAGATAGCCTTTGGGATGGAGGAGGGAGACTTGAAAAATTTGCAGCTGCAAGAGGGAGGGAAAAAAGGGAGAGAAGTATTTAAAAAGATAGATTTTACAGAACAATGGTTATACTCTTTCACGGTGAACAACACTATTCACCTTACATAGCACATGTGATCTCACTGCAAGGTCACATTTTGCATCTTAATATTGAGTGCTTGTGGCTTTGGTGTTAGATATCACAGACGCAGGTCCGGGCCTCAGAATTCGACTTGCGTGTGGCCATAGTAAGCCATTGTCTTTCGGCTTCTGCAGTCTTCATATATCCAGCTCCCTCCTTTCCCAAATAGCAAGGAAAGCCCGTTGAGTGCTGCTTCTTTCCTGTTAACGTGCAGCACCAGAACCACCCCCATCCAATTCTCTGGCATGATTGCTTTACCCCTTCCCCCACCGCTTGGCTGGTATCATGGAAGATTGCTGCTAACCAAACGCAAAAAAGCTCAGCTCCAATCAGCCCCCTCCCCCGCTTGGCTAAATGCAGGGAAGGATTTCTTTTAAGCCACAGGCAAACAGCCCAACCATCTCTGTCCCCTTAATTAAATTCCTGAATTTCAACCAGATTACCATGAACAATATCACTCTCCTGAGGATAACACAGCAAGATAAAGAAAGGATGTTGCTTGAATGCCAGCTAACACCAGGTAGTGGTGGCAGACCCCCCTAGAATTGCATGCAGCTCAGCGTAGAAGCGGCATGTTTTCGGCCCTACCCTGGCCTTCCATTTGCTTCTTTGGTTTTCTGGTAGGCTTGTCTGAGCTCCTTAACTTTCACACAGCACTGTACTGAGTCACTGGTGTGGCCTCTCTGCATCGTGGCCCTGGAAATTTTTTCAACTGTTTTTTCATTTTGTCTTTTGGAACAGAGTTCTGTTAGCACGGAATCCTCTCCCCATACAGCAATCAGATCCAGTACCTCCCGTGCGATCCATGCTGGAGCTATTTTTCGATTCTTAGGAGACTGCATTGTTACTTGTGCTGATGAGCTCTGCGTGGTCACCCGTGCTGGTGAGCTCTCCACGCTGGCCAAACAGGAAATGAAATTCAAAAGTTTGCAGGGCTTTTCCTGTCTACCTGGCCAGTGCAGCCGAGTTCAGATTGCTTTCCAGAGCGGTCACAATGGTGCACTGTGGGATACCGCCCGGAGGCCAAAACTGTCGAATTGCGGCCACACTAACCCTAATCCGACATGGCAATATCGATTTGAGCGCTACTCCCCTCGTCGAGGAGGAGTACGGAAATTGGTTTTAAGAGCCCTTTATATCGCTATAAAGGGCTTCGTTGTGTGGACTGGTGCAGGGTTAAATCGGTTTAACGCTGCTAAATTCGGTATAAACGCGTAGTGTAGACCAGGCCTCAGTCTCAATTTCTCTGAGGCTAGAGTCAACTTCCTGAGCATTGCGCTGTGGCTAGCTATCCCACAGTTCCCGCAGTCTCCGCTGCCCATTGGAATTCTGGGTTTGAGATCCCAGTGCCTGGTGAGACAAAAATAGTGTTGCAGGTGGTTCTGGGTACATGTTGTCTGGCCCCCCTCTCCCTCCGTCAAAGCAACGGCAGACAATCGTTTTGCACCTTTTTTCAGCACAGACGCCATAGCACTGGAAACATGGAGCCCGCTTAGATCACCACGGCAGTTATGAACTCTGTAAACACCACACGCATTATCCTGCAGTATATGCAGAGCCAGAAGGTGCAAAAGTGAAACTAGGCAAGGAGGCAACGGCAGCGTGGTGACGAGAGTGATGAGGACATAGGCATGGAGACAGACTTCTCACAACGTACAGGCCCTGGCACTGTGCACATCTTGGTGTTAATGGAGCAGGTTCATGCTGTGGAATGTCAATTCTGGGCCTGGGAAACAAGCACAGACTGGTGGAACCGCATAGTGTTGCAGGTCTGGGACGATTCCCAGTGGCTGCGAAACTTTTGCATGCATAAGGGCACTTTCATGTAACTTTTGTGACTTGCTTTCCCCTGCCCTGAAGCACCAAAATAACAAGATGAGAGCAGCCCTCACAGTTGAGAAGCGAGTGGCAATAGCCCAGTGGAAGCTTGCAACACCAGACAGCTACTGGTCAGTTGGGCATCAATTTGAAGTGGGCAACTATTGTGGGGGCTGCTGTGATCCAAGTAACCAACACAATCAAAGGCTTCCTAATATCAAGGGTAGTGACTCTAGGAAATGTGCAGGCCATAGTGGATGGCTTTGCTGCAAAGGGATTCCCTAACTGTGGTGGTGCGGTATCCCCAATCTTGGAATAGCCCATATCCCTATCTTGGCATCAGAGCACCAAGCCAGTGAGGAAATAAACCGAAAGGGGTACTTTTCAATGGTGCTTCAAGCACTGGTGGATCACAAGGGACGGTTCACCAACATCAACGTGGGATTGCTGGAAAAGGTACATGATGCTCTCATCTTCAGGAACTCTGGTCTGTTTCAAAAGCTGCAGGAAGTGACTTTCTTCCCAGAAAAGAAAAGAAGCACTGGGGATGTCGACATGCCTATAGTTATCTTTGGGGACCCAGCCTACCCCTTAATGCCATGGCTCATGAAGCCATACACAGGCAGCCTGGACAGTAGTCAGGAGCTGTTCAACTATAGGTTGAGCAAGTGCAGAATGGTGGTAGAATGTGCATTTGGATGTTTAAAAGTGAACTGGTGCAGTTTACTGACTCAGATAGACCTCAGTGAAACCAATATTCCCATTGTTATTACTGCTTGCTGTGCACTCCATAATATCTGTAAGAGTAAGAGGGAGACATTTATGGCAGCGTGGGAGGTTGAGGCAAATTGCCTGGCTGCTGATTATGTGCAGCCAGACACCAGGGTAGTTAGAAGGGTACAGGAGGGTGCGGTGTGCATCAGAGAAGCTTTGAAAACCAGTTTCATGACTGGCCAGGCTATGGTGTTAAAGTTCTGTCTGTTTCTCCTTGATGAAATCCCCACCTAGGTTCACTCTACTTCCCTGTAAGCTAACCACCCTCCCCTCTCCCCTTTGATCACTGCTTGTAGAGGCAATAAAGTCATTGTTGCTTCACATTCATGCTTTCTTTATTAATTCATCACACAAATAGAGGGATAACTGCCAAGGTAGCCCGGGAGGGGTGGGGGAGGAGGGAAGCACTGGGTGTGGTGGGGGAGGAGGAAAGGATAAGGCCATACTGCACTTTAAAACTTATTGAAGGCCAGCCTTTTGTTGCTTGGGCAATCCTCTGGGGTGGAGTGGGAGGCCCTCCCACCGTGGCTGGGTGGCCGGAGGCCCCCCCACCGTGTTCTTGGGCATCTGGGCGAGGAATCTATGGAACTTGGGGAGGAGGGGCTGTAGTGGCAGTCTGTGCTCTTGCTGCCTTTCCTGCAGCTCAACCATATGATGGAGCATATGAGTTTGATTCTCCAGTAGCCTGAGCATTGACTCCTGCCTTCTGTCAGCAAGCTGACGCCACCTATTATCTTCAACCTGCCACTTATTCTCTTCAGCCCGCTACTTACTCTGTTCAGCCCGCCACCTTTCTTCATGTTCATATTGTGCTTTCCTGCACTCTGACTTTGTCTGCCTCCACGCATTCTGCTGTGCTCTGTCAGTTTGGGAGGACAGCATGAGCTCACAGAACATTTCATTCCAAGTTCGTTTTTTTTCACCTTCTAATCTTCGCTAGCCTCTGGGAAGGAGAAACATATGCAGCTGGAGGAGGGAAAAGAAGAGAGAGTGGTAGTTAAAAAGACACGTTTTATAGAACAATGGGTGCACTCTTTCACGGTAAACCTTGCTGTTAACATTACATAGCACATGTGCTTTTGCTACAAGGTCACATTTTGAGGGCTTCACCTCTCCTCCCACCACGTGGCTAACAGCGGGGAACATTTCTGTTCAGCCCCAGCCAAACAGCTGAGCAGGAACAGGCACCTCTGGATGTCCCCTTAATAAAAGCACCCTATTTGAGCCAGGTGACCATGAATGTTAACACTCTCCTGAGGATATCACAGAGAGATAAAGAACGGATGTTGTTTGAATGTCAGCAAACACCAGGACCATATGCTGCCATGCTTAGTTCTGCAATGATTCCCGACTACGTGCTACTGGTCTGATGTGGTAAAGTGTCCTACCATGGGGGATGGAATAAGGCTGCCTTCCCCTGAAACCTTTTGCAAAGGCTTTGGGAATACATCCAGGAGAAGTGGGTTCAGGGGTTCCTGGCTCCAGGTCCAGGGTGAGAAACAGATCCTGGCTGTTGGGGAAACCGGTTTTTCTGCTTCCTTGCTGTGAGCTGTCTTCAACCTCCTCATCCTCATCTTCCTTGTCCCCAAAACCCGCTTCCGTGTTGTGTCCTACTCCATTGACGGAGTCAAAGCACAGGGTTGGGGTACAGGTGGCTGCACCCCCTAGAATGGCATGCAGCTCATCATAGAAGCAGCATGTTTGGGGCTGTGACTCTGAGCAGCCGTTTTCCTCTCTGTTTTTTTGGTAGGCTAGCCTCAGCTCCTTAATTTTCATGCACAACTGTTATAGCCTCTGTCCTTCATGCCCTTGGACATTTTTTCAAATGTTTTGGCATTTTGTTTACTGGAACGGAGTTCAGCTAGCACGGATTCGTCTCCCCATACAGCGATCAGATCCTGTACCTCCCATTCGGTCCATGCTGGAGCTCTTTTGCTATTCTAGGACTCCATGGTCACTTGTGCTGATCAGATTGCAACGCTGGCCAAACAGGAAAAGAAATTCAAAAGTTCGCAGGACTTTTCCTGTCTACCTGGCCAGTGCATCTGAGTTGAGAGCGCTGTCCAGTGTGGTCACAATGGAGCACTCTAGGATAGCACACTACTCCAAATTTGACCCGGCAAGGCCGATTTCAGCACTAATCCCCTCATCGGAGGTAGAGTAAAGAAATTGATTTTAAGAGCCCTTTAAGCTGAAAAAAAGAGCTTCATCGTGTGGATGTGTACAGGGTTAAATCGAGGTAACACTGCTAAATTCAACGTAAAATCGTAGTGTAGACCAGGCCTGAGAGCACAGAAGAGCAAATCCAGAGTAATCTGTATCTGCAGTTGCAAGAAAAGTTCTGCTCAACCCCCTACAGGCCTGGGCTGCAACACACTCAGGGCAGATGGGATCTTTGGGGAAAAAAAGTTTTGAAGGTCTAGCAATTCTCTACTGAGCTTTTGAGAACTGTGATTTTTTTTAAAAAAAGTTTATAACTCGGCCAAATTTGGGCAGATTTTTCATGATGTGGGAAAAGGCACATATCTGACACAAATTCCACTCCCATCTCAAATTTCAAGTCCCTGCTACAAGGAATGTGGATGCTAGAGCTTCTCAAAGAAGAAGTTGACACATGTTTTTAACATGGGCAAAACAATGTTTTCCCCTCAGCCTCATTCTTAAAAACCGCTGAAGCATTTTGGCTGAAATTAAAAAGAAAGAAGGAAAGAAAAATCTGCCTGTGGCACACATCCTAAATAGAAAATTTCAGTACAAAATATTAAAGTTCGGCAAAGATATAAGTAACTGAAAAGAGGAACTTAGAATGGAAGGCGTCAGGCAACCTTAACAATAATAATGATGCAAATCCTGTTTATAATACCATCTCAATAGTTTTATCATCAGTTCTCCAAATATATATTGTACTCTGAATCAGTTGCAGACAGGCTACTCTAACTGACTACGATTTAAGTTGGAAGTTGATGGATTGAAAACTGGAAATAGGGAAGAGGCTCCCATGAATGTTGAGGTCTTGTGACCCACTTTTGGGGTTTGCAAAATGAGTTTGAATTCACAACCATTTCCTGTATTATTATTTTTTTAAAATAAGGATTATTTAAGTTTTTAAAAACATTAGGGATCATCTTTTTCTTCCGAGTTTGTACAGCACTTAGCACAATGTCAAGTATAGGAGGGGTAGCCGTGTTAGTCTGGATCTGTAAAAGCAGCAAAGAATCCTGTGGCACCTTATTGACTAACAGAAGTTTTGGAGCATGAGCTTTCGTGCGTGAATACTCACTTCGTCAGATGCATGTAGTGGAAATTTCCAGGGGCAGGTATATATATGCAAACAAGCTAGAGATAAGGAGGTTAATTCTATCAGGGAGGATGAGGCCCTGTTCTAGCAGTTAAGGTGTGAAAACCAAGGGAGGAGAAACTGGTTCTGTAGTTGGCAAGCCATTCACAGTCTTTGTTTAATCCTGAGCTGATGGTGTCAAATTTGCAGATGAACTGAAGCTCAGCAGTTTCTCTTTGAAGTCTGATCCTGAAGTTTTTTTGCTGCAGGATGGCCACCTTAAGGTCTGCTATAGTGTGGCCAGGGAGGCTGAAGTGTTCTCCTACAGGTTTTTGTATATTGCCATTTCTAATATCTGATTTGTGTCCATTTATCCTTTTCCGTAGAGACTGTCCAGTTTGGCCGATGTACATAGCAGAGGGGGCATTGCTGGCATATGATGGCGTATATTACATTGGTGGACGTGCAGGTGAATGAACCGGTGATGGTGTGGCTGATCTGGTTAGGTCCTGTGATGGTGTCACTAGTGTAGATATGTGGGCAGAGTTGGCATCAAGGTTTGTTGCATGGATTGGTTCCTGAGCTGGAGTTACTATGGTGTGGTGTGCAGTTACTGGTGAGAATATGCTTCAGGTTGGCAGGTTGTCTGTGGGCGAGGACTTGCCTGCCACCCAAGGCCTGTGAAAGTGTGGGGTCATTGTCCAGGATGGGTTGTATATCCCTGATGATGCATTGGAGGGGTTTTAGCTGGGGACTGTATGTGATGGCCAGTGGAGTCCTGTTGGTTTCTTTCTTGGGTTTGTCTTGCAGTAGGAGGCTTCTGGGTATATGTCTGGCTCTGTTGATCTGTTTCCTTATTTCCTCTTGCGGGTATTGTAGTTTTGAGAATGCTTGGTGGAGATTTTGTAGGTGTTGGTCTCTGTCTGAGGGGTTAGAGCAGATGCGGTTGTACCTCAGTGCTTGGCTGTAGACAATGGATCATGTGATGTGCCCGGGATGGAAGCTGGAGGGATGAAAGTAGGCATAGCGGTCGGCAGGTTTTCGGTATAGGTGGTGTTAATGTGACCATCACTTATTTGCACCCTGGTGTCTAGGAAGTGGACCTCCCATGTAGATTGGTCCAGGCTGAGGCTGATGGTGGGGTGGAAGCTGTTGAAATCATGGTGGAAATATCTCCACTGATCCGCAGATATATATTGTCATCAAATTTGAAATAGTTGTGCCACTATGGGCACGTGCATGGCCCCACAATATGCCAATATTTTTATGGCTGACCTGGAACAACGCTTCCTCAGCTCTCGTCCACTCACGCCCCTTCTCTACCTACACTACATTGATGACATCTTCATCATCTGGACCCATGGGAAGAAGCCTCTGGAAAAATCAACCTCAGCCTGGACCAATCTACACGGGAGGTCCACTTCCTAGACACCATGGTGCAAATAAGTGGTGGCCACATTAACACCATGTCATAAACAGATAGCTAAGGGTTAATGTTCTTTTACCTGTAAAGGGTTAACAAAGGGAACCAAACACCTGACCAGAGGACCAATCAGAAAACAAGATTTTTCAAATGTCAAGGGAGGGAAGTTTTTGGGTGGGTGTTCTTTGTCTTGGTTCGGTGGCCCTCTCGGCTCTGAGAATGATCTCTCTATCTCCAGGCTTTCCAATCTTCTGTTTCCAAGTTGTAAGTACTAGGATAGTAAGACAATAGGTTTATATTGTTTTGTTGTATTTACATGTGTGTAGTTGCTGGAATGTTTTAAATTGTATTCTTTTTGGATAAGGCTGTTTATTCATTTTGACCCTGTATATTGTCACCTTGATACAGAGACCATTTTTATGTCTTTTTCTTTCTTTTTATATAAAGCTTTCTTTTTAAGACCTGTTTGAGTTTTTCACTGGTTAAGGCTAAGGAACGAAGGGAGGGGGAAAATCTCTTTGTGTTAGATTTACTAAGCCTGACTTTGCATACTCTCTGGGTGAGGGGAGCGAGAGATTTGATCTCTTGGTACTTGTGTTTCAAGGACTTGAAGCAAGGAATATCCTAGAGTACCCAGGGTGGGGAAATCTGGGAGGAGGTAAAGAGGGGGAAGGGAAGTGGATTATTTCCCTTTGTGGTGAGACTCAGGGCATCTGAGTCTTGGGGTCCCCCAGGGAAGGTTTTGGGGAGACCAGAGTGAGCCAGACACTGGAATTTTCTGGCTGGTGGCAGCGATATCAGATCCAAGCTGGTAATTAAGTTTGGAGGTTTCATGCTAGCTTCTCATGTTCTGAACTCTAAGGTTCAGATCTGAGTAGGAAAGTTATGACACACCACCCTATACCGAAAACCTACCGACCGCTATGCCTACCTTCATCCCTCCAGCTTCCATCCCAGGCACATCACATGATCCATTGTCTACAGCCAAGCACTGAGGTACAACCGCATCTGCTCTAACCCCTCAGACAGAGACCAACACTTACAAAATCTCCACCAAGTATTCTCAAAACTACAATACCCGCAAGAGGAAATAAGGAAATAGATCAACAGAGCCAGACATATACCCAGAAGCCTCCTACTGCAAGACAAACCCAAGAAAGAAACCAACAGGACTCCACTGGCCATCACATACAGTCCCCAGCTAAAACCCCTCCAACGCATCATCAGGGATCTACACCCCATCCTGGACAATGACCCCACATTTTCACAGGCCTTGGGTGGCAGGCCAGTCCTCGCCCACAGACAACCTGCCAACCTGAAACATATTCTCACCAGTAACTGCACACCACACCATAGTAACTCCAGCTCAGGAACCAATCCATGCAACAAACCTTGATGCCAACTCTGCCCACATATCTACACCAGTGACACCATCACAGGACCTAACCAGATTAGCCACACCATCACCAGTTCATTCACCCGCACATCCACCAATGTAATATACGCCATCATATGCCAGCAATGCCCCTCTGCTATGTACATCAGCCAAACTGGACAGTCTCTACGGAAAAGGATAAATGGACACAAATCAGATATTAGAAATGGCAATATACAAAAACCTGTAGGAGAACACTTCAGCCTCCCTGGCCACACTAAAGCAAACCTTAAGGTGGCCATCCTGCAGCAAAAAAACTTCAGGACCAGACTTCAAAGAGAAACTGCTGAGCTTCAGTTCATCTGCAAATTTGACACCATCAGTTCAGGATTAAACAAAGACTGTGAATGGCTTGCCAACTACAGAACCAGTTTCTCCTCCCTTGGTTTTCACACCTCAACTGCTAGAACAGAGCCTCATCCTCCCTGATTGAACTAACCTCATTATCTCTAGCCTGCTTCTTGCTTGCATATATATACCTGCCCCTGGAGATTTCCACTACATGCATCTGATGAAGTAGGTATTCACCCTCGAAAGCTCATGCTCCAAAACTTCTGTTAGTCTATAAGGTGCCACAGGATTCTTGCTACTTAGCACAATGCGGCTCAGGGTCATGACTATGGTCCCTAGGTGCTATGGTTATACAAACACATAATAATAAAGGAAAATCTTTACTGCTCATTAGGAACAAATGAACACCTTTATAAACTAAGCTGACACAAATGGTCTGTGTTATTTACTGATTGTAGTCTAACTAGTCCCCTATATATACCAGCAATTTTTTATCTAAAAATAATTGTGGGTGTCATTCTATCAGCCATCATTTGCACCAGCAAAAGATTGCTCTGTTGTTTGTCTAACTACTTTATTGTCCCCTTGTATCATGTAGACATAAAAATGCAGCATTTACATCAGCAACTGTCTGAGAGTGAAAAATTGTGGGAACAAAATAAGGCCTGCAAAAAAAGACACAGATATTATTTTGTTTCATTAGAATGCACCTCCCTTTGTTTCCTCCCACACACACTTTTTTATTCATTTGTTTTACACACTGTCCACTCCATGCTTCATTTTTACTGGTCTATTTTAATTATATTTTATTTCTCTTGCTTTCTGCTTCTCTTTTCAGGGCTTATCTACACTTAAAACACTTCAGTGGCACAGGTGCACCACTGTAGCGCTTCAGTGTAGACACTATTTGTGCTGATAGGTTCTCCCATCAGCACAGGTAATCTACTTCTCCAAGAGGCAGTAGTAGGTGAATGAAAGAATTCTTCCCTCGACCTAGCACTGTGTAAATTGAGACTTAGGTCAGCTTAACTATGCTGTTCAGTGGTGTAGATTTTTCTCAGTGTAGACCAGGCCTCAGGCTTGGTTAAGCAGAATGCAATCCCCAATAGTGTTTAAGCTGATCTTTCAAGCAAACTATTTGGGTGGGTTTGATCTTGTGCAAAATGTAATTGAAATACTTCTTTTGCTTTGAACTGATAAGTATAAGGTCTGAGCCTGAGTTCCTCTGAAGTTCAAGCATATGTAGCCCAAGGTCCAGTGTGAGTCAGCAGCAATGGGAACAATAAGTTATGGAGTAGAAATTGCTGCATGTCAGGAGAATTTCCTGATTTCTGCAAGGAAGTACCTTCTTTCCTCCTAGCATTGACTGAAGCAAAGCAAGCAAGCAAAGAGGAGGCTGCTGGACTGTTATCCTGTTCTATATTTCCTTACAGAATAAATCTTTGTTCCTGGTTGTTTGTCTGAGAGTGTCTGGTCTGAGGTGAACACACACTGTCACACAATGCAGAGGGAGGAGACTGAGACCCAGTTTCCCAAGGTTGTGTAAAAAGCCACCAGGCAGACTTACTCTATCTTGAACAACCTCATACTGGGACGGTGAATGGGAGGGGGGGTTATAATAGATTCAGGAAGCCATTCCCAGAAGACATAACTAGTTAGGCTTGGTCTATACTAAAAATTTAAGTCTGTTTAACTACGTCAGTCAGGGGTGTGAAAAGTCCACACCCATGAGTGGCATAGTTAAGCTGACCTAAGTCTCTGTGTAGACAGCACTAGGTCAATGTCTATGTGTCATTGTGGCAGTCACTCACACATTCCATTTTTTGACATGCCCAGATGCTATGGAGAGGAACATTGCAGTGATGCTGCGTGTGATGTCATCAGGATGCGAATTTCCAGGGATCATTCCTTGGAAGGCAAATTTGGAAGAGACAGGGGAGACTTAGCTTCACTTTGGACTCATACCTACAGTACAACATGATGGCTGGAGAAGCATATCGGCTGCAACTGGATGTGATATGAGGAACGTCAGGAGTTGAGAGCCTTAGTGCTACAGGTCAAGAACACGGAGCACACCATCATCATTTTGAGAATAAGGGCCGTGCTTGAGAGACTCTGAAGGATGCCATCTGTTGGCAGTACGTGGAAAACCTGAAATGGAAGCTGGACCAGGGTAAAGCTTTTGAGAATAGGACCCTGGCCTTCCGTGATGCCTGAACTAGAATGGTGGAGAAATGTCTCTCCCTGGCTGATGCTTTGAGAAACAGGGGTTTTGAGGTTCAAACACACGCATTGATCATTGGAGCCCTGGGTGCATGAACATAAGAATGGCCATACTGGATCAAACCAAAGGTCCATCTAGCCCAGTATCCTGACATCTGGCCAGGTGCCCCAGAGGGAATGAACAGAACAGGTAATCATCAAGTGATCCATTCTCTGTTGTTCATTCCTAGCTTCTGGCAAACAGAGGCTAGGGACACCAGTGGGATCTCAGTAACGAATGAGTGCTGTAGGAATGCAGAAACAGCCAATACTATGCATGGCTAATGTGGCAACCATCAGTTGGTCAAGGAACATTTATTTAAAACACATCATCAATACCAGGAGAAATGAGCTACAGTGTGTTTGAGAAGCAAAGATGGGCAAGTCGCTGAAATTCTTCTTTAGTCCATATTTATTCAATCTATCCCTAAGTAATCAATTATTGTGGGACAATCTACACTCATTACTCATTTATTTTCCACTAGCAACTCATAGTATAACATCCCATGAATAATGTACCTGATTATTTGAATACTGATATTTAAACTATTTTATGACTGTTTAAAACAAACCTCTTACACCTCTACCTCGATATAACGCTGTCCTTGGGAGCTAAAAAATCTTACTGCATTATAGGTGAAACCATGTTATATTGAACTTGCTTTGATCCACCGGAGTGCGCAGCCCCACCTCCCTGGAGCACTGCTTTACCGCATTATATCCAAATTCATGTTATATCGGGTGGCGTTATATCGAGGTAGTGGTGTACCTTTGGATAATTTAGGCATTATACCTGGATGAAAGGAAACTTTTTAATTACAGTAACTCCTCGCTTAATGCTGAAAAATGCTGCTTTAAGCAAAGTGATATTAAGTGAATCTAATTTCCCCATAAGAATTAATGTAAAGGGGAGGGAGTTAGGTTCCACTGATGATTGTGAAGCTTGGTTGAGGTGGTAGAATCAGAGGGTGGAAGAGAGTAGGATATTGCCCAGGGAATGCCTTACTGCTAAATGATGAACTAGCACTCGGCTGAGCTCTCAAGTGTTAACATGTTGTTAATGTAGCCTCACACTCTACAAGGCAGCACGAATGGAGGAAGGAGACATAGCATGGCAGAGAGAGATTGTGTGTGTGTGTGTGTGAGAGAGAGAGAGAGAGAGTGTGTGTGAGAGAGAGGGAGGGAGAGACAGAAACACACACCGTGTGTATGAGAGAGAGAGACATGCATTGCCCCTTTAAGTGTGCTGACCCCACTCTAAGTACACTGCCTTTTTAAGTAGATCAAAAAGTTGAAACAGCAGCTGCTGCCAGAAAGCTCCCTCCGTCTTGAGCCTTGTCATGTTCCCCCTACTGTTCTGTGGAGATGGGGTACAGGAGCAGGGGGCACGAGTAGGGGGAGAAGGAGACCCCAACATTAGCACCCCTCTTCCCCCACCCCTGCACAGCAAGCAGGAGGCTTCCAGGAGCAGCTCCAAGGCAGAGGGCAGGAGCATCACATGACGGGGGGGGGAGGGACAGCTGAACTGCCGGGCAATTGATAGCCTGCTGGGCTTCTGCCACCACAGAGAACTTAGAGGAGCTGATACAGGGGCTGCCAGTCCACCCTGTGATGGGTTGGATCACAGAAACCCCCTTTGGGACTGCCAACTGATGTGCCTAGACTACCTCTGAGCCCGTTTTCCCTGCCAGCTTGGGACTTGAGTACCCTGTCTTGTTTGAGCCAGACAGTCTTGCCTGCTGCAAACATAGATCCAAGTCTGGACCACATCCCCCACAAGCTGCAGGCTTAACTGAAAACAGATTAAGAAGTGCTCCTGTTTCCAGCACTCAGATACCCAGCTCCCAATGGGGTCCAAACTCCAAATAAATTTGTTTTACTCTGTATAAAGCTTATACAGGGTAAACTCATACATTGCTCGCCCTCTGTTACACTGATAGAGAGATATGCACAGCTGTTTGCTCTCCCCTCCCCCAGGTATTAATATTTACCCTGGGTTAAATAATAAGCAAAAAGTGATTTTTTAAATTCAACAAGTAGGATTTAAGTGGTTCCAAATAATAACAGACAGAACAAAGTAAATTACCAAACAAAACAAAATAAAGCACGCAAGTCTAAGCCTAATACAGTAGGAAACTAAATGCAGGTAAATCTTACTCTCAGAAATGTTCCAATAAGCTTCTTTGACAGAGTAGCCTCTTTCTAGCCTGGGTCCAGCAATCACTCAGAACCCTGTAGTTACTGTCCTTTGTTCCAGTTTCTTTCAGGCATCCTTTGGGGTGGAAGGGCTATCTCTTGAGATAGCTGAAGACAAAATTGAGAGGTTTCACAAGGGCTTATATAGCCTCCCTCTTGCGGGTGGAAAACCATCTCTCTTTACAGGCCAACGCCATGTTAGTCCGAATGTTCCCAGGAAAGCTCAAATGTGGATTGGCATCTATCAAGGTCCATTGTTGGCCAAGCACTCCCAATTACTTGAATAACCCCTTCACACTATGTTGACCAAATCTGCCTTAGGTGCTTTCTACAGCAAACACTTTAAATACAAGCATAGAGCCAATGTTCATAACTTATATCTTCCATTGGCAGATATAAAAATGATATATGTATACAAATAGGATAAATACATTCAGTAGAACATAACCTTTGCAAAGATATGTTACGTGGCATATGTAGCATAAAATGTATTCCAGTTATGTCATATTTACATTCATAAGCATATTGCTATAAAGCATTATGGGGTGCAACATCATACACTCTGGGTCCATGCCCCTGTCAGCTAGCTCCAAAGGGATGCTCTTTCTTCAAGCAGTGGACAAAGCAGGCAGCAGCCAAACAACATTATAAGGGAGAATTGTGTAACTTTAAATGAGCATGTTCTCTAATTGATCAGCAACATAACTATGAAACACCGTTAAGTGGGATGACGTTAAGTGAGGAGTTAATGTAATCTGTGTTTTAGATAATGTTAATATAAGCTTTAATACATTTTGAAATCTGTTCTTATCAGTTTAATATCTGATGTGTCCCCGATGTGGGGATTGAATATTAAATGCATTTGTGGGACAGGGAGATGGTCTAGGAAAATATTAGTGTACACTTTGTGGTTCTGTTCAGAAATGGCTCAGTGACAAATCTTTCCATTAACTCTTTCACTTAAAAAGACTCAGCTGCATAATTCACCTGAGCAAATGGATATTTAACTGGAGACTCTAGAGGTGCAGGGTTAGATCCTGAAACCTATAGAATTTTTGTGTTAGATTTGAAATGAAAAATCTCAACAAGTTAGATTGTAAATAGAGGAATTCTTCCTAACTTTCAAATTATGAATGCAACTAAAAGCTAATAGTTACATATAAGGGCTTTAAAAACTACAGTGGCACAACTGCGCTACTGCAGCAGCTCTTCTGTAGCACTTTAGTGTAGAGACTACTTATGCAGATGGAAGGGATTCCTCCATTGGTGTAGATAATCCACCTTTCTGACTTCTGTGAGAGAGGTCTATCTGGGAGGTCTCTGTTCTAATGTGAGCTCTTTTGGAGATGAGGTCCCATTGGGTGGTCTTCGGGGCTGTGCTGGTGCATCTAAGGATGAGGTCCTGCTGTATGGTCCTAGCAATGGGGATGGTTCTTCCATTGGCAGGGTCCCACTTGGTGTCCTGCGAGGTAGTGCTAGCCCTTCTGGTGGCAGAATTCTGCCAAGTTATCTGCGGGGAGGTGCTGACCTTTCTAATGATGGGATCATGCTAGACATTCTGTCAGGGAGTACTGAGCCTTCTGGAGATGGACTTACCTTGCATAGTCTGGGTGGGGGGCAATCCTCCTATTGTTGGGGCCCTGCTTAGAGATCTTCAAGGTAGCACTTGTCCTTTTGAAGACAACTTTCTGTTCAGTGATCCTTGCAACCGAGGTAGTCCTTTTGGCAGTAAGTTATTGGGCCATCTTTTCCTGTTGTGGCTGGGATGAATTAGCAGGATTATGAGGGGAGTTAGAAGCAAGAGCTGGACATACAGTGTTTCTGCATTCAGAGCAGGGGTGGGATGGCAACAACGGAGTCTGCTAGAGTTGGCCTCTTCTGGTGCAAGATGCCGTTTGCAAGTGTCTTGATGTGACTTACATTTCTTCTGTGTTGCAAAAGGCCTGTCATAGAGGGCACATCAGAAGGTGATCTTGCTTTGGATTCTCTTAATGTGCCTCTTAAGACCACCAAGATATTGGAATCCTTGGACCAGGCAGTGGATAGGGCAGAGGAATGCATCCTTAGGGAGGGGATACTGCAAGTAGATGTAATCATTCCCCCTTTCTTCTTCCTGTGTTGGATGGGGTTCAGTCACTTGAACTGTTTTGCTAGATGGTTCTCCATGATCTGGGGGAGTAGTATCAGGAGGTTCGGCTTGGCCAGCATCCAGAGAGGTATTGAGACTCCATGGAGGGGGTTGGATTTCCAAGGAGGTGCTATTCTTTCCAGTGGTGGTACCTTCCTGGGTGGCATTTGGAATATCAGCAGCTCCTGGCTGACTGCTAAGACTGGCATGCTGAGGCCCTGAGATAAGGGAGGAGAAGGTGCTGGGGCTAAAGGGAACTGGCCCAGGGAAGTAGACTGAGAGGTTGGAGGGGATGCAGCAGATGGCTGCCATTTACAGAGTCCCTGAGCCAGGACCCAGAGTAGTGGGTGGGCCCAGGTTGCCCCCTCACCCCACTCGCCGCTGAGGAATTGCCTGGACTACTGGACTGCGGTATACTCACCTGGAGAGGGGGAGCACAAAGTGTGGTATAGCCGAGGGGCTGTGTCCTGAAGAGGACGCCATTGTTCCTGGAGTGACATGGGTCCAGGAACAGAAGTGATGGCAGCGAGACATCACGAGAAGAGGTGCACTAGCAAGCAGAGGCAATTCCCAAGACAGCCAGAAGGAGGCACTGCAGTAGTGGCTCACACACCATCACAGTCCCATTGAACGGAGCTGTCTGCCATGGGAATTGGAACAAATAATGCAGAAAGTGTGGCTATGTCAATGAGATGATACCCCATGTCTTGTGTTGCTGCAAGACCCACTTCAGAACCTGGCAGCTGTACCACACCACCATCCAAGACCACTTAATCATGGTCATCCCTCCACATGTGGGGAAGGTTGCCGTGAACGCCACTGTTCCTTGAACGGACAGTCAACTGCAACCAGACACCGTCATTAATAATGAGGAACAGAAGAGGAACCTCATGGTGGACATCACAATTCCTTTGGAGAAAAGGACCCCGGCCTTCCGCTATGCCAAAGCTCAAAAGGTGGTGAAATACATTCCTCCCCACAGCTGATGCCTTGAGAGCTAAGGGTTATAAGGTTCAAATACACACTCTGATCACCAGAGTGCATGGGATCCCAGTAATGAGCGAATATTATGGGAATATGGAATCAGTCAGCACTCATGATGTCAGACATCATCAGGTGTTCAAGGGACATTTATTTAGAACATATTGCTGGACATTAGGAGAAATGAGCTACAGTGCCAATGAGAAGGGAAGACAGGAAAGTAGCCGAACTACTTCTCTAATGGACCGTATCTATTCAGGGACAACCTATCCTATATTCTCAATTATTGAGGGACAATTTACACTTATTACTACGTTTATTTTCAACAAGCTACTCTTAGTATAACTTTATGTGTGTGATGTACCTGAGTATTTGAATACTGATACTTAAGCTGTACTCTTAAATTTATTAACCTTAATTTGGGATATTGCAGATTATCCACTAATGCATTTTATGACTTTTAAAACCAAACTTGCTTCTTTTGAATAATTCAAGCTTTATACCCAGATGAATAGAAACTTTTTAATTAAGCCATGTTTTAGATAATTTTAACATAAGCTTTAATAATGTTTTTAAATCTCTTGATAGAGCTTGGGAGCTGGTTGATCAAAGAAGGCTGGACAGTTTAGGAGCTGGGACTGAAAGGCTGAGAGCTGGTCTGGGACAGGGGTAGTTGTGACAGGACCAAAAGACTGAACTCTGGTTGGGGGATCTGCAGGCTTGGGGTTGCCTCTAGGAGAGGGGATGGCTGGAGTGAATATCCCCTGGGATGCTGAGTTCATCTATTTTGTCATTTCATAGAATCATAGACTCATAAAACTGGAAGAGACCTCAAGAGGTCATCTAGTACAGTCCCCTGCGCTCATGGCAGGACTAAGTATTATCTAGACCATCCCTGACAGGTGTTTGTCTAACCTGCTTTTAAAGATCTCCAATGATGGAGATTCCACAACTTCCCTAGGCAATTTATTCCAGTGCTTAAGCACCCTGGCAGTTAGGAAGTTTTTCTTAATGTCCAACCTAAACCTTCCTTGTCGCAATTTAAGCCCATTGTTTCATGTCCTATCCTCAGAGGTTAAGGAGAACAATTTTTCTCCCTCCTCCTTGTAACAATCTTTTATGTACTTGAAAGCTGTTATCATGTCCTCTCTCAGTCTTCCCTTTCTCAAACTAAACAAATGCAACTTGTTCAATCTTCCTTCAAAGGTCATGTTTTCTAGATCTTTAATCATTTTTGTTGCTCTTCTCTGGACTTTCTCCAATTTGTCCACATCTTTCCTGAAATGTTGGGCCCAGAACTGGACACAATACTTCAGCTCAGGCCTAATCAGCGGGGAGTAGAGTGGAAGAATTACTTCTCAGGTCTTGCTTACAACACTCCTGCTAATACATCCCAGAATGATGTTTGCTTTTTTTGCAACAGTGTTACACTGTTGACTCATATTTAGCTTGTCATCCACTATAACCTCTAAATCCCTTTCTACAGTACCCCTTCCAAGGCAGTCATTTCCAATTTTGTATGTGTGCAACTGATTGTCCCTTCCTAAATGTAGTGCTTTGCATTTGTCCTTACTGAATTTCATTCTATTTACTTCAGACCATTTCTCCAGTTTGTCCAGATCATTTTGAATTATAATCCTATCCTCCAAAGCACTTGCAACCCCTCCTAGCTTGGTATCGTCTGCAAACTTTATAAGTGCACTCTCTATGCCATAATCTAAATCATTTATGAAAATATTAAATAGAACCAGACCCAGAACTGATCCCTGTGGGGCCCCAATTGTTATGCCCTTCCAGCATGACTGTGAACCACTGATAACTACTCTCTGAGAATGGTTTTCCAGCCAGTTATGCACTCACCTTATAGTAGCTCCATATAGGTTGCACTATATCTACACCTTTCCAGGTTTCTGGAATGTCTCCTGTCTTCTATGTGCCCAGGGTAATTTCACTGTTTATCTCTGTCAGCCCTCTAGTAAAGCATTCTTTGTTATGTCTCAGACTGTGATTATTTATGAGGACTAGAGGCTGAAGGACCTAGTGCTTAGAGCATCTTCCATGCTTCTTCTGAACCTGCAGTACACACAGCATGCTACCATACTTTCAGGGGATGGGTGCACTATAGCATTCACAGCACCAGCCTGCAGCAGATTTGTGCTTGGTGCTGTAGAAGACACAAATAAACACATGATTCCTATACAGAAGAGATTATACTGGGGAAGAAGGAAAGATGGCAGTCAGGACAGCTGTTGCCTAGAATGTGCTGGCTTTTATGCTAACGATGTACTTTCTCAGTGAAGTCCACGCAATGCGAGGATCTAAATTTTTTTATTTATTTTTTTAAAAATCTGATCTTTTCACTTTTCCAGCAGACATCACTTGGTTGTCTTTGTGCACTGGAGTATATTTGTACTGTTGTATTTATAATGTCACCCTTCCTGTACTCATACCCTCTCACCATATCCACCAGCACCAAATGGAGAACACATCAAACTTTGGACTGTGGTTTAATTCTGATGTGGTAATCAAAGAGGCTGCTGGTAGGAGTTCAACTGTGTAAGTTACTGGATCATCTTTGCATACTGCTGCTACATCCAACATGAATACTTGTACACATTGTTCCTTGTGAGAACCTTGTTACTGACCATTCTTGTTTCTATGAAAGGAGAAATGGAGACACAACTGCCTTATCTGTGTCTGTCAAAGTTAGCTCTGCAGAAGAAAAACTACATTTGTAACTTTGCCTGTGATCCCTTGACAGATGTAGACAATTCTGTCCTCTGTCCTCTCTCTTCTATATGAAAACAATAATTGCAAAAATGTCAAAGGAAGAGAAGGTCCAGTGATTAGGGCAGTGGAAGAAGATTAGGGTTGGAAGAGACCTCAGGAGGCCTTCAAGTCTAACCCTCTGCCCAAAGCAGGACCAGCCTCAACTAAATCATCCCAGCCAGTGATTTGTCAAGCCAGGCCTTAAAAACCACTAAGGATGGAGATTCCACCACCTCCCTAGGTAACCCATTCCAGTGCTTCACCACCCTCCTAGTGAATTAGTGTTTCCTAATATTGAACCTAGACCTCCCATACTGCAACTTGAGACCATTACTCCTTGTTCTGTCATCTGCCACCACTGAGACCAGCCTAGCTCCATCCTCTTTGGAATCCCCCTTCAGGTAATTGAAAGGCTGCTATCAAATCTCTACTCCCTCTTCTTGTCTGCAGACTAAACAATCCCAGTTCCCTCAGCCTCTCCTCATAAGTCATGTGCTCCAGACCCTTAATCATTTTTGTTGCCTTCTGCTGGATTCTCTCCAATTTGTCCACATCCTTTCTGTAGTGGGGGCCCCAAACTGGACGCAATACTCCAGATGTGGCGTCACCAGTGCTGAATAGAGGGGAATAATCACTTCCCTTGATCTTGATTCCCTTGGCAATGCTCCTACTAATGCAGCCCAATATGTCATTAGCCTTCTTGGCAACAAGGGCACACATATCCAGCTTCTCATCCACTGTAATCCCCAGGTCCTTTTCTGCAGAACTGCAGCTTAACCAGTCAGTCCCCAGCCTGTAGAAGTGCATGGGATTCTTCACTCTATACTTGTCCTTGTTGAACCTCATCAGATTTTTTTTGGCTCAATCCTCCAATTGTCTAGGTCATTCTGGACCCCATCTCTACTCTCCAGCATATCTACCTCTCCCCTCAGTTTAGTGTCATCCACTAACTTTCTGAGAGTGTAGTCCATCCCATTATCCAGATCATTACTGAAGATGTTGAACAAAACTGGCTCGGCACTCCGCTTGATACTGACTGCCAACAAGACATCGAACCGTTGATCACTACCCATTGAACCTGACAGTCTATCCAGATTTCTATCCACCTTATTGTCCATTCATCCAATCCATAGTTTTTTAACTTGCTGGCAAGATTACTGCGGGAGTCAATATCAAAAGCTTTGCGAAAGTGAAGGTATATCAAGTCCACTCCTTTCCCCATATCCACAGAGCCAGTTATCTCATCATAGAAGGCAATCTGGTTAGTTAGGCTTGACTTGCCCTTAGTGAATCCATGTTGACTGTTCCTGATCACCTTCCTCACCTCCAAGTGCTTCAAAATGGATTCCTTGAGGACCTGCTCCATGATTTTTTCAGGGACAGAGGTGAGGCTGACCATACTGTAGTTCCCCTGATGATTCTTCTTCCCTTTTTAAAAGATGAGCATTATATTTTCCTTTTTCCAATTGTCTGGGACCTCCCCTAATTGCCACAAGACAATGGCCAATAGCTCTGCAGTCATACCAGCCAACTCCCTCAGCACCCTTGGATGCATTGCATCCAGCCCCATGGCCTTGTGAATGTCCAGCTTTTCAGAATAGTCCTTAACCTATTCTTTTACCACTGAGGGCTGCTCACTTCCTCCCCATACTGTGTTGCCCAGTTCAGTAGTCTGGGAGTTGACCTTGTCTGTGAAGACTGAGGCAAAAAAAGCATTGATATATTAGCTTTTTCCACATCATCTGTCATTAGGTTGCCTCCCTCATTCAGTAAGGGGCGCACATTTTCCCTGACCACCTTCTTGTTGCTAGCATAGCTGTAGAAACCCTTCTTGTTACTCTTGAAATCTCTTGCTAGCTGCAACTCCAATTGTGCTTTGGCCTTCCTGATTACGCCCCTGCGTGCTCGAGCAATATTTTTATACCCCTCCCTAGTCATCTGTTCAAGTTTCCTCTTATTGTAAGCTTCCTTTTTGTGTTTAAGCTCATCAAAGATTTCCTTGTTAAGCCAAGCTGGTCACTCCCATATTTGCTATTCTTTCTTCGCATTGGGATGGTTTGTTCCTGTGCCCTCAATAAGTCTTCTTTAAAATACAGCCAGCTCTCATAGACTCCTTTCCCCCTCATATTAGCCTCCGAGGATCCTGCCCATCAGTTCCCTGAGGGAGTCAATGTCTGCTTTTCAGAAGTCCAGGGTTCGTATTCTGCTGCTCTCTTTTCTTCCTTTTGTCAGGATCATGAAGTTGACCATCTCATAGACACTGTTGTCTAGGTTGCCACCCACTTCTACTTCCCTACCAATTCTTCCCTGTTTGTGAGCAGCAGGTCAAGAGGGAATTGGGACACCCATATTCAATTTTTGCTCCACCGTAAACTTGCTTTGTAATTTTGTGCAAGCCATTTAATATTGCTTCCCCATCTGTAAAATTTTGATATTAGCTTTGTCCCTTTTGAACAGAGCAACTAGTCAAACTTGGTGCCGTGGGGATGTTCCAGTTTGGAGTAGAAATTGGTAATAGGCATTTCTTTGATGCAGTTTTGTTTATTTACAAGGAATGTACAAAGTCCTGTGTCTCTAAATGCAGAAGGAATCAAGAACAGAAGGAACAGTTTCTTTGCTTACAGTCCCCAAGCCTCTTTAGCCAGCACCAGACCCAAAAGCTCTCTCTTGCTCTTTCCAGAGTCACATTGTGTTTACAGGCTTCCACTTGACTTTTTCTTGCCTCTTTTCCTCTGTCTTTCTTTGTTCTTGACTTCTCTGTGACATCACACACGCCCCTACTGAAAACAATACTAAGATCCTAGTGGGTTCACACACAACTTTTGTCTTAGGTGGGGCTTAGGTTTACAGTTATATTAACTGAAGGGTGAGTTCATGCTTATCAATCTCAGTGGGATTAAACCCAATCCCTAACAAGTTTTCACCCATCTCTTAACAATAGCATTTTCCTATCCTGTGAGGATAGCTACATTAAAGATTGTGAGACACTCAAACATTATGATAATGGGGGCCATCTGAGCAACTAAAAGAGAATTAATCATAAATCAAGCGAAGAGTAACCTTTATGAATCTGTTCACTTATACATACTTGTTTTACAGAAATGACTGTGGGTCCTGGTACCCATGGCTCATTGACATACTAGATTTACATTGCAGTTGCCTTTAATTGTAGAAGAATATTACCATGATCACAGGGAAGCTCTGACTGTGTCTCAGGTTGCTGGTAAATGTAGACTGAATGAGGAGAGATGATTACTTTAATTTTCCTTCTGGATTTCTTCTGTTTATAAAGACGGTCTTGTGCCAATGCTATGTGTGTAGGGAATAAAAAGTTTGTTCACTTGGAACACAGAATTCATGTATTCCCCGACCTTGCCCTCTAGACCATATTATGTTAATCTGGTTTGCTAAAAGGGGAGGTTGTGAATATTAATGCCGAAATCATAGTTTTCTGCCTGGCTAATCCACAGATTATGGTCCAGATGTCAAAATGTACATTGTCAGATATTAATGAAGCAAAACAAATTGTTGAACTCCTGTTCAACAGCCAAACTGAAACCTGATGAAGATGCACTGGTTTCTCAGGAAGATCTGCTTATTAATTCTTATTTACCAGAATCGCCTGAATTTTTAAAAGGAAAGCTAGGAAAGGTGCTTTGAGCATTCTTGCTACTGCTGCCCCTCTTTAATGATTATATGATGACACTGCTTAGTAAATGGTTGTAGTTCCCAAACATTTTAGTACCGGTGGCTCTCCACAAACAAATAACATTTTTTTTTTACTGACTCAAGACATTAGGCTCAAGAATTCAGGAAACTAGATTCACACTAGAGTTTGGATAATTTTGCAACTTTATTCAATTTTATATAGTTTGTTTAGTAATATAATCTGATCTAATCAGGATTTTTAAAGCTATACATTGAAAATATGGACTGATCACACTCAGCTTATGTTACACAGTGAAGTTAGATTTGTCACGTGGAATAGTGTTATAACGTGTCTTGGAATTATGTGACGAAATCAGAATTTTCCTCCTTTGGAAATCAGAGCTTGAAGATTACATGTTTATTGTTGACTTCTTGACTACGTTAGCTTACCTGGGGGATATATTTGGCAAATTGGATGAACAGATTCTAACCCTTCAAGGTAGGAATAAAAATATACTAGATATGAAATAGAATATCGGGGATCCATGAAGAAGATTTGTTTTTGGTGATGCCACATTTAGAAAGGGGTCACTGAGATGTTTCCTATGTTATTAGACTTTTAAAAAGAAAGAGTGAAAGTTATCAAAATGCTATAAAAGTCCAAATATTAACTCACTCATCTAGATTGTATTCCCATTTTCATGAACATTTTCTTTGAGTCGAACATGAATCTCCAAATACCAACTGGATTCAAAACCCATTCTTTGTAATAGTTGACTCTGTTCCAATCTCAAGTATCTCAGCTCAAGAAAATCTCTTAGAATTGTGATCACATCATAGACTCATCGAATCATAGGACTGGAAGGGACCTTGAGAGGTAATCTAGTCCAGTCTCCTGCAGTCATGGCAGACTAAGTATTATCTAGGCCACCCCTGACAGGAGTTTGCCTAACCTGCTCTTAAAAATCTCCAATGATAGAAATTCCACAACCTCCCTAGGCAATTTATTCCAGAGCTTAAGCACCCTGACAGTTAGGAAGTTTTTCCTAATGTCCAACCTAAAACTTCCTTTGCTGCAATTTAAGCCCATTGCTTCTTGTCCTATCCTCAGAAGTTAAGAAGAAGAATTTTTCTCCCTCCTCCTTGTAAAAACTGTTTATATCCTTGAAAGCATTATGTCATCCCCTGCCTCCCGGAGCCTTCTCTTCTCCAGACTAAACAAACCCAGTTTTTTCAGTCTTTCCTCATAGGTCATGTTTTCTAGACCTTTTATCATTTTTGTTGCTCTTCTCTGGACTTTCTCCAATTTGTCCACATCTTTCCTGAAATGTGGCATCCAGAACTGGATACAATATTCTAGCAGAGGCCTAATCAGTGTGGAGTAGAGTGGAAGAATTACTTCTAGTGTCTTTTCTTCCATTTCTGTTTAACTTTATTAAAATCATCATCATCTGCTTCAGCCAAATATTTGCTACCTGTAGGCTTAATACCTAAGGCTGGTCTACATTGGGGGAGGTCCATGTAAGATTCGCAGCTTCAGCTATGAG
Organism: Gopherus flavomarginatus; assembly: GCF_025201925.1. Taxonomy (NCBI): domain Eukaryota; kingdom Metazoa; phylum Chordata; order Testudines; family Testudinidae; genus Gopherus; species Gopherus flavomarginatus. The sequence goes on along the minus strand of NC_066620.1, from coordinate 181,820,021 downwards.
AATAGCATAGCTGAAGTCGATGTATCTTATTTCAACTTACCTCATGTCCTCACAGCACAGGATCATCGGCCACAGCTTCTCCATCAACTCCACTTCTGGTGGAGTTCTGGAGTTGATGGGGAACGCAGCGGGGATTGATTTATCATGTCGAGACGAGATGTGTTAAATCGAACCCCAATAGATCGATTGCTACCCACCGATCCGGGCGGGTAGTGTGGATGTACCCTTAGTAAAAACTGTTCAATCATAAAGATAATTACACCTGTCTCTTCTTCAGCCCACTTCCCCTATCAGCTACTGCTGCCATGGCCATTAACAGGAGCCTCTCTTTGCCCTCTGCTCCATGGGGTCTTTGAGTTAAGAGCTATCCTGCTGAATGCTTCCTTCAGCAAGGACAAGAATTTCTCTGCTGAAGACCCCTATAGAAGCAGAGCAGAAGGCAGGCTCCCAGCCCTAGCCCCAGCAGCAGCAGCATAAGATGCAGAACCATAGATAAGACACAGGTGATATATGAAGCCTAATTTAATAACCTCTTAACCAGAAAAAAATTAAAATTTGCATATCAATTAATATTCCCCCCCTCCCCTTGGGAATTCTTCGTGGTTCCCTAAGTGAGCCATGGCTCATAGCTTTGGAAACATTGGTTTAAGGTCTATTGTCACTGATTTAGGGGAGGTAAAAGATCAGTCACTTTGAGGAATGAGAGGAAGAAGATGGTACACCTGCAGTACCTAGCCCTTACACTTTTTGTTTAATAGACAATACTGTGGTCCCAGCTGGTATTTGAGGCACTGTCTAGCATACCTGGCAGGTTATGCAACAGCAAAGCAGTTATTAGAAAGAGAATTGTGACAAATCTGTTTTACTTAAAATAACTGAATGGTGTAATAATTAGAGGTGGGGTTATCAGCAGAATAGATTCATAGACTCATAGACCTTAAGGTCAGAAGAGACCATTATGATCATCTAGTCTGACCTCCTGCACAATGCAGGCCACAGAATCTCACTCACTCCTGTAACAAACACCTAACCTACGTCTGAGTTATTGAAGCCCTCAAATCATGGTTTGAAGACCTCAAGCTTCAGAGAATCCTCCAGAAAGTGACCCGTGCCCCATGCTGCAAAGGAAGGCAAAAAACCTCCAGGGACTCTGCCAATCTGCCCTGGAGGAAAATTCTTTCCCGACTCCAAATATGGCGATCAGTTAAACCCTGAGCATGTGGGCAAGACTCACCAGCCAGCACCCAGGAAAGAATTCTCTGTAGTAACTCAGATCCCATCCCATCTAACATCCCATCACAGACCACTGGGCATGCTTACCTGCTGATAATCAAAGATCAGTTGCCAAATTAATTGCCAAAGTTAGGTTATCCCATCATACCATCCACTCCATGAACTTATCAAGCTTAGTCTTAAAGCCAGATATGTCTTGTGCCCCCACTACTCCCCTTGGAAGGCTGTTCCAGAACTTCACTCCTCTAACGGTTAGAAACCTTTGTCTAATTTCAAGTCTAAACTTCCTAGTGTCCGGTTTATATCCATTTGTTCTTGTGTCCACATTGGTACTAAGCTTAAATAATTCCTCCCCCTCCCTAATATTTATCCCTCTGATATATTTATAAAGAGCAATCATATCCCCGCTCAACCTTCTTTTGGTTAGGCTAAACAAGCCAAGCTCTTTTTGTCTCCTTTCATAAGACAGGTTTTCTATTCCTCAGATCATCCTAGTAGCCCTTCTCTGTACCTGTTCCAGTTTGAATTCATCCTTCTTCAACATGGAAGACCAGAACTGCACACAGTATTCCAGATGAGGTCTCACTCCAGTGCCTTGTATAACAGTACTAACACCTCTTTATCTTTGCTGGAAATACCTCACCTGATGCATCCTAAAACCGCATTAGCTTTTTTAACAGCCATGTCACATTGGCGGCTCATAGTCATCCTGTGATCAACCAATACTCAGAGGTCCTTCTCCTCCTCTGTTACTTCCAACTAATGTGTCCCCAATTTATAACTAAAATTCTTGTTATTACTCCCTAAATGCATGACCTTACCCTTTTCACTATTAAATTTCATCCTATTACTATTACTCCAGTTTACAAGGTCACCCAGATCTTCCTGTATGATATCCTGGTCCTTCTCTGTGTTAGCAATACCCCCCAGCTTTGTGTCATCTGCAAACTTTATTAGCACATTCCCGCTTTTTGTGCCATGGTCAGTAATAAAAAGATTAAATAAAATTGATCCCTGTGGAACTCCACTAGTAAGCTCCTTCCAGCCTGACAATTCACCTTTCAGTATGACACGTTGTAGTCTCCCCTTTAACCAGTTCCTTATCCACCTTTCAATTTTCATATTGATCCCCACCTTTTCCAATTTAACTAATAATTTCTTATGTGGAACAGTATCAAATGCCTTACTGAAATTGAGGTAAATTAGATCCACTGCGTTTCCTTTGTCTAAAAAATCTGTTACCTTCTCAAAGAAGGAGATCAGGTTGGTTTGGCACGATCTACCTTTAGTAAAACCATGTTGTATTTTGTCCCAGTTACCATTGACCTCAATGTCCTTAACTACTTTCTCCTTCAAAATTTTTTCCAAGCCCTTACATATTACAGATGTCAAACTAACAGGCCTATAATTACTTGGATTACCTTTTTTCCCTTTCTTCAAAATAGAAACAATGTTAGCAATTCTCCAGTACAACGGTACAACCTTTGAGTTTACAGATTCATTAAAAATTCTTGCTAATGGGCTTGCAACTTCATGTGTCAGTTCCTTTAATATTCTTGGATGAAGATTATCTGGGCCCTCTGATTTCATCCCATTAAGCTGTTCGAATTTGGCTTCTACCTTGGATGTGGTAATATCTACCTCCTTAGCCTCATTCCCATTTGCCATCCTACCATTATCCCCAAGATCCTCATTAGCCTCATTAAAGACTGAGGCAAAGTATTTGTTTAGATATTGGGCCATGCCTAGATTATCCTTAACCTCCATTCCACCCTCAGTGTTTAGCGGTCCCTCTTCTTCTTTCTTTGTTTTCTTCTTATTTATATGGCTATAGAACCTTTTACTATTGGTTTTAATTCCCTTTGCAAGGTCCAACTCTACATGGCTTTTGGCCTTTGTTACTTTATCCCTACATGATCTGACCTCAATAAGGTAGCTTTCCTTGCTAATCCCTCCCATCTTCCACTCCTTGTAGGCTTTCTGCTTTTTCTTAATCACCTCTCTAAGATGCTTGCTCATCCAGCTTGGTCTACAATTCCTGCCTATGTTTTTTTCCCCTTTCCTGGGATGCAGGGTTCTGATAGTTTCTGCAACTTTGGCTTGAAGTAATTCCAGGCCTTCTCCACCTTTAGATCCACAAGTTCTTCAGTCCAATCCACTTCCCTAACTAATTTCCTTAATTCTTTAAAGGTAACCGTTTTGAAATAAAAAACCCTAGTCCCAGATCTATTTTTGTTTATCCTTCCATCTAGTTTGAACTGAATTAGCTCATGATCACTCGAACCAAGGTTGTCCCCTACAACCATTTCTTCTATGAGGTTCTCACTACTCACCAAAACCAAATCTAAAATGGCATCCCCTCTTGTTGGTGCTTCAACTACTTGGTAAAGAAATTCATCAGCTATCACATCCAGAAAAATCTGAGCCCTATTATTATTACTAGCACTTGCCCTCCAGTCTATATCTGGGAAGTTAAAGTCTCCCATGATCACACAATCATTAAAAACATTTAAGAGGTCTCTATCCATATCCAAATCAGATCCCAGTGGTCTGTAGCACACTCCAAGCACTATCTCAGGGGAGGCTCTAGTAGCTTTCTTTCCCAGTGTGATTTTTGCCCAGACAGACTCTGTCTTATCCATTCCATTACTTCTTATTTCTTTACAGTTAACCTCATCATTGATATACAATGCTCCTCCACCACCTTTGCCTTTATTTCTGTCTTTCCTAAACAGCACATAGCCTTCAATACCTGTATTCCAGTCATGACTACTATTCCACCATGTTTCTGTTATCCCTATAATATCCGGTTTCACTTCCTGCACCAGTAGCTCTAGTTCCTCCATTTTGTTACCTAGGCTCCTCACATTAGTGTACAAACATCTTAATTTTTGCCATTTGGTTTCACGGACATTCTTTACCCAGTTAGGCACAGACATTCTACCACCAGTATCACCAATTAGACTGGTATCTATACTACCCTTCCTCTTTATGTCCATTCTCCTGCCCACGGCTGCATCCTCTCTTACTTTGTTTTCTTCCCTCTCAATGTTGAATTCCGGCTTGGAGATTACCTGGACATCTCCCCCAAATTCCTAGTTTAAAGCTCTCTTAATTAGTTGAGCCAGCCTCCATCCTAGAAGTCTATTTCCCGCCTTACTCAGATGAAGTCCGTCCTGAGAGAACAGTCCTCTGTCCATGAATACTTCCCAGTGGCAGTACATCCCAAAGCCCTCCTTGTAGCACCACTGCCTGAGACATCTGTTGATTGCCATAATCTTCTCACACCTTCGTTGCCCTTCTCTAGGAACAGGCAGAATCCCACAGAAGATAACTTGAGCCTTGATTTCCTTCAGCGTCTTCCCCAGTCTGGCATAGTCTCCCTTGATACGAGAATCTAGCCGTATCATTTGTTCCCATATGAAGGACAAAGCTGAAAGTTATGCAAACCACCAGAACTACAGAATATAATGACTATCTCACACCAGAAATTATTTGATTTGCACTCTATTGTTAGTTGGGAAGTATGATCATATAATTATATTGACCATATTGAAGTGAACTTGCATATAGCAAAACTGTACTTCTAGTTAACAGGAATGAAAATCTTGAATTGTTTCAATGCATTTCACTAAAATTTACTTATAGTAAAGGTTCATGCAGTTTATAAGAAATCAGAGTCCAGTAATTAGGTTCCACTAAGCTAATCCCCTTGGAACACATCCATTGCCACCAATCTGGTAGATGTTACATGGTGGAAGTCAAAGGTATTAATATTAAGGCTGAGTATTTGTCACAGCAAGAAAAAAGTCAGGAAAGGGAAAAGAGGACCTGCTGCAACTCTCAGGGTCAAGAAGAAGGGAGCTTTTTACCAAACAGATTCTCACCTGTTACAGTAAAACTCCATTTAGAATGAAGGTTTTGGTTATCCATATGTATAAGCCTATGTATTACACGGTCCTTTGTATGTCTGACGTGGCTGGTGTCAAACAGGTCACTGCACCGCCAAAATTCTGCCAGCCTTTCCAACAGAAATTTTGCATATTATAACTGCCTGGACAGGTGATAGAAATGCCTGGGATAAGAAAACAACCGGATGACAGTCTTTGTGTACAGAATATGTGTATGAATGGGTGTGTTGTGCATGGATTTATTCTGTTTTCCTTCTACTGTAGTTGGTTAACAACTTTTCCTTTCTTTAGTGTGAACTGAAGCATGTAATTCTTACTTTGAGACCGGGAACTTTATTGAAGAAAATTGTTAAAAAGTCTATCCATTAAAAGGAAATATTAGGGAGGAGGAAAAGAAAAGGTGCTATTTTGTGTGGAAAAGTAAGTTCTTAAAAATCCAGTTATACACTATATTTGTGAAAAATGGGATGGGCTGATGAATTATCCATTGATTGTTTAAAGTACCTAATTTATTTGCAAATCAATGTACAGTATGTTTATAATATGACCAGTGAGAGCTGGAACATTATTTGCTCTCCCTTGGAGTTAGAAGCCCCTTATTATGGAGACATAGTAGAAGTCAAGCCTCTTTTTCAACTGTGAAGGAGATGTAAACTGCCCTTCTGTTATTCTGGGAAATGTAGTTCAGTGAGTGAGGCTATGTCTACACTGGCAATTGAATGACAAAACTTTTGTCATTCACAGGTGCTAAATCCCCTTCGCCACTGAAAGACAAAAGTTTTGCCACAGCAAGTGTCAGTGTAAACAGCACGTTGTAAGCAGAAGCACTCTCTGTTGACAACGCGAATGCTGCTTGTTGGGGATGAAAGCATTTTGTTGGGAAAAGTGCTGGCAAACAATGGCTACACTTCCTGACTTTTAGTGACATGGCTGTGTCACTAAAAGCTGAGCAGTGTAGACAAAACCTGAGTGACTGTCTTGCTTCAGGCATGTTTATTTGCTTGTGTTTGGGTCAGTTTAAATATATAAAGTAAAATACAGTGGTGAGTTGCTTCAGTTGCGAGTAATTTCTCTTTTGAATGAAAAGGAAGGTTTTGATTCTTTTTGGGTAGGAGATTCTGGATAATCCCCTTTAATAAATATCTGAATAGGGAGGGTAGTGTCTCAGATTAGGTCCCTGGCAATGTTGGAGGAATTTAGAGAGTCCAAAATTCAGGAACACCTTTTGCAAAAATGTTGTCCCTATTTTTCATTGAAAATTTTCAACATTGAATTATTTTTGACCAGTTCTATATAAAAATACTACAGCTAGATAATGGCATGCCTCCAATAATAAGCTTTAGAGTATAAGCATTTCTGTTTGTGATGCAGCTTAGAGGATAGCTCATTACATTGTGTAATGGTAGGGTTGTTGTTTTTTTAAGTAAAGAGAAGTTTGTATATACATCTTCTATTTTTCTGAATGAGCTATCCTGACCTACAGTAAAATATAAAAATCTAGATAAAGCAAATTCTTATGGAATAAGGAAATACAGCAAATTCTCAAATAAGAATACATTTGGCAAGTTTGGGGCCTTATCCTGCAAACACCTATGCGCATGAGCATCTTTACTCAGATGTGGTTTTGCACAATCAGACACTTGGTTGGTTTACTGTGCACCACATGCACTTGTATGGAGGTTGAGAGCCTGCCCTGACTGTATTGCAATATTATTTGAAACAGTTTCCTGCAAACTGTAACTTTGATACGTTTCTTGGGTGTTTTCTGACATAGAGTTGAATTTGAACTGAACAGCAAGTCCTTTCACAAAAAATTGCACTCAGAAAATAAATCCTTTTAAAACTGCTTGTGAGATTGCTTGTGCTAAGGCAATAGCTACTCAAAGCACTGAAGAATTGTCCAGTAAATACAGTTATAAACTGCTAAAAAAGTTTAGAGATCCACCTGGTGACAAATTTCCAAACAGCAATCTTTTGATAGAAATGAAACTACTTTAGCACAAGTAAGAAAATTATCCCAAAAGTGGAAGATGAAAGATTCAGAAAATCTAGCTTCTTAAATAGCGGCAAACACAGACCCATTACCTGCAGGTTTCAAATAAAAAATGCTACATAAGGAGAGAGTTCTTGAACAAATGACAGAATTGGTTGAAAGGATTGGAGGATCTAAAGATCTTGGAGAAAAAAAAGTTGACCTGAACATACTGTAGGTATTGCTAGAAGTAGGGGAAAATGGCAATAACATACCTCTCAAGAACTGCATGTAGACAATTAAGTCTGCATCCTTTGTGTTAGAGCCATCAAAAGTGTTCAGTAAATTTACCGTTAGCAGACACTAAGGTTCAGCACAACTAAGCTTTTACACTGATATGGCTGTCAGATTAGAGCTTTTGTAAGGTGTGAAAAAAAGGTAGGCAGGCTTATTTAAACAGAAGACTGGCAGTCTGGCCAGCATTGCTAGGGGATAACATATCTGTTAGCAAAGAATTTTATTAAATTGGACAAACATTTTTGCTGCAGATAACAAGGTATATTTTCTGAACACTGATGTCAAGAAACTCATATGTTATGTGAAGTTTTACAACACTTAATGAGTTGATATCAGACCATAAAGAATAGGATGTTAGCTAGACTGGATACATGTGGGAATAATGAAAGAACTGATAGATGTATACATTGTGGAGAATCAGGACTGTATACACTGTGGAGAGTAAAAGTTCTCTTTAAAGTAGGGTATGATGGATAAATCTTATCCTCTTCCAAATACAGAGCACTAGTGTACAACTTTATGTTAATGTTTTACATATAGTGGGCATAAATAAAGCATCATCTAAAACAAGGGTTCTCAATCTTTTTCTTTCTGAGCCCCACACCAACATGCTATAAAAACTCCATGGCCGACCTGTGCCCTAATAACTGGTTTTCTGCATATAAAATCCAGGGCCGGCATTAGGGGGTAGCAAACAGGATGATTGCCCGGGGTCCCATGCCACAGGGCCCCCCACAAAGCTATATTGCTCAGGCTTTGGCTTCAGCCCCGGGTGGCAGGGCTCAGGGCCTCAGGCGTCGGACCCTTGGTTGACAACCACTGATCTAAAACTACAGTATACATATGTTGCAACAATGAAGCTGTTTATTGTACAAATGACTGCATATGGATTTACCACAAGTTACTGAGAGGCACATAACAAAACGAAAATGTCACACATTTACCAAACACAGGCTATCCAAATGGGCTCTTAGAGCAGCTTTTCCATCTATGACAAACACAGATGCAGGAAGATGGGTTGTCGAACACATGATTTTGGCTCTTTGAAGATTGTTTGGTTAGTATGAATTTAGCATCAAAAACAAAACAGTCACGAGGAGAAATCTTACCTTGTTTAGAAATATACATATTATAGGTTCAGATGCCAGCATGCAAACTCCCAAATCATATTTACTATGTATTTTTTCCTGTTGTTGATTAATAAAGGCTTTGTTACAAGTCACAATCCCCATGTATGGGACAGCACATAGCTTTGCTGCCCAGGAGCAGATCGGGAACCAGAGTATGACTCAGTGTTTCAATCTGATTTTTGGTTTCTCTCTGTTCTAGAGGAAGTGCCCTTTATCAGATATATACTTGGCACAGAATACTTCTCCAGGTGTGCTGGTGCAGCTGTGCTTGCCAGTGCATTGGGGGATGTACAAATTCTTGAAAAGAAAAATTACCAAGCATCAATAAAGCCTCTTCTCAGCCATCTGTCCACAACCTATTCAACAACCTCCATCAATCTAGGAAAAAACTGGGAAATTTTCCTTTCTTGGTGGTCTCTGACATGCTGCATTTACAAAGGAAAAAGTGTCACCTATTGTGAATGCAGTGAAGATTATTAATGTTTCTAAGCTTCAACTACTTTTCAGTCTTTTAAATGATTATGGATGTTTCCTATCAAAACTGTCCAAGACACTTCAACCTTTGCATGGGCCTTTCTAAAAAGATAAACCCTGGAAGCTACTGAAGTGTAAAATAGCAGTACAGTATGACACCGGCAAGCCTTTAAAAGATAAATCTTGGTAGCCACTGGTCTGTAAAATATTAGTATGCTATGACACCAATGGATCTGTAAGTCTTACCTCTGATACTTTGCTAGAGGATATTGGAACAGTACTTTTTCATGTCACAGAACGGGGAAGAATGACTTCTAGCCTTAAACTCCATGTAGTCTTGTATTAATTTACTGTATAATTATCCTAATACATATATAATCTTTAGAGACTCCTTGATAGACAGGTAATAATGGCAGTTGTTTCATAGTATTACATATCTTTACTTTTATTATGAAGGGGCTGCTCACAATTCATTCTTGCCCAGTCATGGTGACACAAAGACAGCCACAGCTACAATAATCTAAAGAATGTTGTGAAAGTCCTGATTCTGACCTCACTTATACTGGGGCAGTTTTGTCATCTCAAACCTTCAAAATTCTTGAGCCAGACCCCCAGAATCAGAATCAGATTGGCTTAAACATTGTGAGGTTTTTTTGTTGTTTTTTTTAAAGAAAATCATATTACTTTTTGCCTTCTTTCATTCGTTACCTGTAGGGAGATTCTCTCCACCTCCAACTTGTGTGTGATCATCTCAGGGTCAAAATTCATCCTTAAATACATGCACAAAAAATCAGCCTCTCTGCTCATTGATCAGAGGAAACTTCCTTTACTATCTCATATCCTCCATGGTGTGAGCTACTGCCTCTCTGTCTGCCTTCCTAGTTAGATAGGATAGGCATTCACATTCTTTTTATATGTCCTTGCAGTCTCATGTCCACCCCTGTTCCCTACATCCACTTGCCCTCCATATTTCCCTTCCTTTCTCCTCACAATCTACTACCCATCACATTCTTCCTCTCTTTCATGCTACATACCCATAACATGCCCCTCTTCAGTCTGCCTCCGGCTCCTCATGTTCCCCTGCACCACCTCTACTTGCCTTCTGTTTTTCATATACCCCTCACCTATCATTTCCTGTCCAGTTCCCTAACACAGATCCCCTCTCTGTTACTCCCACGTTCTCTTCTCTGTTGACTGGTGCTCACATAATAAACTAAGAGTAAAACTACACTGAAGCAAAAAACTTACAGCACCTAGTCTCAGAGCCTGCGTCAATTCACTTGGGCTCATGGGGCTCAGGCTGGGGGCAGGCTAAAAATAACAATGTAGACATTCTGGCTTAGGCTGGAGACCAAGCTCTAAGATCTACCACATCACCAGGTTTAGAGTTTAGGGTCCAGCACAAGTCTAAACCCCTACACTGCAGTTTTTATCCTTGCAGTCCAAGCCCTGCAAGCCCAAGTCAATTGACAAGTCTCTGAGATTTGGTGCTGTGGTGTTTTTTTGTTTTTTTTTTTGCAGTGTAGATATACCTTAAGGGGCCACTATCTTCCCTGACAGCATCCTGTTTTTGCTGGTGCAGCCTCACTTTCACCTGCAAAGTTTAACTGAACCTGGCAGTTACCTTGTTGAGAATCATCTCGTAGACAGTAATGGGAGATGGCAGCTGTTTTGAAGAAGGACAAAACTTCACAAGATTGAAGGTAGATATCAGAAATTCATGAGAACCATTAAAAACAAAAGCAAATAAAAACAAAAAAACCACAATCAAATATTTTGTCACTTGTGATAAAATATTGGAGCTGACAACACTACTGAGTTGGCAACAGGGGTAACTCTGTTGAAGTCAGTGGTTTTACACTGGCATAAAACCAGTGTGAGATCATAAGTATGGCCATAGTGGGTCAGACCAAGAGGCCATCTAGCCCGGTATCCTGTCTTCTGATGGTCAATGCCAGGTGCCCCGGAGGAAATGAACAAACAGCTAATCATCAAGTAATTCATCCCCTGTAGCCCATTCCCAGCTTCTGGCAAACAGAGGCTAGGAACACTATCCCTGTCAATCCTGGCTAATAGCCATTGATGGACCTACTCTTCATGAATTTATCTAGTTCTTTTTTGAATTCTGTTATAATCTGTTATAGATTAGAGTGAGGTTTTAGGAATGTTACTATGCATTTTGCTGTTTTTTTTGTTTTCATATGACTTTGTGTGACTGAAATGCATTCAAAACTGTATCTATTCTTTATTTAGCAGAAATGTTAAATGAACCTCACTTGCCTCACTGGCTTTACTTTTCAACAGAAATTCACCCATTCTTTGGAACATTTCCTAGCCATTTCTATGACAGCCATCTGTAGAAAGCCAAATGTGATGGCAATTGCATTATGATATCTCTTGCTACCGGTTCTAGAAAACTAATCACGATTCATTGGACCTAAAAACTCATTGTCCGTGACTTCTAAAGCTATATTTTATTATCCCTGAAGTTAATCTACCTTTCAGTGGGGATAACAATAACATATCCCTTCTTCACAGGTTTGGAATCTTGGGACAGACTGTGGTTTTGACAATTCTGAATAGCAATATGTCACTTAGCACACAAATAGAGTATATGGTCTTCTGGCTCCCTGTGCTCATTTCCAACTGTTGGAATGACATCTGTGCCCTCTGAAAAGGTATGCGGTATGTTAGTCTCAGAAGGGCATAGGTTTCAAACACAGCTGGGCTTGACTGTGTTTACTGCATGTTACTTCAAGTGCTATTTCCTCTATATTAAGCTCTTTTCCAATATTGATGCCCAGCTGCTTTAAAAAAATTGATTAAAAGTGCCACAATAGAATACCTGAACTATGGAGAACAGGCCAGTGAGATCACAGCCTCATGCGGCTGCCAAAAACAAGAGGTTTTATTGGCACTTGCAGAACTGCCATAGCATACATAGGAGTGGGTTGCATAAGGATATTGTCCAAAGGATATTGTCTCTTTGAAAGTAAGTTTGGGAATGGGACACATGCTCCCTCTTCACAAGCTAATATTTGTGAAGTGTCATCTAAAGCAAATGTCTAGATGAATTTTGAAAGTGAATTCCAAAGAAGGGGAAGTGAAATCAGGCTGTCAGCAGGCAGACAGTACAGCTAGAATTGTTCTGACTTGTTTATGCAAGTGGATGTTAAGAACTACTTTTACATACACGACAGTTCTCCAAAGCAGCAAGGAGAAGAGTCGTGCTCTACAGTGAGATTTTATTCTAAAATACATTTATAGACAATATATACTTACAAAGAAATTTGAAAGAACAAGTGCAGTAGGTGATTTGCAACCTTGTGGTAAATAGCATCAGAGGGGTAGCCGTGTTAGTCTGGATCTGTAAAAGCAGCAAAGAGTCCTGTGACACTTTATAGACTAACAGACATATTGGAGCATGAGCTTTCGTGGGTGAATACCCACTTCATCAGATGCATGTGGTAAATGTTATTTTTTTCAAATTTATTTTCATCTGTGTTACCCACACTAACTCCTCCCTTGCCTCCCTTGTCTTATTGGACAGCTGGGACATTGACAGTGAGGATTCAGAACATCTGATTCTAGAAAATGGTTAATCACTAAACACTGTTACTCATGATATACTATCTTACATTTAGGTAGCATTGTAGGGCTTTATCATAATGCACCTGTGCAAGGAAGCAGTTAAAGCTACACATCAGACTATTCATTTAATAATAAACAGATAGTTAAGGATTAATGTCTCTTTTACCTGTAAAGGGTTAAGAAGCTCAGTAAACCTGGCTGACACCTGACCAGAAGACCAATCAGGGGACAAGATAATTTCAAATCTTGGTGGAGAGAAGTCTTTGTTTGTGCTGTTTGTTTTGTTCATTGTTCGCTCTTGGGGCTAAGAGGGACCACATGTGCACGCCAGGTTTCTCCAATCTTTCTGAAACAGTCTCATGTTCAAAATAGTAAGTACTAGCTAGAAAAGGCGGATTAGTCTTATGTTTGTTTTCTTAACTTGTGAATGCGTATTTTGCTGGAAGGATTTTACCTCTGTTTCCTGTAACTTGAATCTCAGGCTGGGGGGCGGGGAAGTCCCTCTAGTCTATATGAGCTGAATACCCTTTAAACATTTTCCATCCTGATTTTATGGAGATAATTTTTACTTTTGTCTTTCTTTAATTAAAAGCTTTCTTTTTTAAGAACCTGATTGATTTTTTTCCCCCTTGTTTAAGACCCAAAGGGATTGGGTGTGAACTCACCAGGGATTGGTGGGGGGAAAGGAAAGGGGGGAAGGTTAATTCCTCTCTGTTTTTAGATCCAAGGAGTTTGGATCAGTGTAGCCTCTCAGGGTAACCTAGGGAGGGGAAAGTCTGGGAGGGGGAAAGGAGGGGGGATAGTTCATTTCTCCTGGTTTTAAGACCCAAGGGCTTTGGGTCTTGGGTTCCCCAGGGAAGGTTCTGGGGGAACAGAAAGTGTGCCAGACACTATATTTTGGCTGGTGGCAGTGCTGTCAGATCTAAGCTAGGAATTAAGCTTAGAAGGGTACATGCAGGTCCCCACTTTTTGGACGCTGAAGTTCAAAGTGGGGAAAAATACCTTGACAGAAACACATATCAGTGCAACCCTAGCAAACAAGGATGCCTTTTTTTCCTCTTTATTTTGCATTTAGCAGCAAACTATGTCCATGTCTGAAAGACTCTTCTGAAGCAAAACAGTTCAACTCAGCTGCACAAGCTGAGGATAAGGTTCAGGCGGCTGCTCATGTTCTTCCTGGTGTGGAGCTCAGCTTCACTGGGGCCCCCATGTAGGCCGTTGTACACACAGTAATACGGTTGAGCTGTGGCTGTTGTGTGGATACTTGTGTCCTCCACCTCCTACTCAGAAGTGGACATACTGGGGCCACAGAGCTATTCCAATCTGAGTTGCTCCACAGTCATGGCTTCTGGCAAGGGAGCTGTGTTTTTCCAGCATTCTGCATTTACTGCTTTCCCCTCCCTCTTTGGAGGCCCTGACTGTGGAGCTTAGCATAGGATTTGGGCCTTACTAGTACATACTTCGTAACAAAACAGCTACACAGTGGTTAGGATTAGAGAGAATAAACCTGGAACACTGAAAACTGGGGAGGGATGGTGGCAGGAAGGGGAAGATTCCATAAGCTCAGATCTGAATCACTGAATCTGAACAACTCTTATAGTTTTGATTTCAAGTTACATCCAAATCTGGAAGGAGCCTATTTTCCAAAATGGCTGACATTTTTCTGAACTTTTCTCTTGAACTTACTACTCAAGATAGTTGAAATCTTATGAGAATCCCTGACTTAGTAAGAGATCTACCATTCAAGATTTGAATTATTATTTCTGTTGCCTCAAAGATATGCATAGTGTTTACAGACAAATAAGACATTGTTCCTTCCCCAGCTTTCACCACTTGGGGCCAAAATATCATGAGAACAACTAGCAAAATTTTGGTGCTGTTGACTCCAATTTTAAACCAGTACCTAAACCTTATCCAGATGGGAACAATGCCTTTTTGGTGTACCTACTCAGTCTGAGAAATGTCATTGAAGCTTATCAGTAGAAGGAGCATTCAAAATCTGTCTGATTTTTGTAAAATCACTGCTACCCACATGTAGTGTGATGTGTGATTCTGTCCCTTGCTGTGTTTTCATTTTTGTCTTTTCTTTCTCACAGGGCATCTGCTGCTTCAACATCTAGATGCCACATGGTGAGAAGGTTTGAGAGAAATGATGCATCATGTGCAGTTCAAGAGCCGCAGGTGAAATATCACTATTTTAACCTATATTACATAATTTTCAAACTCTCCTCTCAACTTTAATAAAAATCTACTTTCTAATAAAGCTTTTCACATAACAAAATAAATTCAATAACCTTTTAAATATCAAATAGATGTTGCCTTTCTGCACAATATATACCATAACAAACTGAAAACATTAAAATATGTATATGAATTAACGCAAGAAGGTTTGACATCTCAAATCAACAAAGGCCAAAACTTCAGAGTTAAAAGTCCTGATTCTGATCTCAGACCAATTTTACCCATGAATAACTTAATTGAAGCCAGTAGAGACACTCCTGATTTACACAGTTTTAAATGAAATCAGAATCTGGCCTTAACTTTCTTTCCTTCTATTTAAATATGATAAGAAAGCCTTTTTATTACTCTGTCAAATTACAATGGACAATCTGACATACAATTTAGCAAATATGTGTGGTTTATCTATTTTGTATATGGACATATAGGGATGAGATATACCTTGGGTGAAGTTAAAGTGGTTCTGATTTTTTATGAAGTGATGTCAACTGAATATAAGTATTAACATTTAAACATTGGTCTTTGTAGTAAAAAAAATAGTGCCATTAATTGTAAACTATATAACATTATCAAAGTGTCAAGTATCAGAAGGGTAGCCGTGTTAGTCTGGATCTGTAAAAGTGGCAGAGTCCTGTGGCATCTTAAAGACTAACAGATGGGTGAATACCCACTTCATCAGATACATCACCCACGAAAGCTCATGCTCCAGTACATTTGTTAGTCTATAAGGCGCCACAGAACTCTTTGCCGCATTATCAAAGTGTATAATCATAACAATAAAACTTGTCTTTTTCTAATCAGCAGTTCTTTTATGCCATATTTGTGATATTATGTCAATATAGAAAAAGTATCAGTTATATAACTGTTTCTTAATGATAAACAAAATTATATAGTTCTGTCAATGAATCACTCTGTGATCTTGCGGAATTAATTTAGCAGTTTCCTACAGTTCACAGATTCATAGAGTTTAAGGCCATAAGATACCATTAGTTCATCTGGTTTCACCTCCAGTATATCACAGGCCATAGAATTTCAACTACAGTAACTCTTCACTTAAAGTCATCTCAGTTAAAGTTGTTTTGTTGTTACATTGCTGATGAATTAGGGATCATGCTTGTTTAAAGTTGTGCAAAGCTCCCTTCTAACATCGTTTGGCAGCCACCTTCTTTGTCCACTGCTTGCAGCCCGTTGCAGCTAGCTGGTGGGCACTTGTAACCAGGGTGGACCGGCAGCCCTCCTATCAGCTCCCCCTATCAATTCCATGGTCCCCTAAGTTCCCTGTGCTGCACTGCCCAGCAGGCTATCAATCAGCAATTCAGCTGTCCCTGCCCCCACTGCCTTATGCTGCTCCTGCCCTCTGCCTTGGAGCTGCTCCCAGAGACTCCTGCTTGCTGTGCAGGGGAGGGAAGGGGGGTAATGTTAGGGTGTCCCCCTCCTCCCTGGTCCTGCACCCTGCTTACCCCTTCTTCATATAGAGCAGGGAGGGGACACGGACAGAGAGAGACAGAGAGAGCTTGGGGCAGCAGCTGTTGTCTGAACTTCCTGATCCACTTAAAAAGACAATACACTTAAGAGTGGGTCAGCTTCCTTAAAGGGGCAGTGTGCATCTCTCTCTCTCCCACACACAAAGTGTGTGTCTGTATCTGTCTGCTATGCTGTCTCCCCTCCCTCATGTTCATGCTGCCTTGTGTGAGAGGCTACATTAACAACAATGTGTTAATCCTTGAAGGCTCAGCCCAGTGCTAGTTCATCATTTAGCAGCAAGGCATTTCCTGGGAAATATCCCTCCCTCTTCCTCCCTCTAACCTCACCATCTCAACCAAGCTTCACAATCATTATAGCTGTGAACAGGATGTTTGTTTTAAAACGTATACTGTGTGTATATCTATATAATATATAGTTTTTTGTCTGGTGAAAAAAAATTCCCTAGAACCTAACCCCCGCTATTTACATTAATTCTTATGGGGAAATTGGATTCGCTTAACAACGTTTTGCTTAAAATCACATTTTTCAGGAACATAACTACAACATTAAGCGAGGAGTTACAGTTACTACTGTATTGAGCCTAATAACTTGTTTTTGACTAAAGCATATCTTTCCATCTTTCAGTTTACCTATTCATCTAATGGGGGATATTACTACTTACCTAATGTGAAGACACATTAATGTTTTTAAGTGCTTTAAGATCTTAAGATGTAATGTGCACTAGAATTGCAAACTATTAATATTCATTATGATATACATGGGACTGTTGATCAATGTGATAATTGGGAGACTGGCACAAATTCCTCAGTGGTGTCCCCAGCAGAGAGGCATTTGGACATTAAGTCTAAGATCTTTTTGTTATAAAAGCTGATGTTACTCTACAGAAAGATACCACAGAATTGTTAGATATGTTTTTAAAACATTGAAAATAAAATTTTGCACAGAATTTAATAACTATTTCATGTTGTAATTGAATCTAATATAATATTCTTTAAATTTAGATTAAAAATACACAAAGAGTCTCATTCTTTTTATCTCCATTAGACCATGTATCATTATCATTTGATACATGTCTTATTCTGTTCATTCTCTCTGAAGCTTCTAGCACTGGACACTGCTGGAAGACAGGATACTGGGCTAGATGGCCCATTGGTCTGACTCAGTATGGCTGTTTCTATGTTCTCTTTAGCTGTAATGTCTCTGGGTCTAGGGCTATTCAGGGATGCACAGGCATGCCTTTTGTTTATACCTAGAAGTAAGTCACTTTCAAAGCATTAAGTTATGTGGTGGCTACTGCTCATGCTGCACTGGTCTGCAGAGTCCCTGATACACTCCAGTGCACCTCTCCTCTGCTTCTATCTTTGGAGCAGGAAAAGAATTGCTGTGCACAGGAGAACATTTTGCCAACAATCTTTTTCAGTGTTTGTAGTGAAAGGGGCCTGTATTAGGTTATCTAAGAGGTGTTTTCCGTCTCTGACATCTATGATTTTAATATGATTTAACAAAGCTTTCTGTATAATTGGTTTTTGATAGTGTGGGTGCAAAGACCTTTCAATTCCTAATTTTAGTGATTAGTGTCTTCCACTCTCTTCTTTTTAGTGATACCCGCCACAGTAGTGTCACACTATAGACAATATTGCCATTGTTGCAGTGATTCTGAATGGCATTGTTTGTTTCAGAAGCTTGGTTTGGAATAGATTTTGTGAAATTTCTTGATGGCTTGATGTTGTGAATTTCAGTGTACAGTAAATATCCTTCAAAGACGAAGGCCATTCTAGTCTATCCATATTTACTATTTTAAAAATGCATGCTCTCGTATTTATTGACTACACAATAACAACTATCACATAAACTTAGCTGTAAAGTGTGCATTGTAAATATTGTATGGATAGTAGTAACTACATACAGTAAACTACCGTATATACCGTATATATACCGTTCATAAGCCAAATATTTTTGGTAAAAAAGTGACTCATCAAAGAGCGGGGGTTGGCTTATAAATGGGTGTACATCAAAATTTGGTGGTTTTAAACTCTATGGAAACATTGAATTGAATATCTAATACATTGTCATTCTGTTTATCTGGAGCGTCTGCAGGCATGGAGCCCCTCAGCTTCCTGTGGCTGCAGTTCACCGTTCCCAGCCAGTGGGATCTGAAGGGCTCTGTGCCTGTGAATGCTCCAGGTAAACAAAATGTCCCAACCCGCCAGCTGCTTACCCTGATGGGCTGGGAGCCAAATTTTTCCAACCCCTGAAACACAGAGTCGGCTTATGAAAGGGTCATACAGTTTTTGCTCTTTTTACCTATCCATTTTGGGGAGGGGGTCGTCTTATAAACGAACAGGCTGATGAACGAGTATATACGGTATATATGCAGTAGACTCGTATCAAAATACTAAAAATGATTAGACTATGTTATGGAATAGGTGCCTGTCAAATTCAATTTTATATTAAAAAAAGAAGAATTAAGCCACTTTTGTTTAAAGGCCTATTAAACATTTAAACCTATTTTTATCTTTATGGAGCTGATATGGCAAAACCTATATTTTTTGACAATTTGCTATGATGAAGCAAAAGAAGGTTGACTCAGTCCAGCAGTGAGTTGCAGAGGCCTTATTTTCAATTTTGAGTGCTAGCAACATTGACTGTTTTTTTAAACAAAAAACTGTTTGGAGGATTTTCCAGGGCTTTATATAATTTTGTGTGTGGGTCTCTCTGTGTGTGTAAGTGACAGTTATTACAATTTTTTTAAAATGAGATAGACAGGACATCAGATTATTAAATTAAAGGAATGAATGGTGCTAGCCACACTAATAATGGCTCCTGTGGAGTCCTGCCTCATTCATTGCTCATCTGACAAGATATGCATATTCCGTAGGTAACTAAGTTAGCCACGCATGCATGCACAGCACAGCCTGCCTTCGTTCCAAATGTTGGTAGAAAGTGCTAAAAAGTCATAGCAAATTAAATGTCAGACCCAATGGCACTGCAGTCAGCAAATGCTTAACAGACCTCCTGTCACCTTTCTGTAGACAGAAGGCTAGTGCACTTCTGCAGTTGTCCAACCCTTTGACCTGTGAGACCATGTCTACACTGGAGAAATGTACTAAAAATTCCCAAAGGTTTTAACGCCAATTCATTTTACAATTGTTAAATGGATTTAAGGCTGTCCAGATAGGTATTTACCTAACCCCTTGTGACGTTAATGACATGAACTGTGACTGAATATATCATTGTTGCAACCACTGTTATATATTTCAGCAAATATTATACAAAGGTTGTCATGTGAGGTGTCTATAAAAAGGTTATGATTTGCTGGTTATGATTATACTAGCTGTATGTAAAAGCAGCAAAGAGTCCTGTGGCACCTTATAGACTAACAGACGTGTTGGAGCATGAGCTTTTGTGGGTGAATACCCACTTCGTCGGATACAACGACGAATAGCTGTATGTGTGTATCATTTTTGTAGTTGAAGTTCTGAATGTTGGCTATGTATTCTGTCTCAATGGGTTTGATTTTAAGTAGCATTAGTGAAACATTTGGTCAGTTTCTTGAGAAATGAATATGCAGATTAAGTACCCAATCAAGAAACACTTAACTGACAATGGACCTTGGGAAACTCCAGTCCACATATGAGAAGTATTCCTGGGATGTTCAAGACAGCATGTGAGTGATGGCTGCCGCCTGCAAACTGAGTCATGCATGGACATGTGACTTGCCCACGTGACTACAAATTCCATCTTGTTGCTGTGATTTTGCACAGAAGAACAAAGGAGTTTCTGCCCACAAGAGAGAGACTATAAAAGTCCCTGGAAACCCTTCCACTTGGTCTTTAATCCTGCTTCTTACTTCTGGAGGAATCTTGCTACAAACTGAAGCTCTGAACAAAGGACTGAATGAGCCATCTCAGCTGTGGATGTATGCCAGAGACTTGATTTGTGCCTGCAGTTTATTCCATCACTGCTACAAGTCTAAACCAAGAACTTTGCTTTTGCTGTATGTAATTGATTCCATTTAACCAGTTTTAGCTCTCATCTATATTCCTTTCTTTTATGAATAAACCTTTAGATTTTAGATTTTATAGATTTGGCAACAGCATGATTTGTGGGTAAAATCTGACTTGTATATTGACCTGGGTCTGGGGCTTAATCCTTTGGGATCAGGAGAACCTCTTTTTCCTTTCACTGAGGTATTGGTTTTCATAACCAGTCATCCCCATAAAAAGCGATGCTCATAGAATCACAGAATATCAGGGTTGGAAGGGCCCTCAGGAGGTCATCTAGTCCAACCCCCTGCTCAAAGCAGGACCAGTCCCCAACTTAATCATCCCAGCCAGGGCTTTGTCAAGCCTGACCTTAAAAACCTCTAAGGAAGGAGATTATACCACCTCCCTAGGTAACCCATTCCAGTGCTTCACCACCTTCCTAGTTTTTCCTAATATCCAACCTAAACCTCCCCCACTGCAACTTGAGACCATTACTCCTTGTTCTGTCATCTGGTACCACTGAGAACAGTCTAGATCCATCCCCTTTGGAACCCCCTTTCAGGTAGTTGAAAGCAGCTGTTAAACCCCCCCTTATTCTTCTCTTCTGCAGACTAAACAATCCCAGTTCCTTCAGCCTCTCCTCATAAATCATGTGCTCCAGCTCCCTAATCATGTTTGTTGCCCTCCGCTGGACTCTTTCCAATTTCTCCACATCCTTCTTGTAGTGTGGGGCCCCAAACTGGGCACAGTACTCCAGATGAGGCCTCACCAATGTCAAATAGAGGGGAATGATCACATCCCTCAATCTGCTGGCAATGCCCCTGCTTATACAGCCCAAAATGCCGTTAGCCTTCTTGGCAACAAGAGCACATTTTTGACTCATATCCAGCTTCTCGTCCACTGTAACCCTAGTTCCTTTTCTGCAGAACTGGTGCCTAGCCATTTGCTCCCTAGTCCGTAGCAGTGCATGATATTCTTCCTTCCTAAGTGCAGGACTCTGCACTTGTCCTTGTTGAACCTCATCAGATTTCTTTTGGCCCAATCCTCTAATTTGTCTAGGTCCCTCTGTATCCTATCCCTACCCTCCAGCGTATCTACCACTCCTCCCAGCTTAGTGCCATCTGCAAATTTGCTGAGAGTGCAGTCAACGCCATACTCTAGATCATTAATGAAGATATTGAACAAAACTGGCCCCAGGACTGACGCTTGGGGCACTCCACTTGATATCGGCTGCCAACTAGACATTGAGTCCGACGATCTAGCCAGATTTCTATCCAGTTTATTGTCCATTCATCCAGCCCATACTCCTTTAACTTGCTGGCAAGATTGTATCAAAAGCTTTGCTAAAGTCAAGGAATAACACATCCACTGCTTTCCCCTCATCCACAGACCCAGTTATCTCATCATAGAAGGCAATTAGATTAGTCAGGCATGACTTGCCCTTGGTGAATCCATGCTGACTGTTCCTGATCACTTTCCTCTCCTCTAAGTGCTTCAGAATTGATTCCTTTAGGACCTGCTACATAATTTTTCCAGGGACTGAGGTGAGGCTGATCAGCCTGTAGTTCCCTGGATCCTCCTCCTTCCCTTTTTTAAAGATGGGCACCTCATTAGCCTTTTTCCAGTTATCCGGGACCTCCCCAAGTCGCCATGAGTTTTCAAAGAGAATGGCCAATGGCTCTGCAATCACATCCGCCAACTCCTTTAGCTCCTTCGGATCCAGTGCATCCTTCCCCATGGACTTGTGCTCGTCCAACTTTTCTAAATAGTCCCAAACCACTTCTTTCTCCACAGAGGGCTAGTCACCTCCTTCCCATGCTGTGCTGCCCAGTGCAGCAGTCTGGGAGCTGACCTTGTTCGTAAACACAGAGGCAAAAAAAGCATTGAGTACCTTAGCTTTTTCCACATCCTCTGTCACTAGGTTGCCTCCCTCATTCAGTAAGGGGCCCACACTTTCCTTGACTTTCTTCTTGTTGGTAACATACCTCAAGAAACCCTTCTTGTTACTCTTAACATCCCTTGCTATCTGCAACTCCAATTTGATCTGGCCTTCCTGATTTCACTCCTGCATGCCTGAGCAATATTTTTATACTTCTCCTTGGTCATTTGTCCAATCTTCCACTTCTTGTAAGCTTCTTTTTTGTGTTTAAGAGCAGCAAGGATTTCACTGTTAAGCCAAGCTGGTCACTTGCCATATTTACTATTCTTCCTACACATCGGGATGGTTTGTTCCTGCAAACTCAATAAGGATTCTTTAAAATACAGCCAGCTCTCCTGGAATCCTTTCCCCTTCATGTTATTCTCTCAGTGGATCCTGCCCATCAGTTCCATGAGGGAGTCAAAGTCTGCTTTTCTGAAATCCAGGGTCCGTATTCTGCTGCTCTCCTTTCTTCCTTGTGTCAGGATCCTGAACTCGACCATCTCATGGTCACCGCCTCCCAGGTTCCCATCCACTTTTTCATCCCCTACTAATCCTTCCCAGTTTGTAAGCAGCAGGTCAAGAAGAGCTCTCCCCCTAGTTGGTTCCTCCAGCACTTGCACCAGGGAATTGTTCCCTACATTTTCCAAAAACATCCTGCATTGTCTGTGCATGGCTGTATTGCTCTCCCAGCAGATATCAGGGTGATTGAAGTCTCCCATGAGAACCAGGGCCTGTGATCTAGTAATTTCTGTTAGTTGCCAGAAGAAAGCCTTGTCCACCTTATCTCCCTGGTCTAGTGGTCTATAGCAGACTCCCACCACAACATCACCTTTGTTGCTCACACTTCTAACTTAATCCAGAGACTCTCAGGTTTTTCTGCAGTTTCATATTAGAGCTCTGAGCAGTCATACTGCTCTCTTACATACAATGCCACTCCCCCACCTTTTCTGCCCTGTCTGTCTCTCCTGAACAATTTATATCCATCCATGACAGTACTCCAGTCATGTGAGTTACCCCAACAAGTCTCTATTATTCCAATCACATCGTAGTTCCTTGACTGTGCCAGGACTTCCAGTTCTCCCTGCTTGTTTCCCAGGCTTCTTGTATTTGTGTATAGGCACTTAAGATAACTTGCTGATCATCCCACTTTCTCAGTATGAGGCAGGAGTCCTCCCCTCTTGCGCTGTCCTGCTCATATTTCCTCCTGGTATCCCATTTCTCCACTTACCTCAGGGCTTTGGTCTCCTTCCCCCGGTGAACCTAGTTTAGCCAGCCTAGGTTAGCCAACCTGCTTGCAAAGATGCTCTTCCCTCTCTTTGTTAGATGGAGCCCATCTCTGCCTAGCACTCCTCCTTCTTGGAACAGCACTCCTCCTTCTGGGAAACTGGAGCGTCTAAGGGAATTGCTTGTGTAACTTATGGTTAGCCAGTGGGGTAAAACCAAAGTCCTCTCTGTTTGGCTGGTTTGGTGTGCCTTAGTTTGCAAAAGACTCCAGCCTTGGGCTGTGACTGCCCTGCTCTAAGCAATTAGTCCTGAATTGATACTCTCAGTAGTGTCCCCCCCAAAGGCAGCATGGTTACACCCCTTAACCAAGATAGTGCAATGGAATTTCTGACCCAGTCCTCTGCATGTGGATCCTGGGAGGACAATCTTTCTACTGATAGGGAAGTCTGCCTGATATTGAGTTTAAATTTTCCTTTTCTTCTTTTTATCCCACTATTCCTATTTATGGTTCCCTTTAATAGGCTGAATAATTTATCTTCCTCCTTAATGTTAGTGCCCTTCAAATATTCATAAACTTAACATATGTACCCTTAGCCATTGCTTATTAAGGAGATGTGTGTTCAAAATCAGCTGGTGGGGACAATATAGTGAGTTTGGGCATTATAATGACAGAACTGTTCCATTCACAGTCCTTTCAGGACACTCAGTGGTTTTGGCATCTTAACCACATCAATGCACTGTCCCATTCAGTTTGCAACATTCAATGTGGCTTTGGTATGGCTCTGCTTTCTTAATTAAAATATCCTGGACTCAGGAAAATAACGGAAGAACATTTAGAACAAAATCTACTCTCAAAGCAGCATGGAAGATTTCTGTTTTCCATTCATCTGCAAGTCATATGTAGGGAGATATTCTGTTCTCCCTACATATGCAAGTCTCTTGTTGCCATCATGGGAGATCCATACACAGAGACAGATCAGATTATCAGAGGTGACATCGCATGTGCAGATCTGAAAAGAGACTTTATGCCATTTTACAATGTTACTTAATAATGTATTTTCCCATAGACACAATGCCAGATTTTTCATTGCACTTAAATAATATTTTGCAATATATATATATTTTTACATCATGCTTTTCCCCTTTATGAAGTCAGCAGTAGATTCTTTCTAATGACAGCAAATTGGCTTACACTTTTCTCCCACAAACTTGATGGTAAAAATTCTTCAGCAGTAAAAACCTAGTCCTGACCCTTAGTTTCTTTGGAGTCCCAGTAAGGGAGTCTGCAATTCTGATAAAACAAGGACTCACAAATCCTTAGCCTGATTCTATGTTCATGTTCTGTATTTTCATAGTTTAATCTCTGTAAGGAACCTGTAGGAAACATGATGTTAAAAAAATCCCTAAAAACAAATTATTTAATCCTGAAAACTGTCACAGATTTACCACTGGTGTATTGAGAAGAGCAAAAATAATAGTAAAGTACCACAGTAATGTGCATTCCTATGTTAATATTTATACATTTTTTTCTTTGAAGTGAATATACAGCTATAATATCCTCATGGAAACTTTTAAAAAAATCTTCAGAAACGGAAAAGCAGAAAAACAAGCACAGGAGCAATAAGTTTTTCTAAGGATAGGAACCAAAAGACTTGCCATATTCCTGAGAGTGCTGCAGCCTGAATAACAACAAACTTTTATGACTCTGTTCTCTTGTAAACAGGAAGGTGTCCTAAATCCAACATATTATTTGTTCCTGGCTGAGACACACGAGGATATCTGATGTGCTGTGAATTCTTCTCCATGTTTTACCTTTTCAAGAAATTACTCCTGTCCCTTACCCACTGATAGTTGTCTGTAAGAATAGTGGATGGAGCATGATCTCATTTACAGCAATGGTAATTGATTTGCACCAATGTAACTGAGAATCTAGGCTCTTACAACTATTCTATGCTGATGACAACAAGGTGAATGGACTGTAATGCCTGTCAGATTTTGCCATCCTGCCCTGTTTGAAGATAGGGATTGCCAAAGTAGAGCAGATGCAACATCAGGAAATGGTCATGTGACCTTCCTCGCTATTCTCTATGGATGAAATTCACCCAGGACAATAGAGAGCCTCAGATGCATTCTGCATTATGCAGAATGAGGAGCTCAGAATGGTTTTGCGTTCCCTGTACATGATGGAGCTGGGCATGCTGCCAGTTCTGCATATGCCATTGTTGCAGAGGATTGGGAGCAGAGTGGAGCAAAAGTAACCCACACTCAGCCTCTTCCCCTTCTAGTGGCTGTGCCACATACAGAGGTGTATTAGTCGGCTACTGCCTCCCAGGTAATGAAGTTGGTCCTTGCAGGAGAGGCTCATGCTTTTCAAGCCAGAGATCCCCAGCTCAGTCTCCACAGATGACACAGCCAAGGGTATTATTACATGAAAATGTGCCTTGAGGGTGACTATTAAGCTCACATTTACACCCAACCAGGTCCCACAAACCTCTTCATGGTGGATGCAGGGATCCACTCTGAGGGGCTAGAGCAGGGGTTGGCAACCTTTCAGAAGTAGTGTGCTGAATCTTCATTTATTCGCTTTAATTTAAGGTTTTGTGTGCTGGTAATACATTTAAATGTTTTTAGAAGGTCTCTCTCTATAAGTCTGTAGTATATAACTAAACTATTGTTGTATGTAAAGTAAATAAGGCCTTTAAAATGTTTAAGAAGCTTCATTTAAAATTAAATTAAAATGCAGGGCCCCCCAAACTGGTGGCCAGGACCCGGGCAGTTTGAGTGTCACTGAAAATCAGCTCGCGTGCTGCCTTCGGCACCAGTGCCAAAGGTTGCCTACCCCTGGGCTAGAGCTATGGCCACAGAAAGACTGAGAAGCTGCTCTGTACATAGCTTGTAGGTTGAGTTCCATCATTGCCAAGCATGGCATAGCTACCTGCAAAAAACACATTTCCTTGGGCTTGATGCAGTTGTGTGTATGGGGGGGCTAAAACGGCAGATGATAGGGAAAATAATTTTACCCTATGGACCCAACCCTTAGTCCTTATTCAGATGATAATTCTGTTGAAGTCAATAGTAGTTTGGCTGTAGTAACACTGAATAAAGACTTCATCCTTTGGGCCTGTGAGTTTATTGTTAAACTACTATGAAGTTTTCAGTTTCCTGTAGTTCCTCTGGTATTTTCTGTTGTGTTTGCCTGCTTTTCTTTTCTTTGGTTTTATAAACAAACACAGCTGTCACTAGACTGTGGAATAGTTTCCTTAGGGATATGGGGGAAGTCACATTTGCTGCAGTCATTTAAATCTTGACCGGACAAAGGAGTTGTAAATAAACTGTAGGGAATAATTCTGCACTGGAAGAGAGATACACATGATGACCGAGTGGGTCTTTTTTCCTCCTCTAACTTCTTCTGTGACTCTGTGAATGTCTCAAATCAGGTTTTCCAAGGACCAATGAAGCAGCTTCATGTGTGGGGGTTATTTTTATAACTCAGTGAGTCTGAACTTCATGAAAAATATGCAAATCATCTTCATTATTGTTAGACCCCCAGGTTGGGCCCCAGGGCCAGACAACAGGTGCTCCGGCCTCCACCCCCCAACGGAATTTTCCCCCAGCCCCCAGAACTGCCACTGATCACATAGCTGCTCAGAAAGCAGAACTTGTAACAGGAAACAGCACCTTGCGGTCGGCCGACCTGAGGAGGGGAAGTTCCCCCACGACAGTCGCTTCCTGGGTAGAGATGCTGGGGCCCGATTGCCTCCCTTGTATGGGCATGAGCCACTCGCGACTCCGCAATTGGCTTATCATAAATTATGACGAAAAATTCGTTATATATTGTCGGCCCCCTCCCGGGGACGGGTGGGGAGAACACGAATTTCCGTCGAACCGTATCCAGGCTTGATCACCCTGAAGATCTCCCAGGCTCACGCGTTTCCTGAAGCCTGACAGCTTGCCGGCCGTAATGAAACTTTTGTGGTTTGTATGTGTAAGTAGAATTAGCTGTTAAGGATATCTGTATATCTGTGCTGCTAGATAAGAGGCAAAGACTGGTTCCAGCCGCCCCAAGGCTCCTGCTAGGGGAAACCCGTTGACCAGGAAACCTTGAACGCAAGGGGGACCAGTTGAGCCTCGCAATTTGTGTTTAATAAGATTAGTTGCTGCATTTATGATTACTAATAGCACCAATATCACTTTTACTAACCCCTGGGACGACCTGAATAATTACTGGGACTTAGAAAAATACCAGGGCCAGCTTCTATTTGTAATTGTAGTGTTTGTGTTATTTGTTCTAGTATTATATTGTAAGCCCAAGTTGTAACTAATCGTGTGGTCCCTTATCCTTATCTGTGACTCATTTAATAAATCCTCAATCTTTAACACTACGACTGATTGCTTGCGTTATCCCCGTCACTACCCTTGGGCACTTGTCACCCCCCCCCAGGGCATCCAGTGATCGAACCTCCGCCCTATTCCAACGCTCATTACCCGGTAGATAACGGGCACCTGGTGGCCATATCGGTGGAGCGAGGGGCGAGAGCAATCTGTAATCAACAATTATAACCCATATCTAGTCGCAACATGCAGCATACATAGTGCCAAAAATGAATGCATTCATGGCATCTTTGGAGTCCTAAGATGCAATTATATCTTTTGTTGTTCTTTTTAGCCTTTCTATGTGTAATAACCTTAGTCCCAGATTTGGACCTTAGCGTCCAAAATATGGGGGTTAGCATGAAAACCTCCAAGCTTAGCCACCAGCCTGGACCTGGTACCTGCTGCCACCACCCAAAAAATTAGAGTGTTTTGGGGCACTCTGGTCCCCCTGAAAAACCTTCCCTGGGGACCCCAAGACCCAAATCCCTTGAGTCTCACAACAAAGGGAAATAATCCTTTTTCCCTTCCCCCCTCCAGGTGCTCCTGGAGAGATACACAGACACAAGCTCTGTGAATCCAAACAGAGTGAATCTCCCTCTCTGTTCCCAATCCTGGAAACAAAAAGTACTTTCCTCTTCACCCAGAGGGAATGCAAAATCAGGCTAGCCACTTCAACACACACAGATCTCCCCTGATTTCTTCCTCCCACCAATTCCCTGGTGAGTACAGACTCAATTTCCCTGCAGTAAAGAAAAACTCCAACAGGTCTTAAAAGAAAGCTTTATATAAAAAAGAAAGAAAAAAATACAAATAGTCTCTCTGTATTAAGATGACACAATACAGGGCAATTTCTTAAAAGAATATTGAATAAACAGCCTTATTCCAAAAGAATACAAATCAAAGCACTCCAGCACTTATATTCATGCAAATACCAAAGAAAAGAAACCATAGAACTTACTATCTGATCTCTTTGTCCTTACACTTAGAAACAGAAGACTAGAAAGTAGAACTACTTCTCCAAAGCTCAGAGAAGGCAGGCAGCCAGAAAACAAAGACAAAGACACTCAATTCCCTCCACCCAAAGTTGAAAAAATCCGGTTTCCTGATTGGTCCTCTGGTCAGGTGCTTCAGCTGAAAGAGACATTAACCCTTAGCTATCTGTTTATGACACGCCCCCCAAATTGCAGACAGTGGGGAAGCTCACTGGCGGCGATTTCCTTCTAGAACTTGAAAATAAACAGATTAATACAACACATACACCTTTACATATACTCCTAAGTATATAACTAACAGACTTCTACATTTTAAGAACACTTTTTAACGACTGAATCCTGGGAAACTCTCACGGGAGAGTGCATCAGCTACTTTGTTAGAAGCTCCTGTGATGTGTTGAATTTCAAAATCAAAATCTTGGAGAGCTAAACTCCAACGAAGAAGTTTCTTGTTGTTCCCCTTGGCAGTATGAAGCCACTTTAGTGCAGCATGGTCAGTTTGTAGTTGGAACCGCCGTCCCCAAACATATGGGCGTAGCTTTTCCAGGGCGTACACAATGGCATAGCATTCCTTTTCACTGACTGACCAGTGACTTTCCCTCTCAGACAGTTTCTTGCTGAGAAACACGACAGGATGGAAGTTGTGATCTGTTGCTTCCTGCATGAGCACTGCTCCTATACCACGCTCAGATGCATCTGTGGTTACTAGGAATGGCTTGTCAAAGTCCGGGGCCCTGAGCACAGGGTCAGACATGAGCGTTGCCTTAAGTTGGGTAAAGGCCTTTTGACACTCATCAGTCCACTTAACGGCATTTGGCTGGGTCTTTTTGGTCAGGTCGGTCAATGGGGCAGCGATTTGGCTGTAGTGTGGTACAAATCGCCTGTAGTATCCGGCCAAGCCTAAGAAGGATTGGACCTGCTTCTTTGACTTTGGGACAGGCCACTTTTGGATAGCATCCACCTTGGCCTGTAGGGGGTTTATGGTTCCTCGACCCACCTGGTGCCCCAGGTAAGTCACTCTGTTTTGGCCTATTTGACACTTTTTGGCCTTAACAGTTAGTCCGGCCTGCCTGATGCGCTCAAAGACCTTTTCCAGGTGTAGTAGGTGTTCGGGCCAGGAGTCTGAAAAAATGGCCACATCATCGAGGTAGGCAACTGCAAATTCTCCCAGTCCCGCTAGTAGACCATCTACCAGCCTCTGGAAGGTGGCGGGTGCATTTCGAAGGCCGAAAGGAAGGACATTGAATTCATACACCCCCGCATGGGTGACAAATGCTGACCTCTCCTTGGCAGGTTCATCTAGCGGTACTTGCCAGTACCCCTTGGTTAAGTCTATTGTAGAGATGAACTGGGCCCGTCCCAACTTTTCCAATAGCTCATCGGTACGTGGCATTGGATAGTTGTCCGGACGAGTTACAGCATTTAGCTTACGGTAATCCACGCAAAAGCGTATTTCCCCATCTGGTTTGGGTACCAGAACCACTGGAGATGCCCATGCACTGGTAGATGGGCGGATTATACCCATCTGTAGCATGTTCTGGATCTCCCGTTCTATAGCAGCTTGGGCATGAGGAGACACCCGGTAGGGTGGGGTTCTGATTGGGTGAGCATTACCTGTATCAATGGAGTGGTATGCCCGTTCAGTCCGTCCTGGGGTGGCTGAGAACAATGGGGCGAAGCTAGTGCACAGCTCCTTGATTTGTTGCCGCTGCAGACGTTCCAGGGTGGTTGAGAGGTTCACCTCTTCCACGCCACCGTCTTTTTTCCCGTCGTAGTAGACACCGTCAGGCCACTCAGCATCATCTTGTATTCATGCAAATACCAAAGAAAAGAAACCATAGAACTTACTATCTGATCTCTTTGTCCTTACACTTAGAAACAGAAGACTAGAAAGTAGAACTACTTCTCCAAAGCTCAGAGAAGGCAGGCAGCCAGAAAACAAAGACAAAAACACTCAATTCCCTCCACCCAAAGTTGAAAAAATCCGGTTTCCTGATTGGTCCTCTGGTCAGGTGCTTCAGCTGAAAGAGACATTAACCCTTAGCTATCCGTTTATGACACTATGTCAGCTGCATGCTCTGTAAAGTTACTGATTACTGACCTGTTGGCAACTTTACAAATCAGCTTTGAAATGCAAACTGTCAGTAGTTCTCGAGTACCCCAGTCCCACCGTACAAAGGCCGTGAAACACTGAATTTAATTTTTAATGTGTTTTCCCTTTGCTTCTGCCTCGCTTTTCCCAGGTTCAGGTCAATATTGAAACCAGCTGAATTCTTTAATAATCACCGTCTTTACTGTCTTCACTGAGAGTTCAAAGGGAAGAACAATTTTAGCAGTATTAATATTAATCCTTTTGCTGTGGGGGCTTATTAGGGTGGCATTTTTTCTATTTAAGCGTACATTGCTAGCTCCCAAAGTGCACCACAGCCTAGCCAAAGTATTGCCACCTGAAGATTTGTGTAAGCCTCTATTGTCACAAAATCCCCCTAACTGCCCCCACTTTGCAATGCTGTCAATATAGTCCATTCCACAGTTTTTTCCTACAGTTATACTAGTGGGCGAAGAGAACTTGCATTCTCAGATAAATGTCCTTCCACCTTTCTAAATGTGACAACTTTGGTTTATTTAGTAGTTTTTCCTTCAAGCTTTGATCTTCATTTAAAGAGTTGTGGCTTTATGCCTAAGTAGGCCAGACCTGAATATGCTCAATTAATATACCATAAACAAGGGTCTGAATGTAAAATATTGCAAACTCCTTTCTTCCTTGTCAAGTTTCTCCCACTGGCATTTTCCATTTAAAAATTTGCTTGGATTTAATGAGTAGCTGCTTATTTGAGTTCAGTAGTGAATGGGCCAGCAATGCTTTATTTTACAGAATGATAGTAATGCTTTATTCCAGAAGTTCTCAAGCTTTTTGTTTCTGAGGCTCCTCCAGCATGCTGTAAAAATGCTACATCCCACCTGTGCCACAAAAACTGTTTTTCTGCATATCCAGGAGGTTAAATGCCAGAGCTGGTGTTAGGTGGTAGCAAGCAGGGAAATTGCCCTGGGCTTCACACCACAGTGGGTCCCACGAACCTAAGTTGCTTAGACTTCAACTTCAGCCCCACACTGCTGGGCTTGGGATTTCTGCTCTGGGCCCCAACAACTCTAATGCAGGCCCTGATCTCTGGTTGATTTTGGCCAACCTCCTAAAACCTGCTCATGGCCCCCCAGGGGACCTCAACCCCCCAGTTGAGAAACACTGCTTTATTCTACTAAATATCGTGGAAGTTACTGTTCGCTTACAAGTAACTCTGCTATAGTGTCATACATTAATTGCACAGTTACTAACTGTGGTCTATGAGAATTAACTGTATAATCCCACAGAATCTCATAATACTACCATTCTGCTCCATGGAATAAAGTCTTTGTTGTTATTAGGCCTTATACTAAGGAATGCAGAGCACTTGGGTGATGGGGCAGATAACTACTGTGGCATGTCCATAGTAACAAAAACCAGTTTTTAATTCTAAGGTTCTGTGTTCAGTCTCCTTTCAAGTAGGTACATTCTCTTCCTGACCACAGTTGAGCTATCAGGATTTCCCAAGTATTTGCATAAATGTTAGTATCTCTAAGCGGGTGCTTCAGGCTGTCTTTCCCCTAACATCAGTATGGCTCTTCATGTCATTGGCTCTAGAGGACTTTGTCTGGAAAACACTCCAGTGCATTTGGCCACTGAAACTGAATTTTCTTAAAAATGGAAGCAAGACTTGATAGTGAGTAAACAAGGATATGCCATAGCAAGGTGATGAGATAATTGTGTAATAACAAGTACTGTAGATAGTAGGGGCAGAAAAAAAACATTTATTTTGTGATTTGTTGACTTATAGGGAGCCTTTCAATGCAGTAACTAGATGCTTACATGCAAAGTTAAAAAACCCATGCATATTCTCAGTGGGTAGTATTAAACTATAACCGCTATTACCAAAGTCCAGGAAAAGCAAAGCTCTATCGATAGACATTGCATCATGCTCTGCTTCTTAGATTCAAGCTCTGGTGGACAATCAAAGGGAACACATGCCAGAGCATGCACCTCATCTGAGGAATCACTACTTCTGACCCTGCAGAACTCAGCTCCAAGTATTAACAAGGTTATCCTAAAGTGAGGATTGCCAACCTTTGGCACACAGCTCATTAGGGAAATCAGCTGGCGGGCCAGGGTGGTTTGTTTACTTGCAGGGTCCACAGGTTCTGCCGATTGCAGCTCCCACTGGCCACGGTTTGCCATTGCAGGCCAATGGGTGCTGCAGGAAGTGACCTGGGCTGAGGGATGTTCTGGTCACCACTTCCTGCAGCCCCCATTGGCTTGGAATGGCAAACCGCAGCCAGTGGGAGCTGCAATTAGCCAAACCTGCGGACGCTGCAGGTAAACAAACCTTCCCAGCCTCCAGCAGATTTTCCTGACAGGCCACATACCAAAGGCTGCCGAACCCTGTCCTAGAGAATCTTAACTGCCTCCACAAGGGAAGAGTAGAGATCATCTCAGACAACTGGGTCCCATACCTCTCAAGGCTTTAAAGATCATTGTCCATTCCTTGAAGTGTGTTGGAATCTGATTCCTTTCACTAAGCAGGATTACCTCCTGTTTCATTCCCACTAAAGTGGGCTCTCCTATTTTGGAACATTAGAAGTGATGAGCCCATTCTGGAGTCATGAAGTTTAGAGCCAGAAGAGACCAACTACCAGCTCATCTAGTCTGACCGCCTGTGTATCAGAAAAAGCAGCAAAGAATCCTGTAAAAGCAGCAAAGAATCCTGTGGCACCTTATAGACTAACAGACGTTTTGGAGCATGAGCTTTCGTGGGTGAATACCCACTTCTTCAGATGCATGTGGTGGAAATTTCCAGGGACAGGTATATATATGCTCCACCACATGCATCTGAAGAAGTGGGTATTCACCCACGAAAGCTCATGCTCCAAAACGTCTGTTAGTCTATAAGGTGCCACAGGATTCTTTGCTGCTTTTACAGATCCAGACTACACGGCTACACCTCTAAAGAATCTTGTGGCAGCTTATAGACTAACAGACATTTTGAAGCATGAGCTTTCGTGGGTGAATACCCACTTCATCAGATGCATGCAGTGGAAATTTCCAGGGGTAGGTATATATATGCAAGCAAGCTAGAGATAATGAGGTTAGTTCAATCAGGGAGGATGAGGCCCTGTTCTAGCAGTTGAGGTGTGAAAACCAAGAGAGGAGAAACTGGTTCTGTAGTTGGCAAGCCATTCACAGTCTTTGTTTAATCCTGAGCTGATGGTGTCAAATTTGCAGTTGAACTCAAGCTCAGCAGTTTCTCTTTGAAGTCTGGTCCTGAAGTTTTTTTGCTGCAGGATGGCCACCTTAAGGTCTGCTATAGTGTGGCCAGGGAGGTTGAAGTGTTCTACTACAGGTTTTTGTATATTGCCATTCCTTATATCTGATTTGTGTCCATTTATCCTTTTCCGTAGCGACTGTCCAGTTTGGCCAATGTACATAGCAGAGGGGCACTGCTAGCATATGATGGCGTATATTATGTTGGTGGACATGCAGGTGAATGAACCGGTGATGGTGTGACTGATCTGGTTAGGTCCTGTGATGGTGTCGCTGGTGTAGATATGTGGGCAGAGTTGGCATCGAGGTTTGCTGCATGGATTGGTTCCTGAGCTAGAGTTACTATGGTGCGGTGTGCAGTTACTGGTGAGAATATGTTTCAGGTTAGCAGGTTGTCTGTGGGCAAGGATTGACCTGCCACCCAAGGCCTGTGAAAGTGTGGGATCATTGTCCAGGATGGGTTGTAGATCCCTGATGATGCGTTGGAGGGGTTTTAGTTGGGGACTGTATGTGATGGCCAGTGGAGTCCTATTGGTTTCTCTCTTGGGTTTGTCTTGCAGTAGGATGCTTCTGGGTACACATCTGGCTCTGTTGATCTGTTTCCTTATTTTCTCGTGCGGGTATTGTAGTTTTGAGAATGCTTGGTGGAAATTTTGTAGGTGTTGGTCTCTGTCTGAGGGGTTAGAGCAGATGCAGTTGTCCCTCAGTGCTTGGCTGTAGACAATGGATCATGTAATGTGCCCGGGATGGAAGCTGGAGGTATGAAGGTAGGCATAGCAGTCGGTAGGTTTTCGATATAGGGTGCTGTTAATGTGACCATCACTTATTTGCACTGTGGTGTCTAGGAAGTGGACCTCCCATGTAGATTGGTCCAGGCTGAGGCTGATGGTGGGGTGGAAGCTGTTGAAATTGTGGTAGAATTTTTCCAGTGTCTCCTTCCCATGGGTCCAGATGATGAAGATGTCATCAATGTAGCGTAGGTAGAGAAGGGGCGTGAGTGGATGAGTGCTGAGGAAGCGTTCCAAGTCAGCCATAAAAATATTGGCATATTGTTGGGCCATGCGGGTACCCATAGCGGTGCCACTGATCTGGAGATATATATTGTCATCAAATTTGAAATAGTTGTGTGTGAGGATAAAGGCACAGAGCTCAGCAGCCAATTGTGCTGTGGCATCATCAGGGATACTGTTCCTGACACCTTGTTTTCCATCTGTGTGTGGGATGTTTGTGTAGAGAGCCTCTACAACCATGGTGGCTAGGATGGTGTTTTCTGGAAGGTCACCAATGCATTGTAGTTTCCTCAGGAAATCAGTGGTGTCACAGAGATAGCTGGGAATGCTGGTGGCATAGGTTCTGAGTAGAGAGCCCACCTATCCAGACAGTCCTTCAGTGAGAGTTCCAATGCCCGAGATGATGGGGCGTCCAGGATTTCCGGGTTTGTGGATCTTGGGTAGTAGCTAGAATAACCCTGGTCGAGGCTCTGAGGGTATGTTGATTTGTTCCAGTGTTAGTGTAGGGAGAGTCCTGAGTAGATGGTGCAGTTTCTTAGTGTATTCCTCAATGGGATCTGAGGGAAGTGGCCTGTAGAATTTGGTATTGGAGAGTTGTCTGGCAGCCTCCTTTTGGTAGTCAGACCTGTTCATGATGACAACAGCACCTCCTTTATCAGCCTCTTTGATGATGATGTCAGGGTGGTTTCTGAGGCTGTGGATGGCATTGCATTCTGCACGACTTAGGTTATGAGGCAAGCGATGTTGTTTTTCCACAATTTCTGCCTGTGCACGTCGGCGGAAGCATTCAATGTATAGGTCCAGACTGTCATTTCTACCCTCAGGAGGAGTCCATGTGGAGTTCTTCTTCTTGTGCTGTTGGTGGGAGGGTACCTGTGTATCAGTGCGCTGTTCAGTGTTGTCCTGAAAGTATTCTTTGAGTTGGAGACAGCGAAAGTAGGCTTCCAGATTGCCGCAGAACTGTATCATGTTGGTGGGGGTGGCAAGGCAGAAAGAGAGTCCCCGAGATAGGACAGACTTTTCTTCTGGGCTGAGTGTGTAGTTGGATAGATTGACGATATTGCTGGGTGGGTTGGGGGTACCACGGTTGTGGCCCCATGTGACAGGTAGGAGTTTAGACAGCTTACAGTCCTTTTTCCTTTGTAGAGAGGTGAAGTGAGTAATGTAGATCTCCTGTCTTATTTTAGTGAAGTCCGTTTGTATGGAAGTTTGGTTATTAATGAAAATCTCCAGGTTGGAGAGCTATTTTTTGATGTTTTCCTGTTTGCTGTATAGGATGCTGATCAGGTGGTTCCTCAGTTTCTTTGATAGAGTATGGCATAATCTCTCACTGTGGTCTGTGTAGTATGTAGATAGCAGTGGATTTTTTACCTTTAGTCCATTTGGTATGATGTCCATCCGTTTGCATTTGGAAAGGAAGATGATATCTGTCTGTATTTGTGCAAGTTTCTTCATGAGGTTGATGGATTTCCACTCCATACGGCTAAATGCAGTGCCTTGCATGGTGTCAAGTATCAGAGGGGTAGCCGTGTTAGTCTGGATCTGTAAAAGCAGCAAAGAATCCTGTGGCACCTTATAGACAAACAGACGTTTTGAAGAATGAGCTTTCATGGGTGAATACCCACTTCGTCAGATGCATGCAGTGGAAATTTCCAGGGGCAGGTATATATATGCAAGCAAGCTAGAGATAATGAGGTTAGTTCAATCAGGGAGGATGAGGCCCTTTTCTAGCAGTTGAGGTGTGAAAACCAAGGGAGGAGAAACTGGTTCTGTAGTTGGCAAGCCATTTCCACTACATGCATCTGACAAAGTGGGTATTCACCCACAAAAGCTCATGCTTCAAAATGTCTGTTAGTCTATAAGGTGCCACAGGATTCTTTGCTGCTTTTACAGATCCAGACTAACACGGCTACCCCTCTGATACTGTGTGTCAGAAGCCATTCAACACCACCCAGCCATCCCCACACTATGCCTGACAAGCAGAATTAGACCAAAGTATCACAGCCCCTAGGGACCTAAACTATTGTATGCCATAGGCAGAGTACAGGAGGAACCGAGCTGCACTAACATCAGAAGCCCCTGCAATGGCAGGGAGGTCGTTTAGGTTTTCCATGATGAAATTTGTGTAGCAATGCAGTAAGCATTTCTGTAGATTGCTTGGGACTAATTTTACTTTGTAGCTAAACAAGGTCATCACCATGAAATGTATATTTTGGTGCAGAAGACAGAACTAAATGCAATTTTCTATGTAATTGTATGGCTATTATTACTGTATTTATTTTATCATTTTATATATTATTAATAATAGTCATTTGCTTCTGGTAGCACCCATAAAGTGGTAAATTCCGAACAAGCATGGTTGTTGCTCCACAGAGATTATAATCTCAAACTGGATCTGCACTAGAAAGTTAGGTCGATCTAGCTACATCATTCAGAAATGTAAATAATTCCCACCCCTGAGAGATGGAGTTAAGTTGACCTAAGCCCCAGTGAATACAGAACTAGGTTGAAGGAAGAATTTTTCCAGTGACCTAGCTACCACCTCACAGAGAGATGGATTTAGTATAGCGACAGAAGCACTTCTTCCATCGCTGTAGTAAGTATCTACACTTTAGATTGCCAGCACTGCAGTTATGCCATTATAGCATTTCTAGTGCAGATACAACCTAAGGCAAAAGAATTCAAATTTCAATGTGTAACATTCAGCAGCTAGCACATTTCAGTGAGTGCCACAGATACTTTGCCCCTCTAAAAATTAGGCCAGAGATGCCTACCTTTAGACACCATACTTTGCAAATTTTGGCTTAAATTTACCATGTGTTTTGGCACAGCAAAGTTATTACTATATTGATTTATTTGATGGACTGACGATCTGTATAGTGTACAGTGGGTAATAATGTTTAGGAGCATCTGTGTTTTCAGACACAGTCTAAAGCTCACGATTTCTCAGTTAGAAAGGAAGGAAGCTTTGGGATTGTTGCTAATTTTTAGAATGACATGCTTTTATGTGTGGTTAGCTGAAAGCAGCGATAGCCTTGAAGAGCTAAGAGTTTCTTTGTTGTTGAATGGGGTAGTAATGAGCTACAAAATAGTCACAGTGGGATGTACTGATATTGCAATGACTTGTTTTTGTTAAGAGTCATGACATCTCATCAGCGGGTGATATATTGACACATCACCTAGCTGCAGATATTACAATGCAATGCCAGTCTGTCATGCCATTTTATGGCATCTCAGTTCAACTGGTGTAGTGTCTCCTTTGTGCTGCACTGCTACTGCTAGTTCTTTGGTCACAAAGGCTGTCTAATTGGCACAGAGAGGATCAAGCTAGAGTAGGCTGATCCTGTTGGCATGCACCCACATGAATGCTGAGATGCCATGCACTGTCCCAGCTGCCAGTGTAGCAGGGCGGGGGATGTAGTAGGAAAAAAGGTCTGGTCAGGCTGACTCTGTGCTTTCCAAGTCCTGGGCTACATTTTCAGTTTCTTGTGGCTGTTACAGGCTAGCAAAAGTTACTCTAACACAGCCCAGAGAAGCAGCAGTGCACAGGGCAGCACCAGGATCAAAAAGTGAGAGAGAGAGGTGCAGATTCTCTGCATCTTGGCCATAACCAGAGATCTTAGCCTAGTATCTCTTTCTCAGCCTGCTTAAAGGAATGGAAAGGGATAAAAGAACAGGGGGAGGATAGCTCAGTGGTTTGAGCATTGGCCTGCTAAACCCAGGGTTGTGAGTTCAATCCCTGAGGGGGCCACTTAAGGATCTGGAGGGAAAAATCAGTACTTGGTCCTGCTAGTGAAGGCAGCAGGCTAGACTCAATCACCTTTCAAGGTCCCTTCCAGTTCTAGGAGATAGGTATATATCCAATTATTATTATCCCTTTGCTGCTTAATCTTCCTAGCGCTTGGTGTGCCTCAAGTAACATGGCTGCAGTTGTCACTGAGCCTGTGAGAGCTGCCACAGTTTGCTACATGCGGCTCTAGATAGACAGACAGAGAATCACTTATAGTCATCTGCAGGGTTCTCCTATTGCAATAACAGTAAATTATGTTGCTGTTTTAGGCACAGCTTTCAAGAGAAGCTACCATTAAATGGTATATATGAGCTAATATTAATAATTGCCTCAACAACTTTGTACAGCCACAGGTTTTCATCTTGTAAAAGGGGAGCTATTCATTTTTCTCATGAAAACAACATTCCTCTAAAGGGAATTTAACAGATGCAACAGAGCTGATGGCAGGTGTGGCTTAATGAAAGCAAGACACTTTGAACTGTCAGTGGCTCTCTAACTGCTCTTTGTATTATTCTGGTAGCAGTGTGTCTATTCCACTTCAAACCAGCTGCTCTCTCACACGTACACTCTTGGCTCCCATTCACAGTGCAGCAAGGAAAAGTGGGGCTTTAGAAGAAAAAAAAAACACCCGCAAAAATAACTAGACCGTGTGAAACATCTGTCTGCGCATCAGCATAGATGGGAGAAGCGGGTAGAGCCTTTGCTAGTTTGTAGAATTTACATGGCTGGATTTTCAAAGAGGGCGAAAATTAAGAAAGTAGAGATTCATTAAAGAAATAAAAACTAATCATGGGGAAACACCTGTTAGGTCACCCAGTATATCCCTGTGCCAGTGGAGGACTGGTCTCTTACAGTATATTCTCCAGGTCAGTTTTAAATGGTGCAAGTGATAGGACTTCTGCCACTTGCTATGGGGAAACTTCCCTATGGTCTCATAAATCTTGTCATTAAGAAATGTTTCTTGATAGTTAAATTACCATTGTCCCTTCCCCCATTCATGCAGTTAATCTTTATATTACCCAGTATAGCACCTTTAACAATCTCTATTGGCTTCTTCGCCTTTCAGATACTTGTAGACAGTTATCCAAATGATAGGTGTTTGGTTTTTATTCATCTTTCCTTATGCATCAGAATCAGGCCCCCCTAGGATTCACAAAACCCCAGCTCAGTTGCAGCCAAATCTTATAGATGCCTAATCAACTTTGTTGCTCTTTTCTGAATTCCTTCAACTCTGTGCATACTTTTCTGGCTGAGCTGCCCAGAACTGCCTACAATGTTAATAAATAAAGAATACATGATGGTTTAGTAGAAAGGTTTCTTGGCAAGAGCTTGGGATGTCTCGTATAACTCTCAAGTAGCAAAATCATAAGTAAATTATGTAGATTACCCAAAATTATTAAACCCTCCAGACCACATCATGATGTATTTTATTTTATTTGTGTCATACATTGCACAGAAACACAATGGAAGGTTTCAGAGTATTTTTAAAAAATGTAAAGTGTTCTGTCTCCCAGCAAGGATTGCGATTTTCTGACACTATATATAAGAGTCTTTCTTATGCCATGTGGGTCCTTACTCAAATGAATACAGGATGAACCAGTGCTTTACTAGGGCCGCATATAGAGACCCTGGAGCATGCACCTACCCAGCAGGAACAGGAAATGACTGCATGTGGAAAGCATAGACACTGCTCATGACAAACCTAACATTGCCGCTTCTTAAAAGTATATTGAAATCTACCAATAAAGCAAATATCAGAATATTTGGGAATATGTTAAATATTTTATTGTGAGATATGCTTTTAAGAAAAAAAATAGCATCCTTACTGAAAACGTAGCAATGGTCCTACGTTTCAGTAAGGACCATTGCTCCAATTTCCTTTGAAGCCAATGACAATTTTCCCATTGACTTGAATGGGAGCAGAAACAGGGCCATCATTTTTAAATAAGCCTTTGAACTAGAGGCACAAAGGATTTAGGCACCCAACTGTCACTTTAGGTGCCTAAATCTCAGGATCAGGGCTCATTGGGATTCATAAAACTCCTGCTCAGCTCATACCAAAACTGTAGGTGCCTAAGTGCCTAAAATTATTGCAGCAAAGGTTTCCTAGGTACATATGTTTCTGTTAGTGAGCATGTGCACTGCAGCCCATGTCAGGTGCCCAGACACCTAAACCTCAGATCCTAACTTGCCTGTGGGGCCCAATCTGGTAAATGTGCTCAGAGCTAGCCTACTGCACTGGACCCCAATAGATGAGCAGTCACAAAATAGAGAAGAAGGACCATCTCCCTCATAACTTTTATTTCAGTGGTTAGGGCACACATCTGGGATGCAAGAGACCCCTTGGTTCAACTCTCCCTTCTTCTTGCAGGGGAGAAGTGATTTGAACGGGGCTTAGTCACCGCTGAGGTGAGTGCCCTAACCACTGGGCTATGGGGCTATTCTCATGTGAGGTTCCCTGAAGCTGTTCCACGGTGGCTAAATAATGAAAGAATCATTCAGCCAGAGAGAGAGGAAAAAAAACAGGAATGACTCTGTAGACTGGTGGTTAGAGTACTCACCAGGGAGGTGGAACATCCAGGATCCAGCCATCCTGTGCCAATGACTTTTTTTTTAACAAGCCATAGTGAAACAACTTCAAGAGCGGAGACCGAGGGCATCCCTCCCACATTAGAATATCTCACAGCCCAGTGGTTAGGGCATTCACCAATGAGGTAGTAGATCTCTGTTCAAATGCCTGCTCTTCTTCAGATGGACAGGGGACTTGAACCAGGGGCCTCACTGCCCAGTGACTACATTAACCACTAGGCTAAAAATTATGAAAGAGGCCATTGTCATTGCCCTTGTCCTCCCTAAGATAATGTAGGCACCTAATGCCAAGAGAGGGTTTGCATCTGAGAGTCCCAGGGAGAGGGAAGCACCTCCCTGCAGCCTGGTCAAAGGCATCTATCCCCAAGAGAGGGGCAGGGCTAATCTAGGCGAAGAGCTGTCTAAGGTGCTGGCTTTTGTGACTCCCATTCTGAGGTGCCTATCTTCTTTGATATACTGAAAGGCCAGGCACCTAACTCAGGCTTTTGAATACCAGTGATTTACTAGGTGCCTAAAAGTCAAGTATGGTGATACAGAGTGTCACTGTTCCTGTTTCTTTGTGAATCTTGCCCCTCTATATATAAAATAATGAATTGTATGAAAAGAACAAGTTATCACTACTGCTGCAAGTTTGTCATGGTGGCAGAAAAGTAATAGACAGCATGAGTTTCCTATTTGTCTGTGGCTTTTTTGTGTGTGTCCATGACTCACTTGCAGCAGTGACTTCTGTCTGCGAGGCTGGGCCTGGCTCCACACTTCAGGCAGTGCAACCAGGCACGAGGGGTGCCAGTGCTGCTCAGGTTTGACCCAGCTGCCCCATCATCATGAGACGGGAATGAGCGAAAGTTGAGTGGCACTGCAACCCAGTGCATCAAATTGCAATGCCCAGAGTGGGGTGCTGGGCCCAGCCCTGCGGGCCTGGAGTGCGCTGCAGGTGAGCCTCTCAATCCCAAGACCCAGCCCTGCAGGACACAGGAGCAGCCACTGCCCAAGATGAGTGCAAGGTGGGTTCACTCTCAAGTGCCCATCCCTGCCTTCCCTCCCCCACCGGGCCAGGATTAGGGTTACAGTGCTGGGGCGGAGGATGCTTCTGTGGGTGGCTGGCGTCTCCTCCTTTGTCAGGATATTTTTTATCATAAATCAGGGAGCAGTTTCTAAACCTATGACTTTCACTAAATTTAACATGACTGCGTTGTGATTTCTGATTAAAAAAAAGCCATGACACACCTGCAGCCCTACTTGTCACTAATACATGAGAATGTATAGACAATCCAATAACAAATGCCAAAATTATATTGCAAAATTGGAGATACACCTTGCAAATATCTTCTGACCATTGACTTCATTCTATTCTTATGACATATGAATTGAAAAGGGCTTCCGACATCAAACAGAACAGTTTAGAGTCTATTATTAGTATGGAAATCCTGCCAAATAATTTCTTCCCATACAGCTTAATTTTTACCTGACAAAATTCTTGTACTCAGCCTATTGGGCCACAGTCTGGCATAGATTTATGCATGTGCTTAAATTGATGCTTTATGCCCCCAATTCAGCAAAGCACTTAAGTACGTGCTTAACTTTAAGCATATGCTTAAACCCTTCCCCGAAAGCATATGCATAAGTGCTTTGCTGAACAGGGATGGGCTTAAGCACATGCCTATGTGCCTTGCTGAACTGTGGTCTGTGAATAGCCCTTTATGTATTGATATCAACAGGACCACCTGAAGTATGCAAAAATTGAGCACGTGCATAAGACTTTGCAGGATTGGGGCCTTATTTGTTATGTTTGGGCACTTAGTCATGTGATGAGTTTTTATATAATTAAGGTGTTCAGGATTGGGCTGCATGTATTTGTGTTTGGTAGATTATGAAAATCTGAAATAAAAAAGTTTAAATTACAAGAAAATTAATCATAATTCAGTTTCCTAAGGCAAATTTTATATCCCAGTGTTCACATATGGTCAATAGTCTTGTGCAGAGAAATCCAGTGCAATACATGGATTACAGAGAAAAGTATTTGTTGACAAAAATCCCTGCAGAGTATCATACTTGCCACTGAAGACAGCAAGTCTGTTGCTGGAACACTGTTAAAAATAAAATGTTCAGCTGGCTGGTTAATATTTCATTCTCTTTTGATATGTACATTTACATAAAAATGTTTTCTCATGGCTTCCTTGAAGGAGAAAGCTGTCATTTGCATGCTGGAGATACAAATGCTGGTACACATTTTTTAATCTTTTCCAAAACATGGAGGGAAATACAGGGAATCTAGTCTCAAACAACAGAACAGTTTAGGCAGAGCTGAATATTCATACTCAGTGTCTAAGGTATGAAAAGACTGACGACACTAGAACCAAAGTTCTGTATTGGTGGTCCCCAGAGCCTTAATCTTATGATGAGTTCCAGCCACGAGGATCTCTTTGCAGGATTGGGGCCTTTGTGAGTTGTAGAATGCTCTAACTGCTATAGCTTTTAACTCAGTAACCTGCTTTTATTTGCCTTTCTCCACCTTCCAGAACTCCTGTAACCTTATCTAAATGTGAAGAGCATATACTGAAGTCCTTCATGCTTTGTGCAAATTCACTACATCTGGTGGAGCTAAGGAATCCTGGATAACACCCCATTTTGTTTGCTGACTGTGAATGCTGGATATGGAAGACTTGCATACTAAACTAAGGTGCTAAGGTCACCTGGTGTGCACCTTGACTTGTATCCGTGAACCACCTTTGTCTTTTCCCAGTTCTTTTCTGTGGAGAACAGTATATAGAGTGGAGTAGCAGAGGTGAAAACTCTAGAAGCCATTATTCTAGCCAATAAGCTACTCAGCCAGGCTTTTAGAAACATCTGCACAGATGAGGAAACTGCAATGCAGACTTCAGACTGGAGGTCAAAGCTATATCGTTAGAGATATCATTTCCTGATATTAAGGGCTCCAAATCATTAATCTTTAACACATAATATCAATAACTGTAATGAAAAACTCTGGTAGGGTGTAAAAAGTCCTCTGAATCTTAATGTGCCACCTGCCATCTGAA
The DNA here is from genome assembly GCF_025201925.1 of Gopherus flavomarginatus. Taxonomy (NCBI): domain Eukaryota; kingdom Metazoa; phylum Chordata; order Testudines; family Testudinidae; genus Gopherus; species Gopherus flavomarginatus. Next base: position 181,775,413 of record NC_066620.1, on the reverse strand, counting down.
GAGTAATGCAGTATAGACAGCCGCTGAGTTGGAGAAGAACAAAGGGTCAAATGAAGAAAATGAAGAGGTTGCTGAAAGCTGAAAACTTGATTTCTCTTGTTGGTGAAATTCACCCTTGTTTCGAAGGTCAGCACCAGACTGTGCCCTATGTAAATCCCATTTAAAATAACAAAATAGGGTCTGAGTGGGATTAATGTGGTATATATGCCTCTTCCCGGCCCTTGGAAGAAGGGGGGCATGAATTTCATTCTGTGCGTGTAATGGAAGGGGAGCTGGGAAATTTGTCCCCAAACATAAATTGTATATCTATGTCTTTAAGAAAGAGAAAATATTTTCCTTTCTTAAAAAGTCCTTCCTGAAGGAATCAATTGCTGAGACTTCACATAAAATACTACCGCTCTACCCAGACTTTTGTGAGACTCCAAAGTGGGCTGACATATTTATGTTTTCTCACCTCTGTTTCCAGCCAGGCGTTGTCTGAGAAGTGTCACAATACACGGGGAAGGTTCTTCTCTTGGTATTTTGAGTTGGAAGAGGCATTGTCAGTGATCACCAAGAAAGTCTGCTTTCATCTGATTTCCAGCCCAGTTTGGTTGATTCAAGAGCTTTGGATAGTTGTCCTGAAGGTTTGGCAGCTCATATGCACCAAACCACACCCTCAAAACGTATAGAATTCACCTACCAGCTGTAGAAGTTAGTACTAAATCCCCTATAGTGCTAGCAACGTACCACAGAAGGCAGATATTTGGACTTGTATTTGAATGTTGCTACTTAGGAGATTTTCAAAGGCACAGATAGAAGTGAGGCACCCAGCTGCCCTTGAAAATTTCCCTTTTGTGCCCGTTTGGACAGCTTGCATGAGACAATTTTCTAATGTGGTACTGTCATAACATTTTTTCCCAGATCTGGACCTTAGCGTCCAAAATATGAGTGTTAGCATGAAAACCTCCAAGCTTAATTACCAGCTTGGACCTGGTAAAGCTGCCACCAGCCAGGAATTATACAGTGCCTAGCTCACTGTGGTCTCCCCAAAACCTTCCCTGGGGGACCCCCAGACTCAGATGCCTTGAGTCCTACAACAAAGGGAAATAACCCCCTCTCCTTGTTTCCTGGTTACTTCCTCCTAGGCTCCCCTCCCTGGACGACCCTAGGAGATTCCCTGCTTCCAGTCCTGGAAACACAAGTACCGAGAGATCTAATCTCTCCCCCTCACCCATAGGGTATGCAAAGTCAGGCTTAGTAAATCTAACACAAAGAGATTTTCCTCCTGACTTCTTCCTCCCACCAATTCCCTGGTGAGCTGCAGACTCAATTCCCTGGAGTCCCCACTAAAGAAAAACTCCAACAGGTCTTAAAAAGAAAGCTTTATATAAAAAGAATGAAAAAAGGACATAAAAAGGTCTCTGTAATAAGATGACAATATACAGGGTCAATTGCTTAAAGAAAAAAGGTGAATAAACAGCCTTATCCAAAAAGAATACAATTTAACACATTCCAGCAACTACACACATGTAAATACAAAAAAACAATATAAACCTATTGTCTTACTATCCTTGTACTTACAACTTGGAAACAGAAGATTAGAAAGCCAGGAGACAGAAAGATCACTCTCAGAGCCGAGAGAGTCAGACACAAGACAAAGAACAAAGAACTCACACCCAAAACTTCCCTCCACCCAGATTTGAAAAAGTCTTGTTTCCTGATTGGTCCTCTGGTCAGGTGTGTTTTGTTACCCCTTTCCAGGTGAAAGAGACATTAACCCTTAGCTATCTGTTTATGACAGGTACTGATGGTCAGGATTAGGTTAAAAGACCAATAATGGTAGTGTTAAAACATGAACATGAGTTATTTTACCTGCACAGTGGAGATGCTTTTCCTGAACTCTCTTAATGGTGTAATGTGTTTTCATATCCCAGCGGTGTGAGGTTGCATGTATTGTTAATTCTTGTTTCATAACTTTCATCTAGATTAGTGCTTGTGTGTCCCCAAAGTGGTATCAGTTGCCTGAAATCTTGATTCTTCTGTGTTGTGTGGCTTGCACAAATGTCAGCTGGTCCAAGGGAATGGTTTTAAAAGAACCAGAGCTGATCTAACAGTCTTCAAAGTGAAGCCTCGGAGAATCATCTCTGCACCTGGGTTTGTTATAGACACTGAGCAACAGGAAGAACACTATGAATGCTGTCACTCGAGCAGTGAAAAGGGACAGGCAGCCATGTCAAAAATGACAATGCTTCTTTTGCTAGTCTTGCAAAAGATGTCTGCAGTGATGTGACTGCAGCTGACATCAAACAACATAAGTGGCTGGTTTCTGCAGTAGATTGAAATTCATCCAGTTCCCTGTGTTCCCTGTGATGACTTTCAATGCTAATTCTCAGTGAGTGAGGCATGAAATATATTCACAGGCTATACTCAGTTAGGACACTTTAAAGTTATTTGAGGTACCTGTGATGAAAACATCTGTGCCTCTTTCTTTTGTGCAATTTTTTCTGGGTTTCAATTATGCAGTCAAAGAAACACAGAGGAAAAGGAGAGAACAAGTTTGCTGATCTAGTTCTTTTTCTTTTTTGATAAGTATGAGTACTTGGTTGTGTGTGTGAGAAAAGGGAAACATAAGATAGAGGCATGCTTTCATCTTCTCCAACAAGGAAGAGATGAGCTGAACTGATGCAAATGAGGTGTTTTTGAAAGCGATCCCCAAAGCTCACCACTTTCACTGAGCAAAACAGGGAGTCATTTAAATTTTCATTTGGAATCTAAATAATGGGAATTTGTGGGAATGGGACTTAAAGAGTCTAAACAGATGTAATTAGATATGGGTGTGCACAACAACTCAGGCTACACACAGTGTTAGGCACAACCCATGCCCTGCAATGATTGTATGCCTGTGCTTAACTGTATTTGGCATGATTTTTCACCTTTGCTCACCTTGACCTTTAGCCTATGTTGTTTCTAGAACTACTCAGAAGAAAGCAGTTGATCAAAAGCTTGGAGAAGCTCTGGGGTAGTACCTACACGTGCACGGAAGACCAGAGAAATCTTGTGAATAGATAAATCCTGAAGACCCAACTGGACAAATATGGGAGACACAACTGGCCTAGTTCTCCACTCTCATGCAATGGCATAAATCAGGGTAATTACGTTGCGGTCATAGCGGTTACATTGGAGTAAACAAGTGAAGAATCAGGTCCATGCAATATCCTTTCCCTTTCTTCTTTTATTTTATAAACTGATGGTAGGCCATATCTCTCCATAATAAAATATTTCCCTTATCTTTCCCTATCATAAATGTGATGTCCAGTATCTCCATTTAAAAATCTTATATTTCTCCATTTTTTGGTCTGTCTCATTCATCTTCTACCCTGCTACAGTTACATACATCAACACTTGTCCCCTATTCCACACATTTTTTTAGAATTCCCAGATTTTTTGTCAATGGCATTTCACCAGCATTTTTAATTTTTTGGCTATTAAAAATTTCCATAATTAAACCTCATAACATTTCCTGCATTTGAGTTGTGCAAATATTCATAAGTGCTGCAAAAATAAAACGTTATGGTTTCTTATAGGGAAAGCAAACAGAATTGAAGACAAAACTGAACATTATTTCATTTAATAAATCCCATTGAACTTGATATTTTCTACCCCTTTTGCTGGTTATGCAACTTTTCCACATATAGGTCTAGGGTAAAATATTCAAAAGCACGTAAGTGACTTCTAATTGCCATTTTCAAAGGTGACTTAAAGTATGTCTACAAAACAAATAAAATACCACAACTGGCCTGTGTCAGCTGACTTGAGCTCATGGGGCTGTTTCATTGCTGTGTAGTCTTCCAGGCTTTGGTGGGAGCACACGCTCTGGGATCCTCCATAGCAATGAAATAACCCAGCAGCAAGCAACACAGACCCAAGCTGGCTGGCATGGGCCAGCCTCAGGTGTCTAGCTGCTGTGTAGAAATGCCCTATGGCACTTAAGAGCCAAAGGGACAGATTTTTAAAGTTATTTAGGCACATAAATATGCAGAACTGTGCTTAGTAGGATTTTCAAAATTTTGGTGCCTAACTCCTTTAAAAATTTTGCCTTAAATCGCCTTTACACTGCTATGTAAGTTAGGAGCACTGAACATTTTATCTCTTATCTTCTCTGCACAGGTATGTTTGCTGGTGATGCCTAATTGTTATTCATCTCTGATAAAGCTGCAGTAGCTATAAGGTCTCTATTTCTTTACCCCAAACTATTTTTTATTTAATTTCTGCAGATAACTGTATAATATAATAACCCTGATGGACAAATCAAAGATTTAGGTTCTCTCTCTCCTGTGAAAAGCCAGGAAGGAAGGAAGGAAGGAAGTAGAGATGAATTTAAATGAATCTACAGAATCTATACATTTGTGACCCACTACTCTATCCATTTGCCCATTATACCTCTTCAGCGTTTAATAAAGCAGAATAAAAACTTTTATTAATTATTAATTTGCCTTTTTACATTTTTAAGGATGGCTGTAGGAATGAAAGCAATGGCAGAAGATGACATTCAAAGGCATAGTAGTAAATGAAACAAGGTTTCCCTGATTTCCAGAGAAAGCTCTTTCGGCTTTATGCTACCACTTTATCTAATTATAGCTGATTTTTTTAAAATAATATAGTATAGAAGGAAGAACAAAGAGCTTGGTTCCTTGAAAGAAATTTCTTTGTCACTGAAAGCAGCAAGTAGGATCCCTCCACCCCCCCGTCTTTGTTTACTGGTGAAGGTGAAGCAGTAACTCAACATGAGGGTACAGACGTGATAATTTACTTGTCAGTTATGTAGTAGAAAAATCACTCTTAATGATAATTGTTGTATTAGGGATTTTAAAAAAAGTCATGAAGCTGATGACTATTCTTTTTCAACAGTGCACTCTGCTGTTGTTTGTTCTTGGTTCCTATCACCGTACGTGCATTTGTGCACCCACCAGAATCAGAAGAAGATCTATTGTATTTCATCTATCAGTATAAAGGCTATTTGTGATCCTGTGTCTAGTTTTCTCTAACCACTTAGAAAAGTTGCTTATTGTTATTATGACATGTGCAGGTAGAACATGTATCTGTGGTTTGGAATGACTTCCTTGAAGACAGAAGTAACACCTATGTTTCAGTAGATGTCCAATCTTAGAATATAACTTTATTTGGTAGATTGATGTTAGTTTTTAACATTGTTTTAAAGTTCACATGCATTTAGCTGAAATAAAAGGTAGCTTCTCTCTGGCTTCTCTGGGGCTGCAGGCACCGGTGCTTTCTGTCCCTGGCAGGCCGGAGAGAAGCTGCGGCCCCACGCCTGCCGGGGACAGAGAGCACCGGCTCCCGCATCCCTGAAGTTTTCTGTCTCCATCAGGCGCGGGGCCATGGCTTCTCTCCAAGCCGGCGCCTGCAGCCTCGGAGTTCCCTGTCCCAGGCAGGAGTGGGGCCGCAGTTTCTCTTCCCTGCTGGGCACTACGCAGAGGTACATCAATGTCTCGGTGGGCGCCATGGCATTGGGGACCACTGGTATTAAGCCTTAAGGGGAGCCAACTTATGATCACGTTATATGCGATTTTTTGTTATGGCGGGGTGTGTTATTGCTAGGTTTGACTGTATTGCCAATAAATGTGGCGTTTGCCTTACTCCCCCTGAACAGATCTTGTGCAGTACTTTAAGTATAACAACCCAACCTCCCCTGCACCCAGACTCTCCTGTCGCTGAGCTACAACCATTCACTTGGTCCCCTCTGCAGACTCCCATTGTCCCTGCACCTGGCACCTCCCTGTGCATCCAGATCCCCCACTGAGCTGCCTGCACCGAGACTGACTCACACAGAATCCTCTTACCCCCTGTCATAGTATAATTCCCAACTGTGGACCTTAGTGTCCAGGATATGAGTACTAGCCTAAAGTCCTCTAAGCTTAATTACCAGCTTAGATTCTGTAGCGCTGCCACCAATCAGGAATTCCAGGGCCTGATACCCTCTGGTCCCCCCAAACCCTTCCCTGGGGACCCCCAAGACCCAGATTCCTTGAGTCTCACAACAAAGGGGAATAAACCATTTCCCTTCCCCCTCCTTTCTTCCTCCCAGCTCTTTCTCGCCCTGGGTACACTAGGAGACCACCGTGATTCAACTCCTTGAATCACCACCCCGAGAGGAATGTTACCTTCCCCCTACCTTCTTCCCCGGAGAGAGATACAGAGATAAACGCAGAGAGAAGGTTTTTCTTCCCTTCTCCCTTTCCTTTCTCCCACCAATTCCCTGGTGAGTGCAGACTCCCTTCCCTGGAGTCTTACAAAAGATAACCAAAAAATCAATTACATTTAAAAAAAAAAAAGAGGAAAACTTTAATAAAGAAGGAAAAACATAAAAATTGTCTCTATATTCAAGATGGTTAATATACAGGGTTTTTATAGCTTATAGACAATAGAAAGAAGCTTTCTCCAGCAGAAACACAATTTAAGTTACTTCCAGCAAGTACACATCTGCAAATAAAGAAAAACAAGTTAAAAGACTATAACTGCCTTTTTACTTACTCACTATTCTGAATAGATAAGATACCGTAGCAGGGAGATTGGCAGAAACCTGGCTGCACCTCTAGTCCCGTCCAGGACCCAGAGAGAACAACACACAAACCCAAAACCCACAAACAAAGGCTTCCCTTCACCTAGATTTGAAAGTATCTTGTTTCCTGATTGGTCCTCTGGTCAGGTGTTTGGGTCCCTGTTTGTTAACCCTTTACAGGTAAAAGAGACATTAATCCTTAACTATCGGTTTATGACACCCTCATCTGGATATCCCCACACTAAGTCCCTCTACACTTGGATCCTGCTACTGGGCTGAGCCTCCCTGCCCACATCTGGTGTACCTGGTGCAAAAGGGGCAGGGCCCCGGGGTGTTTCTGGGGCAGGCCTGGCCCTTGTTCTGTGTCAGGGTCAGGGTCAGGTTCAGGTTCAGCCTCACTGCCAAGTCCCTGACTCAGGGAGCTGGGGGAGGCTGCAGGGTATTCTCCCACCTCCATGCAGCCAGTGGCCTGTGTTCCCCACTGTGATGGTGGAGCTTCCACATTTATTTATTATAAAAAAAAATGAGAATTTTAAAATATTATGCACAGAATTTGGTGCAGAACTCCCTCAGGAATATGAGGCACTGTACAGCTGAGTTGGTGGGACTGTGAAGGGGGTGCTGGACAGTAGGGGATCTGTGGGTTGGGGAGATGGGCAGGGGGTATGGTATGCAGGGTGCTGTGCAGTTGTGATGGGAGGTCAGTGGGAGGAGGGGTCTCTAGGCAGGGAGTGCTGGGCATAGGGGTGTGTGGGGGAAGTCTCTGGGTGAGGGGGTGCTAGCATAAGGGCAGGGCACTGGGCACGAGGGCAGTGTGGAAGGGTCACACTGGCAGAGCAGGGCTAGGCAGGCCAGTGTGCGTCTAGCAGTTTGGGGTTTGTAAACAGTGCCCTTGTGCTGGGCTGAGTGGGGCCACTCCTGCTGCGCTGCATTTCATTGCCCCCAATGAGCCCCTCGCTCTGCAGATTGCCCCCCATCACATGCCCTATTTTCCCAGTGGAGGCCCACAAATATGTTTGCCGGCGGGTCCGCAAAAAGTTAATCCGACCCTGCTCCTGGCCATGGGGCTGCCTTCAGAGCTGGGCATTGTGGGTGCATACCCACTGAGCATGCTCCTGGGATCTGTCTTCCCCTGAACTGTTGAACCAAAGTGGTTCTGATCTGTTGCAGGGCCTTTGAAACATGGTGATGGGGACAAGATTTGCAACCAGTGGAGGTGATTGTGGCAAGTGCCATCTGGATTGCTTTATGAAACTTTTGGGTGCCCAGAGCAATCCATTTAGAGATGCTGTCTAATATCACCCTGATTTGAAATTCTCTCTGAACTTCATAAACATTGCTAAATTACATATCTGCTTATTTTGATATTTATGTTGCCCACATCCCCCAACATATCTGTGCCTTTGTGTTTATAATCCCTACCCAGGACCTCTATCTAGTGCTTCCCATTGTGAAGGGAAGGCACACTGACCAAATATTTCAGAGGTGTATGCTATTACAGAAGACACGAGAAGTAACAATAATGCCAGGAGACATCAGCTGTCTCATTTTAGAATATGGTGCTCTTTGCTAATATCCCCAGAGAAGAAAATGCTAATTTTGCAGAACCTTTTTTGACTTCACCCTACCGAGGAACCAGCTTTTTGTGTGCTGAATTAATGAAGACAGCTAATTAGTGATGTGCTGAAAGTCTTGTTCTTATACATATGTTGTTAACTGGTGGAATCCTGGATAACCCCAAGCTAGGGCCTAATCGTTCTGCCTTTATTTGTGTAACTGTTCTGTCATGCGGTTAATGGCAGCAATAAAGACCAGGTTTCAGTATCTAGGGTCTCTCTTGTAAAATAATTAAACTGCCTCCCACCACCACTATGATCCAGAAGCCTGGGAAACTAAATGCATTCTTCCTGGGTGCTGTTACCCAACAGAATTTTCTCACTTGCAGAGACTTTAAGTCTGTGTACAAACAAGGACATTTTTTTTAGGGAAGGAAAAGAAAACAAAGTTGTAAGTTTGGGAAATCACAACATAATATATATGCAGCTAAAGAGGAAAATCCCCCCCCCCCCCACACACACACTTACAGTAATTTGGTAGTAGTTTGTCTAACTTCCTTCCCTCTCCCCAGCAGTGAGAATGTCCCACAGGCGATAGTCCTTTACACCACTTCACCCAGGCACTAACCCCCACTCACAGTTTGAATCAGTGAGTAGCAGTAGTAGTGCAAATGTCTCTCTGCTGCTCTATCTCAAGTCCCAAAGAAGCAGCTTGCCTGGCCTGGGGTAAACACCACCACTTAACCCAACTGCTAATTCAACTTTATGAAGGTGCTGGGTAAGCAGGGCCTTACCGGAGACCACTCAACTTTGCTGCTGCCCTCTCTATTAACCTCTCACCAAACAGTTTTCAGGCTGCATTGCTTTTCCCAATCTTCATAGGAAGGGAGCCAAGATGATGCTTAAGCAGAGCCCTGGATGCTTTGAAATGAGTGCTTTACCACAAGCTAAGGCTAGTTCCCTTTTTTGTGTGTGTAGAGGGGTGGGACCGGAGCTCAACCCTCCCTGAGGGCGGAGGGGAGCCACCCCGGCTCACCACACGCTGTCGGCCCGGTCCCTTGGCTTCAGGCTTGAGGTGACAACACCGAGTCGCTGGGGAGTTCAGGCCTTCCTCTGCAAGGCTGAACAGCAATAGTCTCGCTTCCCAGAGTCAATAGGCTCAGGCCCTCAGGCAGGGCTGAGCAGCTATCTGAGTTTATAAGCCGGGCCCTGTAGCGGGGCGGGGCCCCAAGCAGTTCAAGCTCAGGCCTCTTAGGTGGGCTGAGCAAACACAGTGGTGGCTTGTACAGCCCAAGCCCGGGCTCAGGGCAGGGCAACAAACACGGCTACGAGTCAGGCCCCCGAGCAGGGGCTGACCAGCAAGGTAACCAGTAAAAAAGGGTCTCCTCCACTCAAGGGGGAAGGGGGATTCTGCCACCCATGGGAGGGTGGCAGTGGGGACGCAGGCTCTCCCACTCCACTGCGTCCCAGCTGGCGCCGTCCGGTGGGTCCCAGACCATGGGTTCCTCAGAGTACCGGGTGTCGGGAAGTCCAGGCCACTCCTCTGTGTACTGGGCATTGGGAACCTCAGGCAGCTCCTCTAGGTGCCGGGTGTCGGGAACCTCAGGCAGCTCCTCTGGGTACCGAGCACGGGGCAGGTCAGACCAGCGCTCTTCTGGGTACCGAGCACAGAGCGGGCTGGGCCCAGCGGGAGCTCAGGTACCAGCATCTGTCCTCTCCAGCAGCATCCCCACAATTGAGTGCCGGGGCTGGGCTTTTATACTTCCTGTCCCGCCCCTTGACTTCCGGGGGGCAGGGACAGGCGGTGATGGCTCTGCCCACTGCTGCGCCTGTTCTGGCTTGTCCCTCTTAGGTGCGGCAGGGAGTGAGGCCTCCTCACTACACACACACCCCCTCAAAGCTGACCCCTGTCCATCGGGGTCAGGCCCCTCTACTTCCACGAGGCGGGACAAGAAGTCAGCGTTGAGATGCTCTTTACCGGCCTGGTGGCGGACGGTAAAAGCATATGGTTGCAGCGCCAGATACCACCGCGTGAGCCGCATATTGTTATTTTTCTTCTGAGCCAGCCAACGAAGCGCGGCGTGGTCCATGACCAGTATGAAAGGGGCCTCCCAGGAGGTAATAGCGTAGGGCATCACAAGCCCACTTCACTGCCAGGGCCTCCTTCTCGATCACGGCATAGTGCCGTTTCCACGGAAACAATTTCCGGCTACGGTAGACAACGGGATGTTCTTCGCCATATACCTCCTCGGACAGGACCGCTCCTAACCCCACCTCTGAGGCATCCGTCTGGAGGACAAACCCTTGGGAGAAGTCCGGACTGTATAGGATGGGTTCCCGGCAGATACGGGGCCAGCAGGGTGGCCCACTGACCAGGGGCCCACCCGGCAACCTGCGCCACCCACTCGAAGGTCACCAAGAATGCTTCAGGGTCATCAGAGGGGCCCATCTTGGTCAGCTGGATGGGCGGAGGGAATCGAGGGGTCCCATCCGGGCCCCCCGGCTGGAGGTCGGGGGAGCGGGGCAGCGCACCCGCTAATTGTTGCAGGCACTGTCGCTGAAACTCTTCAGTCTGAGTTGCCAAGTCCTGCATCAGCTGCTGCTGCTGGACCCCCAGCTGCTCGACCAACTGCTGCTGCTGCTGGAGCCGGGTGGCCTCTTGACGTTGCTGCTGCTGCAGCTGGGCGGCCTGCTGTCACTCTTGGGTCTCCATCAAAACCGTGAGAAGCTTGGCTAGGTCCATGTCTCCGGTGGGGGAGCGGTCTCCCCCAGCCCCTTTCTCGCAGGGGTCAAGGGCTCGTGCCCACATTCTGGGCAGTCGGTCCCTGGTCAGATGCCACGTGTAGAGGGGTGGGACCGGGGCTCAATCCTCCCTGAGGGCGGAGGGGAGCCACACGGCTCGCCCCACGCTGTCGGCCCAGTCCCTTGGCTTCAGGGCTGAGGCAACAACGCCGAGTCGCTGGGGAGTTCAGGCCTTCCTCAGGCAGGGCTGAGCAGTAATAGTCTGGCTTCCCAGAGTCGATAGGCTCGGGCCCTCAGGCAGGGCTGAGCAGTAATAGTCTGGCTTCCCAGAGTCACTAGGCTCAGGCCCTCAGGCAGGGCTGAGCAACAATAGCCTGGCTTCCCAGAGTCACTAGGCTCAGCCCTGCCTGAGGGCCTGAACCTAGTGACTATTGTTGCTCAGCCCTGCCTGAGGGCCCGAGCCTATCGACTCTTGGAAGCCAGACTATTACTGCTCAGCCCTGCCTGAGGAAGGCCCGAACTCCCCAGTGACTCGGTGTTGTTGCCTCAGCCCTGAAGCCAAGGGGCCAGGCCGACAGCATGTGGCGAGCCGGAGTGGCTCCCCTCCGCCCTCAGGGAGGGTTGAGCCCCGGTCCCACCCCTCTACAGTGTCTTTCTGGGAGCCCACTAGCCCCAAACATCCAAGTTCATGTACAGTTATTGGGACTTCCCAAGTGTCACTAGAGGATTTGTGGGTAGGCAGTGTATGTACATTTATCTTTACAGCAGCACGTTTCCCTTTTGACCCATAGAGGAAGTAGAGAGCTCTTTCCCCTCTAGAGCTTCTGGCCACTGGTTTACATATTTGTGTAGATTAGATTGAAGTCAGTGTGGGTTTTGCATGTGTTAGGACTGCAGGTGTAAATCTTCTGTTGACTCCAGTTAGTATTTTAGGAAATACAGGGCTAGAGTAGACAGGCTGATATGTGCAGTTAGTTCAGAATAGTTGATATGTAGCGGGCTGTATGAATTTTGCACTGATTATGACAGAGTAAACCATTTGTACCCAGATTTTGTAATGCACTGCATTCCCTGAAGTGATAAGATCTGTTAATTGCATTATATTATCTACTAGTAACTGGGCCATTAATGCATGTCAGCATTATACCTGACAGGGCTGTCTGGAGGGGTTTTACTGCCCTGGGCAAACTGGAATGTGTGCACCACTCAAAGCCACTGTTACTTGCACAGTAAACAGTCTAAACAGTTGTATCTAGGACTCAATTTTAACTGATATTTCAGTAAATTTTTTTTATGTAATTGGGGGCCATATCATCTGCCCAATGGTGCATTAACTGTTACAGAAGGGAACAATAGTAGCAGCATCTTTGCTTCCTTCCTGCTCCCATCTGGACCAGGAAGCTTCTCTTCAGTAACCCTGACAGATGTAGAGAAATTGAGGGTAGACAGAGAAAATGTTTGCAACCTAGGGACATGTATTTCTGTTAGAGCTGATTGGGAATTTCCTCACAAAATATTTTCATTTTTGTTGGTGCCACATTTGTCAAATCTGACACATTACATGAGAAAAGCTGGTTTTGATTAAACTTCCATCTGGAAAGTTTCTTAAGTCCAAAATGGAATTACTGGTCAGAACAAGAGAAACTAAAAAATAGCCAACAGTCCTATGCTTAGAGCACTCACCGGGTTCAAGTGGAACGGGTACTTGAACGTGGGTCTCTCATCAGCCAAGTAAGTACTTAACCACGAGGATATTTTGAGGCGGGGGGAGAGTGTCTCTCTTTTTCTTTCCCCCACTTCTGATGCAGAACAAAAACAAATTCCAAAACTAGTGAATTTTTCATGAATTGAAATTCCAGTTTCCAGGGCAGTCCTACTCTCTATGGCATCAAGCCCTGACTAACCTGCAGGGAAATTCCTGAGTTAACACTGGTTCAGTCAGTGTTAGCTCTCTCAGGCTTGGTCTACACTACATACTTACTTGTTCAGGACTGTGAATTATCCATACCCCGAGCAACGTAGTTATACCGACCTATCCCGCCCTCCCTGTGCAGACAGTGCAGGACAATTTCTCCCACTGCCTCTCGTGGAGGTGGAGTTATTAAGCCTATGAGAGAGCTCTCTCCCTTAGGCTTAGAGCAGTGATTCTAAAACTTTTGTACTGATGACCCCTTTCACATAGCAAGCATCTGAGTGCGACCCCCCTTAAAAATTAAGAACACCTTTTAATATATTTAACACCATTGTAAATGCTGGATGCAAAGTGGGTTCCGGTGTGAGGGCTAACAGCTCGCAACCCTCATGTAATAACCTCTTGACTCCCAGTTTGAGAACCCCTGCCTTAGAGCATCTTCACCAGATGTGCTACAGTGGCGCAGCTGCATTGGTACATCTGCAAATTTGTAGCGCAGATCTGCCTTCAGATTCTTGTCTGTGTCATCACACCTCTCACATAGGGACAAACCATTACCTCAGAATTACCCATAGGCCTTAAAATGTGTGATCCCCTATATTCTTTTCCCTTTAATCCCAATACACTACTAATGTAACACATAATGAAAACTCGCAGATCAAAGATTTGCTGTGAAGCCATTGTGCTGCCACCCAGCTAGCATGCCTTTCCTTCTCTATACACAACCATCTCCTGATAATGGCCAGAAGCCACACATACTGTGTTGCTAAATATATGTAGTTAGCCATCCACTCATCAGACTTCCACTCAGCATGATTCCTATTGTTTTTGCTGCTCCTTCACTCCCCTGGCTACCTCAACAAAATGGTGCCACTAGACTGTACCTCAAGGTCCTATTGATTATTATGGACAGAGTAATGCAGAATTGCTGAGCCTCTGCATGTTAACTCCATGACCTGCTAGATTTCCAGGACAGTGGGTGGCCATATCTAACCTTTCTGTGATTCTGCTAACCATACCCTTGACAGGCTGATTTAGGTGAAAATCATTTCATGCAAACCCTTTCCAGGTTTTTCCATGATAGAGATGAATAATCTTAAAATATTTCAGGCTGTGCATTTTTGGTTGGTTATATTATATTTTTGATAACATGATAATATCCAAACCAAGGGCTGAATAACTTATGCATTAAAGAACTGATGATATAACCTTGAAATACACTAAGCCAGGAGTTTGAGCACAATTGTAAAATGGAGCATATAAATTAATATAAAAATCTTGAGCAATTCACGGGCATTGTTGATATGGATATAACATCACTGATTGCTACTGATTGTACACATGTTCTCCTGCTATTAGAAAAATGTTTGCTAAATTAGGGGAAATGTCCCATGTTAGGTGGAAAAAAGTACCAAAATTCACATAAATGTAGTGATAGCTTGTTCAGTGTGATCATATGTTGGGGCAAGAAGGTTCTGAGCAGAAATTTGACTATTTACCAGAGCTGAGAGCAAATAAGAATTTCTGTTCTGTGGGAAGTGCCATTCTTGGAGGAGGAGCCTTACAAAAGGAGAAGTCCAGTTCAGAAGGACCCAGCCTGGGAGATGGACAGACACAGACCTCTCACTCTGAGCTCTCAGGGAGGGAGTACCACAAAGAACCAAACTACTGTAGGTTGACCGTGGACAAGATTGATAGGACAGATAGCTGGAGGACCTGGGTATAGCAGGGAAGTTGGAGCTACTCCTTATTTATGTTTTTTTTACTTTCTGTTCCTTTGTTACTGTAACATCCCTCCCCCACCTTCCTTTCTGGGTTACTTGGGAGCAGTCAATGCTTATCTGTGTGCCCAGGCACCTGATCTTGTCAACATTAAAGGAGATCCTGACTAGCCCAGTGGTGATGATGGATAGGTGGGAATCCTCTATCCATCCCTCTGCTGCAGTCCTTTTACTTATAAAAGAAATTAATCTTGGTGGTGCCTCCACCTGGCTGGGCCCTGTACACATTCACTGGCATGCCTTGAGAACTCCAGGAATAAACCAGAGCTAATCTATGCATGGGATTTAACTCAAAAGTACCAATTATAAACAATATAAACAACCAAAATACTCTTAGATTAGAGTTAACACACCTTTACTTAGCTACTTAGAAAAACATGCTCTAACATTCAGATCAATTAAAACGTCGTAACCACTTTAAATCAACAGGGAGCACTTCACTAAATCAATTAATAAACACAGTTCACAGTAGTAATGAAACTTAACCAACTTACATTTACACTGGCACCATTTATCTCACCCCTGCAAGTGCACGCCTCTGAATTTCAGACTCCTAGACACTTGCTTGTGTGGGCGTGCTTAAAGATCTTGAAGTTAGGAACAGCACTCTGTTGGCCCAGTCAGGCCAAGGAAATAAGAGGTAGAGAAATTCTAATTTAGGGTCATTTAAAGCTTCACTTCCCCTCTGAAGACGGGGGTTGTTATAACCAAGCAACAAATGTGGTGGTTACTCACACACCTTCATTACACATGTCAATTTCAGTCAATATTGGGTACAGCAACAGCCTCTGCCCTGGCTGCAATGAAGCCTAGCAATAACCTCTGTGGCTCCCTGCTTGGTCAAAGCCCCAGCAGTTTCTCTGCTGCAGCTTGTGGTTTTCTAGCAGCAGTTTAGCAGCAGCTCCTGGCTTGGACAGAGCGCCACAAAGCAATCTCAGCTCCCCGGACCAGGATCACATCTCCCCACCAACATGGAGCCCACCACCTGCTTTCCTTGTGTCCCCTGGAAGTGGAAGCCTCTCTGTTCTCCCAGGCTGGATTGCAGCACTCAGGATCTTCCTTACTGGAACACTCCCGGTTTAGGTCAGAGGCCCCTCTAGTAGGCGGTGCCTACATAAACTCGAGGACTATGACTAAGGACAAGGCCTCAGGGCAGATTCCTACAAAGAATATGAGTACCCTGTGAAAAAGGTGGATACACTGTAGAAAGTAGCCCAGGGAAGAAGCAACAGGTCTGCCCAGATAGACAATAGCCACTTGCACAAGGCTCCCTGGGCTGGAACCTGGGATAAATGGAGGAACTAGGTTCCCCTACAGCCTCACTAGGAACTGACCAGAAGACACCCAGACTCAAGGGACCTGAAATATTATTGGGGCTGGTGCTATTGGGTGAAAACCCTGTTTATCCTGAAAAGGGTGAGACCAAGGAGATCCAGCCAGAGGGCCAAGTCACAAGGCCAAAGGATAGCACCAGTTGACTGGTCAGCAGGACTAGAGGATGAAACCCTGCAATGCCACTCTTAGCCAAAAAGCAGTGCACCTGCTGGTGAACCACTTTGCCCCAGTGCCCTGAAATACAGAAGCTTAATTGTGGGCATCTCTATGAAGGACATCAATACTGTTGAATAGTATTATTTAAGAAATTTTTCCCAAAAGTGTTCAAAATACTGTTTCAAATATTTGTGTGTGTGTTAAATGTTTGTTCACCAAGAAAATTGTATGGTACCATCTCTCTGAGGCTGACTGGCAGCACTCATTACCACCCACAGTCAAGGTTTTGCTTGTCATAGCTGTGAGATTTAACTCTATCTAATATTTTTTCTGAGAAGTCCTGAAAAGACAGAGCTTTGGCCTGTGCTTCAGCAGAGAGGTAAACTGAGGTGCAGGAAAAAGGGGAACATAATAAAGTTATGCACAAGGCCCTACTTGAATTGTAGGATGACTGTCAAAAAAATGTGGCTGAGCTGTGGTCAATCCATGGAAAACTGTGGAAAAGTAATTATTTGTAGTAATGAAGTCCATTATTAGTTTTCCACGATTTTACACTGTTGGCTGCCTGGAACTGAGAGTGGGGGCTCCCAGTGTCAGCCAATTGGGGCTTAGAGCGGTGGATCCCAGTTTTGACCGCCAGGGGCTGAGAGCAGGAATATGGGGCTGAGAGTGGGAACTCCCACTATCATCTGCCTAGGGCTGAAAATTGCAGTAGAAGCCTAATATTGTGCAATCCGCAATATCGCAAGTTAAGTAGTGCTTTAGTTATGCATCTTATTATCTCATCGCCTCCCTAGCCCCTTGCATACACATCAGGTTTCTTTCTGGGATGACTCTCATTAATGGCTATTTTAAAAGTTTCAGGGCACAAGTCATTGATCTATGGCCTCCAACACTTTACTGCCTGGTTCCTGCAAGTATATCAAGTCTCTTGATGTTATTGTTAAAATAAGCCCTGTCTTGCTTCTGGATGCATTAACTTTTTAGGGGATTAACTGTGGTTGCAAAAAGCATGATGAATATCCTCTTTCCCCCATCTCAAACTTCTGCTGGCCCTGGACTCAGGTTTGAATGCATTGCAAGGCTGTGGGGCATGACTCAGTGTGACTAAGTTGTCAGAAGATAACATGGAGGCAGAGACCTGGGAGGCGTAAGTCAGACACAAACAAGACGGAGTTGTAAGGATCAGAGGAGGAACAGGGAAGACCAAATGCTATCCTCAAATTCACACTATTATCTCAGATTTTAAAAAATAATTGACATGAATAAAGGCCTGAAATCTGGCTCCTCAGGTATGTTTCACAAAGAATGTATTTTGTCATTCTCTGAAATGCAACTCTGTTCAAGTCTACATGGTTGTGTGAGCAGCTCTAAAAGAATTTGCTGTGACTAAAAATGGCTGAGATTATAAATATGTAGAAATACCCAATATAGTAGTGAGATGGCAAGCAGGGGGGATTTGATTCAAGAAGTTGAATTTAGGAGAGAAAATGAACAAACAGCAGACACAGGGTTGATAAATTACATATTTTACTTTTATTTGCCTATCTGTAGTTCTTGCTGATGTATATTTGAACAGAATTATCAAAAGTAAAAGCAGCAGAGAAACAGCAAAGCACAGAGCTAGTCTAACAGAAGCACAGAGTTGAAACAAAAGTTTCTATCACATCAGCTCTCAGTGGTTCCAATGCATTGAAGAGCGCATGGTTTCAAGAGCCAAGTGAAGCAACCCTTCACACAGTACTTGCTGAACCTTGTGATCTCTTTGTCTATGGTTATCTTACCCACAAGCAGGGAACATGTAAGCACTTTTCGGTCATAGGATTTTATACTGCTACCCATCACCAGGGTATCTAAGTGCTTGCTTTGCTCCTAATATTGCACCTATTTTCAGCAGAGTTATATCTTCAAGGACAGTGATGTATTTAGCATCTCAAGTCCCAATCCAGTGGATGCTGAACTGAATGCAAACCTTCTGTTGACATTGGGCTTGTCTGTGTTATGCCCGCAGTGCTCACCAGGGTGTGTGACTTGTAGAGCGTTTTATTGTGCTCTAAAAGCAGCAAAGAATCCTGTGGCACCTTATAGACTAACAGAGGTTTTGTAGCATGAGCTTTCGTGGGTGAATACCTACTTCATCAGACAAAGTGGGTATTCACCCACGAAAGCTCATGCTACAAAACATCTGTTAGTCTATAAGATGCCACAGAATTCTTTGCTGCTTTTACAGATCCAGACTAACACGGCTACCCCTCTGATACCTAATATGCTCTGCTATAACTGCCCTGTGGAAGCTCTGCTGGCATACTCTAAGGATACATCTACACTGCAATTGAAAAAAAAACAAAAACCCCACAGTGGCAAGTCTCAGAGCCCAGGTCAACTAACTTGGACTTGCAGGGCTGATACTACAGGGCTAAAAATTGCAGTGTAGACATTTATGCAGGGGCTGGAGCTCAGGCTTTGAAATCCAGCAAGGTGGTGGGTCTCAGAACCCCAGCTTTAGCTTGCACAGGAACTACGTAGCTATTTTTAGCCCTGTATCTTGAGCCCTGTGAGCCTGACTCAGGCTCTAAAGACTTGCTGCTGCAGGTTTTTGGTTTTTTGCAGCATAGACATTCCCTAAAACAGGTCTGCACAACTCATAAAGCAGCGAGGGCCATATTACTCCCAACAGCTGAGGGCCGAACCCCTCCCCCCCCACAGCGCCTCCAAGCCCTCCCGAAACACAACATCCCCCTCCAGCGCCGCCCAGCACCCTGAAATACTCCTCCCCCAGCACCACCTGCCCTGTGGAAACAAACCCTCCTTCCCCAGCACTGCCCCACCGAAACAGCGGTAATATGTTATAGTGGGCCCCTAAGGTAGTATAATTAAGGTAAAAGAAAAATGTCTTTTTGCTAGAAGTAGAATAAGATCTTCCCCCAACTTTGTAATCGATTGTCCTGTTGAATGAATGAGGTGTGAATGAGGAAGGTGTGGAAGGCAGCACCTCCAGACAGCTGCAACCCTTGGAGAGGGGATGGGAGAGACCAGATGAGTAGAACAGGTCAGCCATTGACTCCTTGCTCGCCTCCTCAGTCCCCCACCCCCCCGGGCTGGCCTACTCACTCCCCCGCTACTGCCCGCCCACTTGCCTCCTCAGTCCCCCACCCCTCCGGCTTGCCTATTCACCCCCCTACTACTGCCTGCCCACTTGCCTCCTCAGCCCCCCCATCCCTCTGGCTTGCCTCCTCAGCCCCTGCCAGTGCCCACCCGCCCGCCGCCACTGTCTGCCTGCTTGCCTCCTGAGCCTGCCACTCCCCGGGCTTGCCTCCTCACCCCCCACCACTGCAGGCCAGCCTCTTCAGCCCCCCTTCCTCACCTGCCACTTGACTACTCACCCCCCGTGGGCCGCACAGTGAGCCCACGCTGGCCGCATGCGGCCCCTGGGCCGCATGTTGTGCAGGCCTGCCCTAAAAGGTTCCTAGGTCATGCTATTATAATCCCATTTCAAAGAGGACTATGTTAGGTACTAGGAAACTAGGTACCTTTTACTGTGTTCCAGCAGATTCAACATGGGGAGTTAGACAGAAACACATGAGTGCGCTCTACAAATCACACCCCCTGATGTGCACTGCTGGCATTGTGTAGACAAACAGTTTACTGGGACATGGCTTGCACCCTGAGGCCCAGATCCTGGTCCTCAGTATGGGCCCTTTGCACTACTCTTGTGGCTGCTCTAATCAGTTAGACTAAGATCCCTCTGGCATGGGGGAATTCCTTGCTGTTAAAATAGTAGTATACACATTTTTATATCTCTGAACATATTGCGCAGCCCAATTAACCTCATAGCTCCATCTGTGAAAGATCTAATTTTGAGTCTGGATTCTCCATTTCCCTTAACTTTTTAATAACACAATCTGTGAAAGAAGACATCAGAATGGAAATTGCTTTTAGAAAATGTCATCATAAATACATGTCATGTGTATCATACAGCTAAGGCTTTGCCTATATTTGAGTCCAAAGAGACAGGAATTAGGATGTGACATTTAAACACACAGGGCCTGATTCTCACTTACACTAATGTCTTCTCTACCGTATGTTGCAGTGCAGACTATTGGGGTTGCACTCTAAACTGCACTATGTGGATGCAGCTGTGTGAACTAAAGGTATATGTTTTGCATTAACATAGCTCAACTGAGAGGACTACATTAACACAAACTTAGGTGCCTTTCAGTTTGTGCCAGCAGCATCCACTCAGGAAAGTTAGATCGCAACAATATGGTGTGCTCCGCAATTCAAACTGCTGTGGTCCACAAGTATAGATGTAGCCTGGGGCTTCTTTACACTTCTCTGGCAAATTACACTTACACACACTTTAAGAACCCTTTACAATGCCAGAACAGTGTAAAGCGGTTTTAGTATAAATGAAAATCAGGCCCACATCACCTATTTTAAAAATTATTGCAGAAGAGGATATATTACTGCTGTTTCCTTGTAGTTTAAAAAATAGATTTTTTTAATGCTGTTAAAAAAAATCTATTGGCGCTCAGCTGTGATATTATTTACATCCAGCTGAAACTCCAAAAGCCTCAGCAGTTAAAGTACACTACTTGATGGAGCACTATGGATAAAAGCTGCTTGATATTTGCCCTATTTCCAGATTTGCACATTTTATTCTAAAAAGTGCCCAGGGTTCTGTGATGAGCAGTGTTCTTTAATATTACCAGTTGGTACTATGGAATTCAAACATTTATGATTTGGCAGACAGCATTATTCACAGTTGGTAAATTAACCCAGGTTTTTGCAAGCAAGGGGATTAACAAGGATGTTCTCTGCTTGAAAACCAGAATAAGCTGCTCAGAATTAAAATATGTAGAAGTAAAGACCCATAGAATAACAACAGTGAATGACCATGTTGGGTTTGATTACCAAGAAGGGCTGTGATATTAGATGTATCACCTGCAGCTGATGCTTTTAGTGTGGACCTTCCAGAAGCAAAGCCAGCATATCAAATATGTTAGAGTTCCCTTGTGACGGTAAAAATATACTGCTATGTGAGCAAATCACTGGAAGGAAAGAACTCGTCACACAGGATCTTACCACTTATTGGGTCCTGCTTTTGGCCCAACTATAGGCCTCATGCAATATTCATAAAAATCAATGCAAAGATTACTATTGACTTCAATGAAGGCTGGAGCAGGTTCTGAGTCTTATCTTAAATGCACATAAGCACAAGCCTACCACTGTAATGTGAAATAATCTGTGCATTACCTGAATGAGGCAGCCGATGCATGAAATAGATGCACAGCAGAATCTGGCTGTCTTAAAAACCATGTTAAAGGAAAAATATGCGTGTCTTTTATATCTTGGGCCTTTGGGAGCACAAATTAGAAATGGATTACACTCCTTCATGTAGGTAGGTTTCTTTTCACATAACACTTATAACACAGCAAGTATTTCTTTCATTTCTACAGTGATATAATGAGCAGTTGTGTTTGTCAGTGCTATATCCAGTTGTTGAAATGGATGAGGTTACCATAAAGAAAGAGCCAGGAGTACAATACATAGAAAACAAGTGCTGAATGAGGGGATACCAAATAATGGCAACACAGCAAGAAGAAACCCACCTATTGCCGTGTCTGCATCAATTGAAAAGTCAATAATAAAATTGAGGTTCAGGTTTAAAGCTTGACCTCCAAATAAAACAGACGGAAGTACGTTGAACTATTTCTTCGTGAACTTTTTAATTTAAGAATTTGGAATCAGAGAGGCACGCTAAGGGAATACTTGAGCATATCTCTCAACATTTTATTGGAAAGTGTGCACTCACAAGGTCCAAATTTTGGGAAGTAATTTTGGTACCTCAGGTTTTAGGTGTTCATATTTACCACTAAGATGTTGGCTTTCAGAGATGCTAAGCATCAGACAACAACTCCCATTGACATCAGATGGACTTCTGGATGCTCTGAACTTCCAATAACCAAGCCCTGGGAGTCTAAAGTTGGGCACCCAGGAATTGAAGTACTCAGAAATAAAGGCCACATATGAAAATTTGTGCCTAAACTTCTTTGCACCATAGTTTACATTGCTATATAATAGTTATAACTGGGAATACTGATTATTCACACCTATCATAACCTAGTCCCAGATCTGGACCTTAGCGTCCAAAATGTGGGGGTTAGCATGAAAACCTTCAAGCTTAGTTACCAGCTTGGACCTGGTAAAGCTGCCACCACCCAAAAAATTAGAGTGTTTTGGGGCACTCTGGTCCCCCCAAAACCTTCCCTGGGGACCCCAAGACCCAAATCCCTTGAGTCTCACAACAAAGGGAAATAAACCTTTTCCCTTCCCCCCTCCAGGTGTTCCTGGAGAGAGAGACAGAAGTAACCTCCGTGAATCTAAACAGAGGGATTCCACCCTCTTTATTTCCAGTCCTGGAAACACAAGCACTTCCCTCTTCACCCAGAGGGAATGCAAAGTCAGGCTAGTAAATCTAACACACACAGATTTCCCCCTGACTTCTTCCTCCCACCAATTCCCTGGTGAGCTGCAGACTCAATTCCCTGGAGTTCCCCACTAAAAAAAAAACTCCAACAGGTCTTAAAAGAAAGCTTTATATAAAAAGAAAGAAAAATACATAAAAATGGTCTCTCTGTATCAAGGTGACAAATACAGGGTCATTTGCTTAAAAGAATATTGAATAAACAGCCTTATTCAAAAAGAATACAATTCAAAGCTCTCCAGCAACTGTATCCATGTAAATACAAAAAGAAAAACAATAGAAACCTTACTGCCTTACTATATTGTACTTACAACTTGGAAACAGAAGATTAGAAAGCAGGAAACAGAAATCACTTCTCATAGCCGAGAGAGTGCAGGCAGAAGACCCAAGAACAAAGGACCCACACACAAACTTCCCTCCACCCAGATCCGAAAAAGTCCCGTTTCCTGATTGGTCCTCTGGTCAGGTGTTTCAGATCACTTCTTTCCAGGTGAAAGAGACGTTAACCCTTAGCTATCTGTTTATGACACGCCCCCCAAATTGCAGACAGTGGGGAAGCTCACTGGCGGCGATTTCCTTCTAGAACTTTAAAATAAACAGATTAATACAACACATGCACCTTTACATATACCACTAAGTATATAACTAACAGACTTTTACATTTTAAGAACACTATTTAACTACTGGATTCTGGGAAACTCTCACGGGAGAGTGCATCAGCTACTTTGTTAGAAGCTCCTGAGATGTGCTGAATTTCAAAATCAAAATCTTGGAGAGCTAAACTCCAACGAAGAAGTTTCTTGTTGTTCCCCTTGGCAGTATGAAGCCACTTTAGTGCAGCATGGTCAGTTTGTAGCTGGAACCGCCGTCCTCAAACATATGGGCGTAGCTTTTCTAGGGCGTACACAATGGCGTAGCATTCCTTTTTACTGACTGACCAGTGACTTTCCCTCTCAGACAGTTTCTTGCTGAGAAACACGACAGGATGGAAGTTGTGATCTGTTGCTTCCTGCATGAGAACTGCTCCTATACTGCGCTCATATGCATCCGTTGTTACTAGGAATGGCTTGTCAAAGTCCGGGGCCCTGAGTACAGGGTCAGACATGAGCGTCGCCTTAAGCTGAGTAAAGGCCTTTTGACACTCATCAGTTCACTTAACTGCATTTGGCTGGGTCTTTTTGGTCAGGTCGGTCAGTGGGGCAGCGATTTGGCTGTAGTGTGGTACAAATCGCCTGTAGTACCCGGCCAAGCCTAAGAAGGATTGGACCTGTGTCTTTGACCTTGGGACAGGCCACTTTTGGATAGCATCCACCTTGGCCTGTAGGGGGTTTATGGTTCCTTGACCCACCTGGTGCCCCAGGTAAGTCACTCTGTTTTGGCCTATTTGACACTTTTTGGCCTTAACAGTTAGTCCGGCCTGCCTGATGCGCTCAAAGACCTTTTCCAGGTGTAGTAGGTGTTCGGGCCAGGAGTCTGAAAAAATGGCCACATTATTGAGGTAGGCAACTGCATATTCTCCCAGTCCTGCTAGTAGACCATCAACCAGCGTCTGGAAGGTGGCGGGTGCATTTCGAAGGCCGAAAGGAAGGACATTAAATTCACACCCCCCCGCATGGGTGACGAATGCTGACCTCTCCTTGGCAGGTTCATCTAGCGGTACTTGCCAGTACCCCTTGGTTAAGTCTATTGTAGAGATGAACTGGGCCCGTCCCAACTTTTCCAATAGCTCATCGGTGCGGGACATTGGATAGTTGTCCGGACGAGTTACCGCATTTAGCTTACGGTAGTCCACGCAAAAGCGTATTTCCCCATCTGGTTTGGGTACCAGAACCACTGGAGATGCCCATGCACTGGTAGATGAGCGGATTATACCCATCTGTAGCATGTTCTGGATCTCCCGTTCTATAGCAGCTTGGGCATGAGGAGACACCCGGTAGGGTGGGGTTCTAATGGGATGAGCATTACCTGTGTCAATGGAGTGGTATGCCCGTTCAGTCCGTCCTGGGGTGGCTGAGAACAATGGGGCGAAGCTAGTGCACAGCTCCTTGATTTGTCGCCGCTGCAGACGTTCCAAGGTGGTTGAGAGGTTCACCTCTTCCACGCCACCGTCTTTTTTCCCATCGTAGTAGACACCGTCAGGCCACTCAGCATCATCTCCCTGGACTGTAAACTGACAAACCTGTAAGTCTCTGGAATAGAAAGGCTTGAGAGAATTAACATGGTACACTCTGGGCTTTAGTGAGGAATTGGGAAATGCTATGAGGTAGTTCACAGTTCCCAGGCGCTCTTGGACCATGAATGGCCCTTCCCATGATGCTTCCATCTTATGGGCCTGTTGCGCCTTCAAGACCATAACCTAGTCTCCTACTTTGAAGGAACGTTCTCTGGTATGTTTGTCATACCAGGCCTTTTGCTCTTCCTGAGCATCCTTTAGGTTTTCTCTAGCAAGGGCTAAAGAGTGTCGGAGGGTGCCTGGTAGGTTGCTTACAAAGTCCAGAATGTTAGTTCCTGGAGAAGGCGTAAACCCCTCCCATTGCTGCTTCACCAACTATAATGGCCCCTTAACCTCGTGGCCATACACAAGCTCAAATGGTGAAAACCCTAAACTGGGATGTGGCACAGCCCTGTAGGCAAACAGCAACTGCTGCAACACTAGGTCCCAATTATTGGAGTATTCGTTGATGAATTTACGTATTATGGCCCCCAAAGTTCCATTAAACCTTTCCACCAGGCCATTGGTTTGATGGTGGTACGGGGTGGCAACCAAGTGGTTCACCCCATGAGTTTCCCACAGTTTTTGCATGGTCCCTGCCAGGAAATTAGATCCTGAATCAGTAAGGATGTCGGAGGGCCAACCTACCCTGGCAAAAATGTCTGTTAGTGCCAGGCACACAGTGTTAGCCTTGGTGTGGCCTAGAGCTACTGCTTCCAGCCATCGGGTAGCAAAGTCCACGAAAGTCAGTACGTACTGCTTTCCTCTGGGTGTCTTTTTGGGAAAGGACCCAGAATATCCACAGCTACTCGCTGAAATGGGACCTCAATTATGGGGAGTGGCTGGAGAGGGGCCTTGACCTGGTCTTGGGGTTTTCCCACTCTTTGGCATACCTCACAAGACCGGACATACTTGGCAACGTCCTTGCCCATCCCCTCCCAGTGGAAGGACTTCCCCAACCGGTCCTTGGTTCTGTTCACCCCAGCATGGCCACTGGGATGATCATGGGCTAAGCTTAAGAGCTTCCCCGGGTACTTAGTTGGAACCACCAACTGTTTTTGCGGCTGCCATTCTTCCCGATGTCCACCAGAAAGAATCTCCTTGTATAAAAGTCCTTGGTCTATAACAAACCGGGATCGATTAGAAGAGCTGAGAGGCAGTGGGGTGCTTCGTGCCACTGCCCACGCTTTCTGAAGGCTGTCATCTGCTTCCTGCTCAGTCTGGAACTGTTCCCTTGAGGCTGGGGTCACCAGTTCTTCCTCAGACTGTGGACTTGGGCTTGGTCCCTCTGGAAGCGATGTAGGTGATGGGGTGGTTTCCGTTGCTGGTGAACCGCTCTCCGCTGGTGCACCTGAGGGTATTTCAGGCTCGGGCTGAGCCTTTTGGGTATGGCTGTCTGCTGCTTCTGCCAGGTCTGGCTCACTGGCGCCCTCTGGCGTTGAGTTTGAATATGTGGTTGCAATTGCTGGTGCTGGTTGCTGTTCCAGTTCCGGGCCTGGGACTGGAGGCGCTGTGGCTGTTTCAGTGGTTGGCATGGAATCCGGGTCCACTATCTCTGTCTGGGTCTCTGGTAACACAGACGGGGTGTCTGTGGACGGCTCAGGAACAGGAATGGGTCTGGAAGCTTGCCTGGTTTGGCTACGTGTAACCATTCCCACTCGCTTGGCCCGCTTCACCTGGTTGGCCAAGTCTTCCCCCAGTAGCATGGGGATAGGATAATTGTCATAGACTACAAAAGTCCACATTCCTGACCAGCCTTTGTACTGGACAGGCAGTTCAGCTGTAGGCAAGTCTACAGCTTGTGACATGAAGGGGTAAATTGTCACTTTGGCCTTTGGGTTGATGAATTTGGGGTCTACGAAGGATTGGTGGATAGCTGACCCTTGTGCCCCCGTGTCTCTCCACGCAGTAACCTTCTTTCCGCCCACTCTCAAATTTTCCCTTCACTCCAAGGGTATTTGAGAGGCATCTGGGCCTGGGGATCTTTTGGGTGATGGTGGTGTAATGAATTGCACTCGGATGGCGTTCTTTGGACAGTTGGCCTTGATATGTCCCAGTTCATTACACTTAAAGCATCTTCTATCTGATGGGTCACTGGGTTGAGGTGAGTTACTGGAGACTGGTGAGGTGGAAGAATACTGTGTCTGTGGCTTTACTTGGGTTGTAGGTGGGGTTTTTGGCTGCCCTCGGTTGTAGGGTTTATGGTCGGTGTGCCCTCTGGGGTATTCGTTCCCCTTGACAGTAGCTTTCTTGCTTTCTGCCACTTCCATCCATCTGGCTCCAATCTCCCCCGCCTCAGCGAGATTTTTGGGTTTTCCATCTTGTATGTACCGTGTTATGTCCTCAGGAGCACCATCCAAGAACTGCTCCATTTGTATGAGGAGGTGCAGTTCTTCCAAGGATTTAACATTGTGTCCTGATATCCAGGCCTCATAATTTTTCCCAACATAGTAGGCGTGTTTAGGAAATGACACATCTGGTTTCCACTTTTGGGTTCTGAAACGCCGACGAGCATGATCCGGGGTTATCCCCATTCTGTATCTGGCCTTGGTTTGAAAAAGTTTATAGTAGTTCATTTGCTGCTTAGGCATTTCAGCTGCCACCTCTGTTAAAGGTCCACTGAGCTGTGGCCTCAATTCAACCATGTACTGGTCTTCAGGGATGCTGTACCCAAGACAGGCTCTTTCAAAATTTTCCAAGAAGGCCCCAGTGTCATCACCTGCCTTGTAGGTGGGAAATTTTCTGTGATGTGGAACCATAATTGGCGAAGGGTTGTTAGGATTGGCTGGCGCATGCAGCCCAGCTTGCGCTAAGTCCAGTTCATGTTTTCTCTGTTTTTCCTTCTCTTCACTTTCTTTTTGTTGTTTTTCCATGTCTCGGCGGTGGGCCACCTCTTCTTCTTCTAGTTTTCTGTGGTGGGCTGCATTTTTGCAGTCTTGTTCTCTTTTATGGGCTGCCTGTTTGATCTGTTCTTCTCTTTCTTTCAGCTCCACCTCTTTTTCTCTTTTTTCCAGTTGTCGCCTGTGTTCTGCTTCTTTGCTTTGTCCTTCGGCCTCCATTTTTGCCTTAGAAGTCATGGTTCCTGTTTTCTTGTGTTGAGGTGCCCTCCGGTGTTTATTGTCTGAACTGCAGGCTCTGTTGCCTCCTGGGGTCTGCCGAGCAACAGTGCCTTTTTCCCTTTCTTCCTGTAGCTAATCTTTTCAATGTAAAGTAAACCAGAAAAATCACTTTATTTGCATGTGTATAGTGCTGGTATTTGCCTCCTAATGGGAGTGCTATTTTGTGACAAAAGACCCTTAACAGCCCCTTAATGGTTTCTTGCTTAATATGCAAGCCACAACTGCCAGAGAGAGCAGAAAAAAAAATTCTCTCTTGTTCCCTTTTAAAACCAAACTGTTTCTCTCTGCTAAGAAGCCCCTAGCAGAGAAAAGAAAAATATAATATTCCTACTGGCTTCTGGATTCTATCTTTCCCACAACACTGCACACCATATCATAACCTAGTCCCAGATTTGGACCTTAGCATCCAAAATGTGCTGGTTAGCATGAAAACCTTCAAGCTTAGTTACCAGCTTGGACCTGGTAAAGCTACCACCACCCAAAAAATTAGAGTGTTTTGGGGCACTCTGGTCCCCCCAAAACCTTCCCTGGGGACCCCAAGACCCAAATCCCTTGAGTCTCACAACAAAGGGAAATAAACCTTTTCCCTTCCCCCCTCCAGGTGTTCCTGGAGAGAGAGACAGAAGTAACCTCCGTGAATCTAAACAGAGGGATTCCACCCTCTTTATTTCCAGTCCTGGAAACACAAGCACTTCCCTCTTCACCCAGAGGGAATGCAAAGTCAGGCTAGTAAATCTAACACACACAGATTTCCCCCTGACTTCTTCCTCCCACCAATTCCCTGGTGAGCTGCAGACTCAATTCCCTGGAGTTCCCCACTAAAGAAAAAACTCCAACAGGTCTTAAAAGAAAGCTTTATATAAAAAGAAAGAAAAATACATAAAAATGGTCTCTCTGTATCAAGGTGACAAATACAGGGTCATTTGCTTAAAAGAATATTGAATAAACAGCCTTATTCAAAAAGAATACAATTCAAAGCTCTCCAGCAACTGTATCCATGTAAATACAAAAAGAAAAACAATAGAAACCTTACTGCCTTACTATATTGTACTTACAACTTGGAAACAGAAGATTAGAAAGCAGGAAACAGAAATCACTTCTCATAGCCGAGAGAGTGCAGGCAGAAGACCCAAGAACAAAGGACCCACACACAAACTTCCCTCCACCCAGATCCGAAAAAGTCCCGTTTCCTGATTGGTCCTCTGGTCAGGTGTTTCAGATCACTTCTTTCCAGGTGAAAGAGACGTTAACCCTTAGCTATTTGTTTATGACAACACCCACATTCTAACTGGCAGGTTGGACCTTTATGATGAAGTCACAACTGTGGACCTGCTCCCATCATTGAGGGAGGGATAGCTCAGTGGTTTGAGCATTGGGCTGCTAAACCCAGGGCTGTGAATTCAGCTCTTGAGGGGGGACATTTGGGGCAAAACTCTGTCTGGAGATTGGTCCTGCTTTAAGCAGAGGTGTGGCTGTTTTTTTTTTGGTTTGTTTTTCTTTTAATTGGAGATATACCTATCTCCTAGAACTGGAAGGGACCTTGAGAGGTTATCAAGTCCAGCCACCTGCCTTCACTAGCAGGACCAAGTACTGATTTTTGCCCCAGATCAGTAAGTGGACTAGATGACCTCCTAAGGTCCCTTTCAACCCTGATATTCTATGATTGTGCAACGCAGATCTCATCCATGAAAAACAAAATAATTTGTTATGCCTATTGTGAGAAATGGTTGCAGAAAAGGATGAAATAAAAAAGAATAAAGGCACATTTTAAAATCCTCTCTCTTTCTTTTTAAGGACTAGTCCTTATTATTATTATTATTATTATTTTATTTATTATTTATTAATTTACTTTAGTTTAGCAGTCTATAGTTACAAAGGATTCTGAGGTAAGGAAAGAAAAATTCTAAAGATGTTTTGTTGCAAATCATTCTTAAATTAGGAAAAATCAGTGTGTCCAATGGCTTGTGCCTGGATACGTTCAACTATATGGAAATGAGTGCTCCTTCACAATCTACTGCTTTGTGGTTAGAGGATGGCAGGTATGCTTCAGACTGTGCAGCTTTCTTAATTAATTAATTAACAACTCCCATTGATTTCCACTGCAGCAAGAGTGAGGCATTATGGTATGTAAAGGATTTTGAAGTCGTCATATTAAAGGTACTGGAGGAGGATAAAGGAATATTATCCTGTAATGTAAAGAATATAGAAGTGGAATTATCCCTATCTACAGGCACTTTACAGGGGAAAAAAAGTGCCATATCCTTTAGTTTCTGTGACCACATAGTTAGACACTTAATTACCTGTTTACCAGTTAACAGCCTAGACATTTATCACTTCAATAAATGGTTGATTGCATTAACATCAGATTGAAGAGAATTATTACCACCCTAAATAATTGTTACATTTATTGCAAATCTTAAATGACCCTTTTTAAAAATGATAAATCATGAAAAGTGCATCCTTTTCCCCAAAGGACACGATAAATTGCTTAAGCAACACTCCAGTTCAGCCTAAGAGGAGTCCTGATTAACAGCCTCTTCCAATATGGCAGGAGAGGTAGGAGCTTGGGAGGGGTAGAAATACAATCTAAGATTCTCTCTTCACATCTATTAAAAAAATAATCCTCTTAACAGTTCATCTGTACCTGCTCTTGGATTCAGCAATTGTGTTCAGGGAGAGAATTGCTTGACATCATCTTATGACTCACTTGACAGAGCTTACCCCTACTTTTCATTACCTGAGAGGAGATCATTACAAAACATACAAGTAGTATAATTTTATAGCAACCTATTTTGAACTAGAAAATTAAATAGGGAGAAGAAAGGAAATGGAATGCAGCAGACATAACGCTTTTAAAATGTTTTTAAATTAACAGAAACCATAGGGTCGCCTGGCAGCCTAGAGGAAGGCCATATCTACAGTACAGACTTCTGCCAGCATAGCTATGAGTCAGAGATGTGAAGAAGTCTGATCCGTGACCAACACAGCTGCGCTAGCAGACGTCCCTACTGTAGATGCAGCTAATTGCAAAGCTGCGCTTTTACTGGTAGACAATTTTTGCTCATGGGCCGTTGTTTTACTACACTGGTACAAAACACAGCTTTGCCACTGTAGCGGCATCCACACTAGGAATGTTTTGCTGGTATAGTATTGCCAGACCAGTAAAGCACTGGTAGTGTAGACATAATTGAAGTGTGATTGAGAGTCCTGGTAAGCAGTAGGAAGTTCTTTCAGTAACTTTTTAAAGTTATACGCCTGACTCTGCATTCATGCTGGAGAGACTCATACTACTAAATACATGTGTGTGGGAAACTACCTTATACTGTGTGTAAGGGTTAAGCCAAGTTCTAGTAATCTGATTATTGGATGCGGAATTGGCCGGAAAAGAGACTTTCCATCTTGAAAAATTTTCATATTAAAAGAAAAATTCATCCTGAATAGGGCCAAAAAGCCAACATTTTGAAATTAAAGTCCTCAAAAAAAAATTTATGTGGTGCCAATCAAAATGGTTTGGGCTTTTATTTTAACTTTTTAAAAAAAAAAATAACTGTGTTATGTAAAATACAGTGAATTTCTAAACAAAAAGTCTTTTCAAAATGAAACAGCAAAACTTTTCATTCTGAAAATGTCAAGATGGGAAGTTTCAACATTGCCAGAACATATTTTTGAAAATTAAATTTTACCCTGATTGATACAATTTTGCAAAATATTTCAGTTTTGTCAAAATGACGTTTTCCAGCATTTTCAACAAAATCGTTCTGACCAGCTCTAACTTAATGTGCATTAAAGTGTTTGTGTGCATGCATGCACGTTCGGATAGGCATTGAAAGGTACAATGTACAAATCAAAAGAATAAATACCATGGAGTTTTAACTCCATGGCAGGAATTTCTAGGGCTGAAATAACTCCCAAGAAGGAAGACAGACAGAACAGATGCTCTGCTTGTTGGGGGGAAGAAATACTTACCTGGAATTAGGGTTACCAACTTTCTAGTTGCACAAAACCGAGCACCATAACCCCACCCCTTCCTCAAGGCCCTGCTCACTACATTCCCTGTCCCTCCATAGATCGCCCTACCTCACCCTCACTCACTTTCACTGGGCTGGAGCAGGAGGGTGGGGTGCGAGAGGGGATAAGGGCTCTAAATGGGGGTGCGGGCTCTAGGATGAGGCTGAGGATGAGGTGTTTGGGGTGCAGAAGGGGGCTCCAGGCTGTGCCTGAGAAATTCGGAGTGTGGGACAGGGCTGCAGGTTGAGGCAGGGGATTGCAATGTGGGAGGGGTGAGGGTTCTTGGCTGGTGGTGCTGGCTTTGGGGTGGGGGCCTGGCATGAAGGGTTTGGGGCACTGGGGGGGCTCCAGCCTGGGTTCTGGGGTCGAGGGATTCAGAGTGCGGGAGATGG
Organism: Gopherus flavomarginatus; assembly: GCF_025201925.1. Classification (NCBI taxonomy): domain Eukaryota; kingdom Metazoa; phylum Chordata; order Testudines; family Testudinidae; genus Gopherus; species Gopherus flavomarginatus. Next base: position 181,743,154 of record NC_066620.1, on the reverse strand, counting down.
CTGTGGTCTGAGGCAGGGGGTTGGGATGCAGGACAGGGTGACATCACTGGAGTGTAGTCAGAGATGAGGGGTTCAGGGTGTAGGTGGGGACTGTGGGCTGGAACAGGGGGTTAGGTGCAGGGACGTGAGGATTCTGGGCTGGGGGTGTGGGCTTGGGGGTGGAGCCAGGGATGAGGAGTTTGATGTGCAGGAGGGTGCTCCTGGTTTGAGGTGGGGGGCTCAGGGCTGGGGTAGAGGGTTGGGGCTTGCGGTTGGGACATGAGTTTATCTCTGGTGGCTCCTGGGTCACTGGCACAGCAGGGGGGCTAAGGCATGCTCCACAAACCACTCTCGTCCACCACCCTCGTCCAACCTCAGGTACCACCTCCCCCAGCTCTCATTGGCTGGTTTCTGGCCATTGGGAGTGTGGAGCCAGTGCCTGGGTCCTGGGCAGCACATGGTGCCTTCTGGCCCCTCCCACACCTAGGAGCCAGACTTGCTAGCCACTTCTGGGGCACAACGCAGTACAAGCCAGGACAGCTAGAGACTAGCCTGCCTTAGCACCACAGCACCACCGAGTGGACTTTTAATGGCCTGGTCGGAAGAGCTGACCAGAGCCGCCAGGGTCCCTTTTCGATTGGGTGTCAAAAACCGGACACTTGGTCACTCTAGTAGATGAGGTCAGGTTTTGCTGGGAGAGGCCTCTCCTTCACTGAACATTGATTTGAGGGCAGTCTCCTGCCTTCATCATACTGGAATGGAGGAAGTAAGACCATTGCTGGAAAGAACTAGGGATACCCTCTCTTCTCTCCCTAAATCATCACATCACCTGCCTTCCCCTTGGCGCACCTTACATGGTACACATGAGGGCTAGACATAACTGCACAGTCCCAAATGTGAAACACAGCAAGTTTTAGGAGAGCCTCCTGAAATATGTTAAGTAGCTGAAATGCACAGAGCCAGAAGTGGCTTCCCCAAAATAAAAAGCAACACAGCATATAGCCGATCACTCCTATGAAGGCAGGTTAGCAGTGATAGTAAATTGTTCTAAAGCACAAAAGACAAGACATTTATGGATCACAAAATTCAACTTAAAACCAAGTTTTTGGATAATTTCCTGTTTCCCCCCCAATAAACCCTATAGGTGCTGGGGGTGCTGCTGCACCTCGTGGCTGGAAATGGTTTCCATTATATATAAGGTTTACAGTTTGGTTCAATGGCTCTCAGCACCCCCACTATACAAATCATTCCAGCATCCCTGTATAAACCCGTTCTGAGCCTGGGAAGGATGACCTGTGGCTTTATTATTGCACAGACTGAAGACAGGAGTTATGTGTTCCTGCTTCTAATAACCTTTCAGTATGATCTTGGACAAGTTACCCTTCTACCCCGATATAACATGGGATCTCATATAATGCGGTAAAGCTCTGTCATGCTGCTCTGAGCAGTGTGTTAAGGGTGCAGGGCCAATCCGGGGCTGAGGGGTTGGATAAGGAGCAGAGGGTTTCAGGGGCGGTCAGGGGCTCCCCCCACCCAGGGTCTAGGAGGCAGGAGCTGTGGGGGGCAATTTTGGGGGCCCCACAGTCCCAGACTGGCCTGCAGGATTAGCGGGGCGCGGGGAGCAGCCCGTTCTGCTTCCCTCGCCCTAGCCCCAGCTGTGTCGCTTGGGGAGGAGGCTTGAGGGAAAGGATTCCCCTCCGCACTCACTGGCAGCGGCAGAAACGGAGTAGCCTAGCCCCAGCCCGCTCCACTCTGCCAGCTCCCAGTCGCAGTGCTCCACTTCCTGCCACAGGTGAGTGCAGGACCTTTCTCCAACTCCCAATGCTCCCCCTACAGCGAGACGGCTGGGGTTGGGTCATGGAAAGCAGAGTGGGCTGGGGCCGCATCGCTTTGCTTCCCGCTGCCGGTGAGTGTGGAGAGCATCCTTTCCCCAACCTCCTCACATTCATCAGCAGTGGGAAGTGGAGCAGCCTGGACCCAGTCTGCTCCACTCCACCAGCTCCCAGCCGCAGTGCTGCGCTCCCCACCACTGGTGAGTGCAGGACTTTTCCCCAACCCCTCCTCCCCCCAGTGACATGGTTGGGGCTGGGGCAAGGAAAGCAGAGTGGGCTGGGGCCGTGTTGCTCCGCTTCCTGACGCAGGTGAATGGATAGGGATTGGAGCAGTCAGGGGACAGGGACCAAGGGGGTTGGGTAGGGAGTGGGGCCCTGGGGGTGATTAGGGACAGGGGTCTCTGGAGGGAGCGGTCTGGGAACAAGGAACGGGGGGGGGGGCAAAGCAAGTTTGATATAATGCGGTCTCACCTATAATGCGGTGAGATTTTTTGTCCCAAGGACCACATTATATTGGGGTAGAGGAGTATTTACTTAGTCTCTGAGTTCTCCCTTCTCAATAATGGGTATATTAATACTTATATCCCTTACAAGGCATTGTAAGGTTGGTTATAAATTCCTTTCGGTTTTTCAGATAGCAGCTGCTATAGATACTAGACAGACGTTTGACCATATAATTCAGTTGGATAGTTCATGTTGTTTTCTAACTAGTCATATCAAGGATTTTTTTACTAAAATTGACTATTTGGCAAATTCCATGATGGCTCTGATAAAATTCAGTCATAAATACTGTAATTGGACAATTACAAATTAACACTATTGTGGACATTTCACACTGGAAAATGTAGGTCAGACTGCACTTTCCCTGTTTTCTTTGTGTGATTAGAAGACACAGATTACTCCCACTTCATTAAACTGATTCAGTTTTGTGTTTACCACTGAATTTTCTAAATTGTGTTTATTTTTATATTTTTAATAAAGTACAAGGTTAGGGTCACCAGGCCAGGCCAAATATATAATTAAATCAGGTTTTCCCAAATACTCATGGTATAATAGACATGAATATATAGGGAAACTTTGTTCCATTATATGCCTGATAATAAAAGGAAGGAAAGGTGTGACACAGGAATGTTACTAAGAGACCAGACTTTATTTCCTCTAGTCACTACCATTACATACAATTTTCTACCCTCATCCTGCTATCGGATCTTTTGGGGTAGAAGGGAATGGAATAGAATGTGGAAATCAAAACTAATATAGATAATTATTTGAGAAATGGAATGTGAAGGATACGAGGAGTTTTACTACTGGATAAAGGCCATTGTGCCCGACATGCATAGACTTTTAGAATTCATCTTAGTTCCACTTGATTTTTTTCACCGGATCCCTGAATCGCCTCATCCACAAACAGAATTGTCTCTTGAACTTGAATATTTCCATCTGCAGTGTGGACTTCCCATTACCCTCTATGCCTGTGGCCTCCAAGATGTTGTGACGTTAGTATGCACAGAGTGTAAAACACAGAATTTTATATTGTGCACCCATTGTGCACATAGTGCCCAAACAATGCTTAAGGAACACTATTACCTTTTATTAAGCTCAGTGGAACTATTTGCATGTATAAAGTTACATTCTTGAGTGTTTGCAGGTTCGGGGGTCATAGTTTGCACAGATGTAAATGACTACATAGGCTGTAAATCAGCAGAGAATTGAGCCCTATGTGTTCAAAGACTGTTGGCCTCTGGTTAAACAATTAATCAAACTTCTAATAAAAAAGGCAAAATTAGTACTTCTGTAGATTTAATTTGTTACTTTGAAACCTGTGTATTAGATAAAGTCTTGTACAGTTAAATATATTGCAAATTTAAAGTGATACTGTCCATTTAAAATCACATTTTTATATTAAAATGATATTCTAAAGTTTGTATAGTGCTGAGCACAATGGGACTCCAGTCCTAACCGTGACCTCTGGCACTATTAAATTGGTGCTTGTGGAGTCTGATGGAAGACTGGGGCCTCTGGTATGTACTGTAACTTGGCAGAATTATACAAACAGCAGTAGTTACTCATCCCTACACAGGGGTATATATCATAGAAAATTAGTAATCACAAGCCTCTCAATTTTATGAAAAATGAAATTATTAGAAGAGTTTAATAGTTATTAATCTAAGACGCTAGTGTTGAGTACCTTGGCTAGGAAAGGAGTCCTGAGATTAGATTTGAAGTTTTTCTAACAAAGATAACTTATCAAAGAAACCTATCACATATCGAATGCAGTTTAGTTCATCTCTGTCCCAACCGTTACGAGCATGGAATGCTAAACTTCAACCCCAAAGCACAGCTGTCCTATTAAACTAAGAACTCCAGAGATTTAAGTTGGATGGACTTTTATTGCCTAAAGCTATCCCATCAGGCACTCTGTTAAAGGCATATCTCTTACTTAAGGGAAGCTACTGTGTGCTTCCTAGTTTGTAGAAGTGCTTTCATTTTAGTTTAGTGGTAGAAATGCTTTTATTCCAAACAAACAAATAAATTCTTAGCTATATGGGAATACATTTCCTAATGCCCTATAGCACATCCACTTCTTTGAGCAATATAAGCTACTGCAATATATACATCTTTTAAGTGCTAAGGAAAGAGTAGCAAAAATTAAAAAAAAGTAACATATTTTCTGGCCAGCAGTAATTAGAGTGAAAAGGAAGATGTCATATTTACAGAGGAGGTAAACCTGGCTTTCCTCTTTTTCAGTGCTTTAAACTGAAGAAAGCAAAATATAGTCTCATTGGAACTGAAATGTAAGAGGGTCATTAACTGTCCTGATCTCAAGAAGAAGAAGAAGAAATTGGAGAAGTGAAGCTTTTGGAATTTGTTTATATATATATAATCCTATCTCTCAATGTAGGTTAGCAGAGATATATGGTGTAGTTCTAGGAAGAGCAGTTTAAGCTAACTGTAAATATGGCTGTACTTGTTCAGTAAGGGCCGTGTGAGTACAGTAACAGCACACATTGACTACTGAGATACATTTCTTTCTTCATGGACTAAATTTAGTGAATACAATATACAAAAATGTCACTGGAAAAAACATATTGCCTCATTATAAAATAAGGGTTATTTTGCAGTTATTTGTCAATTACCAACTGTGACAGACCCAGACCAGTGGGGTACAGGCGTCTGATAGAAGGCAAATATACTGGCCACCAGATAAACAATTTTCTGTTCCCTGAGTGACCAGTGCAGGGGTTGCCCTAGAGCAATCAAGAACCTGCTAGAACCAATTAAGACAGGCAAGCTAATCAATACACCTGGAACCAATTAAGAACTTTCTAGAATCAATTATGGCAGGCAGGCTAATCAGGACACCTGGTTTAAAAAGGACCTCCCATCAGTTAGTAAGGGGTGTGTGCAAGGAGTAGGGAGTGAGAAGGGGTGTGGCTGGATGAGTGAAGAGTTCAAGCATGATCAGGCTTCAGGAGGAAGATCCTGCAGTGAGGATAAAGAAAGTGCTGGGGAAGGCCATGGGGAAGTAGCCCAGGGAGTTGTTGCTGTCACACAGCTGATACAGGGAACATTGTAGACAGCTGCTATCCACAAGGCCCTGGGCTGGAACCCAGTGTAGAGGGTGGGCCTGGGTTCCCCCCATCCCCTGATTGGACACACAAGAAGTTGACCTAGTCTGTGAGAAACACCAGAAGGGAAGGACTAAATTGGAAAGGGATCTGGACTGTTCTCGACCCACTAGGTGGGACACACAGACTGCGGGGATTGTTCTCCGTTTCCCCCATGCTGGCCAGTGATGAGGTTAGCTGAGTGAATGGCAGGTTTGAGCCACTAGCAAAAGTGGCCAAACTGAGGGCTGCTGTGAATCTTTGAGGCAAGCAAATCCGCCTATAAGTGAAGGACCCACCAAGGGAGAGGAGGAACTTTGTCACAATACTTAACACCCTCTCCTCCACCCCGTCCCAGCTGAAAGGTGTTTCTAATGAGTTTAGAAACCATCTCTGCTGGCCTCTTGTTGAGTTTTAAACCCTGCCAGGAGCAAACATATTTCATTCTGAGTGAAGCAGGTAACATCCTGTTCATTGGCAAGAGGAAGCTTCGCCACCCCCCAGACTCCAAAAAATGAAAAACCTTCCATTAGTAGGCAAGAGATTCTGAGTAGCAATGGAGCCTGTTGTGGGTTGGGCTAGACCCTGCTGCTGTGGGTCAGGCATGGCCACTGCCTCACATTCAAGATAAATGTAAAGAAGCCATTGTAATTAGGTAGCTGAACCAAAAGAGGCACAAGCTGGGAAGCTGAGTCACGTGTCTCAAGGGCTTTAAAACACAGGGTTTAGGAATTCCATACTGGCATAGAAACTTTCATAAAACTGTTTTATTCAGTGTATCAAAGGCTTTTTGGATATCTATAAAATTCATATAATGTGATGAGTGCCATTTGATCAACAGTTCTATGACAATATGTAGGATTACTATTTTATCTATACATGATTTCTCCTGTTTGAACCCTGCTTGCTCTTCTTGTAACTGGGAGTCCATTTTCTTTATTCTCTCTAGAATAAGATGGGTAATAAAGGTAATAATTGGAGATATACCAATCTCCTAGAACTGGAAGGGACCTCAAAAGGTCATCGAGTCCAGCCCCCTGCCTTCACTAGCAGGACCAATTTTTGCCCCAGATCCCTAAGTGGCCCCCTCAAGGATTGAACTCACAACCCTAGGTTTAGCAGGCCAATGCTCAAACCAACGTCCCTCCAGTTTTTACACTGACATTGAGGTCACCTTTCTTTGGCAGCTTCACTATATGACCCCTTTTTCCACATGTTTAGAAATGTGCAAACATCATTCACAGCTTCTATGATAATGACATACCAAGTAATATATAACAGTGAACTGACTATACCATTGGAGGTTACTATGAGCATCAAGATGTGTTGTGTCACCCATGATCATTCTACTGGTAGTGGATTTGGTAATGAGAAGGAACACAGAACAATTCAGGGGCATACAATGGATTTTCACACAGAAGTTATGGAACCAGGACTTAGCAGATGACATCAGTTTACTCTCCCATACCCATAAAGACATGCAAGCCAAAAGAAATGACCTCTAGACTTGTGCACAATTAGTGGGGCTGCAAATAAACATCAAGAAAACTAAAACTATGAGAATCACCACAAACAAGAAAGACCAATAACACTTCTGGGACTGATGTAGAAGAGGTCCAATATTTCACATATCTTGGCAGCGTTGCAAATACAACAGGTGGAACAGATGAAGACACTAAACACAGAATAGTCAAAGCCAGACTTGCCTTTGTAATGCTACAGCTGATCTGCAGAAACAGAAATGTCTCCCTCCAAACTAAACTTTGAATATTTAACACCTTTGTAAGGTCACTCTTACTTTAAGGTGCTGAAACTTGGAGGCTTATTAAGACTTTACTATCTAAACTCCTAGTTTTTTTAAATAGCTGCCTCAGACAAACTCTCAATATCAGATGGACAGATAAAAAAATCACAAAGATCTCTGGAGGAGGAAGAAACAAAAGCCGATAGGACAGGAAACTATGGAACAAAAATGGAGATGACTAGGACATACATGGAGGAAAGATCCAAATAACATAACAAAACAGGTGTTGGAACACAAAGGGCAAGAGATTGACCAAGGATAATATGGAAATGCATGATAGAAGCGGCATTGAAAGCTATCAAAATGACATGGGAAGAAGCTAAGCTGCAGCAGGAGACTAGCAAAGGTGGAAGGCAGTGATGTAGATCCTGTGTTTTGCATAGAATAGAAAGGCATAAGAGAAGAAGCGAGAGGGGGTTTTGATTGGTGGGATAATTTTGGTCTGTGTGTGTGCATGAGAGAGAAACATAGCACAAACTGGAGACACAGAACAAGCAGAGAAACAGACTGAAGCACAGAGAGAAGCAGAAAGAAAGCTAAGCAGGCCTGGAGGTATGGTGTGTGGCCCTATGAAAAGATGAGAGAGAAGTTTGGGATCAGACTGCTGGCTGAAAGTGTTTGATGCTGTGAGTAAGGAAGCAATGTCCTAATCAGTGGTTCCTCCTCTGTTCAGAGAAAAAGGACTTCATACATTCTTTGTAAATAAACCAGATTGCATCAGTGGTACCAGAGTCCATTGTCAATTTCTCATCCAAACTGGAACAATCCACACAGCTCTGAACTTTGACTTGCCACTCAGGTCAAAAAGTGGTAATGACTCTTTTTGCTGTAGTCTCAAGGAGCTTAACTGTACCTGACTGTGCAGAATTGCATCCTCCACACTCTTAGGGAGTGCCCTAGTGGCATTGCACCTCAGAGAGCTCTGTGGTTCAATGGGGCAAAGTAAGTAATGCTACAGTCCTTTACAGGGCACAGCATGCTCCCCATTGCATGACCTGCCAGCTCTGCTGTCCAGTACTTAGTGAAACACAGAACCCTGAGTATAGGGGCTGCCATTCTAGTCAGGCCTTTCACTGACTGTTGGGAGATGCTCCTTATTCTTTCCCCCAGTGCTCTCTCCTGATTTCCTGACTAACAGTAGGAGCAAAAGCAGCCAAAGATGGGACTGCTGCACTAGGGGACATACTGACCAATCTTTTCACATTAATTTCAGTGAGCTTTGTAGTGGCACTTAATTTGCTACTTAAACCTATCTGTATTCCTCTCCCTCCCCACCACTCCGATCCTCCTCTTCTCCTCTTAGGTCCGCACTTCAGACCCATGGGCCCTTTCACCCTCTTCCTTCCAAATTGAATGAGTGGTGTTGCAGCCTGGTGCTTGGGGTCACAGCATCACTCAGGTTTGGCCTAGCCAAAAAGTGGTCAGGCCATAGCCCCCACCTCCACAGCCTGTGCTGATGATTCTAGGTAGTGTAGATGAATCTTTTTATTTGGCATAAATGGATGTTTTTTTGTTGTTTTTATGCAGGAGACAACACTATTAAATTGGAAGTTGGGAGATTTTTAATTGTACACACAAGTCTCCCTGACATACTGGAAAACTTTGTCAGTATGCTGGGGGTAAGGGTAAATTGGGGCCAAGGCAGGGCCACCCCCCAGAACTCTTTGGACCGCAGCTATCCTCTCCCAAACTATGAGAGCACTAGGGCCCAGGTAATTCCACCTTACCATGAGAGGAGTCATCCCTACACTCCAGTTGATAGGAGAAGCAGCCAAAACAGGGACCTTAGGACATTCAGAGAATTTCCTACAGTTTTGACTGGGCTTTCTCTGCCCTGTGTTGATCGGCTGTTTGCGCCAAACTTTCCCCTCCTTCACAGTCTCTTCACCTTATCTTCACTCCACAACTCCCCCTCTTCTCCCCTCCTCTTTGCTTCTCACCCTCTTTCCCTTACTGTTTCTTTCCATTTAGCTTATCCCTTGCTAAGCATACTGTCCACCCCGCCCCCCACAGACACAAAAGAAGAAAAGTCATGGCACAATATGATGTTTGCTGCTATCACACCGATCATGCTGTTTTAGTGTTATACCTCTCCTTTATCCCACTCACCCCACCTGCCTGCCTTATCTATTTAAATGATTAGATGTTCCCACCCCAAACAGCTTTTCTTCCATGCATGTACAATGCTCAGCACAATGGGGCCCAACTCTTGGCTGCCCCTTAGGCACTGCTATAATAACATGTTCTCACCTCCTCCAAAGCTACTACCAAATTGTGAAATTAGAATCCCTCCTCCTGACTTCACTTTTGTTGGGGTTAAGTGATTTCTTGAATTTCTGTGTTACAGGCAGGCGTGGATTCTTGCCTCCAGTGTAATGGATTATCACATTCTGAAGACACACACTCGATGGACTAGGAATCAGGTTTAGAACCTACCTGTCTGTGCAGGTGAGTAATGGTTATCAGCTGTCCCCTGGCTCTTCTGTGTGAGCTATTCACACTACAGGACACAGCACTGGAGGGACAGCAGGCTCTGTGGAGTGAGCAGCCCCCCATGCAGGTGGCTGGTTAGGACAATATTGCCAACTCTTGTGATTTTTTTCACAAGTGATGAAATTATGGCCAGGCTGGAGGCAAATCTTGAGGTGACACGAGAAGCTCCAGTCTTCTACTGAAAATGAGCCCTACCTATGGGGAAAGCCCTCTATGATTGGCTACTTGCCCACCTCTTTGAGCAGAGACACCAATCAGAGTTGCAGTGTGGGAAATTCTCTCCCTCTCTTCCTCCCCTCAGCAGCCCAAAGCCATTCTCACAGGAGCGGAGGAAGCAGCAGAAATACCCCAGCTGCTCAGGTTTCTCTTCTCCCTCCTCCCCTCGCCCTCTCTGCAGCAGGGAAGTGGGGGAATGAAGACCCCTGGAGCTGCCCCCCAGCCTGGAAATGGGGGAGAAGAAGGAGGATCAGAGGTGTGGCTGACCTGATGGTGGCTGAGGAGGACTGAAGTGATGGTGGGAAGAACTGACGTGGGAACAGGACTGATTTAGAGGTTGCGGTTAGAATTAATTTCTGGGCCAGGATCAGGTAGATGTGGGGATGAGAGCTCCTGCAGTGGGGGCCTCAATCACCTTTCCCAGTAATTGTGGGAGAATGGGCAACACTAATTGTCACACAAACACTGGGGATGGGTGAGGGGAGCTCAACATTCAAAAGACAGAACAAAAATACTATGTATATATATTGCATAGGCCGCTGCAGCTGAGCCAATATAGTGGAGGAAGTAACTTCCTGCTCCTATAGACCAGTAGCAGATTAGTTCCTCTCTACAGCAAGTTGGGAGGAAGTTACAATTCCTTCATTTCTCTGCTCCTGGACAGCAGCTATGCAACTGTCCCTTGTTCTGAGCTAGATCTAGCCTTTAGTTATTTATTAAAAGCTCCCTAAATAAAAACACCTTTTCCCAGTGGAAATGTAAAATCTCTTATGTCTTTTTAAAGAGATGAATCTGGAAAATTATCCAGACCACTGGAGCTGCCACTTTAACATAAATATACCTCTTGAGTGTGATTAAGTAATTTAACAATGAGGGTGAACTACTTACTACTCTCTCTTGATATGAGTAAACAGTGGGTTATGTCTAAGGAGGAATGGGTAGTTAACTAAAACTAATGCTGAATTACCTGCATGATAGCCTGTAGCCTGAACACCTGTTAACACTTGTGGTACTTCAAGGAAACTAACTGAGCATTAGAAAAGAATTGTAACTATGGCTAGCCTGTTTATGTATTACCATGTTATTTCCTAGCACATGATAGTGTGTGCTACACTTGTATGAGCATAAATATGTCAATTGTTCTGGCAAAGACTGGTCTGGACCCAGAATGTGAAAGTCCACATCACAGTTAATAAGCTTTTTAGTCTTCATTTGATCTCCTTTTTCATGTTTTTTGGTTTATTTTCTTTCATGCTGTCATGGTAGAATTCCCCACTCTGAACCTTAGTGTCCAAAAGATGGGGTACCAGCATGAATTCCTCTAAGCTCAATTACCAGCTTAGTACTTGTAGCACTGCCACCAACCAGGAATTCCAGTGCCTGGTACACTCTGGTCCCCGAAAAACCTTGCCCGGGGACCTGCAAGACCCAGTCCCTCTGGATCTTAACACAAGGAAAGTAAACCCTTTTCCTCACCGTTGCCTTTCCTAGACTTCCCCTCCCTGGGTTACCCTGGAAGATCACTGTGATTCAAACTCCTTGATTCTTAAAACAGAGAGGAAAATTCACCTTCCCTCCTTCTTCTCTCTCCCCGTCCCAGACTCTCCCTGACAGAGAAAGTAATCCTAACACAGAGAGAAAATTAACCTTTCTCTCCCCCTTCCCTCCTTTCTCCCCACCAATTCCCTGGTGGATCCAGACCCAGTCCCCTGGGGTCTCACCAGAATAAAAAAACAATCAGGTTCTTAAACAAGAAAAGCTTTTAATTAAAGAAAGAAAAAACAGTTAAAATTATCTTTGTAAATTTTAAGATGGAATATGTTACAGGGTCTTTCAGCTATAGACACTGGGAATACCCTCCCAGCCTAAGTATACAAGTACAAATTTAAAATCCTTTCAGCAAAATACAAATTTGATCTCCTTCCAGCCAAATACACATTTGCAAATAAAGAAAACAAACATAAGCCTAACTCGCCTTATCTACCTAGTACTTACTATTCTGGACATATAAGAGACTGTATCAGAGAGATTGGAGAGAAACCTGGTTGCACTTCTGGTCACACTCAGAACCCAGAGAGAACAACAACCAAAATCTAACAGCACACACAAAAACTTCCCTCCTTCAAGCTTTGAAAGTATCCTGTCCCCTGATTGGTCCTCTGGTCAGGTGACACCCAGGCTCACTGAACTTAACCCTTTACAGGCAAAAGAGACATGAAGTACTTCTGTTCTATTAACCCTTGACTATCTGTTTTTGACACATTCTATGTCAGTTTTGAATACAGATGAAGCAAACTTGATGAAACTCCAGGTAGTCTTTAATTGCATTATTTAGGTAACACTTTGGATGTGATATTTAACTGCTATCCTATGTGTTGGTGGCCATGCCACCCAGTGATTTTGTGCAACCCGGTACCTGCCCAAACAAATGGTTCATCACTGGAGCTAGTTAGGAATTTTTTTTTGACAAAACAGCTTTTCATCAGAAAATGCCAATTAGTCAAAACAGAAACTTTTCATTGGAACATATTGGTTTTCACTAAACTTTTGTTGAGAAGGTTTCCCACATCCAGGATAAAATCTTTGCTCAAAATTAAAGAGAAAAATATCATCTCTGTTCAAAACAAGAAAGAGAGAGGGTACGTCTACACTACAGGATTATTCTGATTTTACATAAACCAGTTTTGTAAAACGGATTGTATAAAGTCGAGTGCACGGGGCCACACAAAGCACAATAATTCGGTGGTGTGCGTCCATGTACTGAGGCTAGAGTCGATTTCTGGAGCGTTGCACTGTGGGTAGCTATCCCTTAGCTATCCCATAGTTCCCGCAGTCTCCCCCACCCATTGGAATTCTGGGTTGAGATCCCAATGCATGATGGTGCAAAAACAGTGTCGCAGGTGATTCATTTGCCTTTGCAAGGTAGCTGAGACGGTTACCATCCCTATTGTACCGTCTGCCATGCCATTGTAAATTGGTGATGAGATGGCGGTTATCAGTTGTTCTGTACCGTCTGCTGTGCCATTGTAAATTGGCAATGAGATGACGGTTATCAGTTGTTCTGTACCATCTGCTGCTGTCATGGGTGCTCCTGCCTGGCCTTCACTGAGGTCGACCGGGGGCTCAAAGACAAAAATGGGAATGACTCCCCGGGTCATTCATAGATTCATAGACTCTAGGACTGGAAGGGACCTCGAGAGGTCATCGAGTCCAGTCCCCTGCCCTCATGGCACGACCAAATACTGTCTAGACCATCCCTGATAGACATTTATCTAACCTACTCTTAAATATCTCCAGAGATGGAGATTCCACAACCTCCCTAGACAATTTATTCCAGTGTTTAACTACCCTGACAGTTAGGAACTTTTTCCTGATGTCCAACCTAAATCTCCCTTGCTGCAGTTTAAGCCCATTGCTTCTCGTTCTATCATTAGAGGCTAAGGTGAACGAGTTTTCTCCTTCCTCCTGATGACACCCCTTTAGATACCTGAAAACTGCTATCATGTCCCCTCTCAGTCTTCTCTTTTCCAAACTAAATAAACCCAATTCTTTCAGCCTTCCTTCATAGGTCATGTTCTCAAGACCTTTAATCATTCTTGTTGCTCTTCTCTGGACCCTCTCCAATTTCTCCACATCTTTCTTGAAATGCGGTGCCCAGAGCTGGACATAATTCTCCAGTTGAGGCCTAACCAGCGCAGAGTAGAGTGGAAGAATGACTTCTCGTGTCTTGTTTACAACATACCTGTTAATACATCCCAGAATCACATTTGCTTTTTTTGCAACAGTATCACACTGTTGACTCATATTTAGCTTGTGGTCCACTATGACTCCTAGATCTCTTTCTGCCATACTCCTTCCTAGACGGTCTATTCCCATTCTATATGTGTGAAACTGATTGTTCCTTCCTAAGTGGAGCACTTTGCATTTGTCTTTATTGAACTTCATCCGGTTTACCTCAGACCATTTCTCCAATTTGTCCAGATCATTTTGAATTTTGAATTTTGACCCTGTCCTCCAAAGCAGTTGCAATCCCTCCCAGGTTGGTGTCGTCTGCAAACTTAATAAGCGTACTTTCTATGCCAGCATCTAAGTCGTTGATGAAGATATTGAACAGAGCCGGTCCCAAAACAGACCTGTGCGGAACCCCACTTGTTATAGCTTTCCAGCAGGATTGGGAGCCATTAATAACTACTCTCTGAGTATGGTTATCCAGCCAGTTATGCACCCACCTTATAGTAGCCCCATCTAAATTGTATTTGCCTAGTTTATTGATAAGGATATCATGCGAGACCATATCAAATGCCTTACTAAAGTCTAGGTATACCACATCCATCGCTTCTCCCTTATCCACGAGACTTGTTATCCTATCAAAGAAAGCTATCAGATTGGTTTGACATGATTTGTTCTTTACAAATCCATGCTGGCTATTCCCTATCACCTTACCACCTTCCAAGTGTTTGCAGATGATTTCTTTAATTACTTGCTCCATTATCTTCCCTGGCACAGAAGTTAAACTAACTGGTCTGTAGTTTCCCGGGTTGTTTTTATTTCCCTTTTTATAGATTTTATAGATTCCCTCCTTTATGCTTTATCTAAAAATAGAGTCAGTCCTGCCTAGAATATGGGGCAAGTGTACTAGAGAACCAGTGTACCAGAGAACCAGAGAGCACAGCCGCTCCTTGTCAGATCCCGCAGAAATGATGAGCTGCATGCCATTCTAGGGTGTGTCCCTGCAACAATCCCACCCGTTGCTTCCCTCCTTCCCCAACCCTCTTGGGCTACTGTTGCAGTGTCCCCCCATTTGTGTGATGAAGTAATAAAGAATGCAGGAATAAGAAACACTGACTTTTTAGTGAGATAAAATGAGGGGGAGGCAGCCTCCAGCAGCTATGATAGTCCAGGCAGGACAGAATCTTTTCTTTAGACATGAAAGGGGGGGTCCTGATGGAGATCAGCCCCCAGTTGCTATGATGAAGATGGTTACCAGCCGTTCTGTACTATCTGCTGGGAATGACCGGGATTCATTCCTATGTTTACCCAGGCACCCCCGGCCGACCTCACTGAGGCCAGCCAGGAGCACTCACAGGATGATGAGGACGGCTATCAGTCATTTTGTACTGTATGTCTGCCACCGGGGAGCGGAGGGGAGAGGATGCTGCTGATCAGTGCCGCAGCACCGCGTCTACCAGCAGCATGCAGTAGACATACGGTGACATTGAAAAAAGTCAAGAAACGATTTTTTCCCCTTTTCTTTCACAGGGAGGGGAGGTAAATTGATGAGATATACCCTGAACCCCCCCGGACAATGTGTTTGACCCTACAGGCATTGGGAGCTCAGCCAAGAATGCAAATGCTTTTTGGAGACTGCGGGAACTGTGGGATAGCTGGAGTCCTCAGTATCCCTTTCCTCCCTCCATGAGCGTCCATTTGATTCTTTGGCTTTCCGTTACACTTGTCACACAGCACTGTGCTGTGGCCTCTGTCTATCATAGCCTGGAGATTTTTTCAAATGCTTTGTCATTTTGTCTTCTGTAACGGAGCTGTGATAGAACAGATTTGTCTCCCCATACAGCGATCAGATCCAGTATCTCCCATATGGTCCATGCTGGAGCTCTTTTTGGATTTGGGACTGCATCGCCACCGTGCTGATCAGAGCTCCACGCTGGGCAAACAGGAAATGAAATACAAAAGATTGCTGGGCTTTTCCTGTCTACCTTGCCAGTGCATCCGAGTTCAGATTGCTTTCCAGAGCGGTCACAATGGTGCACTGTGGGATACCGCCTGTAGGCCAATACCATCGATTTGTGGTTACACTAACCCTAATCCAACATGGCAACACTGATTTCAGCGCTACTCCTCTCGTCGGGGAGGAGTACAGAAACCGGTTTAAAGAGCCCTTTATATCGATATAAAGGGCCTCATTGTGTGGATGGGTGCAGGGTTAAATCAGTTTAACGTTGCTAAATTCAGTTTAAATGCGTAGTGTAGACCAGGCCAGAGAGTGAGAACCTCTCCCAGCAGCAACTTGAAGCTGGGTCTCCTGCCAATAGCTTGTTGCCGTAATCAGAACATTGTTCTGGGATGGATCTCTCTCACTAGTTTTTTCACTAAAAAATTCAAAAATTCTTGGTTTTATCCTAGTGCTGAATGGGGAAAAAAATTGAAATCTTGAGGGAGGGGTGGGGAAACAAACCTTTTTCACCCACTTCTATTCATTGCTAAGGCTGTTTTTGCATTTGTACTGGGCAGAAGCAAAACTATAATGTTGGTTGTCCAAATAAAATTAGCAACAGCTCTCAGGACTTAAGGCCCTTAATAATTTAAGATAAAAATCCTACTTTGGGAAGACTTTGTGACCTCCGGCTTTTGTTTTTTCAGTATTAAGTCATTGATTAGCTACTGCACTTCCATTCTGTTTGTCTTTTGAATGCTTTCCAAAACTTAGATGTCTTTCACTACATCTCTCATCAGCCATCCCTTTCAGCTCCTATTAAAAACACTTTCTAGAAGGGATTTGTAGCACTTGCACTTTGTCAAAGGTGTGTTTTGTGTAGATGTGTTTGATAATGAAAGGTTTTTGGACCAGCTTTGTGCATTTCTGAGATCTATAAATTATGGGGAAAGCAGAAATGTATTCTCTGATTCAAGGATGATGTAATTATTCACACAAGTCTAGTCTTTTTGTTATCCTTCAACAAGTTCATCATTACTGAGGTTATCAAATTACACCCACAGTATGACAAATAAGGGGCAGATGGTGGGAATATATTTACTTAACTATTTATCCTGGTTCTTTAATCTGATAAACAATGGGTATTTTAATTCAAAACTGCATTTCATTGGCACTCAAGAGTCTTCACAGAATTGGACAACTTCAGGAAATATTTAGTTCAGTTGCTAGCAACAAGCTGGACATTTTGTAGTAGAATGTGTGTTTGGGGGACTTTGTTATTTTAGTTTGTGAGTTTCCTTTATACTGCATCTTTTACTCTTTGTCGTGCACTTACAGCGGTACATAGCGGATGGTGAAGATCTCTAGAGAGTTGCTCTGACAATTGCACACTTGATTGGGCCATTGATTTTTATTGAGTTCAGGAATGGCTTAATGTTAATCAACTTGTTCTACATAGAAAGGAAACAATTATTTTCAAAGACTGAAAATTAGGTTTAAACTGGAGGTGCTGAAAATCTGTTTAAAATGCAGTGTTGGATAGTGGCCCTGGCTGGATGGTAGGTAAACATTTAATGGGTTGCTGTGAATAAGTGAGGTTGGAATGGAACACCAAGAAACTTCATATCTATTAGTCAGTACATATTTAAAACATTACATCTTGGGGTAAGAATTGAAGCCTGTCTTGCACTCTTGACTCCCATGGAAATCCCATTTTCATGAGTCAGGAGTGCAGGACTGGGTCTGAGTTTTTCCAGTTTTCTGTGCCAGATAAATGCACAAATATGTATTTATTATTTCTGGAATCTGAGCAATTTATTAGACTGTTTGGAATATATATCTTTGCAGCATGCAGTGAATAGAACTGATATTGCTTCCTTGTGTACTCAAATGTCTCATTGACCTCAGCAGGAATTTTGGATGGGTCAGGCCGTACATGTTCATTTTTCATGTATTGTTGGCCAAGTGAAGGGAAGTCTTACACTCAGCTCCACAGCACTGTCTGATGGCAGTCATTAACACCTTAAAGTGTAATAATAATCCCCATCTCAGCTCTGCTGATCCTCCCAGTGCAGTTTAGAAGTGTTGACACACTGAATGACTTTTCTTCTAGGTAGAAAGAAAATAAATTAAAATGGTGGGTTGGAGGGAAGGAGAGGAAGGAGAGGGGAGGAGATCAAGGTACACTGGCATGAGAGGAAGGAGGCAATGGGGGCACATACACAGCCTGTGGCATGGAGGGGGGATAAATGGGGGACCCTGGCATGAAGAAAAAGAGATGGCACACAAAATCTCTGGCAGGGGGAAGAATGGAGAACCCTGGTGCGTGGGGGGAGGAGGGGAAAGGTGGGCATGAAGGACACACAGGGCCCCTGTCATGGCAAGGAAGGAAGAAATGGGGGGAACACAGAACCCCTGGTATGATGGGAGAATGTGGTACCCTGGTATGGGGAGAAGAGGCATGGATGGAAATGGAGAAATGGGGGGAGCACACAGATTCCCTGGCATGGGCTAAAAAGGGGAACAATGGTATGGGGAAGGTGGGTATGTGAGTAATACAGAGCCCCTGGCATGTAGTAGAGGGGAAATGGGGACAAGGAGGAAATGAAGGGGCACACAGAGCCTCTGGCATGGGGGAAGAATGAAGAAGGACTGGTGTTGGGTAGGTGGACAAGGGGACATATAGTGTCCCTGACATGAAGGAAGAGGTGGAGGATGGTACAGGGAGTCCCTGAAATAGAGAGGGATGTGAAGGTGGCACACAGAGTTTGCATGTGTGTGTTGGGGGTTGGCAGGGAATGGCAAGATGCAACAAGTACCTGATATGTTCAGTGGACTCAGCCTACAATAGAAAGCAAGTGTGTGACCCTCTAATTGAATAGTAATACAGATCGATGCTAAAACACCTTTGCTAATTTAGTGTTATGGTTGAGATTTTTAAATGAAATCTCAGGAAATTCAAAATTATGGCAACTCATTTGTTGCACATATGTAGTATTTGTTCTGTTACTCTGCAACAAATCCGGAGTACCTACAGCAAGCTACCAGTATTGCCAACTCTCATGATTTTATTGCGATTCTAGTGACTTAGGGGTGGGTTTTTTTTACCTGTCTCATGAAAATGTGTTGAAAGGCTGACAACTTACAAATCTTCCCTTAGTCAAAATGGCCCCCATCTCCCATTACTATCAATGGAGCTGAAGTCAGAAAGATGGCCATTATTTCCCTGATGTCTATACATACATTCATAGATTCCAGTGCCAATTGTGATAATCTAGTCTGACCTCCCATGTAACACAGGCTATAGAACTCTCTCAAAATAATTCCTAGAGCAGTTCTTTTAGAAAAACCATCCCATCTTGATTTAAAATTTTCCAGTGTTGGAAAGTCCACCACAACCTTAGTAAATTGTTAATTGCTCTGACTGTTAAAAGTTTATAGCTGATTTCCCGTCTGTAATCAAGTCACCCCTTAACCTTCTCTTTGTTAAGCTAAATATCTTGAGCTTCTTGAGTCTGTCACTATAAGATATTTTCTAATCCTTTAACCATTCTTGTGGCTCTTCTTTGAGCCCTCTCCGATTTATAAACTTCCTTCTTGAATTGTGGACACCTGAACTGGACAGTGTGTTCTAGCAGCGGTCACATCAGTGCCAAATACAGAAGTAAAGTAACCTCTCTGCTACCCAAGATTCCTCTGTTTATGCATCCAAGGATCCTATTAGCCCTTTTGGTGCCTGTGGGAGGAGCTGTCACAATGGTCTGAAAACATCCTGTGATTTTCATGGCTGGGCACGTGGACAGAGCTCTGTGCAAGAACCTCGGGCTGAGGACACAGGCCTCCCATGCCACTGAGCCTTGCATTCACGTATGGTCCTTGAGCAGAGATAATTTGATAATTGCAAAATATTTTCTTTGTGCATGGTGTTTGGCATGTCAGAGATGGCTTGTTGTAAGTAAAACACAGTGTGCCCACGCCTTTACTGATTACATACCTTTTCTTAAGTAGAAGAATTTCTAAGTGGGTGACATTTAAACCCTGATCTAATACACTGCAGCTGCAGTTGACTACACACTTTCTTAAAGGAAAATATGTGACTGGATTCTGTTTTGATTGAGTTAGTCCCCTTAAGAGTTGTACATCCCTGCCAAGGGCATATACAGCATGTAAAGTTTACTGATACAGGTCTCTTGAGTCATCTACTTGGCTCTAGTGTAGAGAAGAGAAAGTGCATCAGGCACAGTGTTTGGCTCACATTTAGCTTAGCTGCTGCCTCTGGAGGATAAGTCCACAGCAGACATAAACACAATAGAGTACGTATGCACTAGGAGGATTCAGCCAGCTTAAGCCCACTCCATACCTATTTTGCTAAAACAGAAGAATGGGGGCTACACCAAAAAACTCCCAAAGGATGCTCTTCGCTGTAACAAATGCTGTCTGCCAGCCTAATATTGATTCCTTTCCAAAGGAGCAGCATACACATACAGTCACCAGCACAAAAGAAAGGGTAAGATGCTGGATCCCTAGAGAGCAATAAGCTGACACTCAAATGAGAAACCTTCCTAAAGATACAGGATGGACCCACGCTATTACTAGCATAACACAATATATATATCTTTCGTCTCTATGTACTGCCCTTGATACTACACTGAGGATGTTAGCCTCTGTCAGCAGCACAACAAATCTTATTGGTGGGTCAGGAAATTCATACTTGCAACTCCGTGCTTTAACAAGATTTGTTTTTAAAAAGCAGGAGTATGTTGTGGAAGGCCAACTTTTCTGTTATGGGGTAGGCCTTACATCAGTTTACTGGTAAATCTGTCAGATGACTCAGTCAGACTAGCAGAGTTGAATGGTCTGTGTAAGAAGTCTAAAAATCCACTAGACATATTACAGTCTTATCATGGACAGTGCCTAATACAAAATGGATCCAATATCCTAAGGACTTCTTTGACGTTTATGACATAATACAGAGAGTTTTTAAAATGAGCATTCCAAGGTCTTCTGATTCCAAGTTCTTCTGTTTAAGGACTCTATTTTGCTATCCTAATTCTTGAGTAGTATTCAGTGTGACCAAGAGAACTAGAATCTGACTCTTTATTTTGTTATTTGGCAAGAGATCAGTAATACTAGGATTAAAATGGTTGAGATTCTGATAGTTCTGATTCACTGGTGATTCTATGAGTTTTTATTTTTGATGTGTTTGCAGCATTTGGCATTTCACTCTGAGTTTGGGGTTCAAATGCAACTCATAGCTCATCTGAAACCATGAACCATTGCCTGTTTTAATGTCAAAATCCTACAACACTTCACATAGAGGCTTACTCAAAAACATTGCAAGGTTTTAATGAAGCTGGGCCACATTTCAAGTCCATAACAAAACTCCAAGCTGAACTTCCTGTGGTTTTCTGTTTTGTAATGAAAGTTTCACACAATTCTCATGGAGAATTGCTGCATACTGATTCTATGTTTGGTAAATATGGGAGAGGGCTCAAGACAAATTTACCTCTGGGGCAACTGCACTGACCTCACAGAGTATGTATACATTGGGATCATGCCTCTTAGCCTGGGTGGACCAACATGTGCTAGCTCTGCTCTAGCTAGCATGCTAAAAATAGCAGTATGGACATTGAGACATGAACAGCAGCTAGCCACCGGAGTATAACCCTGCCCATCTCCCTGGATCCATGTTTGGGCATCTGTCCTGTGCTGCTTGGCTCATGATGCAATGTCCACACTGCTATTTTTAGTGCTCTAAATTGAGCAGAGCTAACGCATATTGTTAGCAGGCTGGTAGGCTCACTCCCAAATATAGTGTAGACATGCCCATAGGTACCTCAGTGATTAATCTGACCTAGTTAGAATTGTTAGAACCTATGCAATTGGCTTTTCAAGATAACAGCTAGAAAAATAGAAAAATGAATGTTTTGTAGGCAATAGTAGCATCACTGTTATTTTTCTCTTAATATTAACTTTTAAATTATGTATTGATGAAATCTAGCCTCTCCTTGAACTGTGCCAATTATAAACAATGACAATGCCTGGCTACAGCATCTGCAGGACACATTATTATTAATTATTATTATTATAGTTGTTTTGCGGTTGGTCCTCCACCTCAGCATGTGACAACATTCTCATTTCTGGTCCTGTCACTAAGGTCTAGCAGAGAAAACAAAATAAGGCTAAACCACTCTACCTTCTTCTCAAGTCTGTGGGCCATTTAGACCTGTTAATTTAACAGACTAGTTCTTCCAAATGATGGATCCATTCAGGAGAGCTACTCCAGCTCCCTAGGCAATGTAATGCATATTACAGTGAGGGTTATAAGCAACCCAGGGGTATTAGTGATGTCAATTCCAATTCACTGAACAGCCCAGCAGCCACAGCAGAGACCTGAAGGACACTTTCAAAAGTGTCTTTAATTAATGAGCACATATACAGCTAAAGCAAGCTAGAGCCACCACTAGACACTCTTGTTATCAAGAAACTCTTTCGAAATCACAGTGCACTATGTATCTAGAATATCTAGCAGAATTAGAGATTGAATTTGTTACATGCACTTTAACTGAGGTATAACCATTTATTAGAGAAATAGATTCGATATCAATCAATAAATACACTACTTCAGCCTCTAAGCAAGATCTTCTGGCTTTTATCTCCTTTCTGGAACATTCTCCTCTCTGGTCTAGCCTGCCTTGAGGGTCATAGGCCAAAATGTTCAAACTTGGCTGCCTCAAGTTAAATAAAATAAATAAGTGACTTGGCTTTTCAGAGGAGTTGAGGACACAAACTCCCACCATCAACAGGCCATTTTTTTTTACATACATAACATGAGGCAAGCAAGTTTGAAAATGTTGTGATTAGCCTCCAAGTTGGTCAAGTTGCTCCAGTTATCTTGCAGGAATATGCAAAAGGATCACCAAACCTTCCAAAAATTACCAAAGACCAAGGGAAGTCTAGAGATGATATAAGGTGGAAACTACTCTCCCTGAATCAAAAGGTCCTGACCAGGATAAGGGAAGGATCCCAGTGTAATTTTGATAAAACAAGTTCACTAAGTATACAAACCTTGAGACAAAAAGAACAGTGTTAAGAACACTTAAAAGGGGAATATTTATGTTCTAAATGAAATGGACAGTTTCTTGAGAGGCCGATCATAAATTTCTTTCCATTTCATCAGGAAAATCTTGGCAGAAGAGAGTTGAAACATTTTGTTATTGAGAAGTTCTTATTTTTTTGTTTATATTAGGAGGATTAAGTGAGACTATATAGGTTCCAAAATAAAAACCTTCCTGTGTAAGTTTGGATTTAACTGTAGCATTCAAATGGGGAAAAATGTTTGATTTTAATTATTTTAGGTGTATGAATTAATGGTTCTTATGTTTTTTATTTGAACATTAACAGTCACTCTCTTTCCATATTCCCCTTTTTCTTTCATTTTAACACCACTTAACATCTTGACATATATTATTGCATTAGATTCCATGGCGATGGGTACACGTAAGATCTTGGATAAAGAGAGAGATATGTGTGACTGATCATAAGTATCAAGAAAATAAATTATGGTTTGTCAGCACTGAGCCACTGCTTGATGGATAGGATGTCCAAACTATGCAAATAAGTCTAGTAGTTCCCTTTGTGTGCCTGCTTTAACTCTTTGATCCTCTACAATACATGATTCATTAAAATAGGCCTCTTCCTTCTTTAATTTTTATGATTCTATTAAGCCCTTGCATGCCAGCTATTTTGTAAATGAACTCTAGCTATTCTGTGTACATCGGCCAGGCTATTGGAATGTCATTTTACAATGTTTATATTGGACTGTTTACTGTACCTGGACCTTGAAAATTTATGTAAAACATGTGAGAAACTATATAAACAGAATTATAAATCCCTTTACCTGTCTATATGGCAGCAAAATAGGGAAATATCTAATTCAGAATATATCAGTCTTATAAAGTTATTAAAGAGGAATCTATTGTTCAATTGTATGTGTGAAATTAACTAAGAGCAGTGTAGAATAAAACAGTAATAACATACAACCATGTTTCTAGCCTGTGATTTCCTATTATGGAGTCTACATAGTTTAGAAAAATAATCCATTCATCTTTCAAAGCTAAATGATTAAGGTGTTTTTTTTCTTTTCTACCTCTTATCTGTTGAAATTATATAAAATTGAATTCTGCCAAGTCTAAACATATTTATGTTGCTTCTTTAAAACATATGAACTACTGTGAATAGAAAACCCTATCAATTTACTAGTTACCAAGGACTCAGCATATAGAACTACTTAATGAAATTGTACTACTGTATAATCAGCTAGAAAACTTTGCAGTGGGCAGGTTTTAACATTCAGTGTGTTTTCTTATGATAAACATTTGTCAATATAACACTATGTTGTGTCTGCTATATCTTGTTTCTACCATGACCTTTCATAACCACATGCCTGTTCTCTTTCTCTCCCTCTGAGAAAACCTTAACAACATTCTAATCATTATGAAGAGCAATTAACTGTCTTCAGCCAGCTGTGCTACTGAACTCATCTGGGATCAGAATCAAACTTGTTCTTTAGTACAGATCTGCCTACCCAGGCATGGCAAGCAGGTCTAGGACTGGCAGGTTTTTAAATGTGAAAAATTGTTACTTGCATGAAGTTTAAGACGCTTAGGGTAAAGTGCAAACTTCTTTGTCCAATAACGTGAAATGAGGATACAGAGCCACAGTCATGGTAGATCTAGACTGTCTATAAAAATGTGTGAGTTTTTTAATAACACTCTTTTTAAGATCTGCATTTGAAGTTTGGGACCTTTTCACTGATATTATTATAGAAAGTGGCATTGCCTTGACCAAGCACAGCTTTTGTAACAGGTGTTTCGTTCCCCTGCTCAAAAGAGAAAAATAATGTCTTTAATGCACTATTGCCGTAGGAGCGTTGCAAAGATTAATTGAAGAATATTTGAGTAACTGGAAAATATTTATGAAGCAGCATGAAGTGAGATCATAGTCTGGTTTTGCTGTAGGTTTTGTAAAAAACTATCTTTCAATTCATTTATTGTAGTGCTTGCAGTTCCTCTTTACTGGCAGATGAAACAATAATAAATATTGAGCAAGGTTAATTGGTACCCAGAGATTTTAATAAATACAAAAAAAAAAGTGAAACCAGTCTACACCTGTTATCTCTTGCCAACTGTTCTTTGAATTGCAAAAATTCAAGCTGATGATGCACTACTAGCTTTATAAAAACAGCAGTATTTTTGGCATTTATAGCTTAAAGGTTGTATGCAAAAATTGTGTAATCATCTTAGTTGAGATGACTTTACAACAAAGAGTTTTTTTTATACAGTCTAATTATTTTCTTTATCTGTTATTAGTTGTTGTGAAATACATTTGCAACTTGCTCAGAACTTTAACCTGGCTAGCATATAAGGAAAATGCCTATGATATTTATCATACTGGTATTCTCTGACAATGGAAACAATCTGTAGTAGTTTGTTCCTACAGAAAATGTATGTTGTTGTTTTTTTCAGAGAATTCCAATCTTAATTAACTATTATACATTAATGATCTAGAAAATATTACTTTGATTAGCATAATTCCCACAAATGTGTGAAGAGTGATGCATATTTGTGTGAGAGTGTTTAACTGAAGAAACTGCTTCTCTTGGCTAGTTTTTTTAAAGGAAGGTGGAAGTTAGGTGAATCAGCTGAAACCAACACTATGCTATATTATAGATTGGTTCCAGAGAATGCTAGAAGTGAGACTTTCAGCTGTGTGAAAAACTCAGCCTCTATCTGTAGCCAAGGAAATTATGTCCACATTCATGTCTTCTGCACAGCAAATGCATATCACTCATTTGGAGCCTATTTCCAGTGATGCTGCTGATTGACAGCATGCTTAACTTCCTCTGGGGTTAAAATATTTAGGACAGTGCATTGTCACGAGTTACTGCAGTTTTGGGTCCTGATCCTGAGAAGGGCTGAGCATGTTCAGTTCCCACTGAGGATCAGGCCACAGATTTGGCATATGGTGTATTCTTGCACGCTTGAAACGCAGAAGTTAAAATGTCTTCTCCGTAAGTAGTATTGCTTCACTGTAACTATTCTAATATGTTGTGTAGCATGTTATTTGTTCCAATGACATTATTTGATATGAAGAGAAACTATGCTCATTGTTAAATGCAAAACCCCTCTGTTAATGCAGCCCTAAGGTTGAGACCAACATTTTCAACCTTTAGTGTCTCTTAAATTGTCAGGCCCCTTTTATTTCAGAGTCTAAATATGGATTTAAATGTAAAAAGTCCAGCAGTTCTGAGTTAATGTTCAGAACTTAACCTTCTACCCACTGGGTGTATACAATAGGGAACTAGGAACTAACTGCAGTGTTCACCTGGTGTCAGTCGTATACTATCTGAATGGTTCCTGAGGCTCATCTATCTACGTTAAACTCTTGAAGCTCAAACAGCATGAGAACTAGATTAGGGATATGCTCACTGTGTGATTCTAAATTAGGGAAGGTTATAGATTTGTTCAACTGGAGGACTGGCTGGCTGCAAGCAGGACATGGAGATAGATTTGCCAACTTTCTAATTGCACAAAACCAAACACCCTAGCCTGAACCCTGCTCACTATATTCCCACACCACCCCTGTTGACTCTCTCTCCTCCTCCACTCTCACTCACTTTCACTGGGCTGGGGCAGGTGGTTGGGGTACAGGAAGGGGTGAGGATTCTAACTGAGGGCCCAGGCTTTGGAGTGGGACCAGAAATGAGGGGTACAGAGTGTGGGAGGGAGCTTTGGGCTGGGGTGGGGGATGACAGGTTTGGGATGCAGAAGGGGGCGCTGTGTTTTGGGGAGGCTCGGGGCTGAGGTGCAGGCTTAACTCGAGCAGCTCCTGGTCAGTGGCACAGTGGGATTAAGACAGGCTCCCTGCCTCTCCTGGCACCACGCTGTGCCCAGAAGCAGCCAGCAGGTCCAGCTCCTAGGCTCCACATGCTGCTCTTGCCCACAGGCATCACCCCTCCAGCTCCCATTGGCCGCGGTTCCCGGCCAATGGGAGTGTGGAGCTGGTGTTCAGGGCAGGGCAGCGCACGGAGCTCTGTGGCCTCCTAGCCTAGGAGCTGGACCTTCTGGCTGCTTCTGGGGCACAGCGCAGTGCCAGAACAGGCAGAGACTAGCCTGCCTTAGCCCAGCAGCACCGCCGACCAGACTTTTAACAGCCCAGTTGGCGGTGCTGACCAGAGCCGCCAAGGTCACTTTTTGTTGAGGCTTTCCAGTCGAAACTGGACACCTGGCAACCCTACCTGGGGCAGTAGAAAGTCACATAGTTAAACAGTTTGAGGGTCAGGATCCCCAGCAGCATATCTGCAGCATTTGGGGCTTAGAGAGAATCTTATTTATTATAGACATAGCTGGGAGCACCTCCTGTTATTGAGATTGCCTGACACTTCCCATTATAAAACTCTATTTTCAGTTGCTTTTGACTTTGCTAGCACTTTAACTATATAATCTGAAATCTTCCAGGCCAGGAATTTGCCTCAGGCTGAGATTTTTGCCGAAACAGTTCAGCCATCCCTGAATATAAGACATGGGGAAAATGTTGTTTTGTCACGTTAAATAAGTTGTGTAACCTTTCTAACCCTTTTCTTTTAGAAGCTCTAATGCCCCAAGGCTTTGGTTAAGGGACTTGAAATTTGACAGGGAGGTAGCCATTGTGTCAGAGAGATGCCTTTGCCTTCCCTCTGAAAAACTGCCCAAGGTTGGCCAAATTGGAGATTCTCCACTAAATTCTCCAAAGATTCTATCTCCACTGAGCCTGCTCCAGCCCAAAGTGATGGGGTCATACAGGACTTCCCCTGCAGTTGTGCTCCTAGCTGCTTCAGGCTGGCATAGCATTGGGTATCAGAATTGACAGCAAGGAGGCTTTCTCTCCTGGGCTTTCAAAGTTCCCCATGCTGGGACCATGTAGGAGAAAGCTGCCCAATGTGAATGCAGAAGGGACAGCAACCGTGCCTGGAGGAAGGTGAGAGGAGTAGATTATGGTGGGGGCAGAGGCTAGGATTGGAGCCTGGAATAGTGAGGGGAAAGAATTGGAATGGGCGCTGGGGGAGACTGGGACTGACTGGGCATGGGGACTGGGACTTGGTGTAGGGGAGAAAACTGAAATTGGCTGGGAAGAGAGACTGATACTTGGAGACAGGGATGGAGAGTGGGACTGGTAGGGCATGGAGAATGGGAATGCTTGGGCAGAGAGATTGGGACTGGGAGCCAGGGCAGCGTAGCGATGGTGGGACTGGGACTGGATAGGAAGGGAGACCAGGAAATGGTGAGGGGAGGGGTGGAGGCACAGGGAGAGGGGAGGCATCTGACAAGGCACTGGGATGCCAGGGAACACCTGGGAAATAGCTGGGCAAAGATCCTGGGAAAACAAACCTGGGGGGGGGGAAGAGACTAAAATTGGATGAAAAGCTCTGGGAGGGAGATTGGGACTGGGATTCAGTGGGGGGTAAGAGGGCTGGGAGCACTGGGGAGAGAAACAGATCAGATGAGTATCTGTGAGGGAGGGGGCCATGGGAGTGAGTATCCCTAATGTGTAAAACAACACTCTGCCATCATGTATTTAACACATGTTTATTACACACACAAAAAACATATTAAACCTAGAGCTGGTTGGAAAGCTTTTGTCTAAACAATTTTATGCCAGAAAATGCCTATTTAGCAAAAATGAAATTTTTCACATTTTATTCATTTCAACCTACTTTTCTTTTAAAAATGTTGATTTTTTTTGAAAATGTCAAACCATCCCACTCCAACATTTTCTGAATGAAAAGTGTAGCTTTTTCGTGTTGAAATTTACTTTTTTTGATATAAAAATAGTCCCAAATATTAATTAAATGTTTTTTTCAAAATGAAATGATTTGTTTGGCTTGAAATCTCACATTTTTTGTGAGACAGAAAATCTGTTTTCCAACTAGCTCTAGGTAAAACAACATTATTGAGATTGCAAAAGTCCAGCACTCATAAGTTAGGAAATGCCAGAATTAAGGTGGCCTGTGTAATCTAAATTTGTCTCCCTTGTGTGTATATATTATGATACAGTCTTTAATTACAAGTATCAGAGGGGTAGCCATGTTAGTCTGGATCTGTAAAAGCAGCAAAGAATCCTGTGGCACCTTGTAGACTAACAGACATTTTGGAGCATGAGCTTTCGTGGGTGAATACCCACTTCATCACATGTATCTGATGAAGTGGGTATTCACCCACGAAAGCTCATGCTCCAAAACGTCTGTTAGTCTATAAGGTGCCACAGGATTCTTTAATTACATAATCTCATAGTATTTTTTCCACAAACTCCTGCCTCATTCAGTGCAGAGGAGTCACCATGCTCTGGGGATGAATCAGGGTTCTGTAATGAAGGAGGCTGTTTGAGGACCCCGTTTCATTTGTTGCAGAAATTGGAAAGTGTATAGTTAATGAGGCTGGGGATTGCAGGAAGAAAGGATGCTTTAATGTTTAAGGCAGCTGAATACTATCCTGGAGAATTGGATACTATCCCTGCTTCTGCCACAGAGTTCCTACATGATGCTGGGCAAGTCACTTAAACCAAACTTTTCACAGATGGTCTCTAATTGTGTGTTCCTTGTTTTCTGAGTGCTCCACTTGACACCCTGGGGTCTGATTTGCAGAAGTGCTGAGCACTCACAGCTACAACTGAACTCAGTGGAATCTGTGCTCTGAACATATAACGTACTGTATAATAAGTACTCTGAAAAATCAAGTCCTAGGCAGCCAAAATCAGGGCCACCCAGAGGATTCAGGGGGCCTAGGGCAAAGCAATTTCGGGGCCCCCATCCATAAAAAAAATTGCAATAATATACAATACTATATTCTCGTGGGGGCCTCTGTGGGACCTGGGGAAAATTCCCCACTTGCTCCCCCCAGCCACGGGAGGCCCTGGGAAAAATAAACCTTCTGCATCTCAGCACAAACCCAGTTTTGAGAAAACTGCTTTACAAAGTATCACTGGTTCTCAGCATCAGCTAATGCTAAAAGGCATTAAAGCTCATTAAAAAAATGGGACAAATATTTTCCATCAAAACTTTTTTTGGATTGAAAACTAAGCGTTTTTAAAAAGCAGAAAAAAATCACAGACAATGTCTGCTTTCCTTCAAAATTTGTTGTGTTTTTTTAAATTGAAAAGCTGAAATTAGTCTGCCAAAACCTGAATATGGTTTGGAGTTTCAGAAGTGTGTGGCCAAATATTTGCTGCTTCCTGTGTTTGATTGCTTAAAGAAACAATAAAAAAATTCTGCTTAAAAAAAATCCAAAACTTTTGAACCACCTCAGTTTGTGACCAAACGCCTGAGCCCATCCAATCAGAGATTTTTCCAGGTTTCTGATACTCTGCTGGCTTCCTTAACTCATATCTGTCTC
Source organism: Gopherus flavomarginatus (assembly GCF_025201925.1). NCBI lineage: Eukaryota > Metazoa > Chordata > Testudines > Testudinidae > Gopherus > Gopherus flavomarginatus. Next base: position 181,713,122 of record NC_066620.1, on the reverse strand, counting down.
CATAACTTTGGGTTCATTTAGGTTAGAACATAAGAACAGCCATACTGGGTTAAACCAAAGGTCCATCCAACCCAGTATCCTGTCTACCGACAATGGCCAATGCCAAGTGCCCCAGAGGGAGTGAATCTAACAGGTAATGATCAAGTGATCTCTCTCTTGCCATCGATCTCCACCCTCTGACAAAGAGAGGGTAGGGACACCATTCCCTACCCATCCTAGCTAATAGCCATTAATGGACTTAACCTCCATGCATTTATGTGTTTCCTAGAGACTGGCTCCATGGGGTCCCTCACAAACTGGAGACAGTTACTGTGGGTTTGTCTTTAGTATAGCTTATGTACATACCCTATGAACTGAGCATTTGAGCTTGTTCCAGAATCTGGAATGAGCCTATGTTGTGAAAACTGAAATGCTCAAAATAGCACATGCATGTGAATGGACACAGGTGCTAAAATTAAATTAACCCAGAGGTTCTCAAACAGGGGGATTGGGACCCCTCATGAAGTCACGAGGTTATTACTGGTGGTCGTGAGCTGTCAGCCTCCGCCTCTAACCCTGCTTTGCCTCCAGCACTTATAATAGTGTTAAATATATTAAAAAGTGTTTTTAATTTATAAGGAGGGGGTCGCACTCAGAAGTTTCTTATGTGAACGGGGTCACCAGTACAAAAGTTTGAGAACCACTGAATTAACCCCTTTGAAGCCTCAGGGAATGCAAGGGAGAAGGGTCTTCCTTGGTAGGGTGGGGAAGGAGGTAGGCGGTGTAGGATATTGCTCTTCTCATGTGATCCCTCCCCTCATGGCTAATTTTAAATGAAGCTACCCTCCCCTGACATGAATCTCCCCTGAAATTAAATACAGACTATAATTTGGCATTTGAGAAGTGAAAGGGATGGTAGCCCTAATGGAAAAGCTAACAGCTTGGCTCTTCTGCAAGCTTCAAACTGCTGAATGAGCTTTAGAGTAGGGAGGCTGTGCCTCCCAAACAGCCTTGTCCTGCCCCCTATCTGACCCCCACCCACTTCCTGCTCCCCAACTGCCCACCCCACTCAGAATCCCAAAACCATCCTGCTCCTTGTCCCCTCACCGTCCCCCAGAGACTCCCCCAACCACCACCCTGGAACCCCACCCCTGCTCCTTGTCCCGTGACTACTCCGACCCCTATTCACCCCCGTGCTGAATCCTGACAGACCCCCGAAATGCCCCTGATCCAACCCCCTCATTCCCTGTCCCCTGACCGCCCCCGCAACCTCTGCCCCCTCCCTTTCCTCTGACTGTCTCCGGGACTCCCTGATCCTTATCCAACCCCCTCTGGCCCCACCCCTTACCCCTGGCTCCCCCCTCACCCAGAGCTTCAGCACATCCAGGAGCATCCCTGGCCAGCTGCAGCGTGGCTCCGGCAGGGCCTGAGCTCCTCCCCGCTCAGAGCTGCATGGTAAGGGTGCAGGGCTTCGAGCTCCAAGTCAAGCAGAGGTGGGGTTGGGCCGGGGCCAGGGAGGGAGCCTCAGCCATTCTCATGGGGGCTCCTGTGGAGCCCAGGGCCTCAGGCAAATTGCCCCACTTGCCCCCCCTCTGAGCGGCCCTGGCCAAAATTAGTGAGCACTTTTGGCCTAAATTTCTCTGTGCCTCAGTTTCCCATCCGCTTCCTGCAGGCCCCATTGGCCTGGAGCGGCAAACCGTGGCTAATGGGAGGTGAGATCAGCCAAACCTGCGGATGCAGCAGGTAAACAAACCGGCCCGGCACGCCAGGGTGCCTACTCTGATGGGCTGCGTGCCAAACATTGCTGATTCATGCTATATTATAATGCACATACAAAAGGGATCCAAAATAATGTTAATCTTAATTCTGACATTTCCTGACTTTGGAGAGTTTCACTTCTCAACCTTAATAATGATCTTTTAAGAGTTGGTCTCTTTCCTATTGCAATATCATTACATATACTGCTAAAATTCAGAATTCTGTTGTTCAATTTATTATCCTTTCTTACATTTCCATGACTGTGATATTTTATTGGATTAGTACCTGATGTGCACAAATCAGGCTTCTGCAGAATCTCATAGGATACTTTAACAATCCAGGAATCATCCAGCAGGAGGGACAACCTGATAACCCAGGGGCCAACCCCATGCCTCCTTAAACAGTGAAACAGATGTGGATCCACAGTATGCAGTTGGGCAAGATTTTGGGAGCCTGAGCAGAAAGGGGCAGATCACCAGCTTATTTCAGGCAAGGCTCTACTTTTGACAATGAGCAAGTGTGAGGACCACCATCTTGGTCTACGCGCTGGGGACTGAACCAGAGACTTCTAGAGTAAAAAGCATGAGATGCTACAAAATAACTTATAGAGCTGGGAACTGTAACAGCTCATAGCCTCTGTGGATTGGACCAGAGGGGGACCTGTGTATTACAGAAAGATATCTGAAGATAGAGCTAGTGGATCCTCAACTGCACAGAATCCATCAGCTGTTCTTTGTATGTGTAAAAGTAAAACAGGGACTAGCTGGAGGAGATTATTCCTTCCCCTTCTAGAAGTCCCCTGAAAATCACTTCATTGTATGGTTACTCAAATAGTGTGCTGTGCATATGGTTACAATGACTAGCCCTTTTATAGTGCTTATTATCCATAGGTCTCAAAATGCTTTTGCTAATCGTTCTTTAATTAACAGATTTTAGAAGTCTAGCATTGAGAAGGCAGCATGCAGGCTAAGCTGGCTGAGCAACTGCTAGTGGTTTGGTTGCAGCTCAGCACCGTTTCCAAGCAAGATGGTTAGGGTTGTCACTGTGAAAGGTAGAGTGGGCTATCTACTGGTCTCGAAAGGATTTGCCTGCTTGTACAGCCTGCCACAAAAATTGAATGAAAACTGCATTTAGAATTGTGGCAATGTTCTCTTGCAATATTCTACAGCATGTAGAATGCATTTAAAATATGATGAAGCCACTCAATATTAATGATAGCTAAAGTGATAGGACAGCATAATTAAAAACACCGAAAGTATTGTGTCACTGTCATATACCATGCTTCCTAAAAACTGGCATTTTTAGGGCATTTTATGAAAACACTTGGCAATATATTCTTTATTACAGGAGATGAACCGAAATCTCAGGGAAGAAAATTGTGTAAAGGAGGCTGGAGCACAAACATGTACCTGTTATAAGAACAGCAGAGTATGAAAGCACAAATGTATCGCACATTTCTTCTATAAAAGGAAATGAACAAGTCGGGGAGGTCAGTGTGAAACAGTGAGATCTGGGAGGTGAAGTCAATTTGGTAACTCTAATATTGTACACAAGGAGCCAAATTCTGGTTAGCTTGTCTGCTGATACACCTATCAGACAAGTAGCAAGCCAAAGGGTAGCCTGCTGCAAAATTTTTCCTCCTCATTTCTGGCTCCTCTGAAAACTCTTGCAAGGTAGCTATGCTTGCACTTCCTGACCCCAGGCTGGTGTTCCAGGGAACTCAGGGGCATGGTGCACATCTTTCAGTGAATACATTCTGACCTGGAAATGGATTATAACCCAGCCACCAACTTTTCATCTTTGCAGGAATAATCTGCACAGAAGGCTCTGCCTGGGGCTGCAACAAGCGAGAATGTAGATCTACATTATATTTTTAGCAATAATGTGTTTGTCTGGGAGCAATTTTTTGTAGTGCTAGAAATAGGCTCATTACTTGGAGAGATTTATCTGGTGGTCCAAGAAATTGGATTGGGAGCAACTATAGTGCAAGTTGGGAAAGAATAGGGTGGCTACATGAGGATATTGGAAATATAGGTGAAAGGAAGATGGTTTGACCTGGGAATGGTTTTACTTGGTGGTAGCAGAACTCAGAATAGGTGGTGTTTGCTAGCAATTAAAGATAGGATTGTGTAGGGAAAGTTGCACATTATCACTAATGGAGATGAAACAGGTAGTTGAATCTGGTGTCTGGAGACAGGAAAAATTGTGAGGTGGGTTTGGGATCTCTCTTGAAACTGACGCCTAACAAAAATTCTTTTCAAGAGAATTGGATTAGTTTCCTTCAAGCTGACCTTGGGCTTGCCTCCAGTTGAGATTAAGCACTCAACTTCATTGCTTCTGTTGAGCTTCCCTGAAAAACAAACACTCAAAGCCACTTAGACTCCCCTGAAATAACCTCTTTTCTTCTCATTACTTCCTTGTCTCCAGTAGGAAATCACAAGCAACAAAACCCTACCAAAACAAACAATCCCTGCCCTCAAATACAATTATAAATAATCAAAGTCTTCTTTTAAGAAATAACCCCTTACAGGTACAATGTGACTTACCTTCAGAATGTCTCTTGCCAATTACATTCTTTAAGAAACACTCAAGTTAAATAGAAGCAGACACACAGTTATTAAAGGGTTGTGGTGAAGCATATAAATCCTGGAGCTTTTCATAAGAATTTAAGAATGGCCAATGGTTCATCTAGCCCGGTATTCTGTCTTCCGACAATGGCCAATGCCAGGTGCTTCAGAGGGAATGAGCAAAACAGGGCAATTATCGATTGATCCATTCTATATCATCCACTACCATCTTCTGGTAGTCAGAAACAAGGGACATCCAGAACATGAGATTGCATCCCTGATCATCTTGTCTAATAGCCATTGATGGACCTTTCCTCCATGAACTTATCTAATTTGTCTTTGAAACCTTTATAGTTCTGGCCTTCGCATCCCCTGGCAATGAGTTCCACAGTTGGACTGTGTATTGTTTGAAGAAGTACTTCCTTTTGTTTGTTTTAAAACTGCTGCCTATTAATTTCATTAGGTGACCTCTAGTTCTTATGTTACATGAAGGAGTAAATAACGCTTTCTCCACATCATTCATGATTTTATAGACCTCTATCATATCCTGCTTTAGTCAGCTCTTTGCCAAGATGAAAAATCCCAGTCTTTTTAATTTCTCCTCATCTGGAAGCTGTTCCATACCCTTAACCATTTTGTTGCCCTTCTCTGTACCTTTTCCAATTCTAATATATCTTTTTTTGAGATGGGGCAACAAGAAATGCATGGAGTATTCAAGGTGTGGGCGTATCATGGATTTGTATAGTGACATTATGATATTTACTGTCTTATCTATCCATTTCTGAATTATTCCTGACATTGTTCACTTTGACTTCCACTGCACTTTGAGATGCTGTTTTCAGAGAAATATCCACAATGACTTAAGATCTCTTTCTTGAGTGGTAACACCTAATTTAGATACCATCATTTTGTATATATAGTTGGGATTATTTTTTTCAACGTGCATTACTGTACATTTATCAACACTGAATTTCATCTACCATTTTGTTGCCCAGTCACCCAGTTCTGTGAGATCTCATTGTAACTCTTCTCAATCTACTTTCAACTTAACTATTTTGAGTAATTTTGTATCTTATGCAAATTTTGTCACCTCACTCTTCACCCCTTTTTCCAGCTCATTTATGAATATAGTGAACAGCACTGGTCCCAGTACAGATCCCTAGAAGACACCACTATTTACCTCTCATCATTCTGAAAACTGACCATTTATTCCTACCTTTTGTTTCCTATCCGATTAACCAGTTACTGATCTATGAAAGGACCTTTTCTCTTATCCCATGATTGCTTATGTTGCTTAAGAGTAATTGGTTAGGGACCTTGTCAAAAGCTTTCTCAAAGTCCAAATATGTTATATCCACCAGATCACCCTTGTCCACATGTTTGTTGACCCCCATCAAGGAATTCCAACAGATAGGTGAGAGATGATTTCCCTCTACAAAAGCTCTGGTGACTCTTCCCCAACAAATTGTGTTCATCTATGTATCTGATAATTCTGTTCTTTATTATAGTTTCAAGCAATTTGCCTGTGACTGAAGTTAGGCTTACCAGCCTGTAACTGCCAGGATCACCTCTGGGGCCTTTTTAAAAAATTGGTGTTGCATTAGCTATACTCCAGTCTTCCAGTACAGAAGCTGATTTAGGTGACTAGCTTCCTCATTTTTATAGTTCCCATTTCTGAAGTTAAATGCTACTGTGGTGGACTTCTTTGGTATTTTCCACCCCACAAGGATGTTAAATTTAATTATAATATGGTTGCTATTACTTAGAAGTTCAGCTGTATTCACCTCTTGGACCAAATCCTGTGATCTATTTAGGATCAAAACAAGAATTGCCATTTCCCTGGTGGGTTCCAGGATTAGCTGCTCCAAGAAGCATTCATTTATGATGTCCAGAAATTTTATCTCCACCTCCCATCCTGAAATGACGTGCCTAGTCAATATAAGGATAGTTGAAATCCTCCATTATTATTAATTTTTCTATTTTTATAGCCTCTCTAATCTTCCAGAGCATTTCACAATCATCATCACCATACTGGTCAGGTAGTTGGTAGTATATTTCTACTGCTAAATTCTTATTATTCAAGCATGACATTTCTATCCATAGTGATTCCATGGTACAGTTTCATTCATTTAAGATTCTTCTTATATTTGACTCCATGTTTTCTTTCACATATAGTGCCACTCCCCCACCAGCATAGCCTTCTCCATCATTCCTATATATTTTTTACCCTGGTATTACTGCGTCCCATTGATTATCATTGTTCCACTAAGTTTCTGTGATGCCTATCAATATCTTCATTTAATAAGAGGCACTCTAGTTCACCCATCTTAGTATTTAGACTTCTAGCATGTGTATACAAGCATTTATAAAATGTGTCACTTTTTAGCTCTCTGCCATTGTGTGATGTAATTGAATGGAACTCTTTTTCATTTGATTGTTTCTCTTTATTTCCTACATGTACTTTATCAACTTCTATCTTTTCCTTGTTATTGGGACATAGAGAATCCTCATTTTATAGATCCTTCCTTAAGGAATGTCTCTGTCCAAACCATGTGCTCCTCTGTACCTGTCGGCTTTCCCCCAGCCCTTAAATTAAAAACTTCTCTACAACCTTTTTAATTTTACATGCTAGTGTAGCCTATAGGATTAATCTGCTTGCTTATATATATATCTTCTTATAGTTTAAGTATTTGGTTTATTGTAATAGATTTATATTAAAATAAGTTTGGCTGGAATGCAAGAGACCTACAGGCCATATCCTGTATGTTAAGCTAAAGCAAAGTTAGCATATCTATATTATGATCTTTTACTAAGAAAGCAAAGTTGACCTATAGCTTGTTACCTAAATCGACAAGTACCCACGCCTATGTCTATGACATTTTTGCTAAACCAATAGACAATGGAGAATGGCATAGAGGTTTTTTCAATGTTGTACCCATGGACTTAAACAGGTACACCACAAGGAAACTTATGTGCGTATGTATGTCATCAGTACGTACATAAGTACTAGCTATGGAGTAAGCGTACTCTAGCATTTTGTGGGTGAGGAATGAAATTTGGACATAGGAGGAAGGATTTCTGGCACTTATACCCTATAAAAGAAGTGACCCACCTCACTAGAGTATTCTCACTTTACTCTGTTCTCACTTACTTCCTCCACTCTCTAACTATTCTATCTATCTATGATGACTGCTACTATTAGTAGGCTGTACTTGTTCTTCTTAAATTTTCTAAGTTTCAAGGGAACTAGGCTAAGCTTGGTTTTCCTAAGCTTTTATTCTTAGTTTGTTTGTTTGTTAGGTTTTGATTTTAAGTTAGTCAAGTAAACCCTAAGTAGCATTAGCTTTTTCTAAGCACTGCACCCCTCACTCAAGAATTGAGAAACCTGAACTGCAAGGCTGGTCCTATGTCTCTTACCACCAGGTTATCAAGGAAGGATGTGAGTATATTAACCAAATCTTTGTTGCATATAATACTATGTTATCGTATGTATCTTTTGAATAGCACTAATGCAATTGTAACTTTGTAATTCTGAGTGTTTTACCATTTACTTACTATTATTGATTTTAATAAAAAGTCTTTAAGGCTATATCTGCCTCAGTGTGAGCTTCCTGTCATACTCTAAAGGGTCCTTTATAAATTCTTTGGAGCCTGATTCGGGACAAGAACTTTTATCTTCTTATCAAACAGATTGGCGAGCCTAAAACCCATACTATTAATATTAATACATCATTATTATTATTAAATTAAACTGATAAATTAAATAGTTAGTACACCCTAAATCAGGTTACACTAGCAATCTAGTTCAATTTTGGTATAGGTGGAGTCCATCCTTCCAGTGTAGGCTCCTCCTTTCCTCCAAAGGATCCCCAGTTCTTAAGCCAAAACCCCTCCTTCCTAAACAGTTGTCTCATCCATGCATTGAGATCCTTCAGTTCTGCCTATCTGGCATCACATATGGAACTAGAAGCATTTCAGAGAATTCTACCATGGAGGTCCTGGACTTCAATCTCTTACTTAGCAGCCTAAATAAGGCCTCCAGGACCTCTTTTCTATCTTTCCCTATATCATTGGTACCTTCATGTACCATGACCACCAGGACCATGACTCCTCCCCAACACTGCACATAAACCTATTAAGATGTCTCAAGAGATCCACAACCTTTGCACCCAGAAATTTTCAGTATTACCTCCCATGCCAAAATGTAATTAGGATTACATTACATAGAGCTGAATCACTTCACTTAGTAATCGGTAAGGCACATTTACATGGCTCACTGAACTACATACAGTGCAACAAAAGATGGGTGTTTATTATGGCAGAGAACAGTAATAAAAGCACGAAAAAGTAATGAGGCATATGCAGCTCCCTGTTCTGCACAGAGGTGCAATAGCTAGGGCTTGCACTAATGCTCAAATCTAACTCACCACCATCTATAAATATTTCTGCCAAAGGAATTTGCAGAGATCTGAAATGTCAGACTGTGAGTCCTCCAATTCCATTTTGACCTCTTTTTGACAGTCTGAAAACATAGTCTCAGAGTCTGGAAAAAAGAAAACATTCATGTCCAGCAAAGAAAACTCTGTTTGGTGAAAAATAAAGATAGCATATAATACCATAAGAAATCTTTCAAATGCTATTTAATAGATCCAAATGTCTCCTTTTTGACCAGTATCTACACTGAATAAAAACAGATGATTTTGATTAGAATTTCCCTGGCTTTAAGACTATTATTATAATACAGGATGAGAAATGATAAAATCTTCCAGTTCTACCACTTTGAAAAGTCTTATGCTGTTTGCATTTGTTATTTCCCTTCTATTTTCCATAAAGTCTAACTTGGCTTTTTAAACTTTGTCACCCTTACACACACCCACTTTCCCCCTCCATTGTCCATTTCTCTCACTACTATATGTTGCATATACTTGCTGATCTAATTTAGGAGAAATATTCATGGTATTAAGTCTTAATGCCAATAAAAATCATGTCTCATTTCTGAAGTGTCCAATAATCTGTTACTTATGGTACCATTGCCATACTGATAATACATGATCAAAATTTTGGCTATAAAAGTTATTTCCAAGAGCTGACATCACTCCTTTCTCAACACTCCAAAACAATTTTAATTAAGAACCACCCAGAAAAAAGACCTGATAAAATGTAGGTAGTAAAATATGAAATCCATTGATGCTTCTTTATTTGAGAACCCGTATATTTTGTTTTCTTTTAATTATCATCTGTTAACCTTCTCTTTATAAGAGGACATTTCCTTAACTTTTGTGTTTAGGCATGGTTTGTGATAAGTTTAAGCAGACAGGTGTGCTAAATGTACTCTAACATTTGTAAAAGTTCAGCACTGAAGTGCTGATGTTCCTGTGAATGTTAGCTGCTCTAATCAGATTATTTATTAATCCATAACTAAAATCAAACAAATTCTTCTTTAACTGCTGTAACCAGATGAAGTGATGTGACTGCTTTTTAAAATCTGCAAAGCATCATGAGAAAGCCAGTGTCAGATTGGCATTATTTGTTTAAATATAGTTTTTAATTTTTTAAAGAGCTGGAAACATGAATTTGTGCACATAGTTTACATGTATTCAGAGAAGAGTCACAAGAATGATTTGAGAACTGGAAAACATCTTTTTCTCACATGAGCATAAAATGATCCAACTGCTGGCAGCTGGTGGAAGACAAATTTGAACTGGAGATACAGTGCAGATTTTTAACAGCGAAGGTAATTAACCATGGGAACCTAGGAATGTGGTGGATTTTTCTGCACTTGGAATATTTAAATCATGATTTAGATGTATTTCTAACAGATATGCTTTAGATCAACCAGAAGTTATGGGTTTGATACAGGAATTACTATGTGAAGTTTCATGGCCTGTGTTATGCAAAAATTCAGATTAGATGATTATATTGGTCCCTTCTGGCCTTAAAATCTTATGATCACCCTTCTGAGTGAAATGTTGGGCCCACTGAAGTCAATGGCAGAACTCCCATTGACTGCATTAAGGCCAGGATTTTGTCCAAGGAATCTATAAATGAATGCTCCACATTTCCCTCCTACTGATTGTCTCTGTTACTTGTTGTCTTATCTTAAACTGAACTATAAGTTCTGTGTGGAAACCATTTCTTCCTATGTGTTCACACAGCACTTTGCACTGTGGGCCCCCAGTCCTGATTGGGGTCTTTCAGCTCCATAGCAATATCAATAATTAATAAATAACAGTTATCAATATCAACTTTTTATCTATCATTGCACTAGATTAGTGTGCTTCTGCACAGGGCCTTTTTCTCCCTTTTCATTGCAAATTTCAACCAATCCTCCTCTTAGCCTCCCAACTGCCCTGCTTTATTTTTTTCAGTGAAATGAAACATCTGGCTACATTTATTCCTCTGACAGATGTCTCTGGAAATGTAGGTTCAAGCTCTGTTCAAGTTCCTTCGGATACTGTATGACCAATTCTTTAATGAGTGTACTACCCTTCTTTTCAGGGCATGTGACTTGGTAATTCTTAAAAGATCATCTTTAAATCAAGTTACACAGCCAATAAGGTTTCTGTATAAACAAAACATAACACTCTTGGTCTAGATTGAATGTGACAGTAATTGCATATACTATTGCTTCTGGCCCATTGCCTTAGGGTACTATCGTTTTAAAAGTGATCTCAAAAGGCAATAGTGTCTTCAGACTAGGGAAACTGGGATTTTAATTTCTACTAGTAGAGAGACAATCCTTTGGCTTTTTTGAATCCTAAGAAGAACATAAGAAATATTTAAGTAATCCTAAAAGTAGACCATGGTTGTAATTGTCTCAACAATCTCAGATTAAATTGAAAAAATTAGAGCCACAAAACGCCATAGAGTCTCATAGTTATCAGCAAAAATTGAAAATGCCAATGATATATTTCTTTGAGAAACCTGAATTAGATTTTTAGCAAAAAGCTTAGTCTCTCATTTAATTTATTTATCATCTTTACAAGCACATTCATTGATATTTCCATCCTGAAGGACTTTACAAACAGTGCTAAGTATTATTTATATTACAATATTACCTAGAGGTTCCAATTAGAGTCAAATATGTCTTCACAATATCTCTACAAGTTAGAGGAGTCAGACAGTGTGGTCTAGTGAATAGAACACTGGCTTGGGATCAGGAGAACTAATTCTACTCCTGGCTTGGCTTGTGTGCTGAGTTACTTGGGCAAGTCATTTTGCCTCTTTGTGCCTCAATTTTCCATCTGTAAAATGGGAATGATGATCCTTTCAAAAGTGCTTTGAGATCTAATGATGAAAAGTGCTGTATAGGAACCAGGATTATTTATTTTATTTATCTATTTATGGGGAAATTTAGGCACAGAGTGTTTTTGATTTTTCCGAAGTCATACAGAGGCTGTGTTGCAGATTGGAGAAGGTAACATCTGTCTCCCAGTCCTATGCTTTAACCACTTGACCATGTTTCCTCTCTATGAACACACGTGAAAATTAAAATAATCAATTTACTTATAAATGAAATCACATTTTGTGACAAAATGCCATTTAAACTGAGTAAGCAAAGTCTGTGCTAAAAATATTGCGTAGCGTCAGCCTCAAAATGAACTACTGTAACATCCTCACACAAAATTAGGTGTGGTGAGATTAAGTAAAGTCTTCTAGTTTCAGCCACAAAGAAGTACCATTAGAATCCTTAAGGATTAGAACAAGGGTAAAACTTTCAAAAATGCAAAGTGACTTAGGAGTCTATGTCCCATTAAGGTCTAAGAATGTCATATGTTTTCTATGAAAAACTTTGAATGTAACAACAAAATTTCCATTAAATTCATTTTTTCCCTTGCAATTGTTCAATTTTTCAATGAAACCTAAAACTGAAAAACATTTCAGTTTTGAAATTTTGACCTAACCAAACATATTGAAACTTTTTGTTTCAATAACTAACAACTCTTCTGATCACGCTGATTTTAAGTACAGCGTTTATTGACCATTGTGGACTCTGTTCTTTTTCATTCTTCCGGTAAATTATAAATATTCATCTTCAAAAATGAAAAGGTCATAAGGTACACAAATTATGATGGAAAACTGAATGGCCATACAATTATCTCACAAGAATATAGTTCTAGAATTTCTGTCTCATAGAGATCACATGTCAGTTACAAACACTATAAGAATATATGGAACTTGGACAGCTAATGGTACCCTCAACTTAAATAACCAGCAACTATAACAACCAAAATTGAACAGATAATACCTAAGTGACAAAGGAGGAGATTTTCAAAGGCACAAAGGGCAATGAGGTTCCAAACTCCTACCAAAGTTAGTGAGCATTGGGTATCTAAATACATCTTTGTGCCTTTGAAAATCTCCCTCTAAATAAAATGTGTAAGAGAAAAACACAAAAAATGGCCAATTTCTTGGGACAGTATTATACTAATATCAGTAGCTTTTTTCCATATTATGATTACACTATTGATCATTTTACACTCTGCTCCATTTATCTTTTGCAGAATATTTTGACCACAACCTGAGTCCCAAAATATACAGCTCTCTTTTGTGTGTCATTCTCTAACCTTCACTGTGTAGCAGAAAAACTTTACGGGTGGTATATTTGCTTCTACTGAACTCAGTTACAATAATTGACTTCAACAAGAATAGAGTTAAGCCAATGGTGAGTTCTTTTGAAAATCCTACTTCTTTCAATGTCTGAGTTGCAATTCTAATAATCAGAAGTAAATGAACCCTTCCAACTTTTTAATAAACTATATACTTACACAATTCAAGACAAAGAAGGAAACAGTCTTACAGAAGAAAGGGACATCATCAATAGGTGGACAAACTACTGCTCTAATCTATACAACCACCAAACAAATGGAGATCCTATTGTCTTAGACAGCCTAGGTTCAAAAGAGGAAGATGACTTTCCAATACTGTGTGAAGAAGTGGACACAGCTGTGAAATCACTCAAGAACAGAAAGGTTACAGGTATTGACAACATCCCAGTCAAACTGATGAAATTCAGAGGAGAAATAGTAATAGATGTATTCACCAAGATCTGCAACAAGATCTGGCAGACCGGTGAGTTGCCCTAGACATGGACACAGTCACTAATCATCATTCTGCCAAAGAAAGGCAACCTGTAATTGTCAGAATTACGAGACCATAAGCTTAATTAGCCATTCTAGCAAAGTGATGTTGAAAGTCATATTGAACAGATTGAAGCCACGAGAATCACTGAAGAACAGGCTGGCTTTCATGATGAAAGAAATACCACAGAACAGATTTTCAACCTTCATGTTCTATGTGAGAAGTACTTACAACGCCAGCAGGATATCTACCATGTCTTTGTTGACTTCAAGAAAGTGTTTGACAGTATGGCACGACGCTCTCTGAGAAGCTATGAAGAAGTATAATGTTGGTCATAAGCTTATTCTTAGCATTAAACAACTGTATGCCAAGGCCAGCAGTGCAGTTCTCATCAATGGCACAATAGAAGAGTGGTTTCACACCACTGTTGGAATCCGTCAAGGCTGCCTTCTTTCGCCCACACTATTTAACATATACTTGGAGTGCATAATGACTGATGCCCTCGAAGATCACATATGCACAGTAAGCACTGGGGGCTAACAATCTCAAATCTTCAGTTCACTACCCTCTGATAGTTCACTGATGACATTGATGGCCTGGCTGGCAGCAAAGATGAACTTGCCAACCTTGTGAAATGATTGGATGAAACCTCCGCAAAATATGGCATGGAAATCAGTGCAGAGAAAACCAAGCTGATGACAAACAAATGTGTTGGGATCAGCTCACATATCACTGTCAGTGGACAAGAGCTGGAGACAGTGAAACAGTTCAAGTATTTGGGGGCAATCATCACTGATGAAGGATCCAAGGCAGAAATTCAGGCAAGAACTGTGCAAACAACAGAAATGGAAAAGCTGAAGCCAATTTGGAGGAATAAGAACATCTCCCTGAAATCCAAACTGAAATTGCCGCACACGTTGGTCATCTCCATTTTTCTCTGTGCGTGTGAGACATGGACCCTTACTGCAGAACTTGAATGGAAAATACAGGTAGTAGAGATGAGATGCTTCCGTAAAATCCTGGACATCTCCTACTTTGACCATGTCACTAATGAAGAGGTCTGCAACATCATCACCCAATGTGCTGGGTCATATAAAGACCTCCTGACAACTATGAAGAAGCGCAAGCTGAAGTGGTACAGCCATGTAACAAGATCATCTGGCCTATCCAAGATCATCCTTCAAGGGACAGTACAGGAGAAGAGAAGAAGAGGTAGACAGAAGAAGAGATGGATTGACAACATAAAAGAGTGGACAGGAATGGACTTTGGAGACTCAAGCACTGACATGCAATCGTCAGGGGTGGAGACAATTGGTTGATTTCTCATCACTAATGGTGCCCCAGCAACCAATGAGGTTATGGGAGTGATGATATACTACTGATACTGAATAGCTTACATTTTTTAATCTCAGTTGTCCAATACCTGAAAGATTAAGATTGTTCCTTGGTTGTACTCTACTTTTCTCTTTTTGTTTGGAATTCAAAGGCAGTATTCCATGTATAGAAGATCATCTTCTTAATTAAGAAAGTCTTACAGATCCATTTTGCTATAAAAGTAATTGCATTTCTGTGCCTCTTGTCCCCTTATTCTATCTATAAAATTCTAAGCAAACCAGTGATATTATATGAAAATAGGAAGTAACAATAACAAATTGTCGCTTCTAGAAAATCCACCACCCATGAAGTTATCTTGAATTTAATGTTTTGTTGCTTCTGGTTGAAGCCTATGGCTCTCTTCTTTTAGAGGCTAATCATTTATTGTTCTATAGAGATGTTGACTTCATCTTGGCTCTGCATTGCCAAGTCATTAGAACAGTGAAAGCTTTAGAATTTAATTAAATCTCATTTGAATTCAGAGCTCAGATATTTCGATTCAGTCTATTTTACTGTGGATTTTTCTAAGGAGAGCTTGAATGTCCATGAATGTGGAATAAGATGGTGCTTGTTGCGAACTGTGGGGACCAGTATATGGTGTGAGGAAATCACTTACAGCCCTCTGGCTCTTTTTCTCATCTAATCTAGGTTTATTCATATATTGGGCCCCCGTAGTATCTGAGTGGCTCTAGGCAAATTCATTTATTTGTATATGTTTTCCTTCCTCTTTAAATTTTACAAGTAAGTTGAAAGTAGGAAAAAATGCCACATTTAAGTTGATGCACTGGTGATTTGCATCTAGAATTCTCATCAGCTGACACAGCCCTCAGATTTTGTATTGCGTTTTGTACTGGCAAACAGTTGTAGGAGAAAATTACTTGATTTTTTTTAAGGGAAGCTGAACTGAATACTTGCCTCTTGAGTACAAATTTATAGCTGATCATTAAGTATTAAAGGAACTGCTTATATCTCTCTGTGCACAGATATAGGTGTTTGAATCATAAATTAACCTGTTTGTGCAGAGTTTGCTGGCTGGAACTATCAGAACTTGACCCTCTGGGGAAAAAATATTAAAAGTTTAAAAGAAGACATTAACCTTGATTTTCTTCTAGTTTTGCTGAGGCAGACACTGGTAATTAATGTCCTTACATCTGATGTGTTACTACTATAGCAAGATTATAAAAGCAAAATTTTAAAACCTTGATTTCTGTGAAATAAAGCTGGCACGCACATTTCATCTGTTTATATTGGCATCTGCCTTCTGTTCGTCATGAATTACAAGTTTCCTGGATAACTTAACACACATCTCAGATTGGAATATTAAAGGCTTTGAAATTATAAAATAATTCTTTAGCTCTTGCATGTAAATAAAAGCTGACTAAGGCCAACGTAGCATTAACTTTCAAATAATATTTATAACATTGAAGAGAAATATGTAAGTAATAGTGAGGAGAATGTGTTCTTGAACAGTGGATATGCAATATAATTATAGGATGCTTTTCTTGCAGAGACTTGACCACTTGCCTGTTGGCAACATACTGTCTTCTGGGTAGCAATACAAAAACTGCAGAAGTTTTGAATCCTTTTTTACCATGTGTAAAATTCTGCTGCTGTTGGGAGCTTCGACTCACAGGCCAGTGAGTTGGCCCACTGGCTTACTGTAGCTCAGTAACAATTATTAAATTTCATTAATCAATTAATAAAAATGTATTTAAATTATTAATCTATTAGCCACACCACTGGTTTCCTTATTTCTAATGCTGGTCCCAAGGCCAAATAAAGTCGAAGGGTTGGACCATGGTCTAGCAAGCCATCCCCATAAAACATATTTAGCTTTTGACACATGGTAGAAAAGGATTCAAAACTTCCGCAGTTTCATCTGCTTCATCAGTTGCATCTGCTGTGCACAATGAAATCAAGCTTTAAGAGGAGGAGGAATTGCAAGGGATCATTTAAGTTGGAAATCCATCGTATGTGCTACCATGCCTACATCATAGCCATGTGAATCTGCTACTGAAACTATTTATTAATACATTAACAATTTGTTATGAGTGGAACCTGAAAATAAAGTATGACCAAAAAGACTGAATAAATTAATGAAATATCAGAGGGGTAGCCGTGTTAGTCTGGATCTGTAAAAGCAGCAAAGAATCCTGTGGCACCTTATAGACTAACAGACGTTTTGGAGCATGAGCTTTCGTGGGTGAATACCCACTTCCTCAGATGCATGTCCAACCCTCCGACTTTATCTGGCCTTGGGACCAGCATTAGGAATAAGGAACCCATGCATCTGAGGAAGTGGGTATTCACCCACGAAAGCTCATGCTCCAAAACGTCTGTTAGTCTATAAGGTGCCACAGGATTCTTTGCTGCTTTTAATGAAATATGTAGAACATTAAACACTACACCATCATAAGAACATAAATATATAAGAATGGCCATATGGGTTAGACCAATGCTACATCTAGCCCAGTATCCCGTCTTTGAGCATTGTCCATGTCAGATGCTTCAGAGGGAATGAACAGAACAGGGCAATTATCAAACGATCCATCCCATGTCATCCATTCCCATCTTTTGGTAGTCAGAGGTTAAGGGACATCTGAAGCATGGGGGTGCATCCCTGACCATCTTGGCTAATAGCCATTTCTGGACATGCTCCATGAACTTACCCAATTCTTTTTTGACCTCAGTATTAGTTCTGGCCTTCATAGCATTCCCTGGCAATCAGTTCCACAGGTTGACTGCGGGTTGTGTAAAGAAGTACTTCCTTATGCTTGTTTTAAACCTGCTGCCTATTAATTTCATTGGGTGACCTCTGGTTCTTGTGTTATGTGAAGGGGTAAATAAAACTCTTATTCACTGTCTCCACACTGTTCATGATTTTATAGATGTCTATCATAAGCCCCCTTAGTCAGCTCTCCCCCTACTCCAGACACCCTACTGTATGGATCCACCTTATGAAAAGATTTAGTCCTCACATAAGTTATGGGTTACCTAAAAATGCTAAATGATCACTGAAAAATCTTTATCCCAAGGCCTTCTAAAAGGGATGCCTGAAATCAGGCTCGTGTCCATATGGCAGTTGCTGGGTGCTCAGTAATTTTGAAAATCAGGCCACTTACTTAGGAGCCTAACCTTAGGTGCCCATTTTTTAAAAGGTTGTTTTGAGTCTTATGTTTGCAATTTCTGGTTAGCTTTCACATGGTTGGGCTGGTTGCTGTGGATCAGGGGCTTCAACTTATGGTGGGTACCAAGGTGGAGAGCTCTAAGGAACCAATGCATTTCTATGTACAGGTGAGAACTGTGGAGCCTATTCTAATTAAACCGCCACTTTTAAGCATATCACTTAGTTTCCATTTCCTGTTTGGGTTATATTCCCAGATGCTTCTGAAGAAGAGTGGATCAGTCTTTATATCCAAGAGCTTTCTGTGGGCTTGCTATCAATATCACTCAGATTGCAACTTTCAAGGAATAATTTTAGGAGGTCTTGTTAAGATCTCTGTTCCCCTTACAAATTCCTTATCCTCTTCTCAGCCTTTTCCTTCCTCATTCCTTCAGAGCAAAGACCAGGGGCGGCTCCAGGCACCAGCACACCAAGTGCGTGCCTGGGGCGGCAAGCCGTGAGGGGCGGCCTGCTGGTCGCTGTGAGGGCAGCAGGCAGGCGACTTTCAGCGGTGCACCTGCAGGAGATCCACCAGTCCCGCGGCTTTGGTGGCAATTCAGCGGCCGGGACGCCAATGGCATGGCACCAGCAGACCTCCTGCAGGTATGCCCCAAATCCACATGACTATCGGACTGCCCGCAGGCGTGCTGCTGAATCCACGTGACCAGCAGACCGCCCGCAGGCGCACCGCCGAAAGCCTCCTTCCTACCGTGTTGGAGATGGCAAGAAACAGAGCTGCCCCTGGCAAAGACCCTGGCTTTTGATTGCTTGAAAAGTCTGAGGTTGTCAAGCAGTCTGAAGTGACTCACGAACATGGATGCCAACCTCAGAGCAGACTGTTAAAACCAGGGCACAAACCCCGTATTGGTGATGTGTTCTATGATTAGATTTCAGCTACCAAGTATCAAGTGTGACCTTGTCAAGCACTATAACAGCCGTAACATGCAGTCACACAGTTCCCTTGGG
The DNA here is from genome assembly GCF_025201925.1 of Gopherus flavomarginatus. Taxonomy (NCBI): domain Eukaryota; kingdom Metazoa; phylum Chordata; order Testudines; family Testudinidae; genus Gopherus; species Gopherus flavomarginatus. The sequence continues at coordinate 181,694,234 of NC_066620.1, read as the reverse complement.
CACTCCAGTCTATCTTGCCATCCAGGTAAGCCTGCCTTTGTGAGAGATGGTCTCCTAGACCAAAAAATCACAATGATTTTCAAATTACTCCTGGTCTCAAAGGATCAGTCACTTAACCCAGGGCAATTGCACCTCAGGTCACACACCAGAGACAATGCTTGTAGCCAATCTGGTAATAAACTAACTACAGATTTATTAACTAAGTAGAGGAAATAAGAGATTAAAGCAGGTAAACACACACACAGATGAGTTAATGCCTTATGTTCCAATAAGTAATAGAAGCTAATATAATGTGCAAGCTCTATATGTCCTTTATGGCTAACCTAAGATAAGTAGGTTGGGGATCCCTTGTTTATGCTTAGAAAGATTTCCCTCTCCAAATTCCAAGATTTATATTCCCTTCCCCCAGAGTTAAAGCTGTGATGAGACAAGCATTTGTGGATATCACCTCTTCATGGGTGTGGGGAAACAATCAACAAAGACCTTCATCCACTGATGTTCCACAATGGTTTGTCCAGTGTCTATAGACCTTCTTCTGTTGGGCAGGAGATGACCCCTCTTGTGATAAATTAGTATTTCACACTTGGTAATGCTTCTCTCATAACTGTAGGAGTTTCCAATTTCACACCAAACACTTTTATATTTAAAGAACACACACTTAAATATTACCTTATGACAGGGGATACAGTTACTATAAGTGAGATTAATGCATGCAGCAAGCATTTCATAAAATCCAAACACTAAACACCTCTCTATAAATCTAATACAATACCGAATACTAAGAGACAGGTAAGCCAGACTGGTTTCCAGCTATTCATTTGTCAGTGTTCAGTAAAGTCTAGGGGTCTTGGCAGGAGCTGGCACCTGGTCTGCTCGCATCAGAGGTTTCCTCCTTCCATGTGCTCCCATTGTCTCATTCTCATGTGCACAGGCAGTCATTCCTGGCAGTTGGAGCCAAAATACAGAGCTCCAATTTAGATTTTGTTGTCAGTTTTGTCTTGGATTAACTGGCAGCAAAGAGGAATATATTTACTTAAATTGCCACTGATTCTGCAGGGAAGGATTGGTGGGGCTTTCAATCAAACCTATCAGGATTATATGGATTGGGACATATCTTCTTCTTCAGCTATCCTTTGATGCGAGGATGATGTCTGCCAAGGGGGTTCATTGGTGAGTTTAAGTGGCTGAGGAGCCCAATTCTTGCCCTGCAGATTTTCTCACAGAAGTGACAGGTGTAATCTTGGAGGAGACATAGTTGTTGGCTGGAGTATTGTGCCCTTTCTTTCCTCCTTTGTTGCTTCTGTTTCATGAGCACATCTGTTCTCCAAGTGAGTTGTGGCTTAGTGTATGTGTGGCGCCACAGTGTTCCGTTCCACACCAAGTCCTCCCAGTTTGTTGGTTTGATGTCTCCCTTTTTAAGATGTAATTTCAGTATGGCTTTGAAATGCTTTTGCTGCCCTCTGCGAGCCCTTCTCCTCTGACTTAACTGAGAGAAGAGTACTTGCTTCAGGATGCGAGTGCCAGGCATATATACACAGTGGCCAGCCCACTAGAGTTGGTGTTTCATGACCTGAACTTCTATACTGCTGATTTTGATTGCAGAGAGAACACTGATGTTAGTGCGTCAGTCTTCCCAGCTGATCCTGAGGCTCCTCCTGAGGCAACACTGCTGGAACCACTCCGCTTGAGATTCATCTGTAGGTTACCCAGGTCTCACACCCATAGAGAAGGTGGGAATTACAACTGCCTCATAAACCAAGAGCTTAGTAACTGTTTGTAGATCCCTATCATTGAAGGCTTGTTTGAATAGTCTTCCAAAAGATGCGCTGGTACAGCGGATCATGTATTCAATTTCTGTGTCAGTGCTGGCTGTTTGGAAGAGGTGGCTGCCAAGGTATGGAAAATAGTCTGCATTTTCCAGGGGTTCTTTGCTGATGGTGATTTGTGGGGTATGAACAATAGTTTGTGCAGGTGAGGGCTGGTAGAGTACCTTGGTTTTCCCAATGTTGAAATTTATTATGGTACATACAGTATAGAATGTTTGACAATAAGAGCACAATTTTGCTGAAGGGCCTTTTCACAATGGTACTTTTGCAATGATGAGTAATACAATCAGATTGCTTAGAAGCACCTTCAGATAGACTTGCCCATATTTCTGTCTCCCACTTCTGTGCTGTGTAAGGGTCTCTGAAGCCATTTACATTTTCTGTCATTTCCTTGGGGGAGAGGAAATGTAATCTAGAAAGAAAACTAAACCACCGTAATATAAAAAGCAAGATGATGTTAATCTAATTCATTGTCAATAGTCACCAGGTTGTTCATATCCTGTGAACTTCCTGCTTCTCCTCTCATAGGACTTGTACTGTGAATATGTTGCAAAATATGAACAAAGGTGTACAAATGGCTTTCTGTTGCATCTAAACAAGCAATGTTGACACAGGTGGTAGAAGAGCCTACACTTATGTGCAAGAAGCTCAGTGTCATGTTGTTTGAGTTACTGGCTCTATAACTAGGAAGAGAGGTCTCACCAGCAACCACCACTTAGAGTGTCTAGAAGCATGGAAAAATGCCTCCTACCTAAAATAGGATTGGAGATTTGCTGGTGAAGGTGGAGAAATCAGGTCAATTTGAGAGGGAGCTGGATTGCATATAATTTGAAAATCAGTTTTTTGTTGATTTCAGAAAATGTGATGTCAGCGCAGTCCAGCCACAGTTAGGTCTTCTTTATAAATTTAGCTTGACTATCTTTGTTTTTGCATGGTTCTCTTGTTTTGGTCCAAAAAGATGATCTGTTGCTGCAGTGACTTTACCTGACATAGTTTTGGATTGAAGATATTTTATAAACCTATTTCTGTGCAACATACTGAAATGTATTAGCTCACTTCCTTGATTACAGTTATTACACACCAGTTGTTCATGGGAGACACTACACCCTAAAAATCAAGGAATTTGAAATGCAACTGACTCATATAAAAGCTTATTTACATGAATTCTATAGAGTCATCAATAGAAGAGGAGAATAGAGTGAAAAGAATTAATTTGTATCCAAATTACTATACCTTAATGATAAATGTAATACAAATGCTGAGATATATTGAAATGCAAATGCTACATAGCATTCTTCCCAATTTATATGGATCTAAAACTCACTTCTTCTGATCAGGAATGATTTGTATTTATGCAGTTAGTTGTAGCTGTGTCAATCCTAGGATATTAAAGAGACAAGGTGGGTAAGGTAATCTCTTTTATTGGTGAGAAAGAGAAAGCTTGTCTCTCTTACCAACAGAAGTTCGTCCAATAAAATATATTACCTCACCCACCTTCTCTCTCTGATTTTTATTTATGAAAGTCAAAGTAATGCTGCTCAGAGCTGGATTAATGATAATGTGATGTACCACACTGCACTACAGTAAACAACCATGTAAACACACACTAGACAATGGTTTGGATATTCCTGGCTTAGTCTCCTGATCTCAACACTCACCCTTGATACGCATATATGGTCTCTTGGCTGTCTACATTAATGCCCATCTGTTAGAATGGCACTGTGCCTGTTTACTGGTTGGCTGCATCGCTGCCTTTGGGAATAGATACCAGACATTGATTAGTTTAGATGGGCATGTGCATTGCACTGCAAGTGTCATTTCTCCAGAAAGAGGTCCTGCCTCTGGGGCAGCACCAAAGCAATAGAACCACATGCTGCATTAAACTTGATCACACATTTTGATGTTGTGCTGAGAAAAGAAGAGTTGATGACTGGAGGACAGAGTTCAGAGTCATGATGGGCTGTTAGCAAGGAAGGTGGTGCTTTGATGTTTGCATGGGAAACCTATTAAGACCCCTCAGTGTATCCAAAGCTATGTAACTGTCAAGCGGAGCCCAAGGCACTCTGTGTAAAAGCAATTGCATGTCAAAGCCACCAAGGAATAAACAAAGTCACAGAGTATATAAAATAGCTCAATACACAAGCTCTGCACTTATCTCAAGAACTGTGCAACTAACCAAGAGAGGATAACCATGAATGGTCTTCAATCCCTGAGTAAAGTGTCTAGGACTGGAAATCCTAAAAGAAAAAATGAATTCCTGCACAAAAGGTTATATTCCTGCTTGCAAAAAGGAAGCATCCAAGAAAGAAGAACTGGTCAGTGTACCTTTCCAGAAGGCTGCACAAAGTTCTGACAGTGAAAGAAAACCTGTGCTGAAAACAGAAACAAGGCAGACAATAAATTGAGAATATCAGTTTAAGGCTTGCGGTGGCAGGAAGCAAGCAAAGTTGTATTCTGTTTTCTTTGGGTTCTCAGACCATGCTCATCACTATGGTATCTGGGTATTTCCCAGAAGTGCATTGAATGGTGTGACTAGAATCTGTCACCCATGGTTTTCGTTCCCCCTTCCTTTCCCTGGAAGAAAATTATGTGCAAATTGTAATTAAAAATACTTATTTTATGTTGGATTAATGCTAGCCAAAATGATTTAAGGGGATAAGAAGGGCATTTCCCAAAATATCAATGGGAAGCTAAGTGCTAGGGAGAACCTAGGTCTACTGATAAATTAATAATGACCCAAAATGGCTGATAAAGTCTCTTAAAATCTGTGTTCAACACGAAAATTATAAAAAGGAGTTTGAACAATTAGGGAAACATCTTTTCACTGACTCAGTGGGCCATATGCCTGCAGAAGCATTGTGGTTCTGATGTCCAAGAGGGCAGTGGAGAGACCTGGAGGGATTTGGGGTGCTGGTGGCACTCTGTGGGTGCTTCCAATGTAGAATTCTGAAAAGTGGAGGTCAGGGTGGTGTATCTACTACAGGCATGATTGTTGCATCATCCCCCCACCCCCATTTATACACACACACACACACACATTCCACCTAGGTGCTGCATAAGAAGCCAGCTCTTGTTTTTCAGTAGCTGCTATAGCATGGGAGATGAAAAGGGAATCTTCTCCCTCCCCTCACCTCCATGCTCCTGCCCTATGCCTGGACCCACTAGTCAGGATTTACCTGTTGGGGAAGAAAAGAAAGTGAGTGACTCTGGGATGAGTGGAGAGAGACAGATTGAGTATATTAATGATACGCTTTGCCTATCTATTTCAAATTCAATGACAATATATACCTCCTGATCAGTGGCACTACTATGGGCACCCGCATGGCCCCACAATATGCCAATGTTTTTATGGCTGACCTGAAACAACGCTTCCTCAGCACTCGTCCACTCATGCCTTTTCTCTACCTATGCTACATTGATGACATCTTCATCTGGACCCATGGGAAGGAGACTCTGGAAAAATTCCACCACAATTTCAACAGCTTCCACCCCACCATTAACCTCAGCCTGGACCAATCTACATGGGAGGTCCACTTCCTAGACACCACAGTGCAAATAAGTGATGGTCACATTAACACCACCCTATACCGAAAACCTACCAACCGCTATGCCTACCTTCATGCCTCCAGCTTCCATCCCGGGCACATCACATGATCCATTGTCTACAGCCAAGCACTGAGGTACAACTGCATCTGCTCCAACCCCTCAGACAGAGGCCAGCACCTAGAAAATCTTCACTAAGCATTCTCAAAACTACAATACCCACACGAGGAAATAAGGAAACAGATCAACAGAGCCAGACATGTACCCAGAAGTCTCCTACTGCAAAACAAACCCAAGAAAGAAACCAACAGGACTCCACTGGCTATCACATATAGTCCCCAGCTAAAGCCCCTCCAACGCATCATCAGGGATCTACAACCCATCCTGGACAATGATCCCTGACTTTCACGGGCCTTGGGTGGCAGGCCAGTCCTTGCCTACAGACAACCTGCCAACCTGAAGTATATTCTCACCAGTAACTGCACACTGCATGATAGTAACTCTAACTCAGGAACCAATCCATGCAACAAACCTCAATGCCAACTCTGCCCACATATCTATACCAGCGACACCATCACAGGACCTAACCAGATCAGCCACACCATCACCGGTTCATTCACCTGCACATCCAATGTAATATACGCCATCATATGCCAGCAATGCCCCTCTGCTATGTACATTGGCCAAATGGGACAGTCCCTACGGAAAAGGATAAATGGACACAAATCAGATATTAGGAGTGGCAATATACAAAAACCTGTAGGAGAACACTTCAATCTCCCTGGACACACAACAGCAGATCTAAAGGTAGCCATCCTGCAGCAAAAAACTTCAGGACCAGACTCCAAAGAGAAACTGCTGAGCTTCAGTTCATCTGCAAGTTTGACACCATCAGCTCAGGATTTAACAAAGACTGTGAATGGCTTGCCAACTACAAAAGCAGTTTCTCCTCCCTTGGTGTTCACACCTCAACTGCTAGAAGAGGGCCTCATCCTCCACACACACACACACACACACACACACACACACACCCCTGCCCCTGGAAATTTCCACTACATGCATCCGACGAAGTGGGTATTCACCCACGAAAGCTCATGCTCCAAAACATGTCTGTAAGGTGCCACAGGACTCTTTGCTGCTTTTGCCTATCTGTATCTCTTTCTCTATTATAGGAACAGGGGACTTGCCAGACTGGATCCAACCTGAGGTTCATTTAGCCCAGTATTCTGTCTCCAACAGTGGTCAGCACCAGGTGCTTCAGAGGAAGGTATAAGAACTCTGTAGTGGACAGTTGTGATATTATTTACTGCCGTGGTTGTCTCATCACAACCCCTAACACCACCATTTGTCTTAAACACTGAAACATAAGGTGCCATCTCCCTTCCCAGTAGTCTTGTTATTAACACTAACTATTATAACTCTAAATATTCTTGTTATCCATATAAATAGCCAATCCCTCTTCATAACTTGTTAAATTTTTGGCCTCAACAACATCATGTGACAATGAATTCCACAGTCTAATTATGTGTTATGCGTTGCTTTTGTTGGTTTGAATTTGCCTCCAATTTCATTGAATGCCTCTTATTCTTATATTATCAGACATTGTGTAATACCAACAGTGCACAAAACTTCAGATATGGGGCAGAGGTCTTGAAGCTGACCTATTGTTTATAATAGTAAATACAAATAAATAAATAAATATAGGATAGTCTATAGGCATTTTCCTTCCCTTTATTTTATTTTATTTTGAATTACAAGAGAAAAAGAAAAGGGAAGGTGATACTATAAAATCACTGTAAAATCAAAGATCACAATAGAAGCATCATGTACAATACCTGACAGTGAGATTACTACAAACGGAATGTGTAAGTGCGATAAATAGGATTTTAAAAAATGATCTGCAGGCACTCATCTGGTGCAAAAGATGGCAAACAATGATATAACTATATGTAAATTATAATCAGACAATTAAATAAAAGAAAAACAAATAGTGAAAATATGGCTTATTTATTCCATGTCACATATTACAAAATTCTTCAGAACAAGAGCATCTCACTTGACTGAACAAATGGTCCAATGGAAAGATAGCTGAGTTCTGTCACTGAGCTCTGATAGTGAGCTTGACAGCACAAAAGGACATCTTTCGTTGTCTGATGTTCCTTACCTATCTCACACAAAACAGTAGACCTTTTGTAGAGGAAATTATACTGTTTCATCTCTTTAGTTGTTCCCCCAAATAAACCAAACTCCTGCTATGCATAAACATGCTTCAGTGTTTTCTTTCAGAGATAGCACAATGCCAGATGCATCTGTCCCATGATATTACCCACCACAAATACAGACAATTTTTCACTTCTATAGCATCTTTCACCCAAGGGCTACTAAGCACATGACAGACAATCTAGTTTCACAACCCACCTTGTATTCATTTTACTGAGACACCAAGAGGTTAAGGATGCGAAGGAGCAGCAGGGGAATGCACAAACTCTTTTCCATCAAGACTCGAGCAGAGACACAGATTAAGGCTAATTCTAGAGGGCTGTCACTTAGAAGGAAAAAAACCTACTCTTAACTTGTAAACACATCAAATTCAATATGGAAATCAATGAGATGGAATAAACGTGGAATCTTACAATGTCGTGTCGGTTACTTTTGAGGATAGAGATCCCCTTTCATAGCACAGTTGATCCCTAAGTGACCAGTTCAAGATCACAAAAGGAGTCAGTTGCAAGGCAAAGAATAATACCCAGAAGTTCTGACTTCCAGTGAGGTCCACAAACCAATAGACTGTATTTCTTTCCAGTAAAAATTGCATGTTGTATTATGTTTTATAAAACTATATGTATATGTTTTATATACTAACTTACTGTGTCTCCTTCTTCCAGTTTTTATCTTTCCAACCTTCCATCACTCCAATTTTTCCTTACTTCTAGTTTGGTCTTTCCCCTCTCCCTGACCCCCACAGTTTCAGCATCCAAGTTTTTTTTTATTATTATTATAACATTTAATACCTTTGTAAAATGTTAATGCTGATTTTTTCACCTTGGCTTCATCAATCCTATTTCTTCAAGATATTTTCTTCTCTGAATGTGTTTTTTTTCTTTAGCTTGTTTCAACCTATTTCTCTGATCCAGAAAGGGGTGTTTTGGATGACACCTCCAGATTTAGGAATTGTCCACCTCTGTGGTATTTGTTCAGGTACATAATATTTCTCCTGCCTACCAGTGGTGGAGGAACAGACAGATGAGCTCTAGTGCAGGTTTTTATTAGGGGTCTTTCTCCCAGAGAAGTACCACCTGCAGCAGCAACCTTCCCCACCCTAGGCACTGCAACCCTAATCCCAGCCCAGGGCAGAGGCGAAAGGAAGGGACACTAGGGAGCGAGCCTGCCTCACCACTCATCCTGCAGTGGCAGTTCCAGCAGTTCCTGTTTTGCATGGGATTGGGCCTGGCACCCTGCTCCAGGCATTGCAACCTGGCGGCGTGCGGGCTCATAGCAGTGCTGAGGGTTGGCATGCAATGCCACTTAGTGAAGATTGGCCTGCTTGCCCCACCATCATGACAGAGGATTGGGTGGGCCAAACCTGAGTGGTGCTGTAACACCACATGCCAGGTTGCAATACCCAGAGCAGGGTGCTCGGTCCAGCCTTGAAGGACACAGAAGCCACCAGAGCCACAGCTGCAAGGTGAGTCCAGACACACAAAAAAAGTCAGGGAAAATGTTATCTGTAACTTTTTTTCACACCATGACAGATATTATACACATTTTTAAGCCTCCCACAGCCCCTCTAACTTGTGTGGACCCCTATTTTGTGTACCTTCTTTAACATTGCTGGTCACAAAAGTGACATCTACTTGAGTCCACTATGTTTGTGTAGGAAACAGTCAGATGATTAAAGATATGCTTAGTTAGCAAAATGGGAATATCTAGCACAGTAGTCCCCAACCTTTTCGTCTGGCGGGCGCCAGATGAAGGACCGTGGCAGCGGTCAAGCATCTGCCAAAATGCCACCAAATTTCGGTGGCATTTCTGTGGCAATGCCTCTTGATGACATTGCTTATCAGTGGCAAGCGACGTCATCCAGAGGTGTCGCCACCGAAATGCCGGCAGATGCTCGACCTCCAACCAGGACACAGGTGCATTTAGATGCCCCTGCAGGTGCCATGGTGCCCACAGGCACCGCGTTGGGAACCCTTGATCTAGCACACTCCTGTGCACTCAGTCCTGCAAAAGGTTTAACATCACTCAGCGGTACTTAACTTTAAGCATGTGAATAGTCCCACTGATTTCACTGGGGCTACAAACTGCTTAAAGTTAAATATGTGCTTAGGTGTTTGTAGGATTGAGGCCTTTATCACTATCCTTTTTGTAACCAAAAATTTTGGCCCTGCTTCTGAACGTTCTGGTTTCCCGTTGGGGTTACTCCACTGAGTTAAGCGGAATTTTGTCTGATTTATTGTAGTGTTAGGGTCAAGCTCCAGAAGCCCCTGAAGAGGGGGTAAGAGGAGAAAAAGCCTCATACCAAGGAACTAGTTTAAATTGGGTAGGGTTTATTTGGTAATTCCAGAAATCTAGTAGATTATTTGATATGATTAACAAGTTGAAAATGCCATTTAATTTAGACTTCTAAACCAGTTGTCTTGTTACTCCTCCTTTTGTTGCAATCTGTTTCAGTGAAATGCATGAAAAGGTAAAATTAAGTAAATCTGTTCATTACAGCAACAGCAGGCTAGCTACTGTATGCCAAAATATACAGAGAGAAGCTGCTTTATGTTCTGATAAGAAGCTGAGGGATAGTGACCCACTGTGCTTAACTGACCTGGAAAGAGCTTATGCATTTCCTTTTAATTTGATATGGATGGCTAAATTATTCCCCCCGCCCTCCTTTTTTTCCCCTTCTTCTTCAGAAAAACCTCCTCAGAGTCAAGAGGGTAGTGAATTCCTATTGATTACAGGCTTATCTAATGATCAGGTGGGAGTCTGGCTCCCTGCTGCTGACATCAGCGGAGAAGTCAGTCATGACTGTTACTGCTTTTGCTCAAGAAGGAGAAGAAGAAGAAAAAATGCCATAAAGCATGTTACTTTAAACCAAATCAGGCTGTATATACAGGCTGAGTGAGAAGTAGAAATTGATGGGAAGAAAGAATAACTTGTCCAGGACCAGAATGAAAATTATACTGGAGCAGTATTCAGGAAAGATAGTAATTTCTCCAGAGTAAATTTTGTAACCAGGCTCCTATTCTAAGGTCAGTTTTCAACCCCACTATAGCTACATGTTATTATTGTTTATATATCTGTATTATGGTAACACCTACATGCCCCACTCATAGCCAGGACCCCTCTCTGCTTTGTTCTATACAAACACAGAATAATGTTCTACACAAACACAGAATAAACAAGTATGCTGAAGAGTTAACGATCTAAGGCCCCAATCCTGCAAAGACTTGCCAGGTACTTAGTTTAAGCATATGATTTATTCCACTGGAATTAAGACAAGACCTAACAAACAACTGGTGTAAGAGGAGGAAGTAAACAGAAAAAGAATATATGTTAACAGAGGCCAGACGTGCACAGTTAAATGGGTTTGATCCATTGTTGATAAGATATGAATAACATATAACTGAAAGAAGTCTCAGCCAGCCATCCACTTACACATTCTCAGGTGGCAATTTACCATAGGTAGTATAGTGGCAATGGGTCTAGAGGAGGGATCTGAAGGTCAAGGAATTGGATTTAGAGGCTAGATTAAAGACAGCATTCTGCACATTATGGGAGTGGTGGAAATCACATCTCTCAAGGATAAAATGGAACATTTCATGAAAATGTGAAGACAATTGAGAAAAGATGTATTTAAAATTTTATAAATTATTCCTTTTTAAATTGTTTGTGACTTGTCTCATATCTGTCTTTATATATTGTGATAAGAGTCTGTGGATTTATAAAGTATGATGATACCTCAGGAATCCCTTAGTAAAGCGTTTTCATCATAACATTATGCAAAGTTTAATTTTCAAACAGCTCCTCCCAAATATATCATAATTAACATTTCTCAAAAATTAAGTATGAATCTCCTTTGAATCTGACATGGAAAAATAATCACATGGATGCTTTTTTCATTGTTGGAGCTGACATATAACTTTTCACGGGTACAGCATTTTGACTTAGAAAACTTGGTGTGCATCTTATTCACATGAAAACTATGTGTATCTGCACCCTTTAGATAAGGAATACTTTGTTAATACTTTGGACACTAGCCTGTTTGAAAAGGACATCACAGCATGCCAGCAGGTCTGAGAAGACAAGTCTTACTAGGTGAACTGACTTCTAGACAACTTGAGAGTCAGCACAAAAAAATGTCCCAAGTCCCCATTCATCCCTTGCTCCACTGACACTCAAACAAAAACAAGACTATGATCTTATGCTGCAGTTAGAGATGGTCGAAAAAGCATCTTTCTGCCCCTCCCATAAAAGGTTCCCTGCTGCTACTCTGCCTGAAACTAACCAGATGGGATTTCCTCACAACCTGACTATATTTGGACAGTAGACATGCAAGACCAAGTAATGAGAAATTCACCATCCCCTTTATTGACAGGGTGGGGGCAGAATTAGAAATAATGGGATGAAATTAAGAAAAGGAAACTTAAGATTGAAAAACTGGAAACCTTCCAAATATGGAAGTCTATCTGTTGTGGAATAGTCTCCCAGGGGAAGTGGTGGAATATACAGAACTGAAATGGTCAAAGTATAGGAGATTATACAATAAGGAACAATCCTGTAGTTACAGGGGGATAGAGTAGATTCTCTAGTCTAACAGAACTTTATTACATTTTCTAAGAGCCATCCACACTAAATAAGCATATTAGCTAGACCCTGCAGCTAAGTGATCAGCATTGAAATAGTTAATTCTGATGCTTAACTTGTGAGACAATGTGATCTAGTGGATAAGCATGCTGTACTGAGCATCAGGATACCTGGATCTGTTTCCAGCTTGGCTGTTGTGTGACCTTGGTCAAGTCTTTTCACCACTCTGTTTCCTCTCTCACACTTTACCTCTCTTGTCTAAGTAGATGGTAGGTTCTCCAAGGCAGAAACTGTCTCTTTACTAAGTGTTAGTACAGTGCCTACCGCAAAGGGACCTTGGTCTTGGCTGAGATCTCTAGAAACTTCTGTCATTCAAATAAGAATAAGAAAAGGAAGCAGAGGCTGGAATGTATATGTATGTGAGAAAGAAAAACTGGGAGAGACAAGTGTATCAATGACAAGAATTTTAAATATGTAGGTGGCAAACAGCACATGCTGGTGGGGAAGTAGCATGGGGGAGCTGAAGGCAAAGGGAGGAAGAAATGTACCAACAGTGAGAAATGTACCAGCAGTGGATGCAGGGAGGACAAACAAAAAAAGCCCCTACACATCAAGGAGGAAGCAGAGCCCAGTTGAAGAGGTGAGTCCTCTGGAGAAAGTATCATAGCCACAGGGGATGGTGATGTGGAGTCTTGTTATTTTTATTCCAGGCCCTATAAATCCTAGATTTGGCCCTGAACCTATCACATCTCCTCCCCCTTGGCCTCATTGTGAAATATTGAAAAAAAATTAGACTTCCCCCCCCATTAACCTTCAGTTTCATGGACCTTGCACTTCTTGGGGATGGGAAGGAGAGGTGTCAAAATGCCAAAAGAAAGCCTACTGTAGCTTTGACTTCCTGACACCGAGTGGTGCCAGAAATATCTCAAGGAAGTCTATTCTCTTTAGATTTCCATCCTGTTTTGGCAGAGATTTTAAATAAAGTTCAGGTAAGTTTCTAAGCTTTGGGGCACTAATGTGAACAGAACCTCCAAGTCTTTGAAGGTCACCCATCTCTGTTCATAATACATGACACTTGTCAAGAGGGAAAGGAACAGGTGACCAAGAGTCTAAAACAAAAGGAAATTGCACAGTTAAGCCCATTATTTCCCCTCCGTGATTTCTTCTTTGATTTGATTTAAACTCATGAGGCTGCCAAGCTGCTGCCAGGTGGGTCTCTTATACTAGCCTGCCTCTAGATTTCATTCTCCTTTTTTATTTCCTAGCTTCATCATTCGGTCGTCTCGGTTTTCTCGAGCTAATTAGCCCTCTGTTTCTGAGATGTGCATTTCTTAACATATGGCACAGTTGCATTGTGTTTGTGCTGTGTTTGTTTTCCATATGAGTACTGTGTCTGCATTTCACATTTTTGATACAGTATGTCAGAAATATCAGACGTCTTCCACTCCACCTACAGAACACCACTTACAGCTTCATACTGAAGTGTGCTCTAATTATACTTTAAAATTCCTTACCTCCCATGTTTTCAATTAAGACATCACAACCATTATGCTACTGTGACAACAGACTGTGATTTTACAGATGTTGGCATTCAGAGGTCAGTATCTACCAGGAGATAAAAATTGCAGGAATTTAAGTATTTAAAATAATTAAGAATAATTAAAAAAAGTACCTTTCCAAATCAGTGAAGCGATGACAAAAACCCGTATAAAGATCCTACACATGATGTGATACTGTCTCTTTGAATAGTGGCACTGGATGCAGCTATTATAAATCTTCTTCCTATGTAAGACTGCAGAGGGGGGACCTGACTAGCAACACAAAGGAAGAAGCTAGAGGAAATCATAGTGTGTATGCATGTCTGTGAGAGAGACAGAGGAAGAGTGAGAGATATACATACAAGGTTGGATACAGAAAGATTCATACTTTTGTCTGTATTGCCCACAGACAGCTTGTGTCAGGGTGGTTCTAGTCCACCATTTATATGATACAGTACTAGTCTTTCACATTCTCTTTTGTTATAAACTGAGTAACTGGAGCACTTGCTTTTCACTGAGCTCATCTGCCTGTTGTTTAACTCCCGCAGGTCTTCATTTCTAGCTGATAGCTCACTGCTCTGAAGGCTGAGTATGTTCAGCTTGTCTACATGAGGAAGCTATACTAAAATAAGGTAGGGTGTGAATTTAAACCACTACAATTATAGTGGTATAACCCCTGTGTGAATACTTATTTTGGTATCAGTGCCTTTTTTGGTTTAGCTTATGTTGTTTTGGAAGTAGTTTAAACTAAGCTGAAAGAGAGCCATTCTTATTCCAGAATTAGAGAGTCTACATACTGCTTTAACTATACTGTTATAATTATACTGGCATAACTGGAAAAATCTCCTGTGTACACATTCTCAGTGAATTACAGAGAAGAAATGAACAGACGCATTATGGTTCTCAGGAACTCAGCTTTCCCTCTGTCCTATAGCAACATCCAGGTAGTTTTGCTACTTCTCAAGCCCACTTCTGTGGGGTCAACTGTCCTCAATTTGCCACCTCCTTACATACAGTACTGCCACTAGCCTTCAGCTTCACTCTGGCTGTTATCTGGTTCCCTCCTCAGCCTCTCTAGACATATATTCCCACCAACTCACTTACAAACGATTATCCTGGGAAATACCTTGTCTCACTGGGATGAGACAGAGGCCCAGTAACATGACCCTTTTCCTGGTCTACCAGCACTGGCTTCACGCTGTGTGACCCAAGCTATTAAGTCTCTCAGCAACTTCCTTCACCTCGAGTAGCTGGGTGCAGCTGCTGCCCTGCATCTTTGCCACCTGTGTTAGCCATCATTTTCAGGGTTCACGTTGGATCTGTCCACCTAGCATAATGCCCAAGGCGATATTTCACACAAGCCTTCATCATTGATGGCATAGCTCCAAAGAGCAATCCTCTACTTCAGGTCAGACTTGTGGGTGGCACTTTGTGTTGTTCCAGCGAATGCCATTCTCCAGCTGGCTTGTAACATCTGGAATAAAATTCCACCAACCAAAGGATGGGGGGGTGAAGCCCAGAAGCAGACCCCCCCCCATTACAGGGTTCATCAAGTCTGTTCCAATGTTGGACTCTCAGGCTGTCAAACCTTTGCAGTTGCACAGAAACAAACAAAATGGTGAGCAATCACTATGACCGACTGTCTGGCTAAGCATTGAAGAAGAAGAACTCACATACTTCTGCTTGTTCTTGGCACAGTGGATAAGTCAAGAACTAGCAGCTGGATGGCAGGTAGTAGAAGGAACATATTCTAGAGCTGAATGAGCATTTCCAGTGGGAGCGGGCAGACGGTTGTGTGGGTTAGGAGTTGTTTGAGAGTTAGCATGAAAGGAAATATTTAGGGCTAGATCCACAAAAAGACATAGGCACCTAAGTGCCACTTTAGGCACCTAAATCCCAGAATCAGATTCCACTGTCATTCACAAACCCCCCACTCAGCTGTTACCAAATGCTGTAGGCATGTAAACTGACTCATCACCTAAAGTTTTGCAGTAAAAATTACCTAAACACCTATGTTTCTGCCTGTGTGCATATGTACTGCAGCCCCACACCAGCCATCTCGAAGATAAGCACCTAACTCGCCCATGGGGCCCCTATCCAGGGCTCTGAGCTCACCTGCTGGATTAGGCCCATGTGGGTGAGTTCATATAAAATATTGAGGAGGTTGAGGTGGGTTGAGGCAGACAACAACCTCCCTCCTAACTTTTAGCCCAGTGCATAGGGTACTCACCTGGGATGTGGGAGACCCCCCAGTTCAAGTTCCCTACACCTGAGGGGCAGAAGGGGTTTGAAATGAGATCTACTACCTTGCAGGGACATGCTGTAGCCCGGATTATGGCACCCCAAATGATTATATGCTTTCAGTCTCTCCTGTTAAAGCTGTTCCAAGGTGGACAAATAATTAAAATGGTCATTGGAGTAGGGGGACTGGATCCTGGATTTCCACTAGGCTACAGAGTCATTCACATGCTTGCTATTGCTCTCACTCTCTGGTCCAGTGATTCTTTCATTGTTGACATCAGCATGAAACAGCTTCAGCACAAGAGATTGAGAGTGCCCCATGACAGAATATCCCAATAGCCCAGTCACTAGGGTGAATACTTGAGAAGTAGCAAATTCATGTCAAATCCCTTCTTCCCTGCAGGTGGAGGAGGGGACTTGAACAGGGGATCTTCCACATACCAAATTAGTGCCCTATCCACTGGGTTAAAAGTGATAAGTGAGGACATCCCCTGGCTTCTTACAAAGACAGCTTAGATACCTAAAGCCAAGAGAAGGTTGCAGCTGAGAATCCCAAGTAGAGGGAGACTCCTTCCTGTAGCCAAGACTTGGTTTCCTGTCTCTAAGAGAGGGGTGTGGTTTAACATTGTGATGGAATATACCCCAGTATGCATACCCTACCCACTATGCAATAATTGGTGTACAGAATATGCCTTGTAAGGTATCATTTGAAAAATCGTAATTTGCTAGTCAGTATTGTCCTGATAAAATGTGTGTCAACGTGGTATGTGAATCTATAAGGTTCCCCCGTATAGTGTTGTTAACACATGTTCCAAACCCCACAGCCCTGTCCAAACAGAAGTTAGCAAGCAGGTCTATCCTAAGCAAAGGAAGGTCTGCTTACCTTAATTTGTATTTAAGCAGTAAACAGATTCATCAAGACAAAGGAAATTCAAACAGGTGAAAAGAACCAGCAGGGAATATCCTTCACCATAGACTCTAACTTCTGGGTTTCAGCTGGAAATGTTTTTCAAGAGGAGGACTGAAACTATAAAAAGGAGGGACAAACACCCCCCACTCTCTTTCCCCCTGCCCATCTCATTCACTCCACCTGAAAAGATAAAAGAGAGACGTCCATTGGACTCTGGGGGAGGGTTTATGCCCTAAAGAGTTTGGCCAGTGAGACTGCTGAAAGCATTAGGTGAGAAAACTTTGAATCTAATGAAGTTTGTTACATTAGGCACCAGTAAGTGTTTTCTCTATTTTTCTTGTAACCTTTTCCGAATATTGTGCCTCATGACTTGTACTCACTTAAATCTTTTATTGTAGTTAATAAGCTTTTATTGTTTTATCTAATCCAGTGTGTTCAAGTTGAAGCATCTGGGTAACTCCATTTGCGGTAAAAGGTTGTGTGCATATTATTCCCTTAAAGGAATAATGGACACAGCATATTTGTACTGTCCAGGAGAGGGCTGGACAATACAGGGTGTACATTTCTGGGAGATGATACAACATGGTTGGATCATCCTGCAGCATAACCAAGGTTGGTAAGAGCCTAGGAGTGGTTGGCTGGCTGCAGCACACAGACGGTTGGGAGTGATTTACGTGCTGGAGGCTGTGAGTAGTCCAGGTTGGAAGATACAGCAGCAAGGCATTTTAAAGGGCACCTCAGGTAACAGGGTAGGGATGACACAGCAACTCATTAGTCTGGATTGTATCTTGTCACAAACACCCCCCCCCACCTTGGCATCCCCCATTGGTGCTTAAGCAAGGGGACACCTATTATGTATTATGCTGGCTTTTGTGAATCCCACTCAGGCACCTATCTCTCCTATTCATTATATAGAGAGCCTAGGTGCCTAACCGAGGCTTTGTCAATCCTAGTGATTTTCTAGGTACCTAGATGTTGAGGATCACCATACCTCAGTTTCTTTGTGAAGCTAGTATTTATTGATTTTTTCAAGTTTTTTACAGAAAACAGTGAACATATGAGAAAACCACAAAATTCCAAGGAGTTTTGTAGCAGAGAATAGTCAAAAACCAATAGAATATCTGTGAAATGCACTACTACAAAGATATTGGTAGGGAATATGCCTTGTGAGATGTCATATGAAACTTGGTTATTAATATAATTGTAAAATGCAAATGTTACTGTTATATGTGAATTCTTGAATTACCTCTTTATGATGTTACTAGAATATGTTTAACATAAGACATCCTAGCCTAGGTAAAATTAGTAAACAGCTCTGTCCTAGACAAAGAAAAGTGGACTTATCTCAAATGACATAGTAGCAGCAAACAAAGCCATCAAGCTAAACCAGTGGGGAATATCCTGTTCCTGAACTTAAGAGACAGAAAATTAACATGGCTCCTGCACCCAGAGAGACTGAGTCCCCGGGAGGCCACTGTCACTTGTAAGACAAATACATCTCTTTGGGGATATAAGGATCAGAGAGAGCCTTCATCTTGATCCTTCATCCATAAAACAATGAAAGCAAACATTTTTATCTCTATGTTGGGTTCTGGCCAGGCAGTCCAGTAAAAAGCTGGAAAGGAGACTGGGTGTGAAAGAAGCCATCTTGAACATAAGACTGTATCATGATAGATTCAGTTATAGACTTAAGTGTGTTTTCACTTTTATTTACTTGTAATCATCTCTACTTTTTTCTCTTTTACTTGGTATCATTTAATCCATGCTCTTTGTTAATAAACTTGTTTTACTTTTCTATAAACCAGTTTATTGCTGTGTTTGAAGGGAAGGGTGTATTTACCCCACTTACATTAATATACTGTGATGTTCTGACTTGGACGTTGCTGGTGAAGGCGACCGACTGAGGTGGCAGGGAGCTGACACACAGTCTAATTGCCAGCAAATACTTTCTTGCTGAGACAAAGAAGTAACCCAGTGGCCCAGAGCTATCCCCAGCTGTATGTTATGCTGATCTCTATCTCAGACTGTATCATACCATGAAAGCTCCAACAACTGAATGTTAAAGCTCCAGTGCGTCAGCAAATCAGTTTCAGTTCTTCAGAAATTGCACTGTATAATGAAGGTTAGGGTATGTCTACACTACCAGCCGGATTGGCAGGTAGTGATCGATCTATCAGGGAATCAAAATATCACGTCTCGTCTAGATGCGATATATCAATCCCTGAACGTGCTCCCCGTCGACTCCGGAACTCCACCAGGGCTAGAGGCGGAGGTGGAATCAATGGGGGAATGGCAGCTGGCGATCCTGCACCGCGAGGAAGTGAAGTAAGTCAATCTAAGATACGCAACTTCAGCTACGAGAATAGCGTAGCTGAAGTCAACGTATCTTAAATTGATCCCTTCCTCCTCCCCCAGTGTAGACCAGGCCTTAGACTCAGGCCCCATGGCCAAAATTTTCAAATATAGGGAGCCTAACATTAGGCACCTAAATAAGTGGCCTGATTTTCACAGGGGCTGATCACCCTCAACTGCTATTGACTTCAGTGCTTGGCTCATTTAAAATGAAGGCCTTTTTTAGATACCTAATATAGACTTATGTTCCTGGCTGTAGGCATCTGAATGAAAATATTGGCCTTTATTTACAAAGAAAGTTCAGATAAAACATGCATTACTGTTAGCTTGGAGGGCAAAGGAAAAGAGACGGGAAAGTGAAAGAAAGAAAAGTGCAGCAGCAACACCTAAAGCCAGAGGAGAAATTAGAATTTCAGGAATGACTGTATTGTGGGGGGCTTCAGTTCCCCCCTATTTTCACAAACTGGTTTATTCATTTTTCCTCCATTCCCCTTCTTTCCCTTGTTTTTGCAATCCTCTCCTCTCTACATTTCCAGGCTGACTGGGAGCAGGAAATACTATACAGAAATCTTGAGAGACAGCCTGGTCTCATTAAATTTTCAGCCAAATTTAGTAGACACCAGAGGTTGAGATTTTAATCGGGAGAGGATACAAACTAATGGATGCTTATCCAAAGCTGTGAACCTTCAGAGATTTATCCATCATAATGATGTCCTCCTGTCCCACTCTCCTATTTTTTAGCCACCCACCATAAAAATAAAATAAGGCTACCAGCAACTATCAAAAGAACAAATGCTTTTATTTATTATTCACTCATCTGCAGGGTTTCAGTGCCACTAAGCATTAGGGATCCTTCCATATCAATTATTTAATGAAAATGGTCCATCCCAGATGCAGCTAGAGTAGGTAATTCAGAGAGACTTTTAGAGTATGTATGTATGAATGCTGCCTGTGTAGTCTTTATTCACCCACCCTTTGAATCCAGGCCATACCATTAGAGTCACTCATGGTAAAGATCCCTGCAAAATCATTCCCTATTAACTATGTCCAGCAGGACCTAACTGTGTTTGATGGGCAAAAGTGACCGTGCTCACGTAGAAGTACTGCTGAAATCAGAGATTTTTGGGATTTTACCATTGTGAAAAAAATTATATCCTTAGGGGGAGCTTTGTATCTCTGTTATATGGAGAAATACCTATCTCATAGAACTGGAAGGGACCTTGAAGGATCATCGAGTCCAGTCCCCTGCCTTCACAGCAGGACCAAGTTCCGTCCCTGAGAGATTTTTGCCCCAGATCCCTAAATGACCTCCTCAAGGATTGAACTCAAAACCCTGGGTTTAGCAGGCCAATGCACAAGCAACTGAACAAAATAGAAATAATTGAATAATTCATTTATAAATATTGTGCATTTCTTTCTTTCTGCTTATGTTTTTATTGAAGTTTCTCCTTTCATTTGTTTCTCTTTTTCTTCTGTATCATTTTTTAATCCAAGAATACAGACAGTTTACAAGCAATAATTAAGTTGTAGGACTTATAGTTGTAAAGTACTTAGAGTTCTTTGAATGCAAGATGTTACTGTCAAACTCTTTGAAGGATCTCTGATTATAATGAGGTATTACAAAAAACAAAATCCTGATTTTGTTCAATGCCTTCTTATAAAGTCTAATTCCTATTTCTTGTGATGCTCAATACCAGACAGAGTATTTTTTAGAGCGGTTGCTGATCAGCTCAAGTACTTTATCATCCTGTGATGACTTTGCCTACCTAGGCCTCTGGCTTTAAGCTACTGGCTCAAGCCAGTGGTCCATCCAGTCCATTATTCTATTTATTAAAATCCAGTATCAGCTGTTTCAAAGACAGGTGGTAATAAGCAATAAGCAGTTATGGGAAGACCAAGCTCCGGAGAAAGTTTCTTGTTAGCTCCTAATAGTTTGAGGTTGGCAAGGTTATATTTTAAATATGATGGTGTAACTCTGGATAATTTTATTATCTATATAAATATCCAATTGTTTTTGAATCAGCTAAGCTTTTAGCATCAGTGATTTCTTTATCTGTGTCAATGGCACTCTTTGAAAGCAATTATCAGACTATAAACTGCATCACGGAATGAGGAGAAAATGTACTAGTTTCTGCTACCCAGAGTTGCCATAGGGTGAAAGAAGCATTGTATTCTGCTGGTTTGTGCCCTGAACTCACAGTTGTCTGAAGATGGAATATTGTTCCTGTAGGCTGGGGTCCAATGGAGAGTGAAGAAAATTCTTCACCAGCAGAAATGGTTGAAACTCAGGATTTCCATTCCTCAGATAAAACTGACATCTCAAATTTTGTTTTTGTTCTCAATCAGAATGAAAAGGAATTTATTTGTCTATGGATACATCCTATAGGTTTACTAAACTATCCTATTAAATTCAATAGAGAATTATATTCTGAATGACAGAATTCTGTAGGATGGTGTCACTTTGTTAAGGTGTCCAGTGCGGGGCAAGTGTGCCTGCCTTTCTTGGAGAATGGAGCTGGCGCACGAGCTTTACGTGCCTATCTCCCTCCACTCAAGTCCACATGTCTGGGCTTAGCTATGGGGTAGAGTGGCCCAATGGCCAGAATGTACAAAAAATGCCCCACTCATTCAGGGTAGTACAGCCTAGCAGCCAGAATCTATGAAACTTGCCCCTACTGTCAGGGCAGTGTTGCCCAACAGCCAGGGTCTACAGAAAATGCCCACTTGTTCAGGGTAGTATGGCTAGTGGCCAGAGTTCAGGAAACTTGCCCCAACTGTCAGGGCAGTGTGGCCTATGGCCAGAGTCTATGGGGGTCAGCAGCCCCAGTAGGGGGGCCTGGGCCCACCTGACTCCACTGGGCCCTGACCCACAGCCCTAGTAGCAGTGATACAACCAGCTACCAGCTCAGCAGGGAGTCCCACTGAAACATGTTGAGCTTACCTTGGTGGAAGATACCACTCCAACACCTCCCCTGGGTCACTTGCTATTGTGGTCTTGGGTGTTGTACTCCAGGAGGAGTTTGGATCTCTTAGTTCCTCAGCACTGGCCGCTCCCTGGGTCTCCGTGGGCTGCTGAGGTCTAAGGCTATGGTCTACGTCTCCGCTCTCCTCTGGCACAGTCTGGAGGCCATCCTCAACAGGAGCTCCTGGAACACATCCTTCCCCACTGGTGTCACCTCCAGACTGAGCTGGGCTGCTCTCCTTTATACTGATACAGCTGGAGCATGCCCAGCAGGAGGGTGGGGGCGTGGCCTCCTCAGTCCACAATGTGGCATTAACCCCTTTCCGTCCAGTGCGGGGCAAGTGCGCCCCATCTCAGATGGTTACAAGGAAATGATATTATTCTTTAATAAATACTATAAGGTTTCAGGTTTTTATAGAATCCTATTGGTTTTATCCTGGTTAATTTCTCTAGAACTTTTCCTTAATGGTAAATCCAATCATTCGTGGTGAAATTAATGTTTACAAATATAGTTCACAAGCTCATTTGAAAATCACCATTGATTAAAACCTCCACACATATTAAGAGATCTTCTCTTCCTAATCATAAAAGTCAGATGGAAAAGACATAAGAACATAAGAATGGCCACACTGGGTCAGATCAAAGGTCCATCTAGCCAAGTATCCTGTCTTCTGACAGTGGTCAATACCAGGTGCTCCTGAGGGAATGAACACAACAGGTAATCATCAAGTGATCCATCCACTGTTGCCCATTCCAAGCTTCTGGCAAACAGACGTTAGGGACACAATCCCTGCCCACCCTGACTATAGCAATTGATGGACCTATTCTCAATTAACTTATCTAGTTCATTTTAGAACCTGATTGTAGTCTTGGTCTTCACAACATCCTCTGGCAAGGAGTTCCACAGGTTGACAGTGCGTTGTGTGAAAAAATACTTTCTTTTTGTTTGTTTTAAACCTGCTGCCTATTAATTTCATTTGGTGACCCCTAGTTCTTATGTTATGAGGAGGAGTAAATAACACTTCCTTATTTACTTTCTCCACGCCAGTCATGCACTTGTAGACCTCTATCATATCTCCTCTTAATCACCTCTTTTCCAGGGTGAAAGGTATGAGTCTTATTAATCTCTCCCCTTATGGAAGCCATTCCTTGCCCCTAATCATTTTTGTTGCCCTTTTCTGAACCTTTACCAATTCCAAAATATCTTTTTTGAAATTCAGTGACCACATCTCCACACAGTATTCCAGATGTGAGTGTACGGTGGATTTATATAGAGACAATATGATATTTTATGTCTTATTATCTATTCTTTTCGTAATGATTCCCAACATTCTGTTTGCTTTTTTGACTGCCACTGCACATTGAGTGGATGTTTTCAGAGAAGTATCCACAATAACTCCAAGATTTCTTTTTTGAGGGTAACAGCTCATTTAGACCCCATCATTTTATATGTACAGTTGAGATTATGTTTTCCAATGCGCATTACTTTGCATTTATCAACATTGAATTTTCTCTGCCATTTTGTTTACCAATAGCTTCTGAGTTACCCAGTTTTGTGAGACCCTTTTAGCTCTTTGCAGATTGCTTGGGACCATTGGTCCACTCTCCCCCATAGCTACTATCTTGAGTAGTTTTGTATCAATTGCAAATTTTGCCACCTCACAGTTTACCCCTTTTCCCAGATCATTTATGAATATGTTGAATAGGACTGGTCCTCGTACAGACCCTGGGGGACACCGCTATTTACCTCTCTCCATTCTGAAAATTGACCATTTATTTCTACCTTTTGTTTCCTATTTTTTAACCAGTTACCAATCCAGGAGGGGACCTTCCCTCTTACCCCATGACCTCTTACTTTGCTTAAGAGCCTTTGGTGAGGGACCTTGTCAAAGGTTTTTGAAAATCTAAGTACACTATATCCACTGGATCCCCCTTGTTCACATGCTTGTTGACCCCTTCAAAGAGTTTTAGTAGATTGGTAAGGCATGAATTCCTTTTACAAAAACCATGTCATCTCTTCCCCAACAAATTATGTTAATCTATGGGTCTGACAGTTTTGTTCTTTACTATAGTTTCAACTAGTTTTCCAGGTACTGAAGGCAGGCTTACTGGCCTGTAATTGTCGGGATGACCTCTGGAGCCCTTTTTAAAAATTGGCATCATATTAGCTATCCTCCAGTCACTTGGTACAGTTGGTAGTTCTACAATTTCACTTATGAGTTCTTCAGGACTCTTGGGTGAATACCATCTGGCCCTGGTGACTTATTACTTTTTATTTTATCAATTCGTTCCAATACCTTCTCTAATGACACCCCAATCTGGGACAGTTCCTCAGATTTGTCACCTAAAAAGAATGGCTCAGGTTTGGGAATTTCTCTCACATCCCCAGCCGTGAAGACCAATGCAAAGAATTCATTTAGTTTCTCTGCAATGGCCTTTTCGTCCTTGAGTGCTCCTTTAGCATCTCGATAGTTCAGGGCCCCACTGGTTGTTTAGCAGGCTTCCTGCTTCTACTGTACTTAACATCTTTTTTGCTATTACTTTTTGAGTCTTTGGTTAGCTGTTCTTCAAATTCTTTTTTGGCCTTCCTAATTATATGTTTGCACTTCATTTGCCAGAGTTTATGCTCTTTTCTATTTTCCTCAATAGGATTTAACTTCCACTTTTAAAAGGATGACTTTTTGTCTCTCACTGCTTCTCCTACTTTGTTGTTTAGCCACAGTGACACTTTTTTGGTTCTCTTACTAGGTTTTTTAATTTGGGGTGTACATTTAAGATGAGTCTCTATTATGGCATCTTTAAAAAGTTTCCATGCAACTTGCAGGGATTTCACTTTTGGCACCATACCTTTTAATTTCTGTTTAATTAACGTCCTCATTTTTGTGTAGTCCCCCTTTCTGAAATTAAATGCTACTGTGTTGGGCTGCTATGGTGTTTTCGCTGCCGCTGGGATGCTAAATTTAATTATATTATGGTCACTATTACCAAGCAGTCCAGCTATATTCACCTCTTCGATCAGATCCTGTGCTCTACTTAAGGTTAAATCAAGAATTGCCTCTCCTCTTGCGGGTTCTAGGACTAGCTGCTCCAAGAAGCAGTCATTTAAGGTGTCAAGAAACTTTATCTCTGCATCTCGTCCTGAGGTGACTGTACCCAGTCAATATGGAGATCATTGAAATCCCCCATTATTATTGAGTTTTTTATTTATATAGCCTCTCTAATCTCCCTGAGCATTTTACAGTCACTGTCACCATCCTGGTTAGGTGGTCGGTTGTATATCCCTGCTAAACTGTGGAACTTATTGCCACTTGATATCACTAAGCCCAAGAGCTTAGTAGGGTTCAAAAAGGGAAGAGACATTTGTATTGCTAAAGGGAAAAATCAGTTACTTTAGACACCATGACATTAAAAAAAGCTTGTATTAGAAGGGCTATAAACCCTCATGCTTCTGGACATAACTCATAACTCAACCACTGACAGATGGGGATTAAGAAAAACCTTCTCATAGGGGAAGGTTATTACATAATTGTGCATGATGCCTTTTTCTGAAAATTGTTCTGAAGCATCAGGAACTGTCTACTGTCAAAGACTGCCCTATCTTGTGAGGCAGATAAAGCTCTGTACCTGAAAATTGAACCCAAAACTATAGTTTTCAGGAGTAAAAAACATTTTACTTTGAAAGTGCTTAAAAGTAACCTCTCACCTAGATTGTGTCAAATTGAAACTACCAATAGCTTCTGAGTGCCAAAAGAGAAGTTGAACATAAGAACACATGAATGGTCTGACCCAGTAAGGCCAATGGTCCATCTTGCCCAGTATCCTGTCTTCCAACAGTGGCTGGATGCTTCAGAGGAAATAAACAGAACAGGGCATTAATTAAGAGATCCATCCACTGTTGCTCAGTCTTTGCATCCCTGACCATCTTGGCTAATAGCCATTGATGGACCTATCCTCCATGAACTTATCTAATTCTTTTTTGAACCCAGTTATAGTTTTGACTTTCATGACTTTCCCTCACAATGAGTTCCACAGGTTGACTGTGTTTTGTGAAGAAGTAGTTCCTTTTCTTTATTTTAAACCTGCTGCCTATTTATTTCATTGAGCGACTCCTGTTTTTTGTGTTATATGAAGGGGTAAATAATACTTCTCTATTAACTTTCTCCACATCATTCATAATTTTATACACCTCTATCAAATCTCCCTTTAGTCATCTCTTTTCTAAGATGAACAGTTCTAGTCTTATTAATGTCTCCTCATATGGAAGCTGTTTCATACCCCAGTATATCTTTTTTTGACATGGGGCAACCAGAACTGCACACAATATTTAAGATGTGAGCATACCACGGATTTATATAGGGACACTATGATATTTTATGTCATTATTCATTCCTTTCCTAATGATTCCTAACATTCTGTTAGCTTTTTTGACTGCTGCTGCACATTGAGCAGCTGTTTTCAAAGAACTACCCACATTGACTCCAAGATCTCTTTTTGAGTGGTAGTATGTGTAGTTGTGATTATGTTTTCTAATGACGATGCAAGATTAACTACAGTGTTCTGTACATCCCAAATGTTGAGACTTTCACTGACTATGTCCCTTGGAAGACTAATAAAGAGGTAAAAACAATCAGAAGACAATGAAGACTTCTGCAAGTATAACTGAGTAAAAAAGTAAAAGAAAATATTTGGATTAATTCAAAACAAAACTTAGGAGTCTGAGTGATCTGCATCTCCAAGCGCAAAGGAAATTGGCTAATGAATTCATTCCAACAATGACAATTCTTTTTTAAAAGGCACAGAGTGCAAGTACCAAAGGAATTGAAAAAGTAAATTTGGTATCAGTCTTTAAGAAAGAGAATGATTGACCCTGGCAACACTCAGGTAAATCTAATTTCCAGTAGAATAGACTTTATAAAGATCTATAAATGTCTGGAGGATAATGGAACCAGGAAATGTTTTTAAAGAACACATAATTCCCACATAATACTGTTACCTATCCAGCTCTGAACAAAGGAGACATCTTACAGTAAGTCCAAATTTGGCCCCTTTACATATGCCTACACAGCAGAGAAAAACCCACAGTTGACCAATGTCAGCAGACTTGGGCTCACAGGGCTTAGGCTGTGGGGCTGTTTCATTACTGTGTAGACTTCTGGACTCAGGCTGAAGACCAGGCTCTAGAACCCTGAAGTGTTGCCAAATCAGTGGATGAAGGAACATGGTGGATAGAACATACAAGTATTTTAGTAAAAGATTTGATAGTGTCTTATGAATTCTTGAAAAATGAGTTAAAATGGTCTTAGATAGGAACACTCATATCTAGGGAAACGTACCTGAAAGAACTATCCTAAATGATAAATGGAAATGTATGACATTGAGGGGAGGCTCCAGTACAGAGCCACATTGATTTGTGTGAAGTACAGTTGTATTCAGCATTGTCAGTGATTGGAAGGTGAATGCATGTTTAATTAAGGACCCAAATCTGCAACTTTAGCTCATTCTGAGTAGCAATAATTCCTGAGAGTAACCAGTTATATCCAGAAGAAATGTCTGTGTAAAAAGTACTCAGGATGAGTAAGATGTGTAGTACCTAGACCTACACTTGAAGATGTTATGAAATGGAGAGGTGTTTCAATCATGAGTGAGAGCCAAGAAATTATACAAGAGGAGCAACCAAAAGGAAAAAAATATAAGATAGGAAATAAAGGAAATAACAAAGGGCCTAACCAATGGAAGGACTCCACTGAACTTCGATGAGAGTTGGATCAGACCCCACATGAGATTCAATCTGGAAAAATGTTTACAGGGAAGGAGATGTTTGTTGAACTTATGCTTAAAAAGTCAATATTCTTCCTTGTGATTTACCATTGTAAGGTCTGATACTGCATCTCAATGCAGTAAACTTCTGAATAGGAAATTGTGGTAAAGTGCAAATACTACATCACAGTAAGTTTATTTTTAAGTGCATCAACTGTAGCTGGAAAGAAATGCTGAAAAAATGTAAGGCTGATTGTGCAAATGAGTTCATTAGTGCCATGTTGTGGTGAGAAAGGCCAAGGTGATTTTGTACTGCATATGCAGAGTCACTATATCACAGACCAGGGAGCTGATAGTCCCTCTGTGAACAGCATTGGTATGGTAGCATCCTGCATGGAATGTGGAGGGAGGAGCACATATTTCAGGAAGAAAGTTGGAGAAGACACCAGGAAGCCAGTCTGAGTGCACTTGGCTAGAATGCTAGCTGCAGTTGCATCATGTCTGCAAAAAGGTCTTACTGAAGAGCAAGTTTAGTTGCACAAGTCTGGAATCCTCTTGTTATTACATGCATGTGGTACATGAAGTGTGACCACAGATAGAATACTGTGCTGCAGATGTGCCTTGAGGTTAACAAATAGTAAACTGGATAGAAATTAGACAACAGTGATGATTAAGAGGCTGGAGAAATTAAAATTATGCAACAATATGGAAAGAACTATATCTGTATAACTTGACTAAGTGATGACCCAGTGATATTTGTACCTTTGGACCTGAGTAGTAAGTCAGTATCGAAGAACTTGTGGGTTGTTTATTAGTAAGAGAAATTGATGATGGAGTCAGGTATTTCCTTCATGCAATCCTATTTATTTACAAAGAACATTGATCAAGTCCTGTTTTCCTGAACACAGAAGGAATCAAACAAGAGGAGTTTCTTTGCTCACAGTTCCAAACGTCTTTCCAGACAGCACTCTGTGCAAGGCTCTCTCCTGTCACACTCCTAAGTGCTCCTCTTGCTGTCTTTGTGACTTTCTGGATTATTCTGTCTGCCTGTTCTCTGAGTGCTTCGGCTTACAGACATATACACTCCTTCACTAAACAATAACCAGCCTCCTGCATTTGCATTCTGCCCTCCACCAACATAGATCCACTGGTGCCTGGCCCTGCATGTGGCTTGTGTTTGGGTAATGGCTCCTATTGTTTTAGAGATCTTATAGCAAAAAGTAGCTTAACTGCTTCTTATATTTATCTTGAATGGAGGGCAGCTATTACATCCATCAGCTTCAATGAGGTTTTACCCATGCTCCAGTATAACATTATAACTATTTACAACTATTTGAAGAGTATTATCAGTTAAGAGGGAGAAAGCGTTTAGTATTTCCATAAGAGTAATAAAATGAATTTCAGAGTTGAAAAATTTAGGCTGAAGATCACAAAAAAGTATTCCTCTTTTAAACTGTAGAACAGTCTTCCAAAGGAAAAGAGTTGAAAGACAGTCCACAAAAGGTGGTCAAGAATGTACTGGACAAAGTATTGGACATGATTTGGCATGGAACACAACTTTTTTAGCAGAGGGATTCAATTACAGCCATAGATACCTGGGTTATTGCCATAACCAATTTCTTCCTTTCTTATCCTTTTATCCATGTTTAACAACTATTCCAGTAATATAAATTACAATACCAAATTCACTAGTCACTAAGTAGTGGTTTTGTGGGTGTCTGGAAAGGGATACAAATCTTATTTCTCCTTCCTCTTAAATGAGATACAATTTCCTATACATCTATTTGTGCATATTTACATTTTCCAGGTGATCCTGAGTGTCTTGAACCTATTTTGACATTTTTATAATTCTGTCTTTTCCTAGACATGTTTCATGATACTTCAGGGTTTCACTCCTATTTTTAATTTTTGACTGGTTTTAATTCTTCAGGTCTTTTCTTTCATACTGTCTTTTCTCTATATATTTTAACTGTCCTTCAAAAAGTGGCTTTTCTACAGCTTCTCTGTTTTGTTTTTGCATTAGTTTACTTTCATTTTTTGTCAAATTTCTAATGACCAGTAGTTGTCTGAAAATTTGGAAAGGTTGTTGCCTTCTGTCACGGAGTCACCAGGCGATGCTCTCTAACTGCTCCCCACCAAGCCAGTCAGGACTTTGGGGAGCCTCCTCTCCCTTGGAGCAGACTTGTTCAGGGCAAGAAGCTCACACGTCTTCACCTCCTGGGTCTCTCCTTGGAGCATTCAGCATCCTCTGCCCCTCCGTGCGCTTCCCACAGCGAGCCCGCCTCAGCGGGGTCCTGGGGAAGCCACCGGGTCCTGCACCCCCACTTTGCAGTCAGACGTGACTCTCAGCCAGCCAGTAACACAGAGGTTTATTCGATGACAAGAACAGGGTCTAAAACAGAGCTTGTAGGTACCACGAACTGGACCCCTCGGCCGGGTCCATTCTGGGGGTCAGTGAGCCAGACCCCCACGTCTGCCCTCAGCCAGCTTCAGACTAACTACCCCTTCCAGCCCCTCCTCTCTGCTCGGCTCCTTTCCCGGGCCAGCAGGTCACCTGATCTCTTTGTCTTCAACACCTTCAGTTGGCACCTTTGCAGGGAAGAGACCCAGGCCATCAGTTGCTAGGAGACAGAGTGCCAGGCATTTAGGTGCACTGGCCCTTTGCTCTTCAGCAATCACATGCCCTTATCCCACCACCTAGATACTTAAGAACTGCATAGGGGACACTGAGGCACCAACACAGTATTCAGAGGAAACATTAAGAACATTCCTAGTTCATCACATCTCTCCCCCCTTCGAGACCGAACTGAGCGAGGTCACTTCAGCCAGTGACCTGGGGAAGTTCGAACCCACCAACGTTCCCATGGATGCCCCAGCATCTCTCCCATTCCTTGGTGTGAGTTACACCAGGACAGTCCAATCTCACGCCCTCCCTTAGGTCGGGTGTGCTTGATGGCACTTGCAGGCTGCATGTGAGAAGGTTTATGCGGCTTGAATCATTTTGCCACCCCAATACCCCTGGGGTTCAAATTGGGACGGGGTCTTCTCCCAGCACTCTGGGCTGTGATTCGGTCTCTCTTGGTTAAGAGCCCCCATCTTGGCCTTGGCCAGCTCTGGGCTTGGGCAGTTGCTTCCCACTTTGTGGCCCAGACACAACACCTCTGCCATCCCCACCTTACACTTTGCAGCTTTTACCCTCAGTCCCACCTCCTTGAGGCAGCCCAGCCCCCTCTTCACTTGGGACACCTGTTCCTCCCAGGTCTGGCTAAAGATGCACATGTTATCAGGGTCTGCCAGGGCCAAGTTCTCCATCGCCCTTTGCTTCTCTAGAGTCTCCCTAGGCCTAGGCATGGGGTCGGCATCAGACACTGTGATGGCTTTAAGCTTCTGATAGCCCCCACAAAACCAGAGCATCCTGTCTCGCTTGGGGATCAGCCCCACGGGTGAGGCCCATGGGCTGTAAAATGGCTGGATCACATCTAAAGCCAGCATGTCCTTGATCTCTCTCTCTAGGTTCTGGGCTGCTTTCCCAGTGACTCTGAATGGGGAAGACCTGATGGGGAGATTGGCTCCCACCTCAGGGAAGAGATCCCCCTTCTCCTCCCAATCCTCCCCTTTCAGGTCCAGGGGTCCCCTCACTCTCCTCCCATACAGTGGCTCGAATGGGAAGAACCCTATGGATTCCTGGGGCACCACCAGCTGCCTCCCAATTCCCCCCAGTTCTACTTCCCCCTGGGGAGCCCATTCCCGGTACAGGAATCCCTTCTTCTGCAGGACTCTATCCCTGCATCCTTCCCCAAGGGGGTTTGCAGCGCTGTGGCCAGCAAGTTCCCTCAGCTTCTCCAAGGAGGGATCCCTCTGCAGCTCAGTCTGGGCTTCAGCTGCTGGGGCAGGGAGTGGGACCTGCTCCCTCTCGCTGGCTAGGCCTTGGGTCACAGCCCCACTGAGCCTTGTCCCTGGTGGCTCCCTCCCTGCTGTGTAATCACTTCCCAGCAGCACATCTGGACAAGACAAACCTGGTTGGCAGCTGACCTGCCCTGCCTGGGTGTCCCCCCACTCAGCTGGGGTCTCAGCTCCCCTCGTGCTCAGTGCTGCCCTTGCTGTCCCAGTGGGGGCAGGCAGCGAGCTCTTTGCTCTGGTCACAGCATCAGAGCCAGCGTGAGCCCCCTCTCCGGTGTGCAGGGGGGCGGGGAGCATCTCTCCCTCCCACTCAGCCCCAGGAGGCTGGTTACAGGTAGGCAGGTATCCTGAGCCCAGCAGCCCCTCCCCCCTGCCAGCCAGGTCATTTGCATTTTCACTGACCATTTCCATCCTAGCCAATTGGTTCCCTGGATTTGAATTCAAACCCTCGGCCGTTACAGGAGTGGGGCCTGGATCCTGTCCCATGGGGAGACAGTCACCCCCCAACAGGGCCTCCGAGCCGATATCCTGAAGAACCCCAACTACCAGCCAGCCCGACCCCTCCTGGGTCTGCACAGGGATCTGGGTCATAGGCAGGGCAAGGGGCTTCACCCCAGGGAACTTCACCCAGGTCCCACAGTCCCTCAGCATCTGGGCTGCACCATCACAGTTCTTTCTGTCCCAGGGTCTCGCCCCGGCAGACGTGTTTCCCCACTGACCCCTGGGCAGCCCCCTATGTCTCTCTGCTCCACCATCACCAGTCCACGCTGCTGCTGCTTCTCCTGCAGCTTTTCCTAGGGCTCTTGCTCTCTCTCACGGTTCTCTCGCTCTCTTGGGCTCTGCTCCCATCCCATCCGTCTCCAATCTCCTGATGGGGAACCCAATCGTGAAGACCCTCATCTGATTGGGGACCAGACTCTTGGGAATGCCTAGCTGCTGCTCCAGCTGCTCCCAGATCCTCTTGTAGTCCCATCGGGGTCAGGAATCTGCTCCTCAGAGTGGTCCTCCTCCTCCTCCAAATGCACGATTAACTGTGCCTTGGTAAACTTCCCCATGTGTAACCCCCTCTTTGTGCACAGGATCACAATGTCCTTCTTAAGGAGATGGTGATAGGCCATCACTTCACCGTTCCCAAGTGGCTCTGGACTCACAGGCCTGTGTGCTCTTGGCTCCCCCATGGTTTCCAGGAAGAACCCCTGGTGTGCCAGCCCTTCTCGTGATCACCACCTCTTTGCCAGGGTCTAGCTGCAGACTCCTCTGCCCCTGGGACTGCTCCTGCAATCCCCAGGGGAACCCTGCTACTGCAAAATCCTTCTCTCTCCCAGGGTCGAGCAGTAAGCTCCTCCGCCCCTGAGACTGCTGGCTGCAGTCCTCCGGGGGACCCCGTTACTCCAACAGTCCTTCTTGCTGGTCACACACTCCCAGAGGTTAACCGCCCCCTGAAACCGTCCCTCTCTGAGCCTTCAGCACGCCTGGTCCTCATTATCCCTCCTTTGTTTTACTGGTCCCCAGTCACTTACTGCAAGAAGCACCATTCACGGGGTGCGGTACATCCCGCCACTGCCACCAGTTGTCACGGAGTCACCGGGCGATGCTCTCTAACTGCTCCCCACCAAGCCAGTCAGGACTTTGAGGAGCCTCCTCTCCCTTGGAGCAGACTTGTTCAGGGCAAGAAGCTCACACGTCTTCACCTCCTGGGTCTCTCCTTGGAGCATTCAGCATCCTCTGCCCCTCCGTGCGCTTCCCACAGCGAGCCCGCCTCAGCGGGGTCCTGGGGAAGCCATCGGGTCCTGCACCCCCACTTTGCAGTCAGACGTGACTCTCAGCCAGCCAGTAACACAGAGGTTTATTCGATGACAAGAACAGGGTCTAAAACAGAGCTTGTAGGTACCACGAACTGGACCCCTCGGCCGGGTCCATTCTGGGGGTCAGTGAGCCAGACCCCCACGTCTGTCCTCAGCCAGCTCCAGACTAACTACCCCTTCCAGCCCCTCCTCTCTGCTCGGCTCCTTTCCCGGGCCAGCAGGTCACCTGATCTCTTTGTCTTCAACACCTTCAGTTGGCACCTTTGCAGGGAAGGGGCCCAGGCCATCAGTTGCTAGGAGACAGAGTGCCAGGCATTTAGGTGCACTGGCCCTTTGCTCTTCAGCAATCACATGCCCTTATCCCACCACCTAGGTACTTAAGAACTGCATAGGGGACACTGAGGCACCAACACAGTATTCAGAGGAAACATTAAGAACATTCCTAGTTCATCACACCTTCACCTGGATATATTACATCATAGCATAAGTGACTAATTTTACTTGTTAGCCACATTCAGAAGACAGACCGTACCCTAACAAGCACTGTTGTAGTCTCCCGGTCATCTCAGGGTTAGAAAGGACCATCTACTCATCTATTAAATCTATTTTAATTCTCTAATCTCTATCTAGATATTTATATTGCACTCATTATTGTAATGTTTCAGTGTCCTTCTAAAGATTCTACTTAAATAGGTAGATGTTCTGCCTTGCTGTAGGCAACAGGAAACTGCAATCCATGCCATTCCACAATTTTTTCTGCCATGCATTTCAGCTACAACATTTCCGATCCCAGATCCCTGCAAGCTATATTATGAATTTTCAGACTTTCCATATAGGTACAGGACAAGGACCAAAGGCATACAAGACTAAACTTTGTGCCTAGTGAACCGATGCTTCAGAAAGTATCTTTTTGACCTTCAGCATACCTCCTGAAGGGAGGCTGTTAGCAATTAACATGGCACTGAGATTCTCTTGATTGTCATAACAGCTATTGAGGTGAGCTGACTGGAAAATAAGAGTTATATTTTGGAGGAAACTTTTGACAAAAATGACTTATTTTAATCAAAAGTTTTCCACAGAAATTTCTAACTTTTGGTGAAACATTGAAAGCTGAAGAGATATGGCCAAAATCTGTCAAACCAAAAATTTTGATTTTTAAATACCATTTCAAAGACTCATGGGAGTTGAGTTTTGGGTGCCTCATGCCCCTCATTCTCCTTTGTGGGCCAGTCTCCCTGGCTTGACTACATCTCCCATGATGCAACACAGTCTTTCTTCTTGCTGAGTCACTGGTGTATCATGGACATTCCTGGTGCATCACAGAAGATGTAGTATGTCTAGAAAACCTAGCCTGTAGAGCAGAATGAGGGCATAACCCAAACCACAATTCCCATGAAGCATTACAGTGGCATTTCCAAATTGATATTTTATGGATTTTGCCCATAATTTCAGTTTGTAGCTGAAAATATTTGATTTTCAGGTGTTCAGTCTTTGACTGCCAGTTAAAGTTTTCCATAGAAAGCAGAATAAATACCAAAAAACATTTTCAACAGAAAGTGTGAAGCTGTTCCAGGGCCTGAACCGAAGCCCATCAAGTCAATGGTGAACTTACCATTGAATTCAGTGGGCTTCAGATCAGGTCCTTTAAGGAGTAGCAAAGGTATCCAGAGACTGTAGGTTGAAAACAAAAAGTCTATACATATTATAAATGGAATTATCCCATCTCACCATTTTTTGTTCAGTTTACCAGCTTCATTCTGATAGCTAAATAGTTCTTGGTAACCTTATTGGAAGAGGTGTCTTATGGCAGACAGTTCAGTGAGCAAGGTTCAGTGAGTAAAAAGACAAAAGTTACTGACAAAAGTTATGATGACAAAGAAGATGATGGAAGAGACTTGTTTCACTCATCTAGTTCACCTTGTCAACAAAGATGTACTATAATTCTGAATTTTTATTGATGTACTAGAATTCTATTAACTTGAAGAATAATAGTTAAAAAGTTTTCTAAAATATAACATTTACAATAAAGATAGCCACACTTTGGATGGCATGATCTGCTACTGCAGTAACCCTTAAATTCTGTGTGATAATATAGTAATAATTGAAAGTATTTTAGTAGATCTTTGTGTCTTCAAACTATTGTACAAACTTAACTAATTCTCTGGTAAAGTAGGTAAATAATTGATATCCCCACATTGAGATATGGGAACATGAGATATAGGGTGAAATCCTGACCCTGACCAGGATTTCATTCACACAGAATTGGATTTTCCCTAAGCGGTGGAGATTAAGACCCAAGTATTTGTCTGTTCATCTCCTAATCTGACCGATAAACCTTTCCACTTTATTTTTAATATAGAAAATACACTTACTATACTTGATTTCAGTATTTTTCCTAGGACACAGGATGTCACCTCAAACATATCTAGGGGTCTAGGCCTGATACCCATCTCTCCCAAAAGATCTGTATCCTACTAATTGAGCAAAAGGAACAACACTATTTCCTGATAACGTTATGGATCTTACAACAGTCAAGCAATTCTGATTATATCCAGTAGAAGGCCATGGTACACATTAACAAGGCAATACATTACAGTTGCAGTAGAGTGCCCTTCTCAATATCACATCTAAAACATACCAGAGAGAGAGAGAGATTACTTTTGATTGTATTTGGTTTTACTATATTCATAGATTCATAGATTCGTAGACTCTAGGACTGGAAGGGACCTCGAGAGGTCATCAAGTCCAGTCCCCTGCCCTCATGGCACGACCAAATACTGTCTAGACCATCCCTGATAGACATTTATCTAACCTACTCTTAAATATCTCCAGAGATGGAGATTCCACAACCTCCCTAGACAATTTATTCCAGAGTTTAACTACCCTGACAGTTAGGAACTTTTTCCTAATGTCCAACCTAAATCTCGCTTGCTGCAGTTTAAGCCCGTTGCTTCTCATTCTATCATTAGAGGCTAAGGTGAACAAGTTTTCTCCCTCCTCCTGATGACACCCTTTTAGATACCTGAAAACTGCTGTCATGTCCCCTCTCAGTCTTCTCTTTTCCAAACTAAATAAACCCAATTCTTTCAGCCTTCCTTCATAGGTCATGTTCTCAAGACCTTTAATCATTCTAGTTGCTCTTCTCTGGACCCTCTCCAATTTCTCCACATCTTTCTTGAAATGTGGTGCCCAGAACTGGACACAATACTCCAGTTGAGGCCTAACCAGCGCAGAGTAGAGTGAAAGAATGACTTCTCGTGTCTTGTTTACAACACATCTGTTAATGCGTCCCAGAATCATGTTTGCTTTTTTTGCAATAGTATCACACTGTTGACTCATATTTAGCTTGTGGTCCACTATGACCCCTAGATCTCTTTCTGCCATACTCCTTCCTAGACAGTCTCTTCCCATTCTGTATGTGTGAAACTGATTGCTCCTTCCTAAGTGGAGCACTTTGCATTTGTCTTTATTGAACTTCATCCCATTTACCTCAGACCATTTCTCCAATTCGTCAATTCATTTTGAATTTTGACCCTGTCCTCCAAAGCAGTTGCAATCCCTCCCAGTTTGGTATCGTCTGCAAACTTAATAAGCATACTTTCTATGCCAACATCTAAGTCGTTGATGAAGATATTGAACAGAGCCGGTCCCATAACAGACCCGTGCGAAACCCCACTTGTTATACCTTTCCAGCAGGATTGGGAGCCATTAATAACTAGTCTCTGAGTACAGTTATCCAGCCAGTTATGCATCCACCTTATAGTAGCCCCATCTAAATTGTATTTGCCTAGTTTATCGATAAGGATATCATGCGAGACCGTATCAAATGCCTTACTAAAGTCTAGGTATACCACATCCACCACTTCTCCCTTATCCGCAAGACTCGTTATCCTATCAAAGAAAGCTATCAGATTGGTTTGAAATGATTTGTTCTTTACAAATCCATGCTGGCTATTCCCTATCACCTTACCACCTTCCAAGTGTTTGCAGATGGTTTCTTTAATTACTTGCTCCATTCTATATTCTATGCTGGTAACAAAACTCTTCTTTTGTCCTTGTCATTTACTGATTCTGCTTCTAAGACAACTTAGTTTTACAAATATTTGCAATTTTAAAAGTAAGATTCACACTCATTCCCATTGGAGCTCTCTTTACAGACATCTGGAGGTCTGTTTGCCGTATTGCAGCAAACTGATAAAAACTGCTTTTGTCTGCTCTCACTGGGTAGTGGAAAGCTGCAAAACAGCAAACTTCTTCTTGCAGGATGCAAAGATTCACAGTTGTTCCTTATTTTGGCTTCAGTATTTCTTATTCTGTCCTGGGGGGTTCCCTTAATGATCACTGGGTTCCAAGCAAATTTCTGCAGAGTGTGGTTTTTGGATAATGTGCTAGAGTCTCAACAGCATTATCTCCATTTTTCACCTCTGCATTGGTTATTCATTAACCTCTGTAGAAAATGTGATATTGTGCTTCTACCTGAGAAGTCCTGTTCAGTGGTTGATTAATGCATGAACAAGCTGGTTAACAGATAGGGACACTCCTGAGACTGTAGACCCTCTTTTAAATTTAGCAGTGGCCCACATATATGTTTCCTGCTCTCGGAGTAAATTTGAGTATCTGTAGCAGGGAATACTCTTAATAGATGCTTACAGGGCCAGCATAGCCAGATTCTGATTTTAGCTCAAAATACAGACCGACAGCAAGGGATGCTGGGAGGTCAGGAGATTATAAATCAAGTTTTTTTGCTTACTCTGGCAAGATTAAGGCAAGGCATGATCTGAGTGGAGGCTTTTTATTAAGAGAGTTGAGGAAGGAGGAACCACAAGAAGCAGCAAATTGTTTGAGATCCGAAGAGGGAAGAGATAAAGGTATTGTTAGCCTTTTTGACCCAAGCAGATAATTAAAGTTTGGGGTCTAGAGGACGTTGATGAGTCTTTTTTATGCAATCTTGTTTATTTACAAGGAATTAGCAAATTTCTGCTTCTCTGAATACAAGAACCACCAAAAATGGAATAGTGTCTTGGCTTACACTTACCAAGCCTCTTTAGCCAACACCAGACACAAAAGTGGTCTCTAGCTTCTTCCAGGGCTACTCCAGGTTTCCACTTGGATTTCTTCCAGCTGTTTGTCCCTCTCTAGTTCTGTTTTGCACTCTCTCTCCCCTTCACAGACACACCCTTTTCTAAATCAATCAATACCCAGTCAAAAGCCCTGCTGCCCAAACACTAGCAGGTGACTTCACACAACCCTTTTGTCTTAGGTGGGGACTTAATATATCTTACAATTATATTAACTGACAGATCTATTCACACTCATCACTCGCAATGAGGTTTTCACTCAACCCATAACAAGGTTTCACCAAGCTAATAAATTACTTGTTAGTGCAGAAAAGCTATTGATTTCAATCCTACATCAACAAGGTCATGAACTTAGGTATGAAGGGTAAGGTTTAGAGCTATGGAAAAAAAGTCTATTTGGTGTGGAGTAAGAGAAATGGAGTAAGCTTAAAGTCTGTTGAGGGCAGGATTGGGTTGTAAAGTAGGAAACAATCACACATCCCCCCAAGGTAGGCTTAAACAATTTTTGCCATTATTTATACAATTTCAAACAATTATTGTCACTCACAGTATTTGACCGTATTTATGTCAGACATTAACACACAAAGATGGAATAGGTAGAGGGCCAAAGTTACCACATGCTGGAGCACTGGGAAGTTCTCCTATACTTCATGATGGTTGTCACTTCTTCTGATTGATCCTTCAGTCCCATTCCTTCAGTTTCTGGTCCAGTTTTTCCTTATTTGGACCTCATGCACTTGGATTTCTATACATTTCCATAGTCTGTGTTACTTAACTTTTCTCCAGTCAGCTTTTAGCACATCAAACCTTTGGGTTTTAGGTAAGCTATACATTATGCATATGTAAGCTTCAGTTTACAAAATTTTTGTTGCTCTTTAGAGAATTTATGTGTCATTTTCTTTCATGTCATCCTGCCCCTGAGTTCTTCCAGTAAAAAAAGGCTTCTAGTCATTACAGGCTTGTGTATTACCACCTCAAAACTTCAAGCACAACATGTTTCTCCTTTGTTCTGTCAGCAATATCATCATTTTAAGTATCTCAGTAATTCTATGTAAAAAAGAAGAATTGGCAAAACCACATTAATGCCAGCAAAGTTTTGGCAAAGTGTTATTTCATCACAGACAGAAAACCCCCTTCCCTCACTGTAGGCTATCACTATAGAAACAGGATCTCCCTGAGAGAAACAGTAGCTAGGCTGATGGAAGCATTCTTTCATTGACCCAGTTGTGTCTACATTGAGGATTAGGTTGGCCTATCTATGGCAGTCAGGGTTGTGGAATTTTCAGAGCTCTGAGCACCATAGCTATGTTGACCTAAAGTAAACCAGGCCTTGGAGTGTAGGATTCCTGTTTGGCAGGAGGACTGTATTATCCGAACAAACATATCCAGAAGGAAACTGATGCACTGTGTGGAAACTGAGGCATGACCAGATGACCTGATGCTGGGAAAGGATAAGGCTCTTATAGTTCCCATGCTGTCCCATCCAGTCAGTCCAGATAATCACATTTTTCCTCTGTTTATTTAGGATTTCATACTGTGCCCATCACCTTAGTATTTAACTCCTTTCTAATCAATATTTACATGTCTGATAATTTTTCCCCCTATTGAAGTATTGCAATACAAAAATAGACCTAAGAAATCAGACTGAGCTGTAAAAACATGACAGAGAAAGATAAAGTGTAGGCACTTCAAAAAAAAATCCTGCTTTTCTAATTGAACGAAGTTTCTAGTCTCTTTGTTCTCTAGCTATTGAACATTAAGAATATCAGCCTCCCCTTTTGTCTGAATATAATTAAATTTTGAATGAAGTAAAAGGTTTAAGAATTCTTTGTATCATTGGTTCAGGTCTGGTGAGGGGCTTATAGACTATTGTCTTTTGGGGAACCCATCCTTATTTTGTGGCAAGATCAGGCTTATCATGTGACTGAATTTTTGTTCTTGTATTTATGATTTTAAGTTGATTAAAGAACAAAACTTGAGGGTATCCTTTGTTTATGAGATAATCCTTTTCTGGGCACAAAACCCCAAGACTGAAAGTTAAGTTGTCTGCCAGCCCAGGCCAACCACCAAGGGCTAGCTTTTCAGTAGCATTATGTGTCAGAAGTTAGTAGGTGTAAGGCCCCTGCAATGTGGCTGTTTTAGAACTACTTGCATTGCGATTGTGTTTCAGTAGTGGCTTTTTTTAAACAAATTTTTCCATGATTGATCTTAGCTGAGGTGTGCCGAAGGACCAAAACAGAATCTTTCAATGAGCAGAGCATGAAGTGTGTGGATGTGTCTCATTGAGATCTAAGCAGCCAGCCAAATAGGAAGAAAATGGACTCG
Source organism: Gopherus flavomarginatus (assembly GCF_025201925.1). NCBI lineage: Eukaryota > Metazoa > Chordata > Testudines > Testudinidae > Gopherus > Gopherus flavomarginatus. The sequence goes on along the minus strand of NC_066620.1, from coordinate 181,653,196 downwards.
GTAGTTTTTAAGTCATGAATGTCTTGGTGTTTTTAACTATCAACTTACCTAAAGCTAGACTGGTTAACAGTGTAATGAAGCAACTTCAGCTTTTGATAAATATAAAACCTTTGAGGCTGAAGTGATTTCAACTTTGACTGGGCAGCTGGATTTGGGAGGCCTTAGTCAAGGCCTGAGCCAAATATTCAAAAAACCCTCAAAGGTGGTTGGGTTATGGAGGCAATGAGCAAAAGTTCATGTGCTTCACTAGCACTTTTTGTTCTCTCTTTTTAAACTTTCTTTCCTGTGACCAAGGGACCCTTAGTGCCAACAGGCAGAGGGCTCAGGGGGTTCATAGGGGTTTGCAGGGATGACCTGGGTCAGACATATGTATAATAGTACACTTAAGGATGGCATGTAAGGTCTCTACTGAAAACCAGTAGTCCTCTGGTTGATACTCATTGTGAAATGTATGTGAGAATAATATTTAAGGAGTTATGTATCTATACAGAAAAAAATATGTTCCTAAGGTCTTGAACTTAAGGCAGGTCACCAGAAGGTAACTGACACTTATCTCGTCTGGCCATTTGTGTATTGTGTGCCTCACAGTGGATGTACATTTGCATGCTGAGCCATGGACTGAATAGGAGGAGATTGTGAAATAAGGATTTCTAGAGGAGAGAAAAATCTACCAGATGTAACAGATAGGAGGAGGTATCACATTGACTAAAGACAAAGGATGGCACTGTTATATCTTGGAGTATAAGGAAATACTGAATCCTTCACCTAGGAAGCAAGTCTGTCATGAAAGGAGGGTCACAGCCAAAACTGGCTATAAAGCACTGCAAGGCTTTAGGGCCAGGGGAGGGGAAGGGGAGAGAGTTACTCTAAAAGACATGATGATTTAATTAACTGACTCTAAGGCTCTAGAATGTGTATTATGATTATTTTACTTTATAGGTAACTATTTGTTTCCAATAATTCTACTTGCTGTCACTTGAATCTGTTTTGTTAAACAAACAGGTATCTGATTTTACTATAAACACATCTAAGGGTGATGAAATGAAGTGGAACTGGTAAGCTGGCAAGTACTGTTTCTTTAAAAGAGTGGATCTGTGAACACTGAATGTCCTATGGATTGTGATTGGATACTCCAGGGAGACTTTGAAAGCTTGAGAGTTGGTGTTTGCCTATCGCTAACCTGTAGAAAGACATCAGGGCCTGTGAGGGGAGTACCTATGTTGCTTATGGCAGGCAGAGACCAGGCTTCCTCACACTAAGGGCAGGTGATTGTGAGAGGCCTGATAGCCCTGGGTACCTTCAAAAAGCTTCACACTCCTTCACAAGGACAATCCAGACAAACAATACCAACACCTAACGTTAGAACAGCATTAAGGTTGGAAAACCAAGCTCTCAAAAAGTCAGGTAATGTTTACTTAAGGATGACAGTTCTACATTCGTCTACTCCCCCTTGTGTTCATAACTGAAAATATGAATTTTCTGTGTCACTACAAGTTTGTCAAACACCACAAGCAGGTTTTTCTTATGCAAATTTTACATAGGCCAAGTTATAGTATAGTTCATAAGTCTTCAAATTTGACTTGATTTTTAAATCTCAATGAAGTCTACAGAAAAAACCAGGTTTGAAGAAAACACCAGTTTGCATTGTATTTGACAAGCAGCTTAAATTCATATAAAGATGAAACCATTTTAATAAAAAGCAAAAAAGCACAGTGAAAAGAAAAGGGTTATGCTTAACTCCAAACTTCACCTAGGCTATGGAGTTTAATTAACTTTAACACTGCATCAGGTTGAGTTTATGTGGATTATATTTGTCACAACTCTAAACCTATGCTCAAACATGGCGTCTGTAGGGCCAATTGTCTGTCAAGGGGTCACATCGGCGCTGTGTGCAACACCGTAGTGCTGTGTGCTACTCTATGGTGCGGTGTGCAACATTATAGTGCCGTGTGCCTATTCTCGAACCTTCTGTCTGGTCAATTGTAGGTCAAGTTAGTGCCATGTGCAAAAGAGTAGGGTGTCGTATGCAAAAAAGTAGTGCGCCGGGTGCAGATCCTGTTTACGTAGAGGGCACCAGCTTGGAACCTGGAAGGCGAAGGAGCTAGGGACCAATTAGACGCTGACATCAGTAAGAGTCTTCAAATAAAACTATGTCTTGCACCAAAAATGGCAAGAGTATCCGCGTGTTAGCTGAAAGGCCTGATCACCCTTTCAGCTAGGGTATCCTCCAGATTTTGCTGGCTCGTGTCCCGTCGTTTTGTTTTGTTTTGTGGATTATTTCCCATCAATTCGTCATGCTCTCGGTGTCTGTACTGCTGGTGAGCTGTGCTTGGAGTGTGGTACGTGCATTTTAATTACTGTAAATACTCTGTTTGCTTAGCCTCTTCCTTTTTTTTTCTTTTTTCTTCCCTTACTTAGTGCAAAGTTATGTATACAGTATATGAGAGCCAAATTATTGTATTAATTGCTATTGTGGTTGGTTAGTGTATTTTACAATATTTGGTTAATATGTGTACAGTTTACTTAGTTTTGTGTATCTGCGCTGGTTTTTAGTGAGTAGTTTGGTCATAGATCGTTTGGTTTCTTGTTGTTGGATGTAAATAGACTGTTTCAAGTTGTGTATGGTTTTATTCTGATAGTATTTCTAGTTGATAAATTACTCTTCCCTGGCCCAAGTTGCAGCTTATCCCCGTTAATAAACAGCCATGTGGTTTGAAATTTCAATCTGTCATGTTTTGATTTTCCTCTCTCAATCAAATACTTACTTGAACCTGCATTGGTCTTGGACAATATTTATTTTACAAGATCCTTTTTACAAATAAGAGCTGGGTAGGCTACCCCCATTTCCACTGAACGTTATTTAAAAGCTAACTTGGCAGAATCTGGGTTCTTCTTTTTCCCCATCAGCACTGCTGTTTCTGAAGGGGGAGGAGGAAGAAAAGGAAAGAGAGTTTTTAAAGTAAAAAAAAACAAAAACCACAACTTAATTCAAATGAAGTTACTCTGTATGTGATGATGAGCCTTCCTCAGGAGTAAGAATATGCTAGGTGAGGTAGGCTGAGAGAAGTGTATGGGTGCATATGGTAGCAGAGGGGTAAGGAAATAAAGCAGCCATATTTCTTTAGGACAGTGGTTCCCAAACTTGTTCCACCACTTGTGTGGGGAAAGCCTCTGGCTGGCAGGGCCAGTTTACCTGTCGCGTCTGCAGGTTCAGCAGATCGCAGTTCTGAGTGGCCACAGTTCGCTGCTCCAGGCCAATGGGAGCTGCTGGTAGCGGCGCGGGCCAAGGAATGTACTGTCCGTCACTTCCAGCAGCTCCCATGGGCCTGGAGCAGTGAGCTGCGGCCACTGGGAGCCATGAGCGGCTGAACCTGAGGATGTGGCAGGTAAAGAAACCTGCCTGGCCCACCAGGGGCTTTCCCTGCACAAGAGGTGGAACGAGTTTGGGAACCACTGCTTTAGGACATACGGATGTGAAAATAATTGCTAAAAAGAGCTGGGGAGCTAATCTCAGAGACAGTTTGAATAGCACCAACATGCAGGTTCTTCACTGATCACAAGCATAAAGACGCGGTCCTTCCCCTGAAGTATCTGCAATCTTAATGCAGTTATTGAGAAATGACTGGAGAGGTGTTTCTCAAGATGCCTGGAGTGGCTCACAAACATTAGTGTACCTCAAGGCAGAATGTCAAAAATAGGGCCGACACGCCAAACTAGTGGGATGTTCTACAATTAGATTTCACCAACCCAATAACAAATGTTAACTCTGGAATCACTATAACAGGCTTAAAATGGAGACAGACAATAGACTGGAGAGCCTAAGTGTATCTTGCCACCCTGGCGAACTGGACTTAATGATACATGGACACTTACACCAAAAATCAAAATGTTCTAGTTGTTCCCAGTCCCAAGAGACCAGTCACTTACCCCAGATCTCACACCAAAGACAATGCCTATAGCCAATCCTGTAATAAATGACAGGTTTATTAATTAGGAAAGAGCCAAGAGAGTTATTACAGGCAATACATATACATGAGTTGCCATCTATGGTTCCTAAAGATGACAGATGCATTGACAGATTATTACAAAATGTCTTTCAGGGCAAGGGGTAACCCCTGGGTGTCTCTGGTCCTGTGAGAGTTCAAATACCAAAGAGATTAAAAATTCTCTTGTGATGCCGTTTTATCTTTTTCCATTAGCTTTCCTGAGATGAACTCCCTTGAATGTAGCCATGCCAGGGTATGATAGGGCCATTCACTTTGTACCATGACATTCCTTAGTGGCCCATTTAATCTTCACAGGCTTCCTGATTGGGCATCAGAGGACGATCCCCATGCCTAGGTTCACAAGTTCAGAGCAAACATTTTCAAAGTTATAAAGCAAAACTTTTAAATTTCCTTCTAGCATGGTATACAGACATTACAAGTGAGATTAATGCATGCAGCAACTTCCAAGTGTTTAGACTGTATGAAATGCTAAGTATGTTCTTATAAGACTAAGAAGAATTTTGAACAAAAAACATACAGGTGACCTGGTTTGGTTTCCAGCTATAAGTTTGTCAATGCTTAGCTAATGCCTACAGCTTTGACAAGAGCTGGCTCTTGGTTAACAGCATCACAGTGTTAGGCAAATCAGTTTCCCATATCAAGCATAGTGGAGGGACTTCCATATCTGAGAAACAGTTGTGGCCCCATAGCTGTGTGACATCCATGCGCTCAAATGATCAGACCACTTCAATCTATTTACTGCATCTGATTTTTTCATTGATTATTAATTTTTTTAAGCTGGGCCTGAAGTGAAACAAGGAACTGAATTTAGTTGGTGGGATTGAAGGGAGGAAAGAGACCCAATCAAATCCAGTTATTATCTGAATGTTGATGTTATCCCCTACCATATACATCCTGTTGACACAAACTTTTCGATCAGCTACTTTCACTGGGTATTTCCATTTGATTAGAGGTGGTTTAAATTACAAAGTTTATATTATTTTAGAGTTGGAGGAACCAGCAGAAAGACTTTTTTGCTGTCCTAGTAATGTTCTATTAATAGGCTTTGTTCTCTCCTTCTTGGGATAGACAGCTGAGTCACTGACCTCCTACCACTGATCTCCAATCCCTCAATTCCTGAAAGCAGAAGGGGGTAAACTGCCCATGGCAAGCTATTGATTTGCACTAGTTTTTTTGTATCATTATAACAAGGGAAATACCATTTTACCTGTTGATTTCCTACAAAGTTAGCTACATTGTATGCAATTATGAGAGTTGATGGTTTGCATAAGCAGCACTTAGCCTGAAAACTAGGCATGTTGCCATAAAATGTTTAACCAAGAGTAATTATATTAGTTAGTGTCAGAGTTAGAGCTGAGCAAAACAATTTCCTAAACATTCCTCCAAAAACTGGAGGCTCTTATTAAATAAATGTAAAGCAGATGCTGTTCATCCACAGAGCTGGGCAAAATATTTTCCCCAAATTTGTAAAATTATCTGCAGAATATTTTTTGTTATTTTCTAAATTCTGTCCCATCTGTTTTTAATATTATTCTGTCTTGCAAGTATAGAATCATAATCTTGCAGTTTTTATAGTGTCTGTTGTGACAGAGCCCCTGTCATGAACCAGAACCCCATTTGTGCTACTGTACTGTACAAACAAAACAAAAAAGTGGTCTGTGGCAGGGTAGGTCCACCCTATTGAGGCTGTCAGGGTATAGAGGAATTAAAGCAGAACTTGGATAGCTTAAGTTGCTTAGTCTCCCAAGTCACCACAGCAGCCCTGGCTCCTAGGGCAGTGTGATACAGCAGCCCAAGTCAACAGAACTGCCCTCTTGCAGAAGGGCAGTGAGTCCCAGGGGCCCAAAGAGGGTAGGCAGCCACCACCTAGGGGTGGGTGACAGCCAGGATAGGGGGACCCAGGCCCTCCCTGGTTCACCAGGTCCCAGCATTGGGCTGTGTCTGAAGCAGAGGTATCCACCACCAACTTAGCAGGGATCCTCCCAAAACATATTGAGTTCTACAAACCCCAGTTCTACAATCAGATCAATATTTAGTTCCCCTGGGCTACTTCCTACCCATTCTTTCACAACTGGTAAACACGGAGTTCCATGGTCTCTCCTCCTTCTGACATGCTGGTCAGTTGCCACCTCTGCCCAGATGGCCACCATATCTCTACCTACAAGCAGCCTCTTCCTAGGAGACTACAAGGCACCTCCACTCCCTTCAGCAATCAGCCCAGACTGAGATGAACTGCTCCCTTTTATATCTGGGTTCCAGCTGGATCATGCCCAACAGGGACGAAGGGGTGTAGTCTTCACAGCCCACAGAGTGTGCTTAACCCCTGCTGAACCAATCCTGTTGAAATTCAGGAAGTGGGCAGGCTTCTAAAGGACCTTCCCCTTGCTGAACCAATGCTGGATGGGAACACCTAGTCACATGGTCTTTGCCCCAAGGGTTTATACTCTGTGTAGGACTAGAGACAACAAGGAAGAGGAATACTGGAAAACAATAAAGCAATATTGATCAATGGGATAGATAGTGGTCTCAGCACACCAGGTGCCAAATATAACTTCTATTCTCTGTTTGTCTTATCAACATCCAATAAGTGAATGGGCTATGGACAAAGTTCATGCAAATAAACTAAAAATAAAATCTCGAGTGAGCATGAAATCACTTTTTCCCATGTCAGAAGAGGCTCAGGATTGATATGCCTCTCACTTTCTCTCCTGCCAACAAAAGAGAATTTTCAGAACATGCCCCCATCCCACTTCTGAATTTCACAAGGAAGAAATTTCACATCAAAGCTACTTCTTGTTCTTTACACGTGAGGTGATGCAAAGCAATATTCCTAGAGAAAGGAAATTGCCTGAAATGGAATGAAGACATTTCTCCTCGGGAGGAGGGATGAGCAGAAAAGAGTTCTCTAAATAGGAATAGTCTAACTTTTAGAATTATTTTAGTGGCTAGAGAAACCGAGCACAGGAAGGTGAAGTGAGTTGCCCAAGGCTAGTCAAAGACCAGTGGCAGAACCAAGGCTGGACCTTAGGCCTCATGTTTTTAAATCCCATGTGCTTTCCTGTAGATCATACCGCTTTTCTAACAATAAATTACTGCTTTCCATCTAGAAATGTAGAAAAATACATCTGTCTTTAGCTGGTATGGCCACTATTAATTTCTGTAGAGGTTTCCCCCTGCAAAAATGATACCACTGAGGAGCAGAACAGCTACAGTAATAAGTCAAATGTCAATGTGTTAGCAGACTGAAGAAAATGCTGATCCAGTGTTATGTAAAAATTACCAGCACACCAAGAATGGCCTGTCTTTTGTCTAGAAGATTATACCACTAAAAACAGGATTGTTTCCTTATAATCCTGCTAGGGCTTTGGTCTTTCCCATTCTACCAAGGCACAAAAATCCTAGCTTTTAAATATTAAGTTTCTCCTATCTGTTTTCTTTTTTCCTATAAACTAATATTGGATAATTCTGCTCCATCTTACAATAGCTAACAGAGATTTACTGGATTTAAAAGTCTAGACAAAATGGCAAAGTTTTCCTTATTTAATACCTGTTAATCTCAGCTGTTGGAAACTAAAGGAAATGCAGAATAAAACTGTTATATCCTTGGGGGCAGCCAGTTTAGGAAGAAATCACTTGAGGCCAGACAGCAGACAGCTAACAAAACTACCATTTATTTACACACACAGAGAGCTCACCTAACCGGCTGAAGCAGGCTAGGCTATCCCCTAATAATCTAACTCAGTTGCCATGGGAACAAAAACCATGACAACCAAATACACAACATATTCCTCCCCTCCTAATAAGAACATCCCCTAAATAAAACACACACTAGATTAGAGAAGGAGGGTAGACTGCCTCCATTCCCGGCTAAACCCTGGGGATTATTTTGCCCCATGACCATGGGTTAGCCCTAGCTAAAGATCCAGCCGATGAGGAGGTCTTCTGTCTCTAGGTGGATTACGGCGAACTCCTAGTGTTGTTGCACCCGAAAGTACCATTGGGCTCAGGGTCCGCAGCATTAACAGGTGAGGAGGTGTTATCAGTTCGTGCTGGGCAAAGGGGTATCTCAGCCGCCGGCTGTAATGGAGGAGAACAGTCAGAAACAGGTGATTCATGATTCGGTGTCTCACCAGAAGAGGTGAAGTCAGACCACTCAACTGCAGATGTGTCCTGAGGACTGGCATGACCTGGCAACAGCTGATCTACATGTCGCCGCCAGGTAAGATTCTCTGCAGTTCGGACTGTGTAGGAAACAGGTCCTGTTTGAGTGATGATTGTGGCAGGGACCCATTTAGCTCTGGAAGTATAATTCTGAGCCAAAACTGGCTGTCCCGGGCTAAAGGTTCAGTCTTTTACTCTGGGTGCCCGTCTGATGACTTGATATTACTGCTGATGTTGCACAATTTGTCAGAAGGTTTCAGCAGATCAAAGCAAGTGCGCAGCTGTCGTCCCATCATTAGAAAGGCCGGGGATGCCTGGGTTGTAGCATGAGGTGTGTTTCTGTAGGAAAGTAAGAAGGTATCCAGACGCTTTTGACTGGAGTGTTGTCCCCTTGCTGATTTCAAAGCGTTTCATTGTCTGCACAAATCTTTCAGCTAATCCATTGGTAGATGGATGATATGGTGCTGACGTGATGTGATGTATCCCATTTGCCTTCATAAAATTTTGAAACTCCTGAAAGACGAACTGCGGTCCGTTGTCACTCACAGGTTGTTCTGGCAGACCGAAACGACTAAAGAGTCCCCGTAGTTTTTGGATAGTACTCTCTGCAGTAGTGGACTGCATTATAGAGACTTCTGGCCATTTAGAATGGGCATCTACTGCCACCAAGAACTTGCTTCCTTCAAGGAGGACAGCGAAGTCAATGTGAATACATTGCCACTGGTTTTCAGGCCAGTCCCGTGGGTGTAGGGGTGCCCACTGGGGTGCATTCCTCACACCTTGACATGACATACAAGCTTTTGCCTTCTCTTCAATAGCACTGTCCAATCCAGGCCACCAAAAATAGCTTCGTGCAATTTCCTTCATGCGCACTATTCCACAGTGACCGGAATGTAGCTGTTCTAACATCTGTGATCTCATGGTGGTGGAATAATGACACGTCTCCCCCACAACAACCAACCAGATTGGACTGATAACTCCGTCCTCCTGGACATGTAGGTAACAAGGTCGAGTGAGACCAGAGAGGTTTGTCGAGATTTTCCATGCAACATCAGGTCCATAACTTGGGACAATACTGGGTCAATGCGAGTTGCCTTCTTTATCTGAGTAGCAGTGATGGATGTATTCTCTACCTGTTCAAAGTAGAAGATTTCCTTTTGGGTACTATCTTGATGTTTGACCGGCAAAGGCAACCTTGAGAGGCCATCTGCATTGCCGTGCAGAGTGGATTTCCGATATTTGATTTCATATGCGTGTGCTGAAAGTAACAATGCCCAATGTTGCATATGACTAGCAGCTAATGGGGGAATGCCTGTGTAGGGTCCAAAAATTGACGTCAGAGGTCAATGGTCTGTGAGAAGAGTAAACTTTCACCCAAACAGGTACTGATGAAACTTCCGAATTCCAAAAACAATTCCTAATGCCTCACATTCGATTTGGGCATAGTTAGTTTCTGCTTTGCTTAGAGTGCGTGAAGCAAAAGCAATAGGTCTCTCTTCTCCCGAAGGCATAATGTGTGACACGACTGCTCCCACTCCATAAGGGAAGGCATCGCAGGCCAATTGTAGGGGTAAGGATGGATCAAAGTGCGTTAGAACTTCAGAATTTAGCAATGCATCCTTAGCTTTGTTAAATGCAACATCACAGGCTTCAGTCCACTTCCAGGCCTTGTTCTGCCCAAGGAGCTCATGAAGTGGTTTTAGCAGTGTGGCTAACTGTGAGATGAACTTTCCATAATAGTTCAGTAGTTCTAGAAACGAGCGCAGCTGGCTTACATTTCAAGGTGGGGGAGCCTCCACAATAGCTTTAACTTTTGCAGGGGCATTATGAAGACCTGAAGAATCAATGATATGTCCCAAATATTCAACAGAGGGCTTGAAGAATTCACACTTGTCTTTGTGAACTCGTAGGCCATACTCTTCCAGCCTTTGTAGGGTAGACTCTAAATTCTTTAAGTGATCCTCTTCATTCCTTCCAGTGACCAGGATATCATCCAGATAGCACTGAACTCCTGACAAGCCACACAAGATCTGGTCCATAGCCCTCTGGAACAGGGAGGGAGCAGATGTTATTCCGAAGGGTAGGCGACAGTATCAATAAAGCCCCTTATGAGTCACAATAGTCAACAGCTCTTGGGACTTTTCATCGACGTGCATCTGTAAATATGCTTGACTCAGATCAATCTTACTGAATGTTTGTCCTCCAGCCAGGCCTGCGAAGAGGTCATCGATGCGGGGAAGCGGATATTGCTCTGTACACAACACTGGGTTGACAGTGACTTTAAAATCACCGCAGATCCGGAGAGAGCCATCTTTCTTCACTATTGGGACGATAGGAGTGGCCCATGAGCTATGGGTAACTGGTATTAGGACTCCATTGGTGACCAGGCGCTCCAGGTCTGCTTCAACTTTTGGCCTGATGGCATATGGCACAGTTCGAGCTTTCAGATATTTTGGTGGACTGTCAGGTTTAATGTTCAGTGTCACAGTGATTCCCTTCATACTTCCCAAATCAGATCCAAAAACAGCATTATGTTTCCTTAGTATAGGGGTTAGACTGGTTTCTTCTTTAGTCATCCGGTACACTTCTGTCCAGTTCAGCTGAATCTTCCCAAGCCAAGACCTACCCATTAAGGCTGGGTAGTTACCTCTCACCACGAACAGTGGCAATTTAGCAGCCTGTCCATTGAGCTCCACCTTAACAGGAATGGTGCCCAACATGGGCACAGCTTCTCCTGTATACATCTTCAGAACAGTTTTTGTTGCCTTAAGCAGAAGATGCTGCAGCTTTTCTTTATACACAGTCTCGGAGACCAGCGAGACGGCTGCACTGGTGTCCAGTTCCATGTGTATAGGTTTGCCATCCAACAACGGGGTTACCCAGTATTCATGTGAGCCCACTGCCAAAGACAAAACATGCAGTGGCACTTCCACTTGCGATGAGGTGTCACCTTGATCATCCTGGGTCTGCTCTAGGGTATGCAGGGTTCCTCTTTTTGTCGGCCAGACTACAGGCCTCTTTTTCTTTTGTTTACAGGCACACTCAATGCATCCCTTTTTGCCACAGTGTTGACACACCAGGTCCTTACACCAGCATTCTGATGCCTGGTGACCTGGCTTACCACAGCGGTAACATTCTTGACTCTGCACAGTTTTGTGGGTAGGTTCTTGTGACACTTTTTGCACCCTAGGGGATGCACCGATGTATTGCGCCTCCCTTGTAGCCAGTTCCATGGAGACAGCAATATCAACAGCCTTCTGTAATGTAAGCTGAGCCTCTGTCAGTAGGCGCTTCCGTATAGCTTCATTGTACAGGCCACACACTAACCTGTCACGCAGGGCATCATTTAACATCTCTTTAAATTCACAGTGTTCTGCTAGCTTTTTTAAAATTGCTACAAATTGTACAACTGTTTCATCTTCTTTTTGGTCTCTTTTGTGGGACCTATATCTTTCAGCAATTACCAGTGGTTTTGGGGAAAAATGGGACCCCAGGATTTCCACGACGTCACTGTAAGATTTAGTCTCAGGCTTAACCGGGTGTAGTAAGCTGCGTAGCAGTGAGTAGGTTTTAGCCCCTACAACACTTAAGAACATTGGCACCTTCTTTGCTTCTGTAATGTCATTTTCAATAACAAAAAGCTCAAAATGCTCAGTATACACATGCCACTGCTCTATATTCTCATCAAAAGGTTCCAGTGGCCTGGTCAGAGTAGCCATGATTTTTAGTTTCACTTTCACAGTCAGTGCAAACAAGCAGATTTTGTTTGTTTGTTTGTTTTACCTTGACTTCTACTTCCTTCTGTTACTGGAGCAGCACCAGAATTGCATCCATTGTCGCCACTTGTTATATTCTTGGGGGCAGTCAGTTTAGGAAGTAATCACTTGAGGCCAGACAGCAGACAGCTAACAAAACTACCATTTATTTACACACACAGAGAGCTCACCTAACCAGCTGAAGCAGGCTAGGCTATCCCCTAATAATCTAACTCAGTTGCCATGGGAACAAAAACCATGACAACCAAATACACAACAAAAACAACAAAATCCAATTATTACAGCCAAACCGAGATGTTAAGGTATGAAAGTATTTTATTTCAAGCAACCCAAAATTTCAAAATTGAAGGACTGTTTCTTTCACCATGCACCCTCTGCTCTGTAATTGTTAATATATGTGATAATAGCTTATTGTGAAAAGCTCTAATTTGTCTCTTTTATAATGAAGATTTTGGTGTGGTTTTTTCCTAGGTATTGAAAAACATAGCCTGAGCTAAGGACATGTTAAATATTTAAGCCAAAGAGTTATATGTGAGTGGAGCTGCATACTTAACTAATTTAGGCTATATGTTATCTAAACCTGGTACCTGATTTGCATTCTGAGTAGGTAAACCCTGACAAACTTCCAACACTACAAATACTCAAAGAAAACCCAGAGGAGGCATAGCTAGCTGCAGTTGTTTATATTTTTTATTTAGGCATCTTGCAGGCCTGGGAGGTTCATCATGTCAGGCATAAACATACTGATCATGAGAATAACCATTAGCCTGATAT